>NC_090905.1:11989446-12589446 GCF_040956055.1 Brachionichthys hirsutus
TAGGACTTCCTTTGCCAAATTGAGCGTTGCTGTAAGCAGTACCATCTTATTACACCCATCACTTTTCCTCCGGAGCATCCTGTGGAGGAAGTTGGTCGCCTGCTGCTCTGCTGTCTGCTCAAACACCAAGACCTTGGTAACCTAGCAACTGCTTCCAGAAAGACTGTTTGAGGAATTAATAAATAATTTTGTCTCACATTGCTGTTGAAATTGACTTGTCAGTGTTTTCTTTGACTATTTTCTGCATTTCTAAAATCTTTTCTAAACTACTTTTGTATTTCTGAACTGATTATCAGTATTTGCAAAGCAACTATAAATACATTTTCTTCCCGTCACAGGTCACATTGCTCTTTCACTTGTCAGTCAATGTGCCTTGGGTGTGGACCAGGGGAAACAGAGGTCCCTCCCTAAATCTGTGATTGCAGTGTGCCGCATGGTCTACCAGGCAAAGTGTTCTTTAATTAAGGTATTATTAATAACTTCTGGACTATAGTACCGTAGAAACAAGGAGAAATGAAGTTTTCAAGGTTGTTTGCTTTGCCCTTTTTCCTTCAGACTCATCAGGAACAAGGCCGCTCTTACAAAGAGGTTTGTGCCCCCGTCATCGAGCGTCTGCGATTCCTGTTTAATGAGCTGCGTCCGGCTGTAAGCAACGACCTGTCTATAGTTTCCAAACTGAAACTGCTGAGCTCTCAGCCGCGTTGGAGGAGGATCACCCAGAAGCTGATCAGGGACCACAGGAAAAAGAGAGGCAAGTAATTAAAAATGTCAGTGATTTTATTTTCGTCACATTAATACATATTTGGTTAACTGTATTATATATTTTTCAGTGCCCAAGAAGTCGGAGTCTACTGACATAGAAGAACCAAAGCTGGAGAATGAAGGGACCAATGAAGAAGTACCTGTCCAGATCAGTCCCACACCTGTGGACAGGAAATCCACTACTAGCAGAACATCCAAGGTCAGTATTTTAGAAAATGCACTCCGTTTTGAATTCCCTATAATTTTTTTTTTTTAATGCAGTCAGATTTTTTCCCCCCGCAATCTTTTCTGTGTTCTGTTTTAACAATCAAATGTACACCAGGCTTCATGGAAAGTAGATCAACTAAGACATCTTCCCAATTGTATTGTTGTTTTTTTATTTTACAGCAGGACAAATGGCATCCACTTCTGAACACTGTTTCCAATGTTCAGAAGTACCGGTGGCTGAAACACAGTGTTCCGGGTGTCTTTTCCCAATCGAGCCTCATGGCCACCATCGTGGAGTTTGCACTAAAAGAGGAACCCCTTGATGTAGAGAAGATGAGAAAATGTCTACTCAAACAGGTGATTGTAAGCAATAGATCATCAATGAAGTAGTCATTGTGATTAGGTACAAAATTACTGAACAACAAGATGTAAACAAATGTACATTTACCATGTGAAGAAATGACGGATGTTGTTTGATTGTAGTTGGAGAGGGCTGAAGTGAGACTCGAGGGCATTGACACCATGCTGAAGTTGGCTTCTAAAAGCTTCCTGCTGCCGTCTGTGCAGTACGCAATGCTCTGTGGATGGCAAAGAGTCATACCTGAGGGGTCCAACATTGGGTAAGCTACGGGTTTATGATAAAAAATAAATGTCCTCAAAAATCTTTTGGATTCATGTTGGTGTATTGAAAACGTGAGCTTGCAGTTGACGTCATTCAGTAAGGTGAGTTATAAAACGTTAACATTTTGGACCACTCCTTCCCAGAGAGCCTCTGTCTGACTGCCTGAAGGACGTGGATCTGATCCCTCCCTTCAACCGCATGCTTTTGGAGGTGACATTTGGAAAGTTGTATTCCTGGGCCATCCATAATGTACGCAACATCTTGCTTGAGGCCAGTGCCCGCTTCAAAGCGCTCTGTAAGTCTCGAGGCTGTACAACCCTGCGCTGGTATAATGTCTTTAGATCTTTTGCATGCTCTAACTTATTGGCTCCGTGTCCTTTAAGCAGGTGTGCAGCCTGTTCCTTTGCAGAACATCACTGATGAGAACCCAGCTGGACCAAGTCTTGGAACCATTCCACAAGCACGATTCCTCCTGTCCATGATACACATGCTGTCCCTGAAACACGGAGCCAACAGCCTCAGTCTTCTGCTAAATTCTGGAATACTGGCCCTCACACAAAGTATACTCCGTCTCATAGGTGAGCACTGTCCAGACACAAACACAAACACATACAGAATAGAATAGCGAGGAATAGCCATATGTACCGGTACGCATCTTTGTATTGATGTGTTTGATGTTTGTTTTACTTCCAGGGCCTAGTACAGACAGCAATGAAGAGGACCTCAGTACATCTGGACTCGGAGGCTCAGCCACAGTACTGGAGGAGTCCAGAAAGGAGGCTGCTCCTGCCCCACTGCCCGCCTCTGGCCCTGAGCTTGCTGCCACGATGAAGATAAGCACCAGAGTGATGAGGGGAGTTGATTGGAAATGGGGCGATCAGGTACCTCAATTTATATTATGCCATATTAGTTACTTTGGTGGTTGATGGGTTGTTGCATCATAATTACTTAATAATAATAGTTATAAAAGGAGAATAGAGAAACCTGGTGCTGGGTGTTTTACACTGCCCATGTCTTGTATAGGATGGCCCAGCACCAGGTCTTGGACGGGTCATTGGGGAGCTAGGAGAAGATGGCTGGATCAGGGTCCAGTGGGATACTGGCAGCACAAATTCCTACAGGATGGGTAAAGAGGGTAAATATGACCTCAAACTGGCAGAGCCACCACCAGCTGCCCAGCCCCCCACCGAGGACTCGGACACAGAGGATGACACGGGTCAGTAACCAATTTTGCTTCAAAACAAAATCACATCTTGAAGCGAGGATGAAATAAAGATGTATATGACATCCCCTCGTCGCTTCAGAAGGTGACGTGATGCAGAAGAGCAGTCACCCGACAGCTATGATGCTAACCAGTACAGTCAACCTGTTGAAGACACTGTCTCTGTCAGCGGGTATCTATGCAGACGTGTTGCAAACAGATGCTACACGGACCCTTTGTGGGCTGCTGAGGATGCTGGTGGAAAGTGGAGCTAATGACACATCAGGTAGTTAAAATGCCGATGAGACAGGTTTTTGGGTTCAGTCTTATGCTAAGTGTACCAATCTTTGTTGTCAGGCTCCCACTCCCACAGACTGGTCTCACGGGAGCAGCACAGGAGCTGGTGTACACTGGGCTTCATACGAAGCATTGCTGTCATGCCCCAGATGTGCAGCACCCTCAGCACCTCTGCATGGATTGGCCTGCTCATCCGAATTGTTGAAGGCCACCAGTTCAATGCCATAACACTGCAGAGACAGGTAGAACAGCCAATGATTGCTTTAGATGTGTTCAAAGTTGTTAATTTATTGTTAGCAAAATATTTCAGGAAGGGAATTGACTAACACTTGTCTTGTGCACCCTTTGTATTTTCAGATTTTGGCACTACGTCTTCTGCAGGCAGTCTTACCCTCGTGGGAAAAGACGGAACGGTCTCAGGACATGAAGTTCCTGGTGGAGAAGTTGTTCAACTTCTTGGGAAGCCTACTGATCACCTGCTCCTCAGACCTACCACTTCTCAGAGGCACGTTTATCATGCGCACGTTTAAAATCGGATGGGTATTTATTTTTGTCTTTTTCTAGTTATAATTATGATTTCCTCTTCCTGCACACAGAGGGTTCCCTGCGGAGGAGAAGGTCCCGCCCCCAGGCATCTCTTACAGCCACTCACAGCAGCACACTGGCTGAGGAGATTGTTTCTATATTGCGCACCCTGCACTCTCTTGGCCAGTGGAACTGCATGATAAATGATTATATCAACACTCAGCTGAGCTCCATTGGAGATGTTATGGCTGGCTGCCAGTCTGAAGCAGTAAGGAAGATTGTATATTCCACATTATTCAATTATTGCACATTGAAATGAAAGCTCACTATATTGATGTCATCTATAAAATCTGTTCTAACATGATAACAATTGTTCATGCCCCCCCCCCCCTCTATTTCAGTGCTTCCTAGAGGAGTATTTTCCTGATTCAGATGGTCCTAGAGTGGGAAGCCTGATGGCAGTGCTGGCAGTCATTGGAGGAATTGATGGGCGTCTCAGGCTAGGAGGCCAAGTTATTCATGAGGAGTACGGAGAGGGAACGGTCACTCACATCACTCCGAAAGGACGCATCACTGTCCAGTTTCATGAGATGAGAACCCATAGGGTTTGCTTGCTCGGCCATCTCAAACCAGTATAGAACATTTTACATTCTCATTTAGTGCATTAGCTCCGGTATACTTTAGACATTTATGAAACAATAAGAATGTTCTTCTTTTGCTGTAATTTCTCTCAGCTGCCTGCAGTAACATTCACTGTGCAGAATCTGCCCTTCACTGACCCGATGCTAGCAGTTTGGGCCCAGCTGGTCAGCCTGGCTGGAAGCAAATTAGAGAAACAACGCATGAAGAAGTCTCTGAGTCGAGGCCTTACAGGTACACAAGAGATACTTCACAAATGGTGTTTTCTTTATGGCTAGACAAGTTTTTTTTGACTGGACTAGACAAATGAAATGATCATTCCTTCTTTACTGCTGTAGATCATGACATGTTTTTAGCTGTGGGGAATGCTTTGCTGTAGTGTTCACAGCTAAGGTATATTCTCATGGGTTCACTCAGGCCTGTTGTGTCCAGCTGACCAGGTGGACCTCCATTTGCTGCGGTGCCAGCAGCTGAGGCTGTATATTTTAAAGGCAGCACGGGCCCTGCTCTCTCATCAGGATAAACTCCGGCAGATCCTTTCCCAGCCAGCAGTTGTGGACATCGGACCGAACCCCAGTGGTGAGACCCCACCGAGTGAAGGGTTGCTTTTCAGGATCAGTAACTTGGTGCATAATGCCAGCTGTCTTTTTTTTTTTACATTTCCTGTATAGATAAGTTAATAATAATGTTCGGGGAGGGAATCTGTGTGTTAATGTGTGTATAGAGATGTGAGAAGATTTGGCAAACTGACAGTAACAACCTCCCCTCGATGACATTTTGCGCACTTATGTGAATTAATGAAAAACATACTATGCCATTTTCAATTACCCTTTCCACCCAATGTTTATTTCTCAAAACAATGTGCCAACAATATGAGCAGCTCCATATTCCCCCTACCGCAGTCTACCTCTGTAGAGGACCAGAAAAAGGCAGGACGAGGCGTAAGATATTTAGGTCTGAAGCAGCAGCAAGATTATATGTACAGTCTTTCTTTGCTAAGGTTACGGAATGCACAGAACCAGCAATTATGCAAAGGTTTTTGTAATTGGAGATTCACTTCCTTTACAAGGCAAAATAGGTTTTTCATAAATTGTTAAAACTATCTCATAATTTTCACAACATGTCAAAATAATTGATAATGGAGAAACATTGTTTTACGAACTGAACTTTGAAGCTCCTCATGTCCATCCTATTTTTGTACTTCTTATGACACCCTTGCTTTTTTGTTTGTAGAGGATCCAGTTGTGTCACCGCCAGATGTTGGTGACTCCCCTGAGGGCCCCCTGCCTCCATTGATCCTCCTGCAGCAGCTGCTGTCTGCTGCCACTCAACCTTCTCCCATCAAGGCAATTTTTGACAGGCAGGAGATGGAGGTGAGTCAGTGTAACATTTAGTAACACTGTGCTAAGTGTCAGTGGTACTTTGCGTAGCGTACTGCTTATGTATTCAGATTGACCTCAGGGTTGTGTGTGTGTAACTCCATGTAGGCTGCAGCTCTGGCGGTGTGTCAGTACCTGGCTGTGGAATCTGCTCACCCATCCTCTCCACTGTTTGAGGAGAGCAGTTCCAGTGAGGCCACCACTCCTGTCACCGTTCAGCATGTCCGACCTCCTAAACAGAAGAAACAGAAGACCTCCCCTGTGCCCCCACTGCCCATAGTCCTCCAACTTATGGAGATGGGCTTTCCACGGAAAAACATTGAATTTGCTTTGAAGTCGCTGTCTGGAACTACAGGCAGTAGTTTGGGTGTACCAGGTACAGGTGCAGGTTTTGTTGGACACTAACCTGAATTGCGAATACATTTGACTGCTTGCGTTAATGTCGCCGTAGTTACCACCGCAACTTTGTGTTTCCAATATTTTGAGCTTTTAAATGAAGCATCCGCTGTTCATCAGGTGTCGAGGCTCTGGTGGGCTGGCTGCTGGACCATCCAGACATTCATGTCACAGAGCTGTCCGATGCCGACACTGTGTCCGATGAATACTCTGATGAGGAGGTGCTGGAGGAGCTGGAGGAAACGGAGCTGACGTTCCCTGTGGTACATTATCAGTTCTTTCATATTTCTCTAAACCCACACTTATTCTTTTTTTTGTTTTTACACATAATTGATATTAGTGCCGTGTGTGTGTGTGACGTTAGCCTCCAGGTGCCGTGGTCACTGAAAGCCAGACATTTAAGAAGAGGTCAGATTTCCAAAGCAACGATGGTTATGCTGTATATGTGAGAGAGAACATACAGGTGAGAGCAGCAACCTTTTAAACTTTATCTAGAGATGCATTAAGGAAATGCGACACATTGAGGCTGACATAACCTTGACTTCTCTGCAGGTTGGGATGATGGTGAAGTGCTGCAGGACTTATGAGGAAGTGTATGACGGAGACGTCGGGAAGGTGATTAAACTGGACAGAGATGGACTTCATGATTTAAACGTGCAGTGTGACTGGCAGCAGAAAGGTGGAACGTACTGGGTCCGCTACATCCACATTGAGCTACTCGGTAAGCCAGTGAGAAACAGCAGTTGTTCCGAGAAAACCTTTGCAACATGTTTTTTTACTCACCTTTGACATGTGTTGTGTCTTTGCCATTTGTAGGATTCCCACCACAGAGTTCTCCTTCCCATATAAAGATTGGTGACAAAGTCAGGGTGAAGCCCACAGTGACCACGCCAAAGTACAAATGGGGCTCCGTCACCCACAGGAGTGTCGGTGTTGTAAAAGGTAAGCCTCGCTCTGCAGCTGCTAAATCAAGTCTCTTATCATTCTATGCAGGTTACTTTGTTTACCATCTGAACACACACCTCAGTTTTGAGCACATCTTTAATCTCTGGAAAGATGGTCTGTCATAAAAGTGGTTCAGGTTGTTGAACAACTAAAATTTTTATGAAATTGATCTGTGATGAAATGTTTCCCGTTTCAAGGTTAAGAATACACCGTCTTCAATTGTTGATGCAACAAAATGTTTTTTTCCTCCCAGCTTTCAGTGCTAATGGAAAGGATGTGATTGTGGACTTCCCTCAGCAGTCTCACTGGACAGGCTTGTTATCTGAAATGGAACTGGTGCCCAGTATTCACCCTGGAGTGAGGTATGGATATGTTTAAAGATTCTGTCAGACCGCTTAACTGTACATTTTAATATGTTATTCACGTGGCACCTTGTCTTACCTGCAGGTGTGACGGCTGCCAGATGTTCCCTATAAACGGTGCCAGGTTCAAATGTAGGAACTGTGAAGACTTTGACTTCTGTGAAAACTGCTTCAAGACCCGCAAACATAACACCCGACATTCCTTTGGCAGAATCAATGAGCCTGGTCAGTCACATGATCACCGCTATCGTATCGCATGAGTTTATTTTAGCCTGAATGAGTAAAACTGTTGTTCATCTTCTGTACATTCAGGCCAGTCTCCCGCATTCTGTGGGCGCTCGGGAAAACAGCTCAAGAAGCATCACAGCAGCCAGCGAGGGATGCTGATTGACGATTGGTCTCGTGCTGTCAAGAGCCTCAGCGTCTCTTCCGCTGTTAACCAAGCATCACGCCTCATTGACTGCAGTGATCAGTGTTGGCAGTCCTCTGGCTCGCAGGGAAAAGTAGGAGATTGAATCGCATGCTCTATTAGGATAGATGGCAGTCTGTTTAGCTTGGCTTTATTAAAGTGTAATTTACCTGACAGGTCTTTCCTGTCTTCCCTCTGCAGCACTGGATTCGACTTGAGCTCTTCCCAGATGTTCTTGTGCACAGACTGAAAGTGAGCGTGGACCCTGCAGACAGCAGCTACATGCCTTCACTAGTCGTCGTGTCAGGCAAGTAAAGTGTCTTCACTGGACAGATGCTGTGTGTCATTATCTACGGTTTCCACTTCAAATAGTTCCTCCTGCACAAAGTTCAGGGTGCTCTTTACATTTTCATTTCTAAATTATTTTGCTATGTATTTCTTTTTTAATCTGATTATTCAGGTGGCAACTCTTTGAATAACTTGATAGAATTGAAGACAATTAACATCAATCCGACAGACACCACCGCCCTCCTTCTCAACGACTGTGCTGAGGTTGGTTGAAGACGTCATGTTCAAATCATTGTTTCTTGTCTTGAAAAAAGGCATGTTGTAATAATAATTACAATTTGCCTTCCCCTCCAGTATCACAGATACATCGAGATTGCAATTAAGCAGTGCCGCAGCTCTGGTATAGACTGCAAGATTCATGGACTTACCATCGTTGGACGGATCAGAGCAGAGGATGAAGACCTGGCCACAGTCCCTTTCCTGGCATCTGACAATGAGGAAGAGGATGATGATAAAACTACCACTGGGAGGTATATCGTCGAAGAAATATATGTTGTTGCGGATGTTTTCATCATCATCAGGAACCATCAATCTTATACACCCTATATACACTATATTTATTTGTTTCAGTCTGAATTTATGTTTTGACATATTAACTAATGAGTAAAACATTTTGAACTGAATATATGTACATTCTCAGAGGTGAATGCCATTATTTAAGGTTAGCACTGGCTTAGGGTCATTGAGAGACATTAAGAGTGTGTTTGATCTGTTCCTGCAGTTTAAACTGACTTGATAAGTGTTTATTTGGACATGAGTGTTTTTCAAAATAATCAAGGCAAAATATATTTAAATTCAAATGGCAAGGTTTTGTTTTTAGTATCTCGCTTTGTGTGTTTCTGTTCGGTTCTTTAGCCTTGCTCGTAAGAAGTCTTCAGGATTGGAGTCCGCAGCCACCATCAGGACCAAAGTATTTGTCTGGGGGCTGAATGACAAGGATCAGCTGGGAGGACTCAAGGGCTCTAAGGTGGTTGATGTGGCCATAATCCTTTCTGTAATGTGTAGCTTGAGCACTACATAATACAGGGACTGCATGTTGATTTAGTTACCTGGACAAAAAGGTCAACAATGAAATGTTTTCTCCAAAGTTACCTGTAAGGACTTGATGTTACAGCTGCTTAAGGTGAAGGACATTTAAACTGAGATCTGCTCTTCGATTAATGTAAAATCTTCACATTCAAAATCACAAGCGCTTGTATCATTTATGCAAATGTGGAGGAGTAACAAGTAATTTCATTTTGAATTGTATACGAGTTAAATGAAAATACTCTAATGACATATTATTACAGTGATTGGGTATATGTTCTTCAATATCAGTTGTGTAACAAAGGCCTATGTTCTGACTTGCTATAATATAACAATGCTTGCTTATGGTATGAAAACCACATGAGAGGATGGAGCGTCCACGAGTGTACGAGAGATGGGACTGGATGCATCCTTGTGTTGAGCCTGCGGGAGATGAAGCTCTCTAATCTGATGGGTTTCTATCCTTCACAGATCAAGGTGCCCTCCTTTTCTGAACCTCTCTCAGCGCTCAATGTTGTTCAAGTGGCCGGTGGGTCCAAAAGCCTCTTTGCAGGTGGGAGATTTACGTTGTAGAATATATTAAATGCTCTCATATGATAAACATGCAATATTCTCTGTGTAACATTGTGCCTCTGTTGCAGTGACGGTGGAGGGGAAGATCTATGCATGTGGAGAAGCCACTAATGGCAGGTTAGGCCTGGGCCTGTCCAGTGGGACCATCCCCATCCCCCGGCAGATCACGGCACTCAGTAACTATGTGGTGAAGAAGGTCGCTGTGCATTCCGGCGGCCGCCATGCCATGGCCCTGACTGTGGACGGGAAGGTCTTCTCTTGGGGAGAGGGAGACGATGGCAAACTGGGACACTTTAGCAGAATGTATGTTGTTTTCTCAATTGTAGCTTTACTCCAAGTCCTGATTATCTAGGAAAGTGAATCACCAATGTGATACGATTAAAGAAAGGTGAGTGATTTTCTGTGTCAGGAACTGTGACAAGCCTCGGTTGATAGAGGCCCTGAAGACCAAGCGCATTCGTGACATCGCCTGTGGCAGCTCTCACAGTGCTGCGATCACCTCCAGTGGGGAGCTCTACAGCTGGGGTTTGGGGGAATACGGCCGCCTTGGACATGGAGACAACACTACTCAGCTGAGGCCTAAACTGGTAAGTCTGCATTACTCGTGTTTTTACAGGGACGCTACTAGATTTAAGTTTATTGAAGGGCCAAATCACAGAAGCAGGTGGGAATCTGTGTGTAATATGAAGTCTGTACGCAATGGTGTGTGTTTGTCATCTAGGTTAAAGTGCTTCTGGGACACCGTGTGATCCAGGTGGCCTGTGGGAGCAGGGATGCACAAACTCTAGCCCTCACTGATGAAGGTATTTCTGACTGTCCTCAGTATCCTGTAGTGTTTAGACAAACACCGTAGAGTCAGCAAATTATTGTCAATATTCATATACTTAACACTTTTTTTCTTTTAAAAGTGTTTTTTGCTCCAGTGTTTTTGACAGTATGTGTTTGATTCCATCAGGATTGGTGTTCTCCTGGGGTGACGGGGATTTCGGGAAGCTGGGTCGCGGAGGCAGTGAGGGCTGCAACATTCCTCAGAACATAGAGAGACTCAATGGACAGGGTGTCTGCCAAATCGAATGTGGGGCACAGTTCTCTTTGGCGCTCACTAAATCTGGAGTTGTGTGGACCTGGTACGGAGGACAAATGAGAGATTCTATGTGTGATTATAATAATCTGTCGTCTTCTTCAACATGAGTCTTTGTTTCCAAACAGGGGTAAAGGCGACTATTTCCGTCTGGGCCACGGCACTGATGTCCATGTGCGTAAGCCCCAGATGGTGGAGGGACTGAGGGGCAAAAAGATTGTCCATGTTGCTGTTGGAGCTTTGCACTGTTTGGCTGTGACAGACACAGGACAGGTTCGTACTGGCTTCTCTGCCGTCAGCATTCTAAACCAAAGCACACATTGAAGTAATGTTTTACTGCTGATGGCGCTGATCAGAGCTTGTTTATCAATTCTCCCTTGACGTTTGTAGGGGCCTCTGATCTATGCTATTACATGACTTATTTAATCGAGTTTAATTGAAAACATTTAATAATAATGAGTACTTTAAAGAAGATCTGACATCGGTTCTGCTCGGTATGCAACAGTATGGAAAATGGAGTTAGCGCAAAGACACATGCTCATAGGAATGAATATTGAAATGTAGTGATGGTGTTGCGTTTGTCTCAGGTGTTTGCGTGGGGAGACAATGACCACGGACAACAGGGGAATGGAACCACCACGGTTAACAGGAAGCCTACCCTGGTGCAGGGTCTGGAGGGGCAGAAGATCACTCGAGTGGCTTGTGGCTCCTCTCACAGCGTTGCTTGGACCACTGTGGATGTGACCACGCCTTCAGTCCACGAGCCAGTACTTTTCCAGACGGCCAGGGACTCCCTGGGAGCGTCCTATTTAGGTGATCATCTCTTTTCATTGCAGCTTATTCACACAAACCACCTGTCCAGACTTGGCCAATCTAGTTTTGAGGCATGCTTGAAATTATTACACAAAACTGAATATGTGAATAATTTATGTACGGAATTCAGAAACATATTGTTGTAGTCCACTATTTGCATTTGGCTTGAATATGTTCTGAGCATTATTGTGATTAATGATTAGTTTAGAACTGCTTTTATAAGTTAATGCTACATATACCACATAATGCTGTCACTAGGCAACAGTGCCATCGGTAGACTGCAGATATTCAGCAGCTGTAGCAGCTACCCTCCTTTGCAGAGGAAGCAGAGGTTGGACATTCTGCTGTGGAGTGTCTGGCATTGTCGCTCTTCATGGTGCTTCATGTCAGTGACTGTGTCTCTTTGTTTTGTTGATGCTCACTGCAGGTGTCCAATCAGACAGTGACTCCTCATCAGTGAACAACAAGATGAATGGGCAGAGCAACATAAAGCCCAGTCGGCCCTCGCTGGCAAAGATCCTCCTCAGCTTGGATGGCAACTTGGCCAAACAGCAGGCCCTGTCTCATGTATTGTCAGCTATTCAAATCATGTATGCCAGGTACGTTTTCTAAGCATCCTCTTCTGGTGTGTCAGAAGACTTCGATGCGCACCCTGTAACTCCTACACAACCAGATCAAGTCTGCCAAAGGGCTGTTGTCCCAGGTCATCACCCTTTCCTCACCCCACACATAAAGAGAAAATACTTGCAGTGCACAAACAAAGATACCTGCAAGCACACTCATGTCATCAGAATGTTTGGGATGAAAGCATTGAATAGCTAATAAATAATACCAGTTGGATGCTAATGGGAAAGGTAAGATAATTTGTCACAATCAGATGCTAAATGCGGCCTGCATAGCAAACCTGAGGTAAGATATGCCCTGTTGAGGCATAACTCCAGAGTAGGATTAGCTAAATGTGTGTGGGACCTTTAAATGATTCTGCTGATTTGTAATTGTCATTAGAAGGTATTGTGATGACAGGACATGTGTGTTCCTCCAGGGATGCAGTGGTCGGTGCTCTGATGCCATCCAGCATGATTCTGCCTGCAGAGTGTCCTTCCAGCTCACCTGTCCCTCCATCAGACTCCTCATCCTCATCCACTGTGAGTGATGAGGAAGGTCCACCCGTCCTGCCTGAAGCAGAGGAACGAGTCAGTCCCAATCCCTGGCAAGACAAGAAGGGAGAGGTGAGGAAAGTAACTTATTTAATAAGACTTTACTTTTACAAGCATAAACGAGAAACGTGAACAATGTCTAATTTTCTGGTAAAGCAGCTATCTTTTTGCATTATCAGTAGCTTCATAGATCTGATGTACACAGCTCAGGTGAAAATCCGCTGAACACTGGTTCAGTTTCCCTTCATACAAAGGAGGGATTTTATGTGTGACTGGAATCTGAATCATGTATGCAGTAGTGTACTCTACCAATGAGGAAGTAAATTGCAGAATGTGTTTGTGATACTGTCACACTTTATTGCATGGTCCCAATAAATGTACTCCTGTGTGCGTCAGATTCCGTCATCAGAAGAAGCCGTCACTCCGTCGTCAGCGATGACTCCGTCTGCCTCTGGTGCCTCATCGCGTCCTTTCATTCCCGTTACTGATGACCCAGGAGCAGCAAGCATTATAGCAGAAACCATGACCAAGACAAAAGAGGCTAGCCTGTCCAACTGAGCATGTCTGTTCCGTAACTTCACCCACATGTTCCTAACTTAGTCACATCCCCATTTCATCTCCATCTTCAGGACTCTGAGAGTCAGAGTAAAGTGGTCGGTCCAGAGCCGCAATACCTTGATGAGTTCACCTGTCTTCTCGTGCCCGATGACACGCGTGTCATGGTGGACCTACTCAAACTGGCAGTGTCTTATCGCTCAGGGGAGAAGGGGAAGGAGGTGCTGTCTGCTGTTCTCTCCGGCATGGGGACAGCATATCCACAGGTGATTTACTGCACTCTGTCCGGATTCCATGCAGATGTGTGATTTGAAAGCATTAGATGTGATGGGTTCACTTTGTGATGCGCAGGTTGCTGACATGCTGCTGGAGTTGTGTGTCACCGAGTTGGAGGACGTTGCCACAGACTCACAGAGTGGCCGTTTGTCCTCCCAACCAGTTGTGGTAGAAAGCAGTCATCCGTACACAGATGATACGTCTACCAGCGGCACTGTGAAGATTCCAGGTAAAAAAATTAATAATTTGAGGTCATTCTTTCGTGTTTATGTCGTGAACTTTATATAACGAGACCCTCCTCAGCAACGTGTTCATTATGACAGACGCTCTCTGGCTTGCTTCCCGTAGGAGCTGAGGGCCTGAGGATAGAGTTCGACCGACAGTGTTCGACCGAGAGACGCCACGACCCGTTAACAATCATGGATGGAGCCAATCGGATTGTCTCTGTCAGATCAGGTGATGACACAAGGAACGTAAAAGTAAGAGTAGAGATATGTGCCAAAGAATCAGAAATGAATGTGTGGGTCTGCTGTGTGTCTCCTCCAGGTCGGGAGTGGTCCGACTGGTCCAGTGAGTTGAGAATCCCTGGAGACGAGCTGAAATGGAAATTCACCAGTGACGGTTCTGTCAACGGCTGGGGCTGGCGCTTCACTGTCTATCCCATCATGCCTGCCGCTGGTGAGATGCTCCGTACATCAAATATGCGTTCACCAATATTGATAAACAGTTTCTGTTCACTGGCAGAAATAAACCAGATAGACATGCAGACTGGCAGGAGTATACCTCTGACCAACGTTCCTTCTAAGGTGCGCTCGTGCGTAATTACGCACAGCTGATACGGTCTTCGCGCAGAGAAAATCTACGTTGCGCACAAAAAAAAAATCCAACTTAAATGTAAAATAACATAAACACGTAAACATTCATTCTGTGCTATTTCCCACTGTGAGTCAGTGAGTGTCCGGTGACTGGCTGCTCCGGCTAATGATGAGACTCACATGTTTTTGCGCAGCTAATAGAGGCCATTGTAATCGGAGTTCCAGGACTCTCGCTGGACCACAGAACACACATCCTTTGCTTGTTGTTTTTTATCGACTGTTTTTATGTTATTTCTTTTTATACTATTGTGCACTTTGAGATTTGTTTTCAAGTGTAAATTGCGTTTAAAATATAAAATCTATTATTATGGTGTTGCTCAAAGTGTGTCCAAGGGACTGCTCAGGGAGTTTGTGTGTTTGCTCAGACGCATGAACAATTAGAGGGAACATTGCCTCTGACACACTGATACGTATGTGATTTGACAGGGTGTTCCTGAAATCCCTCTATGATTGCACTGCTGCTCTGTCGTACACAGAGGCCGGTGACGCTGAGCTTTTTTTGTTCATTTCTTCAGGTCCCAAAGACTTGCTGTCAGATCGCTGTATCTTGTCCTGCCCCTCCATGGACTTGGTCACCTGTCTGCTGGACTTCAGGCTCAACTTCACCTCCAACAGGAGTATTGTGCCTCGCCTGGCTGCCTCCCTCGCTGCTTGTGCCCAGCTTAGTGCATTAGGTCTGGCATGTGTGTCCCAATATTTTCATGTCTCCGTACAGTTGATGCATTTCACTTTGGGTCACATGCTTATGCTGTATTTGTTGTGATCTTGTCAGCTGCGGGGCACAGGATGTGGGCTCTGCAGAGACTGCGGAAGCTCCTGACCACAGAGTACGGGCAGTCCATTAATATAAACAGGCTGCTGGGTGACAGCGAAGGCGAGGCGCGCTCTATGGTGAGGCACTCATGCAGTTACTGCAGTGCTACTGATCTGACAACTGTTTTCAAAGACAAAAACAAAGCATGGGTTTAAAATGCATTTTGTGTCTTTAGATTGAATGGAATCGATCAATGATCTGTGTTTCAGAGTTTCACAGGCAGTGCACTGGCCGCTCTAGTCAAGGGGCTGCCAGAGGCTCTCCAGAGACAGTACGAGTACGAGGACCCTGTTGTCCGGGGAGGGAAGCAGCTGCTTCATAGCCCATTTTTCAAGGTACGTTCAGAATTATTTCCTTACCAACTCAATATCACCACAGGTTGAGTTTTGTGATCTTCTACACATCATTAGATGCAGTCTGTGGCTAATTTAAACATTTTTGTTCAGGTCTTGGTAGCTCTAGCCTGCGATCTCGAGCTTGATACCTTACCCTGCTGTGCTGAGACCCATAAGTGGGCCTGGTTCCGCCGATACTGCACTGCTTCCAGAGTAGCTGTGGCTCTAGACAAGAGAACCTCTCTACCAAGACCTTTCTTGGATGAGGTGAGTGTGCCAGGCTATGACTTCGGTGCCAGCTTGCGCTTTTCTTCATTAGGCTTTGATCAGGGAATGTTCTTAATCCGTTTCTCCGCTTTTGAAGGTCACAAAGAAGGTCCGTGAGCTCATGGCTGATCACGAGAGCATGAACGGCCTCCATGAGAGCCACGATCTCTTCAAGCGTGAGCACGACGAGCAGCTTGTACAGTGGATGAACAGGAGACCAGACGACTGGACCCTCTCTGCCGGAGGGAGTGGCACAATCTACGGCTGGGGCCACAACCACAGAGGACAGCTGGGGGGCATTGAGGGGGCGAAGGTCAAGGTGCCCACACCCACTGAAGCCCTTGCCACACTGCGGCCGGTGCAGCTTATTGGTGGAGAGCAGACCCTGTTTGCTGTCACTGCTGATGGAAAGGTATTTATAAAACTGGGGGGTACCAATAGAACCATTCCGTTCCTTCCCAGTTCATCATTACCCCGTCTGAGTATATTCATCCAACACTAAAATAGCTTTTATATTAAAGAAGTTATTTTGCGGCACTACGGAATAACTTTTTAAATAATAATTTAACTGCTTTTTATTGGCTCGTTGACCATATTCACCTTAAATGTTGTCAAAAATTACTCAAATTCTGATGAGGCTTTGTTTGGAATATTATGAATTTTGATGCTTTGTCATGTTTATACATTCATCATGAACCCAAACTTAAGAGAAATAACTCTTTGTCAGATATGTAGCACACACACACACACATAATTAAATTAGACCTGGTACCGCCCCGTCTGCCCAGAATAGTACCGTCTGTGATGCTAAAACTAGTTTCATTTATTATGTGTTTTCATGTAGAAAGCTCTTACTGAAACACTTAAATCCATTCCAGCGATTGTATTGATCAACAATGTCAATCAGACACCATTCAGAGAAATGTAATATGCTATAAAACTAATACAGGCTTGGTTGATCCTCAGCTGTATGCTACAGGATATGGAGCAGGGGGCCGACTGGGTATTGGAGGCACAGAGTCTGTGTCCACGCCCACTTTACTGGAGTCCATCCAGCATGTCTTCATCAGGAAAGTGGCTGTAAACTCTGGAGGGAAGCACTGCCTGGCACTGTCCTCTGAGGGAGAGGTCTACTCGTGGGGTGAGGCTGAAGATGGAAAGCTCGGCCATGGGAACAGAAGGTTGGGGCTGAAATATAGCACACATGTTCATATAAATCCATGCAACTAAAAATATTAAGACATGAAGATGAAGCGGATGAGATGAAGTGTTTTCCTTTTAAATGTGACTTCAGTCCCTGCGACCGCCCTCGTGTAATCGAGTCCCTGAGGGGGATTGAAGTTGTGGATATAGCAGCAGGAGGGGCACACAGCGCTTGCATCACAGCCAGTGGAGAGCTCTTCACCTGGGGCAAGGGGCGCTACGGACGGTTGGGTCATGGAGACAGCGAGGACCAGCTCAAACCCAAGCTGGTTAGTAGTCTTCAGCTCAGTCGTCTGAAAAGCTCGTTACACATATAGTAGCCTCAAGGTTTGTCACTGTGTGTGCAGGAATCACACTTTACTTCACCTCACTCTGACGGGGTTTCCTTGACAGCCGCAGTGACGTGAAGCTTATGTTGCTGTCTGTGTGCTGTTTCCAGGTGGATGCGCTGCAAGGACACAGGGTCATCGATGTTGCCTGTGGCAGCGGGGATGCCCAGACTCTGTGTCTAACGGATGATGACATGGTCTGGTCCTGGGGAGATGGCGACTACGGCAAATTGGGCCGGGGAGGCAGTGATGGCTGCAAAATCCCCATGAAGGTAAGGCAATTTACACAGCAGTGAGCGCTGGCGTTCAGCGGCAGCATAATTTTATACTATTAGTTATTCCAAATATGAAGATGAATGGAAATAAATCTAAATGTACCACCCTCGCCAGCTATAATCTAAATACGAGTCCACAGTCATGTGATGGTTATTGTCATTTGGTGTGACATGAAACCTTTACATGAGTCCCGGGGAGTTCAGTTCCACAAACGTTTTACATTTAGCTCCATGAAAAGCTTGATGAACGGCTTCCTTGTTTTTAGATTGACTCGCTCACCGGCCTTGGAGTGGTCAAGGTGGAGTGTGGATCTCAGTTTTCTGTAGCTCTCACTAAATCTGGAGCCGTGTACACGTGGTACGTACTCTACACTGCTGAACGAAGGATCTGCCAAGAAGTATTTGTCACATCTGAGAGGATATAACTCGATTGTATATGCTACCTGTGTCATCCTTAGGGGCAAAGGGGACTATCACCGTCTGGGCCACGGCTCTGATGACCATGTTCGACGACCCAGACAAGTTCAGGGGCTGCAAGGAAAGAAGGTCATTGCCATCGCCACCGGGTCGCTGCACTGCGTGTGCTGCACAGAGGATGGTGGGACTGATCATTTGATGCATGATCCACCATTTTGAAAATGTTTCCTAATGATGTATCTGTCAGGTTGTTTTAGTTTTCTTTCCCATCTTGCTAGTTGGTGTCATTTGGTTCCCTCAGGTCAGCGAAGTCGTGCTGGATTGCAGCTTGACGGAAAGCTTTGCTTGTTGTGTTTGGCTCAGGAGAAGTTTACACATGGGGTGACAACGACGAGGGCCAACTCGGAGATGGGACCACAAATGCCATCCAGCGGCCACGGCTGGTGGCTGCTCTGCAGGGAAAGAAGATCAACAGGGTGGCCTGTGGTTCTGCGCACACCCTCTCCTGGTCCACCAGCAAGCCCACTAATGCTGGGAAGCTGCCTGCACAGGTACTGCATCTGTTTGTATGTTGACTCCCTGTTCCAGTAGATGGCAGTAACGCCTCGCTGTCAGAGATATCAAGTCCACTTCATGCTGAAGATGTCTGACTGCATGTTCGGTGTGTTGAAGGTTCCCATGGAGTACAACCACCTGCAGGAGATCCCCATCATGGCCCTGAGAAACAGGCTGCTGCTGCTGCACCACATCTCTGAGCTCTTCTGCCCCTGTATACCCATGTTTGACCTGGAGGGTCGGCTGGGTCAGGCAGGCCACGGACCATCTGTGGGCTTCGACACGCTGAGGGGCATCCTTATCTCCCAGGGAAAGGTAAATTATCTAGGATTGAAATTAAAGAAAGAATTATTGATTTACTAAAAGGAATAAGTTTAAAGCCATAATTCAAGAGTAGAAGGCTTTTGTCTGAATAGCGCTATAACCTCGTCTTTTATGTTTGGTGGAACAGGAAGCAGCTTTCAGGAAGGTGGTTCAAGCCACGATGGTGAGGGACAGACAGCATGGACCTGTGGTGGAGCTCAACAGGATACAGGTACAGAAGTAATTACATGAAAACAGCATCCAGTTTTAACATCTACTCACGTTTAACTTTCTCTTAGTCTTCCTGCTCCCTCTCACTGTGGTTGTGCTATAGCTGTATTCCAGACGGGCTCCAGAGCCTTGCATGTGATGCCTTTCATAACAGAATAGTTCTGTAGCCGGTCTGCAGAAGTTCCTGGACTGATACTTGGACTTTTTGTCCAGTTCCTGTTGTATTTGTGTTACAGCTGTCCCACACAGTTATACATGCCTATCAAGAAGTTATTCACTCTGAACAGTAACAACCGTTTTTCTTCTTCTTCTTTCAACCTGCAGGTGAAGCGTTCCCGTAGTAAAGGCGGGCTGGCAGGTCCTGATGGGACAAAGTCGGTATTTGGTCAGATGTGTGCCAAAATGAGTTCATTCAGCCCAGACAGCCTGCTGCTCCCTCATCGAGTGTGGAAGGTCAAATTTGTGGGTACGTCCTCCGCTGTCACGTCTCATTGTTTCGCCTCTGATGTAATATTTATTAAAATGAATGTAGAATGAAGGACGTGCGCCCTCTTTTTTTCCATCAGGCGAGTCCGTGGACGACTGTGGTGGAGGCTACAGTGAGTCAATCGCTGAAATGTGCGAGGAGCTACAAAACGCCCTGACGCCGCTGCTCATCGTCACTCCTAATGGCCGCGATGAGTCTGGCGCCAACAGGGACTGTTTCCTGCTCAACCCCGCAGCCAAATCCTCTCTGCACATGAGCATGTTCCGCTTTCTAGGTATGATACTATTAATCTCCCAGTCGGGTCTCGTGGGGTGTTGGTCCTTACAAAGGAAATCTAAAGAGCTGCATGTGTTGGAACATTTTCACTGATCGAACACCCGGCCTGACCTACTTCATTATGCATTTGTACATTTCTGCTGCTTCTGCACGAGACAGTGACGGATAGCTGTTCCTATTTGATCTGTATGTAATGCGCTCTGCCCTGCTGTGTCTGCAGGAGTGCTCCTGGGCATTGCGATCCGAACCGGAAGCCCTCTTAGCCTCAATCTAGCAGAGCCAGTGTGGAAACAACTGGCAGGAATGAACCTGACCATTGCTGACCTCAGTGAGGTACGATCACAGCCGCCTCCACTCTGTGCAGGCTTGAAGTGTATGATGAGTAATGAGTGAGAATAAACAGGTTTCCATGATGAATAATAAACGGAGAATTCTTATAACATTTCCAAACATCGGTTTGTGAAAGATGATGCCTTTCTAAGCAGCAGTAAAATAAAACAAACACTTGTATGAATTAGTCTGACTTACTCTGAAATAAGTGTTTAGCTAGGAAGATTTGTATGTGGGAGACGAAAAATGAAACATCTTTTAGCGCTCCTGGCCCGTGAGCTACCTCCGCACAGCTTCGTGTTTTTGCTTTTATTTTGGAAAAAGGTTTCCCCATCAAGCAATGCTAAAGAAAGTGTGTGTGTGTGTGTGTGTGTGTGTGTGTGTGTGTGTTTGCACCCTTTATCAATATCCACACAGAACCACGGCATACACACTCACCAAGTTTTATTGAAATCCACCCAGTAGGTTTTCGGTAACACCACTAAAAATCCAAACAACCAACCTGTGTGAAAACATGGCCGCCTTGTTGGAGGTATGTTTGACAGTTTAAGTGTAGTCATAAAAATACTTTTTTATGGATGGAGCGTTCTCTTTTTTTGTTTGTTGTTATTCAGATTGAATTAGCCAACAGTTAGATATAGTTATAGATTTAAAAACTGAAGCTACTGCTGACTGCTGTAATCTTGGGGCTCAAGAGTTTGGTTTTTCATTCAGATGTTTTTTCGTGCCTCCATATCGAACCATCCCATCATTCGAGGTCACTGGCAGATCCATGCCCACATTCCTACATTTTTGTGTTTTCATCTGCTGATTTCTGACAACACAACTCTTTGTGTGCATCTTCTAACATGAAGCGCCATTCAGGTTTCACGTAACTTCACGGTGTCTCCTCTCACCAACAAAAAGAATGTCTCTTTGTCGGGAATGATATAACATTTTAATCCCTTGTGATCGGTATTATAACCTGTAGAAAGAACACATTCCTTTACGTTCACTTTCAGATTAAACTTTAAGCCTAACACCACCGTGCTGCCCGAGCTGCACTGTAATCTCATACTTTACCTGCTCTTTGCAACGGTTCGAATGATTTTACATTCCCTTAAGGAAAGTAAGTCATCTGCTCAGCTTTTGTTAAATGGATGCCCTGAGATGTCTCGCGCTGCGATCATGAGCTGGGAGGAAGGCTCGCTCCTTTCACAGAGCTGCTCTTGTTATGTGGTTTTGCCCTTGAGGTATTTACAAAGGTTGGTTGTCAAATTAATTCAAAGAAAGAGTGGATGCCAGTGGAGCTCAGACAGAGCTGTGTCGTCAGCAGGAGAGCCTGCAGACATGCACGCACGCACACACACACACACACACACACGCACACGTGAGATTGGATATATTATTTGTGTTGGGATATGAAGCGGTTATCTGTTCTGTGCCTCCCAGGTTGATAAGGATTTTATTCCCGGTTTGATGTACATCCGGGACAACGAGGCCACTGCTGAGGAGTTCGAGGCCATGACCCTACCTTTCACTGTTCCCAATGCCAGCGGCCAGGACATCCAGCTCAGCTCCAAGTACTCCCACATCACCCTGGAGAACCGAGCAGAATATGTCCGCCTGGCAATTAACTACAGGTGAGGAACCCGACTGAATGAGCAGAGCTGCCACTTCCCAAGTATTTATGTTTGTGTTCAACGTTCCTTTTTCCATCCTGTCTACAGGCTCCATGAGTTTGATGAGCAGGTCTCTGCTGTGCGTGAGGGAATGGCTCGGGTGGTTCCAGTTCCCTTGCTGTCACTTTTCACTGGTTATGAACTGGAAACGATGGTTAGTGAGAGCAGGTTGTGAAGCGACCTTGGTCTTCAGGCTGTGTGCTGGTATGACGGTAAAGGTTTTCCTCTCCTCAGGTGTGTGGGAGCCCAGACATCCCTCTCCACCTGCTGAAGTCAGTGGCCACTTACAAAGGGGTGGAGCCGACATCGCCGCTCATCCAGTGGTTCTGGGAGGTCATGGAATCTTTCTCCAACACAGAGAGGTCCCTTTTCCTTCGGTTCGTCTGGGGCCGCACTCGTCTGCCTCGCACTATCGCTGACTTCCGCGGCCGGGATTTTGTTGTTCAGGTGAGTAATCTTCCTACCTCTACCGAAAAGGTGTTTGAAACGGAGAATCCAGCCCCCCAAAAGAAAGGATTAAGGAGGGAATAAAAAGCCTCAGAGTTTAGTGTTTGGAAAAAAGGCTAAAGGCCGCTACACATGGCAACACCAGTAGAATTTATATGGAAACACTGAATCCAGATGTTCCAACTCTTCATCTTCTGAGGGACGAAAGGACCACTCATATTTGCACGTGGGGGGAAACGCAGGTACAAAAAAGGCATTACACCACAAAGCCTTTATTCAAGCAGACGCAGTTGTGTTCAGTGAAGTAGTGTGAAAGCCAAAGCTGAGCTCAGCATTACAGTAGATCCACAGAATATTTACCCAAGGTCAGCATGTCTGAACTCAGATCCCAGAGAATGAAGCACTGGAAAAGGCTATTTCAGTGTGACACACTCGACCAAAGATAGGTATTTACCTTCATCTCTTCAATGCATGACTCAACATCAAATTACTTCTGAGCAGCCAGAGAAGCGCTGAAATGTTCTGGGAGCCGTGTATGGACAAGACGGTAGACGGAGGAGAGCGAATATTCTGCCTGCTGATTGTCTTTGTGTTGATTTACTGCTCACCCACTTCCTTTCATTACTCCACTCGGCACGACAGACGAGTAGAAAAGGAGGGTGAGCTCCGAAAGGGAATGCAGGCTAACAGGCTTCATCCTTTGTTCACAGGTGCTGGATAAGTACAACCCACCTGACCACTTCCTGCCAGAGTCCTACACGTGCTTCTTCCTGCTGAAGCTGCCCAGGTATTCATGTAAACAGGTGCTGGAGGAGAAACTGAAGTACGCCATTCACTTCTGCAAGTCTATCGACACCGACGACTACGCTCGCATCGCCCTGTCCGGGGAGCCCGCCGCCGACGACAGCAGTGAAGACTCTGATAACGAGGACGCAGACTCATTCGCTTCAGACTCTACCCAGGACTACTTAACAGGACACTGAACTCTTAACAGAAGGATGAGTGGAAGAAGAAGCTCACCCATTAATACACATTTTCATACAGGCGATCTCCTTAGACACCAAGGTCTGAGGACAAATGTGCAATGAGCTTTAAAGCACTATAAGCTTAAGAGAGGAACAAACGCTGGTTTTCTCTAATTTAGTTTCTTTAAAATAAAGTGGGGCGATCAGCTGCACATGGTGTGTTCTGTGGGAATCATACAGTATGTATCATTACAGCGTAAAAGTAATGGCTCCTGCCTTGCACTGTGGTAGACTTCTCCCTCTTGTTAGTGTGAATTATCTGTCCCTAGTCTGTAAATCGTCACCCGGCTCAGTCAGAGCCCACTGAAGGGTCCTTTTAAGATTCTTGTATTTAACCCACTGAACCATAGTTTGTGCACTGTCTCCTTAAAGAATGTATATAATATGATTGTGCCATGTATTCACAGAAGGTCTCATTAAATGCATATTAAATGTTAACAAATTTCTGTTAGTAAATTCAAATGGAAAGAAGGCTAAAGCTCTCTTTGTGATAGTTTGTTTAAATATTCTATAATCATTGTGTTTAATCTCTTGGCTCAGCAAAACAAAAAAATTAATTCAGAAAAACGACAGCAAGCAGTTTGTTATACCAAAATGGCCTATTTGTATTTGTTTTGGCTCATCGTGGTCCGTAGATCGGATGGATCGGATAGATTACGATATGCTAAGTGTAATGCGAGGGTTAACAGCTCCTCAATTCAAAAAGCCATCTTAATGAATTCTCCAAACTAGGTCAGCCCAGTTGTGTTTTCTTTCAGTCATTTATCCAGGCAGCGTGTAGTTCCTAAACCAGGTGTTGGTTTTGGGCTCTTCAGTAACGGTTATAAACTTGTAGCAGGATGGATATGGGCTGCGACCTTGACACCGCCCGTAGCTCTGGGATTAAAGGAATATCCTACCACTGCTCAGCCACAGAGACTGAATCTTCCTCACGCTGGGAAAATAAAACGGCTGTGAGGGGGATCTCGAGACTCACGCTCACTCAAGCGTAGACGTCACTACACATTCCTCGTGTGTAGTGGTGCATAGTACACTGTGTGTGTGTGTGTGTGTGTGTGTGTGTTTTCCACACCCACTTCTCACACTTGTAGATTCATGCATGGTTGTGCGTAGATCAAATACAGAGTAAATCGCTGTTTCAATAGATTTCGGCATGATATGACTTACGTTTTATTAGCATTCTTTGTAGACTTAGTGTTTTTTCTGAAATAATCACGAGATTTGTTTTACTGGGGGGAGTCAGGTGCTTCTC
Source organism: Brachionichthys hirsutus (assembly GCF_040956055.1). Classification (NCBI taxonomy): domain Eukaryota; kingdom Metazoa; phylum Chordata; class Actinopteri; order Lophiiformes; family Brachionichthyidae; genus Brachionichthys; species Brachionichthys hirsutus. The sequence goes on from NC_090905.1 coordinate 12,014,102, forward strand.
CATATACTGTAAGGAGGGAGGAAGGAGAGTAGGAAGGAGGAATGAACTCCATTCACCTTTTATCCAAGAGGCTTTAAAGATAAAAGGCAAAATGCCTTCATGCTTTTCTTACAAGTCCAATTGACTTTATTCAATACAGAGATCTGCCTTGTCCTGGATGAGACCCTCTAACAAACATTTAAAGTTGTGTTTTTTTAATAGGGGAAGTTTTTCCAGTTCATGTGATGAACGAGTTTCCAAGTATTCTGTAAAGATCGGCTCCTTCCTAGAAAAATTCAAACAAGCACACCCTCAAACTGAAAGGATGGAATGAAACTATGTCACATGACTTCCTGACGAGCATAACAGATCTTAGAAACATTCATTCATACACAGTCTGTCATCTGTTTTGCTTTGTTGGGTCTAATTGTTGTGATTTAGATTAACTCGGAACATTTGTTGGGGTACGCCCTGTCAATAAGTCAGGGAAAGAATTAGTCTTTGAATGTTTTTGAGATGCACTGGTGCAGCAACAAGTCTGGAACAAAATCCCTTTGTAATATATATTTGTATTACCTTAAACAAATATACTCCAGGGATCTGTTTGTCTGTCTGTCTGTCTGTTTGTTTGTTTGTTTGTCTGTCCGCGCGCATAACTCAAAAACTAGTAACCCAATCGACTTGACATTTTTACACAAGCAAGGTTCTGTCCGTGGCTCGGTCCTCCCCGAGAATGGCGTTGATCCGGATCTGGATCCAGATTCTAGAATTTTTAAAGGATTCTTTAACATTGCGAGATAGGGCACTTTTTGACATTTTTCTTAATTTCTTCAAAACATATGGTGGTATGGATCTGAAAAAATTCATTCTAGTTTCATATATGTTACAGTTGTAGTTGTATCTTTTCCCGTTCCGGAGCAGCAGGCTAGCGCAGGTTTGGCCCCTCTGATCCGGAAGCCCTGTTTGCTGTCTCACAAGATCAAACAGTCTATTGGAGGCGAGGGTCTGCAATCTCTGATTGTCTTTTTCTAGTTTGTTATTGTGTTAGATCTGAATCACCATACAACGATCTCCTTCAGCCTGGAGACACTGCCTCCTCTCAGACCTCCTGGTCTCTCCTGTGCACAACGTGCATCTAGTATGCTTTGTAGAATCATGTGGGATTTAATACTGAGGGAATCAATTCAATTCAATTTTATATATATATAGCACCAGATCACATCAGAAAGTTATCTCAAAGCACTTTACAGGATTATTAGGGAAAAGAAAGAGCCCAACTTCCAGGGATCAAAGGTCGCACATTCCAACGGAGGCTCCGACTCCTTCGCTGAGGTCATGGTCTGTAGATGGACTTACAGCAGCTTGCTGTGAAACATTTGCCTGATGTGTTACTAATGAAACCCTTTACCTGTGAAATGGTCCAATAGCACGTCGTTAAGTATTTCACCAATGGAGAGCACCCAGAGCTTTTTGAATCGGGCCTGTTTTGAGCTATGCCGTCTCATTTTCTAACCCAGCACCCACAGACGCTGTCATACGCTGCTTCTCCATGAATTGAACATGGTTCACTGGCTAACAGCTATACACAGTTCTGTGGCGCTGGTTAAATTGGTCATAGCTGATCCAGTCAGTGTCCATCAATCCTCCATAATAAGTCAATGGTATTGCCTTGAACATATTCACATAGAGCGCATATTCAGTTTGTAAACAGGACAAAGTATTGCTATAAATACATTAAGCAAGGTAGCACGGTGGCGCAGTGGGCAGCGCTGATGCCTCACAGCAAGAAGTTCAAAGGTTCGATTTGAAAATGACCATTTCCAGCATGAAAATCCATAATTTTCCCTGTAATGCATTTTTATTTAGCACCCAAATGTGTTTTTAATAACCTGGAAGGGAATAAAATCGTAAAATAACATGATTTAGTGTAATTCCATATGAGTCACCTCAAAGAATAATAAGTACAAATAGAGACATTTGCAAATGGATAAAGGACAGGTGGACATTTCTGTCCACTCGAAGGGTCATGGATGTAACATTTTTGAAGGGTAACACCAGGGTTAATCTGATTCATTCTGTTATAAACCACAATTTGTGTTTTAAGACTCTCTCCTTGGCGTACATGTGATTGCACTTTTCTTGCTACTGTCTCACACCATCCCACAAGACCAGTGTGCCGTCTCCCCCCCTGGACATCAGCTTTCATCCTCTGATGTCACACGCAACCATGACTCCAGAGCAGGTGACTCCATCCAAAGGGAATCAATGGGAACCAGTGTCTTCACTGAATTCTGAATTCAACGTGGAACTCAGCCAGGGAAGGATGAATGGAAGTGGGAATATGTTTTTGTTTCGGATATTGCACACTTCACTGATAGATGACAGTCACTGGGGAAAAGATTAGTGGTGGGAGTTCCTGATTATTTACGTCCTGTCAGTCAGGTTCTGCGGACTTTACTCATGAATGGCAGAATGTTAAAATCCTAAGCCTCTTTTGTGTTGGGTCAAATTCAAATGTAGTGAAGGATTAAAGTAAAGCTTCAGTCTTTACAGTCGCTGCTAATAGTTCTCCGTCCTACATCTCCTTTCTAAATATAAGAGATCATTGTTGAATTTACAACATGAAACATTGAGCCAAATGAAAATTATATTTGTTTCAATCAGAGACATGAACAGTCTGAATGAATGAGACACTCCCCTCAACACGCCTACACACACACGCATGCATGCATGCACACACACACACACACACACACACACGCATACCACCTCCTCCTGAACTCCTCCAGACTGGGGAGTTAAGGGGAAAAGGAAACACCTCTGGCCGAAGCACTGTATCCAAATATACCAGAAAAAACAAAGGAAAGCGCCACACACACACACACCTACACACACACCCACACACACCCTACTCAACATTGTACTGCTGGATATTCACTGTTTATCATCACAAACCTCCTCATCATCATCGTCATCATCATCACTGCAGTCATTATCATCTCTGTCTTCTTCATCACCATCACATAGAAATCTTTGTGTTTGAAGGTAAGTCTCATGAATTCCTGAAGTTGTGATGTAATACATTCTTTCTTGAAGTTTGTTTTTGACGTTTGCCTCAGAGTGAAGGAGAAACACAGAGTCTTTGTAAACGTGAAAGCATCTCTGGTGGATCGTTAAAGCTCAGCTCAGGTTTTTGTCTTGTATTCTCAGAGAATTAATATCTGAAAGTAATAATCTCACTGGAGATTACGAGTGTGTGCGTGTGTGTGTGTGCGCGTGTGTGATCTCCTGCTTTAATGCATTGTGACTTATTTTTCGGGGTGTCCTGTGATGCGTCTTGTGGCTTGTTACTAATCTGTCTAGACTTCACGGCATCGGATGGCTCTTTCATCAATGCTGAGCGTTTGATCCATTTATTGTTCTCTTTATCGGAGGTTTTTATTTGGTTTGAAGTGCACCAGGGTGAGAAAACCCTGCATCGATCCTCCAGGCACGCATGGGAGGACTTTAATTGTTTCCTTCTGTTCTTTTGAGGTTTATTCACTAGTTTTTATTCATATAAATTCACAGCACAAGTATAGAAGAACAAAAAAGTCTGACACCAAAGTCCAAACAGTAAAGTGCAAAAAATATACACAGAGACATTTGAGGGACTGAAGAATAGTACATTGTGATTGGTTAAAGGTAGTTTAGATATATAGTACATGACGAAAGAGTACAAGATGGTCTCATGAAGTAAATATACATACAGAGGGTTCTGAAAACATCCCACTGCAGCTTCTTTTGACCATGATGTATTGAGGGACCAAGAGAGATGTGGACACCAGTGCAGCAGCAGTAAAAATATACAAAATACCCAAAAATGAAGTCAGGAACTAGCTCCATATTAAGGAGATGGTTGTGTCAACTGTTTGCGGACCTCTCGCCAACTGCTGAATTGAATCTGTTTTAAGATACTTGCCAAGTTGAAACTCTTCTTCTTGCCCTCCAGCCGTGCCGCCATGTATTTGGAGAACAAAAGCAGCCTGGAGGTTGAGATGTCTCAGACATCGGCCCAAGGCCATCCGAGCAGGAGCAGTCTGAGGTCACCGGAGGATTTGACCGGCAACTTTGGGGAGCTGCGTTTGCTGCAGGGCATCGCAGAGAGGAGAGAAACCCAGAAGCTGCAGCAGTCTGCAGTCCTACCCTCAGGACAGTGTGTCATCCATGCTGAGGGCTTTGTCCCTGTTCGACAAGAGGACGGGTACGACCGCTAAACAGGTTTCTGCTCTCGCTAGGTGGATTAATGACAAAATATTTCCAGTCAATATATTAGATTAGTGGGTAGTTGCAAGAAAGATGCGATGGAGACTATTTAAATGCACTAAGAATGGACTCAAGTGACATCAACAAACGCAAACAAATTAGCAAATGTCCACAAAATATATTTTTTTTCTATACACGATTCAATTCATGTATTCATGAGGTACACCTTGGACAAGCCGCTAGTTCACTGCAGGGTCACACACAGACAGACAATGATTCACACACACACGGACAATTTAGTGTAACCAATTCACATAACTTGCATGTTTTTAGTGGTGGTAGGAAACCGGAGAACCCGGAGAGAACCCACGCAGACACGGGGAGAACATACAAACTGTGAGGCAACAGCGCTAGCCACTGCACCACCGTGCTGCCCCAGCTGGAACAAATGGTTGTCCGATAGTAATCTTGGATCACCTTCTACAGTTCAGTTCAGTGCTTATGCCTTTGTACAAATTGCCCAAGATTTCCTAGTTTCATGGTAATGCATGAGTGGTTAAGGTGTTAATGACAAAAACGACGAACACTCCATCTGGTAATGTTAAAAAATGTGAGAAAAAAAAACTTGACTCTACTCCTGTATTCTGATGGACTCTAAAATCCATTTAATACTTAAAAAAAAAACTTTTAAATACTGAACACTTCTACCACATTTCAAACCCACGATGCAGTTTTTGAATAATCCTGCTAACAGTCAAACAAACAAAGAAGTGATGGAATATTCTTAGAATGTTTCAACACAGTCGTCCACAGAGCGACCCGAGTGTGAGTGTGTATCTCAGCCACTCAGGGGGAGGCTAATCTCAAACCCATGGGAGTGACTGTTGGGATTAAACAGTGGAATTCTTTGCCTTGTTAACTCATGCAGAGAAAATTGCACATGGCAAAAAATGTACTAGTACTAGCTTATAGTTACAGTATGTGTCTCCTGCATGGGCCTATAGTAGACTGGATTACATCTTTTATGTTTGAGTACAGTGGTGGTGATAAACTTTTTAATCTCTAGAGCGGCAGTCAAGTGATTAAATTCTTGAGTTCCTGTAGATTCAACATGAACCTTCACCATGCATGGAAATCAGGCACAGATTAAAATCATGGCACAGATAGACACCAAAATAATTAGAAAAGGGACTAAACATGATCAGAAAGTCAACAAGTGATAGTTTCCTTTATACTTGGACTGAAACTGCAATATTCAAGCTGTTGCAATAAATAGGTTAAATAAAAATACACAACCACACACTCTCAGAGGCAAACCCACAGAGAAATCTCTCCGGGTCTGTTATTCTTCTTCTTATATCTGCAGATATAAATATATAAATATATATACCTTATTGTTTTAGTTTTACTGCCAGCAGCAGTTTTGATCCCCTCTCACCATCCCACATCATCATTCTGGAGAGGAAGGCTGTGATAAACCCCCTGCATGCGACACGCATGAAAAGTTAGCGGCTGGCTGGTGAACATAGTTTAATTTTTTTTTTGCAATAGAGACATTTTGTCCCAAGAATTGATGCAGGGCAGCTAAAAGGTGATTGATTACTTTTTGTTATTTGTCAGGTGAGCAGACACATGACTTTGAATGAATGCTAATTTTGTTTGTTGTTTTGTAACTACTGCCCCCCAGTGGTCAAAAGAAGAAACGAACTATTAAATAAGGTCAAATAAATGGAAAATCATTTAATAGCAGAGTATAAAACAGTAAATCCTATGATTAATAAAACTTTGTCAGGACAATGAACAGCAACTCCTTTAAAATATAATATATTTCCCACAGGTCAATATTAATCCTATTAATCTGATGGAGGTGTCCTCAAAGGATCCGTTGTGTCACTCATCCTATTTTAAGATAGTTTTTTTTTTGTTGTTCTGCTCAAGGTCTTTAACTGCTCTCTAAAAAGTCATCTTCCAAACTCCAAGCCAAGTCACATCCAGGGGACAGGATCAGAGTCAAAGACAAGGGGAGAAAACGTTTGTAGACATGCAGTAAATCTCGTTGTAGTTGTATAAGAGTGCCAAAGAGGATTAGCGTGGCAGACTTCTTTACTGCAATGTAATCTGCTGCTTGATCCAACACCCCTGCCACAGTCAGAACGCCCAACTGTTGGGAGCATGTTGGGTCACACTGCCAGCCAGACTCATGAGCTGCTAACAACAATAGAAGAAAGGCATTATTGATGATAATTGGTTGAGTTAAAAGCCATCAAAACCAATAACAATATATGAATCAGAAAAACGCTTGAAGATGGCAAGATTAGGGGAGCCTTTCATTTTCAGAAGATTTCTATCAATCAGTTTTGGCTCTGTGGGTTGGAATTCCATTACGTAACTCTTGTCCTGACGTCGCTACTGTTATCAGAGGACTGCCAGGATGACTTTGGGTTTGATGAAACAGTGGATAGCTTTCAATATATAACAATTTCTTTTTCAAAATTATATTTATTGACATTTTCTTATTACAGAAAATAAAATAAAAAAGAGAATATATAACAATTATTGTTGCAGAGGAAGACACAGGTTCTGTATTCACATTGAAATATTCTGAGAGAGAGGTGAAGGAAGAAGTGTGTGTGTGTGTGTGTGTGTGTGTTTGGGACCCAGCTGTGATGCTCAGAGGGCAGCAGCCGGCTGCAGCAGCAGGATGACAGAAGACCCTCTAATGATCTCCTCAGGTGTCAAAGCCCCCAGCTGCTCGCCCACCTTTCTGCCCCCCCCACCTCCCCCCCCAGCTGTAAAGGGTCTGACAGCTGAGAGATTTGATGTCACTGTCACAGTTCCCTGTTTTCAAAAAGCACATTATACCAAGTGTCTTTGTCATCTCACTGTATTTCTCTGCATCTTATTCCCAGGCCCAATTTCAGCATGGTGAACTTCCTCAGAGGGAAATCAAACTCAGCCAACGTTTCCGAGAGGTCACCGCTGCTGAAATGCTCCCAAGATGACGCGTGAGTAATACTTCAAATAACGGAGCATCAAAGTGTCACACGTTAAATGAAAAAAGAAAAGAAACACCGCTGTCATTAAAAGTGACATCATGAAATAAAATGTGAGAAATGGAAAAGTAATGATATTTTATTATCATACGTTAAGTAGCTTCTTTATTTATATATTAATTATTATATTGGCACATTTGGAGACAACAATAATTTATTCCAGTCATTATGCCTTTATATTATTCATTAATGCAGTCAGGGTTTATAATCCGAGTCTGCCTGTGTCTGATTTTTGCTGAAGCAGTTTAAGAAGTTATCTGATGGAAATATAATTATTTTTTTAATATCTGCTTTTAATGTAACGAGTGATCTTAATTCACAACGACATGCTGGCGGTGTCATCACAGCTGTGGCGCTTGAAGTCTCTGTGCATTTCTCTAGTATTACTTACATGAGCATGAGTGACCCGAGCTTTATTGAGGGACAAGCGCCGTGGGACAACGGCTTCCTGGACCTGGAGAAGAGGTACCGGCTGGGCAGTGAAGTCACCAGCCTGTCCCTGTCCCGCTCCAGCTCCACGGACAAGAACGACCCTCTGGACAACTGCAGACTCACCAATAACATGAAGTGAGGCCCCTCGCGCTGTCGCTGTCGCCATGCGGTGTTGGTACAGCAGTTGAATAAGATTATTGAAAGGTTAAAGGACAATTGATTCAGAGGTATTTATTTGACAAGACAGTAATTGCGTTTGTCAGGACACTGTCGTTTCATCGTTGTGACCCCCCCCCCCCTCATGGGGATGAAAATCACCGTCACAGTAATTCTTACCGTCTCTTTTCAGATGCTGCTTCAGAGTCTCCAGAGTCACTGCCATCTTTGCTATCGTCATCCTCTGCAGTGTAAGTGAGCGTCTTTCTAGAATAATCAGAATCAGAATACTAACTGAAGACATTTATAAAATAACATCAGAACAGCTCCTCTGTCTCTCTATCACTCTCTCTCCCTCTCTTTATTTTTGGTTCTCCTCCTACCTGTCCTTCTTTCTGTCTCCCCCTCTCTGTCATTGTCTCTTTGTCTTTCTACCTCTGTCTCTCTGTCTCTCTGTCTCTCTCTCTTTCTCAACCCAACCGGTCCAGACAGATGGCCGCCCGCTATGAGTCTTAGGTTCTGTCCAAGGTTTCTGCCTGTTAAAGGGAAGTTTGTTCTTGCCTCCGTCGCCAACGTGCTTATTTGAAGTTGGGTTCTGTCTTTCCCTGCTACACCTGTAAAGTGTACCTTCCTGTTATGATCTGGCGCTATAGAAATAAAAAGGAACTGATTTGAATTGAATTAGTTTTGATTTGAAGCCCGTGAAACATCCAGGTGAATTTCTAGATTTTGAAGGCTTATAGTCTGAGCCATGATTTGATCCAGGGACGGGGCTCTGCCAGAAATGTCCTGTCACTGCCTCACACATGTGTTGTATGGAGAATCCGCCATGTAACACATGATACAATGTGAATGTCAGGAATCTTATTTAGATTTGAGAATGTGTAATTCTGATGCCACTTGCATGAGATCGAACCCACACAATGTTTTATTGATCTGTATCTTGGCATTTCTGCTCTGATCAGAGTGAATAATGTGGATGAACATCTGCTTCCAGCTGTTCTTCAGCATGTACCCAGATCGAGACAACCCTTGGAGGATGCTGGCGGTCTCTTCAACAGACAGCTTCTGAATCCTTTACTGCTGCACTGTGAAACGGAATGTTCATTTCTGAAACTCAAACAGTGGGCTGCATCAAGCAGGACAGGCCTTTAGTGAATCGAGGGAGGGATGGGATGCAGACACACAGAAAATGAACATTAACAAAGGAAAGATCTACTTTGACAAATGTTTAAAAATGTGGCTCTTCACTATGAAGTTACGGAGATTTAAATAGTCCGGTTGAGACTGATACGGTTTATGACAGGGGTCCCCAAACTACGGCCCGCGGGCCGGATCCGGCCCATTTCCACATTTGGCCTGGCCCCCTGAACAATACCAGAGACCCAAAATAGAATTTACTTATTTTATTTCCTTTCCATACAACATGAGTAGCCTCCCTTTTATTTTTAATGATGGTCACATACTGCCAGAAAGTTAATGTTCCAATGTTCTGTAATATCAACTTATTACATAGTAATTACTTTGTAATAACAGGGCAAGTTTCCTCACCTCCAGAAAGTTAATGTTCTGTAATATCAACTTATGACATAGTAATTACTTTGTAATAACAGGGCAAGTTTCCTCACCTCCAGAAAGTTAATGTTCTGTAATATCAACTTATGACATAGTAATTACTTTGTAATGACAGGGCAAGTTTCCTCACCTCCACGGTGGCATGGTTGGCAGCATTGTTGAGTGGGGCAAAATGGCCCTGGTGTCGAATCCCACTACGGGAATGAGATGGAGCAGGGGCAACAGGGTAGGTCCAGGGCACGCCTGAGCGGAGTGGAGTGGACCAGTGGTCCAGTTCACTCCGCCCAGGTAAGGCCCTGGGCCTACCCTGTTGCCCCTACTCCACCCCCACTCCCACAGTTGGATGCGAACCCAGTTCCTCTGGCAGTAGACCGGTAACCCTACCGACTACGCCACCGTATAGGTGAGGAAACTTGAGGTATTCTCAGACCACAGCGTGTTGTTGTGTTGTTCTGTGTTGCTATGTTGTTGTGTTGTTATGTTGTGCTTTTTCCTTTTGTGTTATGTGGAGTGGGCGTGTCTCCGACCAGGTGACGTCGTACTGGATTCAAAACCAGTGCCTCTGGTCTAAAGTCAACAATGATACTGTCTATTTATCCTAACGTTTGACAGGGTAACCTCTAGGTGGTGTAGTGGGTAGTGCACTTGGCTCCCAGCCAGAAGGTCCTGGGTTCTAAACCGAGGTGTGCAGCGCGCATGTTTTATACAATAATTTGAGGTTTGTTGTTTGGTCCTCTGCAGCTGTATTGGATCAGCTGATTGATCCAGTCGTTCTTTGCTTCTGCACTTCCTGATAATGCTGGAGAGAGACTGAGTTTGGGTGTGAGAGGCACGTCCAGCACATCCACAGTTTTCCCTTGACCGTCCCACAGCTATGAATCTGACAGATTTTCGAGACAATGCGTTGCTGAAGCTGCAGGTGCGTGGATCCTTCGCAGGAGGCATGATTGACATCACCAGTCAGGAGTACATCCTGATCCAGGTGGAGCAGTCGGAGCAGTCGGGACAACGCAGGCGGAGGAGCCAGCAGGTGGGGATTCCTTTGAGCCGTGTCCTGTGTGAAATGCCGTGACAGGTCAACCCAGCTCTTCTGTTCTGTGTAAACAGGTGATCTATAACTGGACCATTCCTCTGCACGGTGAACGAAGCGGCCAGATGCTGTTGACAAGAACGTTTGAGATGCTGAGCAGGTACTCAGAATGAATGCATGAATGCCGTCAGGTGGTTGGGAGTGATCGTCCACATAACGACACAACAGCTCCAGCGACCTCTGCTGCTTCCTTCCCCACACAGTGACCCCATCGGCATCACGGTTCAGGCCTTCCTGCAGGATAATGGGGTGGTGCCCTTAGCCATGACCCACCAGTCGCTCCTCGTCCGCGTGGAGACTCAGGTGGCCATCGCTGGAGTCATCCTGGCCGGGGTCTACGTTCTCATCATCTTTGAGGTAAATGGCAGTTGATGCAGACACACGCAGCTACTTTTACACCAGGGAAGTTCTGAATTTAACCATACATACCCACTAAAATATTGTAAAAGTATGTACCAATGTACATTCCAAAAGTTGTTTATGTAGTATTCGACATTGGACCAGTAAAGTTGAGGGACTTCATGGAACAGACTATTTACAGAAGGATTTGTGTTAGAATTGCATCAGAGGAGACGTCTCCAGTTATGATGCAAAAACACTGAAGCCTACATTTCCCAAAATGCAGCTCAAATAGGATCGTGCACAGTGTTAATTTTGTCAGCTATTTATTTTATGCCAATTTTTTTTCTTATGATGTTTTCACACACAGAAGTCCAAGGTACAAACCAAGATTTGGGTCTTTGTTCTGGTTTCACGTTGGAAGTTTGCATCTTGATTGATTCAGTTTTAGATCAGAGTGAGCCTTTTCTGTTTGAATACAATAGATTCAATTATAGATTGATTTTGGCCGTGACCATCCTTCCTCCTTCAGAAACAACCACAGTGTGTTGAAATATAAAGAATATGCACTGATCTGTCTCCACTAATAATTACAGTCGTCAATAGTGAACTTGAGCAATAATGAAACTGCATCTGTAGATGTGCAAATGCTTTAATGTGACACTGATCTAATAATGCTAATCAGTGGACTTGCTGTTATTTAAGATGGAGCGTGTCATTGATAGATCAGTCAGTTAATACTAATTGATTCGGTATAAATTAATCACGTATGAATGATGAAATGATCACTCACTTTCCAGATGGCTGTCATTACATTGACGGGCTGCTGAAGAATCTCACTTTACACACACTTAGAGCTAACTTCATACTTTGTTTGTACAAATCCAACAAGTGCTTGGTTCTGATTGGTTCTGAGTGGTTCTGATTGGTTCTGATTGGTTCTGATTGGTTCTGAGTGGACATGCTGATCTCCTTGAGTGTGACGTGCACACTCATTAAGCGCCGTGGCATCGGGGGCGCTATGGAGTGAAAGCCAGCAGTGGGTACAGCAGCTCTATTACACCTACTCTGTTACGCATCACTTCCTGTCGTTGGAAACATCAGCGATCGCCTCTGACTCCAGCTCTGTTAGGTCTTTTAGCCACCTCCTCATCCCTCCATTGAGAAGGTCTGTTTCTCAGCCATCGTTACTTTAATGAATAAAGGAATGCATTGATAATTGGGCATTGATAATTGAAAAAAACAAAACCCCAATCATTGTCAAAGGAAACCTAAATGAGACGCCCTTATATATGTGCCTGATAAACAACAATAACACCATTTTCATTTTGTGACTTTTGACAAAGACAAAGGCAGAAGATGAGGACGCTCTTGTCTTCCTTTATCTGAGCGAAAGACAGAGATATGTTGGTTAATACTCATCTTGAATGACGGGACCCGGTTTGATGTGGAGTAGTTTATCAAGGTCAGCGTGCGTCGACGATGATGTTCTCATCGAAAGCAGACGGCAGAATTACCATACGCCATCGTTGTCTCAGAATAAATCTGCCAATAAAGCTGCCTCACAAAGTACAAGAGGAACATGACATGCTCCACATAACACGGCGGCGATGGTGAAGGAGGTCAGCTCTTAATGGGATTATGGACATATCTGATGTCCCCTTGATGTTCTATATTCAAACAGAACAAAGTCAAACACTTAATGCAGTGCTTCTCAATTGTTTTCTGTTCAGCCCCCCCAGAAAGAAGAAAACATTGTGCACCCATCACCCTCTGCCACTTCTATAAATAGTATAATTTGTCTATTATTAACAATAAGGAAACATAAAAAGAAAGAAAGATATAGATCAATTTACAACAAAGAATAACGTTAATCTGAAACACAGCAGATCTCAAAAACTTTAATTTAAAATAAGTAAATGGATGGATGTCTTGAATTCCCAGATTGTGCACCGAACTCTGGCCGCCATGCTGGGATCTCTGGCGGCCCTCGCCGCCCTGGCTGTCATTGGTGACGTACGTATCTTTTACACGCTTTTAATGACGTAAGAAATGTCAGTGGTTTCTGATGATTTCGTCACTTTTCTGTACAAAAAAAAAATCTAAATCTTAAATGGGGCTCTGTGGTCTAATTGGTGTTTGAGAAAACATGAATTAAATGAGTAAGTGGTACATTGCTAGATTAATATTCAAACGTCGTTTCTTATCGACTTGAATCAGCCGAGGTTCAATTAGTTAAAAACCAACCCTCCATGTGTTCTAAACTCTTTTGCACCTGCTATATCTTTTGGGCTACAGGGATCATCTGTAAAGATTAAAATGACCATATAAATTTAGCAAATTAAGTTGACACCAAGCGGTTTCAGCTAATCTTTGTCTCAAGCTTCTAGAACCCAGCAAACACTTTTCAGTCAAGGTTTAATGAAAGAGAACGGATCATTTGTGTGAAACAGCTGCATCGTGACTGCAGGATCATTATAGTCCAGGTCTCATGACAGTATTCTGGAGACTGATGCACAGAAATGTGTAATTAATTACATTAATTACGGGTTCCCATGTTAAGGCATTGATCCTGGTGCACTGGGACGATCATTAGTGTTATTTCTGAGCCTTTCCTGCTAAAGCTCAGATACACGTGTTAAACACACCCTGAGGATGAGTGCAGTACGGAAATGAACCGTCTCAGATCTCAACTGGGGAATTGTGTATTTCAGACTAATTTAATCTCAGCCTCTTTCCTTTATGCCTTTTCCTCACAGCTCTTGGTTAATGGATCTAATTATTTTCTCTGTGTGGTCCACAGCGGCCCAGTCTGGCTACTGTGGCGGAGTGGATCGACTACGAGACGCTGGCTCTTCTCTTTGGCATGGTTAGACTCTCTAGTTCTTATTTAACCAACAATTTTGCTTTTGGGCAGCAATCTCTAAAACAAACAAACACAGCATTAAGCTTCATTTCTGGATCAAAATTGTTTCATACTTTTACAAGAAACGTTGGCCAGCTTTGTTTGTATTTCTTTATTTTCAAACTATCTTCAACTTTTACGTGTTTGCAAAACTGACATAAGATTCAACAAATTGACCAGCATGCCTAAAAGGCTGAAATCCATCTGAATAAATAAATTAAATAAATCGTTCTTATCACACTCTTTGTATCGTCATAGCAGAGCTCCTATATAAGAAAAATAATCACCAGTCATGATTCAGAAACCAGACGTCTGTCAGCTCCGATGGAAGCTGACGGCAGACGATGGCTTTCTTTGGACAAATTCCATTATCAACAGCTGCCACTGAAATTTTCATGGCATTATGAGAAACACAACAGATGAACTTTCTGTAGATATACCAATCCTAAGGGCATAACATTTCAGATCCCTTATATTTATAGTACAAACACTATGAAAAAAACTTTATTCACACAAACAAACACTCTTCCTACTTTGAGTGGCTTTTTTTCCCGGCAGATGTTGTTGTCTTACTGTAAAAGATGGAATAATATCCTAAAGTGGAGCAGACCATCTGCTACGAGAGCACCGTCGTTGCCTGTAGCAACCACTTATAGGATGACACATAATCTTGTAACAAAAAAGAAAATTGTTGCTTCAGCTTTTAAAGGAAAGTTGTCGTTGTTCTTCCAGATGGTACTGGTGGCCATTTTTTCAGAGACTGGCTTCTTTGATTATTGTGCAGTGAAGGTGAGTGATGGACTGAGCTGAACTGTCGGACAGACATTTAAAGTCATTTCAGTAGCTGCAGATTCTACCCCTCGTGGACACGCCATGGTTGAGTGTCTGAGGAAACTGTGTCGCCTCAAAGGTGACAGGCTTTGAGCTATTTCTGAAATCAGCACTGACGCATGACAAGCCTGTCGTTTTATCCAATATCTGACGCAGATCTTTACGACATTAGATGACCTAGCAAGTCTGTCTGTCTTTACATCCTGAGCCAGCGGTTCGGCTTCAAGTCGCTGACAGCAGGAAACTAGGCCAGTAGCGTCTACTGAAAGCAGTTTCTTTAAGAAGAGGAACTTTTCAAGGAGGTTTTAATTTTGCTACTTTGCATTTATTTTCTGGACTGCTTTGTCCGTTACCGGGTCATGGGTTGTGCTGTACACCCTGGACGAGCCGCCAGTTCATTGCAGGGCTATACACAGGCAGACAATAAATCATTCACACTCACACCTATGGGCAATTTTGTGCATCAAATTCACAGAATCTGCATGTTTTTGGTGGTCGGAGGAAGCCAGAGAACCCGGACAGAACCCGCGCAGACACTAGGAGAACATGCAAACTCCTCACAGAAAGGTCGCAAGTCAGATTCGAACATGCAACCTTCTTGCTGAGAATCAACAGCACTTACCACATTTAATCAAATAAGATTTTGATTCAATGTTTTGTTGAGGTTGTTGTCAAAGGAACAACTAGATCAGATTTTGGAGGTGATCTGGAGCTTTCAAAAAGTCCTTATTTTGGAAGGATGGGGTCAAGTCAAACTTCATGGCCTAAAGTATTTGGACAAAAGTGTCATCACTAGAAGATCTAGCACATCAGGGTCTGATATGGATCCAAGTAATGCTCTGGATCTTAAATCCCACAAACTGGACCTTCTTTTCTCCACAGCACTTTAATACATTCCAGGACTGTAAGATGCATTTGGAATTCTGACGGAGGGCCTCTTGCAAATAATAAAGGCATGCAGACTACCCTGCAGTTTAAGATAAGACCCTTATCCTCTCTGTGGGATATCAAGGTTTCCTGCATCTTAAATGCAACTCCAGCTGCTCCTATTCGGCATAGATGGTGAAGGATGACCTCCGTCCTTCAGCTCCAGCGACATTCAGACCTGGAGAACAGCAGATCATGCAGGCTCATGAATTTTAATTGTGGGATGGACAAGGTCAGGCCCTCCAGATTAAAATATGCTTCTTGAGAACAGCTCTGATAAGGCGCAATTCTAAAAAACAGTGTAAGGCGCGGCCTGGAACAGCTTTAGATCAGGATATGAATCTCTTTGGCCGAATCAAGATGTCCCTTTTGTCTCTTGTTACTTTCTTTAACGTGTTGCATGTAAATCATCTCTTCCTGCAGGCTTACCAGTTATCCAGAGGAAGAGTGTGGCCAATGATCATCATCCTCTGTCTCATTGCTGCCATTCTCTCTGCTTTCCTGGACAATGTGACCACCATGATGCTTTTCACCCCAGTCACCATAAGGTATTTTTAAATGCCCAGCCATTCATTGCCTGCTGTTTATCCAACATTCACGGCTCGGGGCAACTTGGATGTGGCGTTATTTAGAAGCACTTATAATACTTTATTGTGTTATGGTTTATGGATGTTAGCTTACATCAGCTCAATGGAAAGACTCTGACTTACTCTTACCAGTCAGTGATGCCACCACGTAGATCTTTGGTCAACTACAATAAATCTTAATAATAAAGCAAAGCCATGGTCAAAATCATCCATAACCAGCCTTTGTGAACAAATATTCTTGGGTTTAAAATGTGGAAAATGTTTTTACGTGGTTATATCAGTCGATAAAGCACAGCCTCCTCTCTGAAACCCCTTCACATGTTACATTATTTAAAACAAGAGCTGAGACACACAAGCTACACTTGACTTTAGAAGATCTGCCGTGCCACCGCCTCCTCCGGTCCCTCCATGCATCTCTTGAATCAAGTCCTTACAATAAACTATTATTAAGGTCAGAAGGTCAGCGTATAGATGATAGTAGACTCGACACTGAGGAAATATAACACAGATCTGGGGGAAATGGTGCCCTGATTTGTTATCTAGTCATTGGAGTGGATATCCGGTACAGCCAAAATGTTAATGTTTTTATCCTTTTTACTTGCATGCACTTATTTCCTCCCAATCTAATCGGTGCTAAAGGGCTTTTCTCCCTCTGATTTCCCAGGTTGTGTGAGGTGCTTAACCTAGACCCCAGACATGTCCTGATTGCAGAAGTAATCTTCACCAACATCGGCGGGGCTGCCACAGCTGTCGGAGATCCTCCCAATGTGATTATAGTGTCGAATCAGAACCTGCGCAAAGAAGTAGGCACTTTCACAGCTCTGTCTAAACACGTCACTAATATATTGAAGCAGGTCATCTGAGCGTAATCTAAGCTGACACACAAACCACACACCTGGCAAACAGCGCTGTCCTCACGACGAGTGAATAACAACAAGATGAAGGGGAAATTGCTGTTCGATGTGCACAGATGATGGAGTACTTACAGGTGACTCTCAATCATCCCCTTCCAGCTCTATCATTTTTTGCATTCATACTCAACTGAAGGGTTTAGCTTTTGAAGTTCAGCACGGGCGGCATAGTAAGTGAATTCTGAGAGAAGAATCCAAACTAAGCACATAAGGAGGACGCTGGACAACTTTCATACAATGCCTCTACAATAGACACGTACAACAACACCGCTGTTAAAATGTTTTTTGTCTTTCCATCTGCAGGTTGTACTGTGTTGAATTGCCTCATAAACCATCACCAATTTTTTTTTGCCTATACCAGGCGCATCATTCATGCGCTTTTTGTTGCTCAAACTTTTTATTTTTCTTAAACCATCGAGGTGCGCAGGTTGTGACAGATAAGATGTCATCCATATTTATTGTTGGACAGAAATGGAGATGTTAAATTAGCTTTTATTTGTTCAAATATGCAAAAGTTAAAAAGTTGCCAGGTGGAAGACATTTTTTTTTTTTTATTACACACTGCCTATTCATGGGTTTTTTAATTTGCTGCTCCCTGATGATCTGAGAGGCTGCTGATTTGTCTTTTATTTGCCTCCGTGCTCCTCATATAAGCGCTGACATTCATGACCTAATAGACTCTACAGTTCATACACATTTATAAAAGTTGTGGGTATGTCCTGAATAATTTTAATCTCGGTGTTTACTGAGTTGTACATCTGTTATCTCTTTTCAGCTCAATCCCTCCATCTGGAGTGACTTTTTTTATGCTGATGTTCAGGTGATAAATGGAAAAGTAATTTCATTGGAACCAATTTATGTTGTTGCTGTCGTAAATCATGGGAATTAAAAGTGTCAAAACACCAGAAGAAACCTGCCCAGCGTTACCTACAACAGATATTTTCACTGTCGGACATTGATATAATTTGAGTTGTACATATTTGTGTTATTATAACTATTAATATATCACCATTATAAGTACCATCGCTGTCCGAGCCACATGCAATTATTTGTGAAGCCTGTGGAGTCAGACCTGCTGCCCCTGCTGCCTCCCACTCCTGCAGCATATTCATCCATGACTCAACCGGGTCATTTTCAGCAACACTTCAGGGCATGTTGGACAGTCTCCTTTGTAATAACCGTCTCATCAGACGTCAGTGTGGATGCAGTGACGTGTGACACTTTGCACCTGAACACCTGCGGTGGATGAAACTCATCGCATTTATTTGAGACCTTTGTGACTTCTGTCTGGCTGAGGCTGACCTGCCAGAGATTCCCATGTTATTTTAGTCGTATTTACACCCATCCATCCATCTTCTTGTAGACCTCACATCTACAGCTCCTTATTCCACCTTGTGGGTTGCGGGTGTTGCAGGATTCTATCCCAGCGGACTACGGGTGAGAGGCGGCGTACATCTGGGATGCGATGCCAGCGATTTTTTTTATTTTGTTGTTGTTGTCATTGTGATTGAAAATTGAAAACGAGACTTCTTTACCTCCTTTTCTTTTGGACTTCTCAAACCCCGTGGGGCCCCGTAGAAACCCAGCATGCACTAGCAGCTCACACTGTGTCTGTAAGCCTGTAACAGTCCAATTCATTAATTTTCTTCCATGTTTTCCGCTCTGCGGCTCACGGGTGTTGCTGGAGCCTATCCCAGCTTGCTATGGCCGAGAGGCAGGGTACACCCCGGATGCATCGCCAGCGCATTGCAGGGCCACACAGAAACCATTCACGCACACACTCAAACACTCAAACATTACGGACAATTTGGGGCAGCAAGTTGACCTAAATTGCATGTTTTTGGAGGTAGGAAGAACCCGAAGAAATCCCACGCTGTAGATAGGATTCAAACCCGGTACCTTCTTCCTGTGAAGCGGCACCGCTACCCACTCCGCCACTGTGCTGCCCCAGTCCAATTTATTTGAGTTAAAATGATTTGATTATACTTCCTATACTGAGGGAAAAATGCTGGATCACTGGAATACATGACATTTCCTCCCTGCTCAATGGGGGTGTGTGTGTGTGTGTGTGTGTGTGTGCACAGCAGTGTGTCGTCATCCCCCCCGCCCCAGCCCGCTATCCAGTTTGTCTTGGCTGCGTTTCCCAGCTGACAGAACCGCAGGGTCACGGCAGCACCACCAGCAGCAGCGTGCTCATTCGGTCTTGTCTGCCCGCTGATAAGGACAGCTTGTGTGTGTGTGCATGCAAGGTTTGCTTTCCTGTTTGTTTGTCTGCATGTTTGCCTCATGGGGATTTTCAGGAGAAATCCAGAGATAGAAAGAATGGCAGCTGTGAAATGTGTGTTTAGGTGATTTTGTCCCTCATCTCGGTGCCTTTGCATTTTATTTCTCGCAGAACAAGTTAGCATGTTGCATATACAAATCTTAACCTCCTTTTGGTGTATTTTTAAAATATTTTTTAATTGAGGGACATCATCCTGCCAAATGGGCCTCCTCCAATAGTGCAGAGGAGTCGTTTACGCTGGCGTTGAAATATGGACACATCTCATGGTTTGCTGCTGCAAACAGAGATCGTTACAGCAGCACACTCACAGACAGCGTTCTACAGATCTATTATGTCTTGTTACTGAAAGTCATTACAGATGCCATTCTAAAACATTGCTTTTTATTTTGAGCTTCTAGAAACACTACTCTAGCAGTAGATACGGATACAGGAGAGGCCTGGGATATGCTGCATGAATGAGGTGATGAAAGTAGACTGCAGGGCAGGAAGGGAACATTTGCATTTAAAATACTTCTCAATTGATGAGACTGGATTTGCTGCTGCAAACCTGCCACACTCTTTATTTTACATAAGCACGATTGGATGTCTTTCAGGTCATATGTGAGAATCTTTATTTTTGGCATCTGCTTGTTGATCCTTCTGTGTTTCATCTTGTCACCCCCCTCCTTTCCTTCTTCTTCTTTGGCTTGTGTTTCAACCATAAATAGCAAATTTCCATTTACAGTCGGTCACTATATATTACCTTTCTTCATCCTAAGAACTGTCCATCCTGAAATCTTTACTCAGAGGATTTATCTTTAAACAAATGGATTGTCATTATAGATAATGTCAAAGTAGGACATACTTTAAAACATTTACTTATTTATTTATATATAGTGTATGGAAAAAACTTTTTTTGGAGGGCAAAGATGAATATAGGATCTTCATTCCAGCTTGGGGGGAGGGGCATAAATAACTATTGAGCACAACAAAAAGCTTCTTTGTGTTTTTATGTCACGCCTTCAGGCTTTTGTCAGTCTAAGCATTTATGCTTAAAATGCCACTTAATATTCCTCTACTTTTTCCTGATGGTCTTGTCATCATTTAAATAACCGTATTGCAGTGATAGATCTAAGTCTTATTCTCACTCGAGGCTTTCTCAGAGGACCACATTCATCATGTTTGTATACTGACCAACACGCTGCACTGTTTCTCATCACAACGGGCCTGACCACGATTATTTGTTGGGTTATCTGACACATCATTACTTTTTTTTTTGTCATCCAGGGGATCGATTTTGCCAGTTTTACCGGCTACATGTTCCTTGGAATATGCCTTGTCCTCTTCACCTCCTTTCCATTCCTGCGGATGCTCTACTGGAACAAAAAACTCTACAACAAAGAGTCCATCGAAATAGTTGGTGAGATGTTTTATATAATGTGTGTGTTTCTTTGGAGAAATACTTTTCATGAAGGAGTGTGTTTGAAATGATGAATGATGAAACACGATCAAAAATACTTATTTCATCCTCCTGGGAATGTTAGGTCATGTTACAGTTGATCCCACTGATGAATAGAAATGTGCATAGTTTAAATTATGAATAAGCCCCAGAATACATTGCTAAAATATTGCAGGAAATTATTGTAAATCAGTTTTGCATGGTAAATAGGTTAGAGGAAAAATATTTACAATGCAGATGAATTGTCCCTGATTTTAACTTAAGACTAGACTTAAAGTTCCATTCAGGGTATAAAATCAGACTTTTGCCTTGGTAAATATGGTTCTGAAGTACTTTAACTGGTGATGGCTGAGTTCAGCACTTTCCACTGAGGTGAAAAGGTTTGACCTTTTGTCTCTTTCTGCTGCTCTGATGCCTCGAGAGTCTGATGACTCACCAGTGTGAGGAGTAGCTCTTTATATTCTGGTCATGCTTCGACCACTTGGCATTAAAAATGTCCTCACTCATCCTGAGAGAAGAGCAGAATCTAGGCTCCCATCTCTTCCCAAATTGTGCTGTTGTGCAAAGCCCACAGCTAATCCCTTCACACAGAAGAGACACTTATTTGGCCATCCCTCAGGACATGAATGTGTCTGGAGGTAAGTTCTTAAACCAGGAACAGCACCCACAGGGAGCATTTACTTTGGACAGTAAGTGTGTTCTCCATCATATTCACTGTAGATATTTGCATATGAGAGCCCAGAGATGTAGATAATGAGCACACAAATGAAACAGGGAGCCGCCATGCTCCCAGTGCAGTCCTGAAGACTCCCTCTACGGCAGTGGTTCTCAAATGGTGGGGCGCGCCCCCCTAGGGGGGCGCGGTGCGATGTCAGCCGGCGATGTCAGCCGGCTACATATGGCCGGCTACATATGTCAGGGGGGGGCGCCTGTGACCGCGGAGAACATGCTTTTTTGCCGTACTAGATTAAAGTGTAGTTGCACATACACTCCAGTAGTTGGCAGTGGCGCCCTGAGTGTCAGATTTTATTACGGTCACCCAGCAACCTTCCTGAAAAAGGACGTCACCCACTGATATCTACACAGGCGGCCGGCCGGCTCCCTCAGGCTGCACCTCTGCATCAGTATCACCTGTTGCACAGTATATCACCCGGAATCATCTTTATTGCCTCTCAGTCAGCTGTAGGAGCTGTAGTGACCAGTAGTCTCCTTTAAATGGATCTGAGAGTCCATGTGTGGAACGTGCACTAAATAACCATCCGGTGACCCGTCCTGTTCCTCCTGCTCCTCTAGAACTCAAGCACGAGATCCTGGTCTGGAGGCAAACGGCACAGCGCATCAACCCGGCCAGCCGAGAGGAGACAGCTGTGAAATGTCTCTTGATGCAGAAAGTCCTCAACCTGGAAAGCCTGCTCCGAAAGATGATGAAAACCTTCCAGAGGTTAAAAGAACACCTCAAATGAATCTCACGTCAACACATTCTCTGTAGTCCCACAAACTGTGAAGACATCATTGGTGTACAGTATATTACATGAATGAGACGAGGAGCTGAGCCATCGTGCCCATTAAAACGCATTAGGTGTATTTTGGATTATAATTTACTACGTTTAGTTTATTGCATGAAATGACTTTCATATTAGTAAATATCAAATCATTAGCAAAGTCCTTGGAGTGATACAATATATACGTACGTACATACGTATTCCTTAACAAGGATTATAGGCAAATGATGTCACAAATATTTAGACATTTAATATATAGAGTATCATCGCTGACAAAAAAAGAATGATTGCAATGCTGCTGTGTCTGACAGACAAATCTCTCAGGAGGATAAGAACTGGGTGCAAAACAGTCAAGAGCTGCAGAAGAAGGTATGTTCCCATACATCCTGAGCGCTGTGACTGTGGTGCATAGATGCCGGCTGACTCTTCGGAACCTTACTTCAGACACTCATTTCTCTCATACGCAGCACAGAATAACTGACAAGGTTCTGTTGGTGAAGTGTGCGTCCGTCCTTGCCATGGTGATCTTCATGTTCTTTGTCAATTCCTTCGTTCCCAGCATTCATCTCGATCTGGGTAAGAACAACACCAGCTTATTATTGCACTGTTTTTATAGACTCCACTCAAAGTGCTGTCACGCAATTATTAAACGCAACGGCTTCTGTCCCAGATAATGGGCGGACGGGTAACAGCAAGCAACAAATTACGTGGCTACCAAGCTGCATTTAGTCCCCATCACATTAAGTGCTGGATTTTCCAACCTGTGTTAATCAATTATGTTCCTCTCAAGATGTAATTTGCATTTTGATGCAGTAGTTTTGTTGCAAATGACAGCAAGCGTTTCAAAGAATTTCTTGGCAGGTATAGGTAGCAATAATTCTGATTAACCCAGAATTTATTAAATAAATAATAAATAATGCACGTTTAACACTGATTAAATCATGGATTGACCCTCAATCACTCTGCACCAAGCTTGGAAAGTTGGAAAGATTAAATCTAATGATCTCTTGAAACATTAGCTCTCCTTTGACTCTTTGATTCTATTTTCCTAAAACTTTAAACTCAGTTCATAATATTGTTAATCTTTAAATGTATTAATGAGGGGGGTTAAGACGTTTTTCTTTTTAAACTGAATTTATACATTGTCGATATATTTCCTCAATTTTCTAATATTTAGTCTAAACATTTATTTATTTATTTAAATTTGTCTTAAATGATGACAAATTAGAGCTTCACCGCTGAGCCATCATCAGTAAACTCAATAAATATTTGCATTATGGCCTCAGCCTTCTAAGTCCCACATAAATTATTTAAAGAAAATATTTGTTCTAATTTAGCTAATCAAGAACCTCTGTGTTGATTAATCTCTATTTGATTTCTGTTTAAACACATCATGGATTTACAAAAGGCGGATATACTTTTAATTGTGACAGACGGCTCTACTTGAAACTTGAATTTAAATGTATCTTTTTTTGTAGAAGTCCAGCCTCAATATAAATCGATGTAACCCCCCCCCCCCCCCCCGTACTATTCATGAAGGGATAATAACAGGGGGCATTACCAAGAACATATCTGATGAATATATGTATTGTTTTATATTTTTGTCCCCCCCCCAACTCATCAGTGCAATTTTAGATTTGTTTTGATAAAAAAAAACAACCAAAAATCAAAGAGATTTTGGATTGTGCTAAAGACATTTGTAATGGGTCCAGCTATTAAGAGTAATTTGGAGGTCAAAGTCCAAAGCTATTGATGCTATTTTGCAGCGTAGCTAGAGTTGCATGGGGTGTGACCGGTTACCCGCTTGGGAAATTGAACACAACAAGGCTTGAATCTGCTCATTTGCATATTTACGAATCCACTGCCTGATACTTGGATGTGACAGCCCCGACGGCCCCGACGTCTCATTGGGCTGTCGCTAAATTGTGTCTAAGTGAATAAGTTTGCCTGCAAACACACCCTGCCTTCTCTCCCCTCACTGCCGAGGCCCACAACATGTATCCTGTTAATTAAGCGGCTCTCAAGTTACGTCTCTGTGACATTTGTGGAATGAGAATGACCCCACAGCGGTGTATTTTCTGTCTCTTGAGGAATGAGCGTCTGTCCAATCCTGGGACACATTCAGCGATGACTTGTCCAATAGGCTAAGTCTGTTAATTCAAATGTCTTTAAACTATCTTCATTAAAAATTGTTTTAACTGCACTTGTTAAGATTTTTAAATGATTGGCTCGTCATTAATGGGTCTAATGCATGTGCAGTTATGTCAGCTACAAACTCACCATGTCATTCTTTGTGATTTGGAGGCTGGACGTCACTGACAGGAGTGCTGTTTTCATACAAAGCTGTAAAACAGGAATATTTATATCCTGTTTCCTGTTATATCCTATATATTTAAAGGCATTATGATGATGAAACTGATGATGGAGGCATGAAGCTGTCCTATTGTTTGTATGGGCATTTTAACATGCCAAAATAAAGGTGAAATAAAAACAAAACAAATGTAGTTTGGATTCATCCTTAAAGGTCCTATCAGCATACAAATCAACATAGATGATGAAAGATTTTAGTGGGAAATATATGAAAGAATGAAGTCATCAAAACAAGTTCAAGGCTTCAAAGTTTCTCTTCTAGTTTGATTGAGTTTCCCGTCGATAATTTTTTGGTGATTCCTCCTTTGCTTAAACTGCAACATTTAAATTGATGTGACTCTTTAGTAAGTCAAAATGATCCTGAAACATCCCAGTTTCTGATCTAGCCATGCGCTAATGAGAACAACTCTCCAGCTGCAGCACACATCTCCTTACCTTTAGGCTTTGGCCTTGCGTTCATTTACCGTGTTCTGTGTTCCCTCGAGGAACCTGTGATGAGACGTTTGTCACAGGACAGTTTCTGCATCTAATGTGTGATAGATGAGTCCATCCGGCTCAGACTCGCCTAAAAGGCCTTTTTAATTGGGGAGCCATTTAGGTGTGTTATGCGCTGCTTGCTCTCGGATGCAGCGATGCAATCAAATGTGTCATAGATTTTGTTTGTTGGAACTTTGTTTGTGGTAATTATTCAGTCATCTGCTCATGTTCTATGAGATATGCCACTATGAGGAACTTTTGAAATGAAACATTATTTAATTGCATGCAAAATGCCATTATTTGAGTGCGGCATCTGGACTCTGGCGGTATGTTAGCAGTGAGTGGCTTTAAACTGCATGTAGGAAGAGAATCATCGAGTTTACTCCAGAGAGGTTTTCAGCAGACATCGTCTGTATAGATAGAAATACCCCAGTGTACTTCTAATGGAGATTCTCTCTTCATGAACAGAGGTAGTACAAGAGTTTTATAACCCCGCTGACTCATCGCTGCACAACTTGTTTAAACTCCTCTAAACCAGAGGGAATAATCTACAGAATAAACATCAGAAACTCACTGATGGCCATTCTATTTGTGAAGTCCTAAACAGCAGACAAAGTAAGATACTTAAAGAGGAACAACCTCAAAATTATTCCGTTTTTACTACATTTAGTACTTAGGCAAGCAATATCTAAATTCACAATGCGTTGAAACAACACTGTTAATGTGCAACTATACTATATTCATTGTTTCCATGCACTTCATGGAAAGCCTGTTAGGACGACATACACTTTAATCTCATTCGTGAAAGGTCTGCTGAATACCACCTTGTGTTGTCCGTGAAATATCGTCGCCTGCCACACTGAGCTCAATGTTCCCTGCAGCAGATCATGAAATATACCTTTTTTATTTTTTGTGGGAGTAGTCTTAGTCATCAAGGGAGAAGTCAGGCAATGTTCTTGTCCTTTCTTAGGTTGGATCGCGATCCTCGGCGCTCTGTGGCTGCTGGTTCTCGCCGACATCCAGGACTTTGAGATCATCTTGCACCGGGTGGAATGGGCCACGCTGCTGTTCTTTGCTGGCCTCTTTGTTTTGATGGAGGTATTTCATATGCAACCCAATAATCTTATAACATTGGAAAGCCTTTTTTATTGCTTTTTGAAATGGTGCCACATTTGTAAAAAAAAAAAAAAAGATTGTGAGATGAGTGGCGGAGAGTATGTGGGGTTGCACCCTTGAAAAATTGTGTAGCATGAAACAGAGTCCCCATAATGAAGGGCCACCACTATGGGATTATTCACTTTGGGTCAGAACACCAAACAGACTTTCCTCTGTGCCCCAGCAGTCAATACAATTAATTTAACTCCACAACTCCAATATTAATCGTCTCTCCTTTTCAGGCTTTAGCCCAGCTGCAGCTCATTGACTATATTGGAGAACAGACAGCGCTGCTTATTAAAGTGAGTTTTTCCTATGATAATCCAGTTACCTTGTTTACATCTGGTTCTTGCCAGCGGCTCGAGGAATCCGACCACTTTCCAGCCATATTCTAGTCTGTGTGTATTGTGCATCCAAGGTGTCTCTTGACCAAAGATTGTGCACCGGATAGCTGGGTCAACTTGTGTTAGACTTAAGATCTCGTGATCACAAACGACAGGTGGGCTGCTCCGACCTGCTCAGCCTACACAGACCATGGATGAGAGGCTGTGGAAGAATTGCATGGCCTTCCTCTGTTTATAACAAGCGGCAGAAGGTTGACAGGGGAAGATATTATCTGTCTTTATGCCGCATGCAAACACGGGAGAAGACAATCAAGAGGCTGCAAACAGCATCATGGTCCCCGCCTGTGGAGAATGGGACTTTGGGATGTCGGTTTGCAGCAGGTCAGCGAGATGAAAACCAAAGAGTCCGCCACCTGCAGACATCGTCTCAGGCTTCGCTTCCTAACGGCAGATTTAGTGTCTAAGAATGATACAACTGGTTTTTTTGGTTTAAAACAGTGTGCATGTGTGTGTGTGTGTGTGTGTATCTGAGTGACAATGAATATTTTCTCTTATCGCCCCTGTCAGGCAGTGCCGGAGGACCAGCGACTGGCTATAGCCATTATCTTGGTGATGTGGGTCTCTGCTCTGGCGTCCTCTCTCATTGACAACATTCCCTTCACTGCCACCATGGTAACGTTGCCTCACACTCCACCTTGCCCTTGGGAAACAGCACAGATTTACATGAAAAATAAAAACATTCCCATCATGTTCTCAATTAAAGAAAGTGTATTTTATTAGCTCATTAATTTAAACTCAACAGAAAGCATACAACTGTTTCATAAATGCTCTCTCGTAATAGAAACAACATACACATTATGAAAATTCTGTCTTATTAATATTTTAAACAGCTGATGGATACTTCTGGGTTATACTTGTACAGTAATTAGTTGACAAAGATTTTTAACACCTGATTTTTTAGAAATCATCCATATTGGATGATTTTTATACACAATTTTTATACTTTATTGGGGCCAACATTATTTGTCTTCATGTGATATTTCTTGTTTCCAGTGTAGTTAACATCATTCCTTTAAATTTTTAGTCACAAATTCTTCCTTCAACAAACATGGTGGCGAATCGAGGGCAAACGTCCACCAACACAGCTTTGTTTCCCTGTTTTGTCATTGCAAAGACTTACCGACAGGATTCAGGACGCAGCTCAAGCACAACAGAAGACGAGTCAAAGTTGACCCCAGACTGGATCCGTCTAGTCTCGGACGCAATTTAATCAAAGTTCAAGTCCCTATTATTAATTGTCTTTCAGTAATTAATTTCACTTGAGTCCTATAGATTTAAATGCTCTCGATCAACCACCAGATATGCTGCCCAAGATTTGAATATTTTTTGAAAAAATTAATTAAAAAGTAATAATAATAATAATAATAATAATAAAAACACACACACAGGCCAAGGCTCCCATTCACCACTCCCACGCTACATATGTCTTGAGTATGAGTCTACCACATGCTCCTGCATGTAACAGCTGGTGTCTTAAAATATTGAGGACGCAGAATATACTCTCAGACACTCATGAATCATGCGAAACTCTTGTCAGCTGTCTGTTCTACTGAAAACGAATAGAGTGTGCAGAGATCGATGCTTCAGAGCTGCGCCAGTGTGCTCAATTAAGATGACAGTGACAAAAGGAGATGCTATTCCCTTGACAGAGAGAGATGTTACTCCTCGAGAACCAAACTGACAGATTTCTGACTGTCCAACCCATTTATGAAAGAGTTTGGCCTTTTCTTTGACTGAAGTGTTGTCCTGCCCATAAAGCAATTCTTCAAATTGCTTTGACTCTTTTCAGTGAACTGATAGGACAGCATGTCCTTCTTACTTAATAGACTGAAGCTGCAAAAAAAGAGAAAATTAAACATTTCTAAATTAATGTATGAATGCATAAGCTGAGTGGTATTTTAAAAATATCAATTACACATTCTTCGTTTTGCTGGAAATGAGATGAGAAGATTGATTGAAGGTATTTGGAATTTGTTTGCTTTCGTCAACGATTTGCAATGATAAAGGCAACGAAACCCAACTAATAAATATTTAATTAATTAAAAAAGATTCTACAAGCAGTGCATGTTTTTGACTGCTTCCCATCCATCTCTGCACCTACAGATTCCAGTTCTCATCAATCTCAGTCAGGATGCAGACGTGAACCTGCCAGTGAAACCGCTCATATTTTCCTTGGCGATGGGAGCCTGCCTCGGGGGTAAGCATTTCTATCCTCTTCATGTAATCAAAATATAAAATAGGGAGTGAGGGGATAAAGATGCAGCTTCCCTGCAGTCACCTGGGACTATAATTCATCCCCCTGTTTATTGAGGGGGGGGGGGGACATGTGCTCCAGGTGACAGACTGCACCTGAGGAGGGCATCCGCATAGAGAAAGAGAGGGTTAGAGAGCTGTCACAGTGTTTCAGTTTAATCAGTGTGACAGATCTGTATCGATCCACAGGATGATGCTCTGCCACCCAGCTCCATCCTCCTTCTGACACCTTTTCAGATGCGAGCGGTACTGAAGAGGATAAACATCCTGACTGTCAGAATGCCGCCTTCGGTAGAATAATCACAGTGAAACTTAATGCAGGGTTGAAGCTGAAAATACTGTGAAAGGTAGCGATGATCAGTAATTTAATTAGTGCCCATATTCACACGTGTGTTTTATATGACGAGTAACATTTAATAACTTTGTAATAAATGGCAGATTTCTTTTGAGCAGCCTTCTTTTCTATCTGCGTAGGAAATGGCACTTTGATAGGAGCGTCGGCCAACGTGGTGTGTGCAGGAATCGCTGAGCACCATGGATATGGCTTTTCTTTCATGGAGTTCTTCAGGTAACCCTTCTGTCCCAGACATAAAATATCAATTAGTCCAGAAATTAAAGATCTCTTTCTCTCTTAGATTGTTTTTTTTAAAGTATTGAGCCAGTCTTATGCATGGCTTTGAATCCCGAAACTTACATTCAATGCCAACAACGTGCATTGAGTGAAAAAAAAAACTTCATTCATTCATTCATCTTCTGAACCGCTGTGTCTGTTACCGGGTCGTCGCGGTTTGTGCTGCAGCCTATCCCAGCAGTCAAGGGGCGGCTGGGATAGGGCAAGTCGCCAGTTCATCGCAGTGCCCCGCACAGACAGACAATCATTCACAAATCATTCAAACTCCTCACAGAAAGGTCGGATTCGAACCTGTGACCTTCTTGCTGTGAGGCGACAGCGCACCAAAAGTCTCACAACTGTTCAGTGAAATTTGCATCATGTGGCAGAAGGTTTTTAACACAAACTATCTTTTGAGGGACGATGCTGGGATATATAGTGTAAATATGCAGGAGGGGGGGGGGGGGGGGGGGGGGCTTCTCTCTCTATTGAATTGATTCTGGGACCTTGCCCATGGGGAAACTGTTATGGGAAATGTCACTTTTTTTTTAAAGCCTAATTGATCCAGGATTTTCATCAACTTTCTTCATTCACCTTGCTGCTGTGTTACAGTAGCGTAGCTTGAGGCTGTGGCAGATTTTCTACCTGTGGCAGGGATCACGGCTGTTCAGTGAGGCAGGTGAGGAGGAGAGGAGTCTGTCTGTGACTCCAGGCAGAGACTGATTAATGCTGTGGTTACATCCAGAGCCCAGACGAGTCCACAGGGATGTAGATTCCTGTTCGAGAGACCAGCACAACGGAAAATCCGTGACGGAGCGGTTAGATCATCTTTCTTGTCTCTTCGGCCTTATCATCCTTTTCTTCTAAATCATTAACATTGGGATCATTCAAAATGATCTACACTACACTGTATGTGCTGTATGGTACTCCAGCCTGGCAGCATTTGAGCTGCTATTACTGGCATGCTACATTTAAAAAGTAGCTGATGTCATAGTTTGGTACGTTATAGATGGGTTTTCAGTGGCCTTTAGTCAGTGGTGGAATAATATTGATAATCATTGATCAGATGTCATTTGTCAGAACATTGGTTTGGATTTAAAGCCTTTAATTTGTCTACAATTAAAGGTTCAGTAATTATATCTCATTTGATTATTGGGGTTCGGCAACCTGGTAACATAGAAAATATTACAACCAATGACAGTTCAGCAACAGAATTAACATTATGCATGCCGCATTCTGCTACCAAAACCCATTGAGTCCACTAGAACTCTGAAGGTGGGTGTGGGATCTGGCACCAAGTCACTAGCAGCAGATCCTCAAAGTCCTGAAAGCCGTGATTTGATTTGTTTGTCCAGCACATCCTACATTTGCTCCATTGGACTGAGATCTGGGGAATCTGATGCAAGGTTTTCTTGAAGTTTCTGCTGTGCTTCTCTTGGTCTGCACTAATGTTTAGGCAGGAAGTACGATAATATAACAGCCACATGAATGTCAGAATTCAATCCCACCAGAAAACCGAACGCATCGCCGCTGCCCGCTCATGCACGCTCATGAATGACCCTGTTCTCTTGTCATTACTTTGACCCCTTTTGGTAGGTACTGACCAGTTTATATTTAAACGGAACCACGGTAGAGATTTAGAGGCATCAAGATGTTTCTAAGAAATACTCAGGGGCCCAATTACACAGTTGCTTTATGAAGTGTCACCGGCCAAAACATCTGGGACAACTTGTTTCATGTATAAAAAGGCAGATTTTGTGTGTGAGTGTGTGTGTGTGTGTGTGTGTGTTTGTAGTTTAATATTAAATTTAACTTGACATTGGAAATATCAGAGATATACTTATAACTCAAGTATGTCCTGTCCACTATTGAAATGTAATACTGCGTCAATGCACTAATTTATTAATAATGACTCCTGAACTGCGATGAAGCTGTTAGTTAGATTGGCTGACATTATCCACCAGACAGTGGATAACCAGGCTCAAGATCTCTGCTGCAAACAGTGGGTGCATAGCAAGAGACTTTTCATCCTGTACCGGACCACAGCTTCAAGACGGCATGTAATGAGCACATTCCAATGTTCAATGAAAAGCACATCAACCAATGTCGTAGGCAGCGGCGCTGTCTCACGTCAGTCAGACACGCACTTCCTCTTATTCGAGAAGGTCTTTGTGATTATATCAGAAAGAGCTTCCAAAATGTGTAATTAAATCAATGTGGAAGATCACAAAGAAGATATGGTATTTTTTTTCATCAACATGGTGAAACTTGTTTCTCTCTGTTGTTTGTCTGCCCCCCCCTGTCTCTTTGAAGGAGGACAGGTTCTGATTCATGGGTAGGGGTGACCTCAGCTTGTCTGATTATGATAGCACTTTAGCCATCCCTCTCTGCATCCATCTTAACCGGACATTCATTCCACAAAGAGATAGATCACAGAGGTCTTGTGTTAATGGACATTTATCTTGACCTTGTAAAAACATATTTTCATTCCTATCTGTCCAATTCAAATATCTATATATCTATATCTATAATCACACTAAGCAGTGCGGTGTGCAGTTAGGGTTGCTGTGCATCAGTCTAGGCAGCATTGAGCTGTGCGGACCTCCACCAATAATGGCGTATAATGCCTATATATATATATATATATATATACTCTACAATGCTATGTAACCAAGCAGATCAGAAACTGAGGATGAAGATCATTTGAACAGCGGAGGTGATCTTAATCGGTGTGCAAGGTTAAATGACAGGTTTCTGTTGGTCAGTCAAAGGTTATGGATGAATGAAAACGTTGGCCTTTACTGTTTTACTGTGAATAAAGGATGTTGGGTCCGTTAGGGGTTTATTTTACTGAATGTGAGAGGGAGGTAAGTGCAAATGGAAAATCAAAAATATCTGTCAAACCTGCGAAATGTTTCATTATGTCCTAAGATGAGCACTCATAATGGAGGTGGTAGACGTCTACAAGACAGACAGAAAAGCAGAACAGCGTAAATAACAGTTTAGCATAATAAAAAGCCTTTTTTTCGGCGGGGGGTTCTCAATTTTTTTTTATTGGTTTCCAATTTTCACTCCTGATCTAACGTTTGATGTGTAAATAAAAATGATAATAATCACTGTGACCTTTGTTCTGTTGGCTTCTTGGAAGATCTCCCTGACTGTTGTAATTTAAATCCCCAGCACGCTGCACTGAAATCAAATAATGAGTTTAAGTGCTTGACTGGACACATTAATCCTTCGTTCAAGTACTAATGTGACATTTCCACATGCATATTGAATTTTGAATTCATCCCAATGAAATGTAAAGAATTGGTACACAATTATCACACATTATCACACTTATTTTTACTCTTTAACTTCTTCTTTCTTTTCATCAGCTTCTCCAGAGCTACACTAGATAATAAATAATGACAATACTGCAGAGACTATTCAATGTTATGGAAAGAAAACTATTATTGTCTGTTTACTTGGATATTTTTCTGCATCACCTGACCTAATTTTGACGCAGCAGAACAAAAGATGACATTGAGTAGTGGTAAAGCAGGGCATTGGGCTAAGTGTTGAAACTCATTCTTGCGTGCATTTTCTCACTTGTTCCAGAAGTTAGACGTATTTAAAATGAGAAACATGTCATTCCGTCTTAATTGGCCACATGGGACATATTTAATGAAACATTTTATTTTTAAACTGTCCTGATTTGACCTTTGTTGAACTGTCTTCGCGTATTCCCACTGGATGCCCTACAGCTTTTCCAGTCACATCACCGATTTGCAATGTAAAACATCAGCACCATGAAACACACGTTGAGCGGATCCAACCTGAGAACGTTTATATGTTTAACACAGCTGTGCCAGAAGTGGAGCATTGCTGCTGCGCTAGGCAGATTATTCTCTTTGCAACCTGGACAGTTTTGCCAGTTGGATCGTGTGGGTTCCTCCCACCATCAAAAGTCTAGAGGTGACGGTGTGACTCTAAATTACGTGTAGGTGGCCGTGTGATGGACAACTTGTTACAGATCTATCAACCTCTGTTCCTTTGAAGTATGCCATTCATAGGTTTAAAGTTATTTTCAGGTTTATTTGTTCCAGACATGCAGTATATTTTGGAGACGATAGTCGACCTGCAACGTCACACTCAAAGGTGACATCTGCCCTCAATGATAGGGGTTCCTTTAATAATTCAGTAGTGGTACTTACACTTTCAAATGCCTCTCCAGTTTAAAAGGAATCGATAAACTATTTTTTATCTCTCAAATCTAATCTGTGTCAGAGACACAGATCTGGGCAAACAGATCTGTGGCCCTTTAAGCAGCCATGTGTCCATATAGGACATGGCAGACGTCCAACTGAACATATGCAGCTCTGCGGTATCTGAGGACACATTGTAGATTTATGATAGTGGAGAGCAGCTTGACCTGGAGTCTTCATCATCTTCGTATCGGCGCTTTTGTTCTTTTTGATCTACAGTTCTGTTGTTGTCCTGCAAGCCTTTAAAAATGCGCCACAATATCACAGATTGACAAACTTTGACAAAATCTGTTTGGACACACTTTGGCCCACACGGCTGGATATGTGCTCTTGAAATGTTTTGGGAATCTTTCTATATGCATGTGATTTCATCATCACTTAGATTCAATGGAATTGTTTCACATCAGTAGATAGTGAGCAGGAATGCAAAGCTTCACCTTCAGGGTGAAGAATCCTTCAGCGAATCAGGTCAGTGCTGTGCAGCTTTGATCTTCGGGTGCAGTGGGCTGATTGGACAGACATTTTCCTCACGGGGCCCTGCAAGGGGTCAAGGATTAATATAATGGAAAAGTCTCCATTATAAGTAAATTAGTCCACCTATTTCACTAGATTTAACCAAACATATTTTTTTAGATTCTATTTACTCAGTATGAAATGTAAGCTATGGATTTATTTTCTTCTTACAGGCTAGGATTCCCCATGATGATCATGACATGCACGGTCAGTATGTGCTACCTGCTCGCCACCCACGTCGGACTGGGATGGAACATGTAATCCATTCCTGCACAGAGCCAAAGAGACTTAAAGCATTCATACTGTAATGTGGCGTGTAAACTGATTGACCAGTCAGATTGCAGCCACGAAAGGAAGCACAGCAGACATATTCTGGAAAATGACTTTAAAGTGGAGATCAGCATGGATGAGAATTACAGGAGCTTTGACCAAAACCATCTGACAAAATGAGAATGGCCATGCAGTCATTCTCGGTGCTCTGTCTTTTGACTTTTAACAGCACTGTCAAAAACTTGAATATTTTTGTCCACACATGTTCGTTCTTATTGTTTACTTCATAGATGTATCTCTGACATGCTTTTGAAGACATGAGGGGTGCTGAATACTTTGTTTTGAATAATCTCACTCTGAGTTTATCAAATGTGTCTTGACATTTTAGAGGAACCACAGAATCCATTGAAAGGGATTTTTTTAGAGATGTTTTTGTTAACTGCCCAAAATCTCAACCTCACGATTAAGTCTCACAAAAACAGAAACAAACACAACAGCTTTTAAATTGAAAAATGGCAAAAAAACCAATCTAAATACTGAATACCATCCATTGTACTGTGTATATTAGGATCCCCCGTGGACTTTACCAGGTTTAAAATAGAAAATAATGTAAAAAGTCCATCATAGAATGGACAAAGTCTTCCTCACCCACATTTTATTGCACAGATTGACATCTTGAACATCATTTAATTGTTTGGGCAGACAGGGTGGAAAATAAAGGTTATAATGTTTCTTGTTCCAGTTTGGCTCATGTTGATTTCTTTGTTAAAACGTGGATCTTAAGCTTATTAATGTAAACCATTGGTTTATAGATCAATAATTTTAATAATTATCTTTAACGATAGTGGTAATATTTTCTTTTGTTCACAAAAAACATCTAAAAAATACTATTTTTGTCTGAACAAAAGACAAATTTACCACTATCATTGGTTTATAGGTACTTGTTAGTCAACATTAGAATTCTTTTTGGTAATATGTCGGCTCACATTTTCTCAGGTTTCAGTACCTCTTTCCGATATCCTTATGTATTTTGTGTGGCTATAATCTACACATTTTTGTAGCATAGCAATGCATTAAGTGACACTGGAAAAGCAGCTGTTATAGATAGACCTACGGAGAGCGATTTCTTGAATATGCAACATCCCACAAGCTTACTGTACTTTATAGTGGGTTTCAATTTCCTGTCTGGCTCTCGGGGATTTTGGGTTAAGTACATTTTTTTTATTTACTTTTTTACTTTTTGTATTCTTCATCAAGAATATAAAAATAATCGAACGGTTTTCACATATAGTATATTGGGGAGCACCTAGGTCCTAGCTGGATTAGGCTGTTGGGGACCTGGGCCTCTTCTCTAACCTCTGGGCTACCTACACTCCAAGTCACCACCTGCTAATGTAATGTGGCTCTTGGAGAAAATGAGTTTGACACCCCTGGCATAAACCCTAGGACGAGAAGGACCGATTGAAGAGCTGAAAACAGGTGAAGAAGAAGAACTTAACACAGACTGAAACACATAAAGGTAAGACTACAAAATAAAGCAGGAAGTGAAGAGCCCTTTATGTTGGGGTTCTGGTTTTTTTCCTTGGGTTGACTTTCATTCGTTTTCCTCTCTCCCTCTCTCGACAGCGGGCGTGGCAGAGAACGGAGCGGCAGATGAGACACACCTGTGATCAATTATCCAATTGCCCAACTGCTTATAGTCCCTCAGTCACCAGCCTTCTGAGGGAAGAGAAATGTCTTCTGTTGCCCCAGAGCTGAACTTCAGACAGACACACATGAAAAGCAGATCTTTTTCAAAGATGTTTTTGTCATGTTTTATATGCACAAGTGTTGGGAATCTGTATAGTGTATTACTGTTATTGTGATTATTGGTAGTAGTGATGTTTTGTTGTGGGTTGCGGTGTGACTCAGGGAGGGTGTCCTCTATGCACCAGGCACCATGGGTTAATTAGAACATAACATCTTGTCCTCGATCACAACCGAGGGCTTCAGTTGCTTAAAATTGCCCCGATCCTGCAGCAAGCGGCAGTGCTACCTTACTATTTCCTGGCTTCCTATTTATTTACACACACACACAAAAATCTCTGCTTTGGTGCCGCAAATATTTTGTATGACATTCATCTTGAATTTATCAATCGGAACAATTCCTCTTAATGGCATTCTTCTCCAGACATCAACTGACAGATAGCCGCTGTTAAAAACATTGCGCCACAGTGGCCATCCATCATGAGCCTGGCAGGTTCACTTGAATGAATCGCCTAGCCTGTAGGCTAACTTTAACTCCATCCAGCCTGCGGAACGGAAAGATGAAGGTTTTATTTTATTCAGTTTATGTAGAGTTTGAAATTGATATTAGAATGAGGTTCCCTCACTTATAAACTTTAAATGAAACGTTTGCATATAAATATCAACTGCACAGCGCTCACTTTGTGCACGGACACACGAATATGAAAAGACTGCAGCAGTCATAAAAGAGAAAGTAAAAAGGTGATCAGAGAGGAAGAACAAACCCTGTCTACTGTGACCAGGAAAAGACTAGCTTTTGTTTTTCTACTGGTAAGACATTTCTAAAATTCAAACTCTCCATGATATATCTGACTGACTACGTCAAGCGTGAAGTAGACTCGGGCAAATACTGCGGCATGGTCATGCTGGACCTCCAGAAGGCCTTTGACACCGTTACCCATTCAATCCTATTGAATAAACTAGTGACTAATTCAGTGACCTAAAATGGCAAACTGACATTTATTTAACAGTTTTCAAAAGGGATATCCAAATGAGTTACTGTTAGTTTAACAAAAGCGTATCCACTTTAAGACTATGTAACATTTAATGGGAAGCCAGTTTGAAAACGATTTATCTCACAGGGTAAATGATGTTTCAACATTTTGCTTGGTGAAGCCTGGAAGCCATTTTATCTTTTTCTTGCAGGTTGTTAACATTTATGAGTAGAATAGCCCAAGGTGCCAATATTTCTCAATTTTGATTTTCAGGTTTTTCAGAGTTTAGACAGCCTATCCTGGGAGTCAGACCATTAAGCCCTCCTAAAACAGATATTTATTCCATATTTTCTAGTCCTTGTTCGCAATGCACGGTTCAAATACACAATCAGTGATAGAAATGGATTGTAGATGCTGGAGCTGACAGAGCAAAATCAGGAGGAATCATTTTAATAAAACCCCCAATACAACATGAGAGAGAATGAACTCAAACAGAAACACATCTGGTGTATGATTATAAAAATATTCACTGAACGTAGTCAATTGTTTTTTTTAGTTTATTGTACTTCAAGTCACTATTACCAAGTTCACTGTTTAAGTGAGACAATTTCAGAGCCACAATAACAAACAACTTCCTTTGCAAGGGATTTACAGAGCACATTACTGACTGACAGATATGCTTCTAATCTAAATATCTGTCCCTCCAATGCGCCATCTACATAATCCTACTGATCCCAATGGGGTGCTGGAAGGAGTAGGAGCATGTCACTAAATGATCTCGCAGGGTTGTGGTGTCTGAGTTGAGATTAAGTACAGTCCGGGCTGATGAGGGATGTGTTGCAGGTGGTGACAGGATCACAGGTGACAGGAATTAGCTGATGGCATGGCGAATCTGAGGAGGCGGGGAAGTAGGTGTGGAAAGGGCACAGGTTGTGACACCCAGAGCTAATTCATTAATTCAGCCTGGAACCACACATTGGCCTGGGAACAAATCTGGCCTGGGATCAAATCCCAGCTGCGGTTTACCCTCTCTGCTGTCGCACAGTGTGGAAAGATAACAGTGAACAATGTGGCGTATCCAGCTGGAAACACATGATGCAGAATCAACAGCAAATAAGACATGGAGTGTGGCAATTAGGGCTTCAAATGGCATGTAGGGAAAGATTGTGGAGATTCCATAGCATCATCTTAAAGGCACAGTGAAATTGTTTTGTCCAAATTGGTCATCGTGCTTATTAAAGAATAAATGGGATGCATGAATGTCCTATGTAGACCCCATCAAAGTACCACCTGTACAACTTCAGTATACAGTATAATTGAATGAAATCTAATAATAGTGATGATAGTGAACTTCCAAAGTCATCCCACAGCCATGCTCACAATAACTCCTAACATATATCTGAGGCTTAGAACTGTCCCGTTTCTGTTGTAGATGTGCTTTAGTGATATGAATACAAAGAGGCAACAGTCGGGTCTCTACTGTAAGGTTCTACTGGCAGAATGCAAAAGTAGAAACGATGCATGAGCTAATTTTAAGTAAAGCACCACTCTGAATACTTTATTGCTATATTGCATTACCCCTCAGATCTGGGAAACATCTGGGCTCCATTGGCACGAATCAACTGCAAAACAAGCAGTCATAATAAATCTGATGCAGAACAATAGGTCACATTGTGGACAGCAAAATGTAAAAAAAAAGAAAGAAAAAGGCAGGTAAAAGCTTGTTATTGCTCTCACTATTGTTAAATATGATTACTCTCGTGAATGACTGCATCGCCAATGAAAGGAGCCGAAGAGGAACAGGCTTGGCTGCTTTGTGTTGAGATGGGAGGAACAGGTGCACTAACATATGCGGCTTCATCCAGTTTCATTCAGGGCTTCACTTATCTGCAGGCACAGCAGACGACACTTTACACCAGCGCTGGCTGAGTTTGCTTCTCCCGTCAGGAATAATGAGTTTCACAATGTATACGCAGCATCAAACCTGTCAAACACTAAATACCACACAATTCAAAACAGCCAGAGTTTTGTGTATTATATTTGTCCCCCCCGCCCCCCAACATACTATTCTGTATGCACAGTACCAAAACATTTTCTTGTAATCAACTGTTGCCATTGGTCAAACATGACAGGGCACATATGTGACATTTGGCACAAACAAGAAAATAATAATAAAAGAGAAGTAGTAAAATAAAAAATGGCTATAAGCTATACACCGCCCATGGAAAAGAAGTAGCTTTCACTGAAGTGTTCTTCGCCATGCCGAGGTTTATTATCAGAGGTAAATATGTTTCTGGTGTTCATCTCAGCTGTGGCTGGGCTACACTAAGGCAATTTAATTGTTGTAAAAGCAACATCTAGACAGGAAAAATCTAATTATGATACAAACAGCCCATATCTAAAATATAATTCTTTTTTCTAGATGCATAACAACTTCATCAGGATAGTGATTTATTGTATGTTGCGTGTAATCCTTATGCGTAGTAACATCAGATCTACATTAAATGTACAAATGACACTAATTGTATAACATTTGAGTTTTGTTATCTGCAACTTTGCTAGGAAAAAACCAAAAACAATACAAATCTTTTTTTTTTTTTTTTTTTACATTTACTTTACCCAGAGTGTGTTAGGGACTGCAGTGTAATGACAATGCATGGAATACTGTCTGTGCAAAATATAGTACTTGAAGTGCATATACCACCTTTGTGTAATGTAAAATGTGTTATTCTTACAACCACCAAAAAGTCCACAGTAGTGCTGATGCAGAAAGAAACAGACAAATACAGTATATCAACCGCCACCAATGTAGAAGCCCAATAAAATTATAATTTCCTTTGAAGGAATACTTAGGACAGCTTTGCAAATATGTTTAATCACTTTTTACTATGAATAAAATAATAAAATGAGAAAAGTGTCATACCTGCTTATTGTATATGGAGCTGAATCCATTTGCCAGATAGCAAATATTAGCATTAAAGACTGGAAACTGCTTTCATGGCTCTGTTCAAAGTTGAAAATAAACCGGTCTCTGTAATACTGTGTGTACTGTCAGGACGCTGACAAAAAAAACACATCAAACTACATGTTGAACCTTTCAAGTGAAAACAATAATAAAGGCAAAAATAATAATCATTGACAGCCAATCTTCTTGCCGCTGTCTTTTTTTTTATATGACTCCTTATTTATGCTTGCACTCCCTCCACATCCACCTCCCCATCACCACCCATCCTTTATTAGCTTCAGCAGCATCATCAGCCGCCACCACCACCACTCCTCTTCTTCCTGCTACTACTACTGTTGCAGCTGCTATTAAAACTACCATTGCACATTTAACTGACACACACAGAGCATGTAGCCTTTGAACCTAAATTATATCGCTATTATTACCTCCTCAATCACAATCTTAATTAAACCATCAAGCACATTAAAAGATTATTGAAAAAATGTCTAGTTGAAATATTATATTTTCTTTCTACTTGTAAGCAAATACTATTTGCTCTGTCCAGAATCAGGCCAGCTGTTTAGCTGCTTCCAGTCTTATTGCTAAGCTAAGCCATCTGGCTGCTAACCGTAGCTGCATATTTAGTGATACGTTTTCTCATGTTTGCATTGGCAAAGCATCAAATCACTGCATCTCTTTAATAGTACTGGAACAGTGGAAAGATGCATAAACATCGCTGTGGTCACATTGTCACAAAATATGCTCGTGAAGCAGAAATTATTATTCTTTCTGTTGCGAGGTTAGTTCAACTCTTCCCTCTCTTTATATTACCCATATAGGGTGCAGGTCGTACACGCAGGAACGAGTCAAACCTAATGACCGAGTCAGAGTGACGAAATATATGAACATATAAGTACAGCCAAAATCAGTCAAAGCCAGGCTATTCTATTTATTTTTTTTATAAATCATTTATTCCCTGATTATTGTAGCAGACAGGATCTACCCCTCCAGAGGAAGGCATCGTGAACGGTTTGAATGTCCTTGGGTTTTCATCAGCCGGATAACGTGCCAGAACAATCCCTACAACACAAGGCAACCTCTGGACGGCACATTTCCGTCTCTGTGTCCTCTGTGCCTCTGTCCTTCCTCTGTGTGCAGCAGTATTGTGTTGTCTTCTCAAACCTGAAGTCACACAGGCAGAGCTGTCTGCAGACAAGCCCCGCCCTCTCGGGTTCATCTCCAGGTAAAGAGTTTATTTTGGTGTTACCACATTACTACTTATAACTGTGCAGTCTTTTCTATTGTGACCAAGCAGACTCCCGCAGTGCGTTAAAGGTAGAGATATCCCACCCAGTAGATGATGTTAAACAGAAAAAAGGAAGTGGGGAAAAGGACACGAGAGTACGAGTCCAGCTCGAGCAGATCTATATGGACGCGACCTTTTCTCCATGCACCTCCTTTACACTCCTCAAAGCAGCAGAAGAAGCTCTGGCAGTCCTTCCCGTCCAGGCACTCGTAGACACAGGCATCCTCAAAGTCCTGCCAGTACATGGAGTTGTTTAAAGCGATGACACTGTGAGGAGGTCCCACATCCAGGACAGAGTAGTTCTGAGAGGAAGAGGAGGCAGTTTTCATCAGCAGGTTTTCCAGTTTGTTCGAAAGACATCTTAGGCATCCTGTCCCATGAATAGTCATTTGTTTTTACTGTTGATGTTAACATTGCGTGATCGCCCTAGTGCAGGGGTGTCAAACTAATTTTCTCCAAGGGCCACATTAGCATTATGTTTGCCCTCCAAAGGCCAAATGTAAACCGTAACACAGTAAAAATGTATCTAAATGTACATGCTGTTAAATAACTATTACTTTTTTTATCTAACACTTTAGCCGCCACAGTAAAAATGTATCTAAATGTACATGCTGTTAAATAACTATTACTTTTTTTATTTAACACTTTAGCCGCCACAGTAAAAATGTATCTAAATGTACATGCTGTTAAATAACTATTACTTTTTTTATTTAACACTTTAGCCGCCACAGTAATTACAATAAAATATTCCGTTTTGATATCACTTTTTGAAAAGGTTGTAACTTAAACATTTTTAGAGATAAAGCCATACTGTAAATGAGAAAAATCATAAGTATGAACCAAAGTTTGTGATGGGAATAAATTAACACATTTAAAAATGTGGAAAAGTTCCATTCAAATGCAATCATGATGCAGGAACAAAGATAATCGATACAAAATCAAAGCAAAACCAAAAAACCACCACCTTGTCTTGTCATGGACATGCGCAAACCAAAAAAACCGAAGTGGGCAAGATAAAGAACATTCCCCGAGTCAATGCCGTGGAAAAGATGTCCTCTTTCAGAATCAGCACTGGACAGCTACATATACTGCTGACTGCCTATGGAGCTGTCCAGTGCTGATCCTGAGCGCCATATGTAGCCGGCTACATATGGAACTGTCCAGTGCTGAAGTTCACCTTTAGGATCAGCACAAAAAATAACTTGGAGAGCCACATTTGGCCCCCGGGCCTTGAGTTTGACACATGTGCCTTAGTGTGTCAGGTAGTGGCTTTTCCTTAGATGTCATTATTGGGAATATTTTCTCAGCCTTCAAGACATTTTCCTGGAGCCACAGAAGCTGACATGTTTTTAAATTACTCCTCATTACAGATAAAGACATAAAGTTATCGAGTAGGAATGAGAGAAATCATATGAAACTTTAAAGATGTTTTTATATTTTATTGTACCATATTTACTAGACATTGCATATGCTTTGCTTTGCTTTTACATAACGCCTCTAGGACCGAAGGGCTTACTCAGGAATAGTCGTGGACCAAAAGAGAAAATGTAAAGATTTGGTTGACAATGTTATGATGAAGATGAAGAGGATGAAGGAGAATGAAGTCAGGCATTGGTTTTATGATAATTAGACATGATCATGTCATGATTTTAAGGCATACACAAAATGCCTATTTATTAATTGAGGCAGGCAGATTGAGCCAGACCATAGCAAATATGACACTACCTTGCAATGATGCGTTGTGTAGTATCACAGATACACAGGCTATGCTTTTATTTTATATTCTTAAAACTTTTAGTGCTATTAAAATTAAAATAAGGTAATCCGGAGCATTAAGTTGACCCTTATATCCACCGAGGCTTGAGCCTCCATCTCACAAATGTTCAGGTCGCTGCTGCACACAAAGGTGACGGAGAGAAGAGCATCAGCGTTCACAACAGAACCTGAGGCGACACACTGCGCTCCCTTCATTCAGTCGATGATGGTCTGGAAAGAGTCTATCGGCCTTGAAAGCTTATTCAGACTGATGAAGTGTCACTTAAAATAGTAACAATCTTATCAGAGCTGAAGGGCAGCGTCACATCTTCCCGACCCTGGAAGATTTTCCTACTTCAGCCGAGGGATAAGAAAAACAACACTCTATCAGAGGAAATGGAGTGACATGAATCTAGTACATAAGGACATAACTTTAACTGACATCTTCTTTTTTTCCCTTTGTGCATCGCTTAGAAGGTTATTTTAGGAAATAATGCTACCCAAATGTTAAAGAAGATGAATATGGCAGCGAACATCTATTTGCTACCCAGAACAGGAAATGATGTTCATTCACGTGTTTAATCATTTTATTGCGAAAGAATGTTTCTGGAAAAAAGAATTCAAGCACTGAATTGTCCTTTCATTAAGAAAAGGCTGACTCATAACTGATCTAATTTGATAGTTTAGTTTTTGTTTTCACTGTTTTCTCTATTTAACAGATTCTCGTGAAATTGAATGGGTGTGTTGGGAACGTGGCAGAGAAGAACACATTTAATTCTGAAGCGGTTCTGGTGTATGGGGCAGTTTAAATGATGGATTACCATGTCCCTGGTTGAAAGGATGGGGACGTGCCAAAAGGAACGTTTGTTTTGTATTCCATCATTGTTACATGGCAGGTTTCTGCGCTTGTCCATAGCCAAGCACTTATCATAGGGACTGTTTTCTCTTGCGCTGCATTGTGGGATCAATAAGGTTCATCTTACCCGATGAAATTGTACAGTTTTAGCAGAAATAAACAGGCCAACTCACCGATCGTCTGGGTTCCATGTAGCTGGGTCGTCGAGTGCTGCGTGAGTAATAATTTAACATTGCGTACTCCATCAGAGCAGCGAAGACAAACAGGAAGCAGACGGTCACAAAAAGGTCCATGGCTGTGATATAGGACACTCTGGGTAGTGACGTCCTGGCCATGCTGCTGAGGGTCGTCATCGTCAGCACGGTGGTTATACCTGCAGGGTACAAGGGAAACTTCAGTTCAGGCTCTGCTCAAGTCACTCTGAATTGGATCTATGTCAATAATCCCTAACAAGACACAGTGAGAACTAAGAGAGATGATGTAGCTCCGATCTGTGAAC
Organism: Brachionichthys hirsutus; assembly: GCF_040956055.1. Lineage (NCBI taxonomy): Eukaryota > Metazoa > Chordata > Actinopteri > Lophiiformes > Brachionichthyidae > Brachionichthys > Brachionichthys hirsutus. The sequence goes on from NC_090905.1 coordinate 12,058,735, forward strand.
CTTGGGATCATTGGTCCAAGTGTCTGCACTCCTATAACTGACCACTAATAATCCATCCATTATACATTAAGATCTAATATACCGAGTCATTATAATGAAGGGGACCTTACTCTTTCTATTAAAAAGATGGATGGCAACTCTGATTGAAGTCTGACTGCTGAAGCCGCATGTTAACAAGATAGATAAGTTCCATCCGAAGAAGAGGAAGAACAAGGGGAGGAAGGTGGAGGAGAAGGAGGGGGAAGGGGAAGAGAAGCAGGAGAAGAATATAAGTACTATAATAAAATATAACTAGAAATTATCTCATATTTTGGTCTGATAGCATGAAGAAGATCTGAAAAGTTCCAAAAACATCTTGCGTTTGTGTTTGCGTTTTTATTGTGTCTCACAGGAAAAGGCAACAGAGCAGGTTTTGCTCTGCACCAGAAAACCTGACTTTGATAAACTAGCTGTTCACAGTTATTGGTCAGATGTTTCATGTTGACCGGAGAACAGTTTTTAACAACTAATAACGTTTTCCTGAGTCAGAGAAACTCATCGAAGCAAAACAGGAAAGCTGTATGTGGTGAAATGAAATGAATTACCGGTAGCTGAAAGACGCTAAACGCTTCCATGGAGAAGAAGAAGAGTAGACTGATCACCTTCATCGAGAATATTATTTTTTTTCATGTATTTATAGGACTGGGAGATGGATTGCACAACAACAACAACTATAGAACAAACTTCCGTGCAACTTGGTGGGAGGATGGGAGAATATATTTCACTCTTAACATTGAGAGATTGAGGCATTTTTCAGCATTTTCTTCAGCTGTTATCCTTGTTCTCCAACAGCTCACCACTAAGCAACGATTGTTTTCACACACAGTCATTTTATCTATTTTTTTGCGATTAAGATTTCCTGGATTTGCTTGTGAAATCATCTCTGTCTGTGGTGATGTTATCTTTATTTTGACAATGTCACGTATCTCATATGGTGTCATTTTCATTCTGACAAGCAGAAGTAGTATCCCTATATGATTTAATTCCTTCCTGCCTGCCATCTCCTCTCCCTATTAAAAAAAACCCCCGATGAAACATCTGTTGCTGTATCACTGAGGTTGCCATGGTAACAGGCTGGACCCATCAATTCCTGGCTGATATCTCACACTTTTCTCAGTAAGGTTACATGCTCCTGCCTTCTGCCCATGCTGTGACAGAGTTGCACTAAATAGCAGAAAGAACAGCAGGTTTAAAGAGAGGAAACTGTAGAGCTCTTATCTCCCTGGTGAAGCTGAAGTTAGTATTGTAACTACCTATTACTGAGGCTCAACCAGGACCTAACCCAAGTCACATGACTCGGACAAGTTCAAAAGCATCTTGCCTTGTGCCTTCATGTTTATTTGAGCTAAATTGAATTTGAATCTGTTTAAACCCAAATAATAAAAAGGATCATTGTAAAAAGCATAGAAGAAATCAGTGAATTTTCATAATCAACAAACTGAATATTTGAAAATATGATTTGGTGTTTACGGGTTGCGTTTTGTGCATAAGTTTTACACACACAGAGACTACATGACGCTTTTAGGTACACGCTGTACCCACCAATAAACTCAAGGTCTATTTTCCTCATGAACAAACCACCTAAAAAAAGGAAAGAATTTGCAGCATGCAAAACCTGTAGAACAACTAACAACTTTGTTTGGAAAAAGTTGAGCTGAAAATGGAAATTAGACGCTCCGTTGTTGAAGTTGCATTACATTTGATGAAAAATGCCTCATCAGTTGATTGAGTACAAACGCATGATCATGGCTCGGAGGTGGAGCATCAAAAGGTTCGAGGCCCCGCCCCGCCCCGCCCTGGCAGTCTACATGTCCATGTCCTTGGGAAAGACTGATTTGCTTCCAGCGTCTGTTTCATTGGTTTGTGGTTGATTGTGTGAAGGGTTAGTAATGAGCAGGAACTCTCACTGTAGCTCTGCACCCCCCCCCCCCCCCCCCCATTCTACAATAAGACTATTCAATCTATGTCTTTGGATAATGAATCGGCCAGGAAACTGATTTGGTGTGAATTCACACATGGGTGGATTGAGGAATTTTGTTTTGCCTTTTGCTATTTATTGTAAGATCATGCTTTTTTTTTTTACATTTCCCTAATTACAGAAAATCTAATAAACCAATTCACTAAGCTCTGTGGGGGGCCTGGAACAGATCACGCAAGCACTCTTTAGATTTGGCTGTGGGTAGAGGGGCACATCCAGAATGACACATTCACTGAGAAGTGAATGCAACAACAGGTGAAATCCACGCATTTGCTTCCTTGTATTTTACATCTGTCTAAAGTTTAACATCTTCTTGACTGTTTGCCCCAGCGGAACCACCCAAGCAGGAGAACAATGAACTACGTTAAAGCAGAGAAAAATGGTTGTAGTCATTTACCTTCGCCAAATGTTCCGCAGGACTGGACAACAACTAATAGAGAGCATGTGCAAAAGAGGGAAAAAAAAGCATACCAAAACAGAAAAAGCAGATGGAGAGACTCAAGTTAGGTGACAAACATACATGCATGCAGTATAGATGACAGCACGTAAAGACGGAGCAAGACGGAGTCAAGGCAAAAACAAGGTTCAAGTGTCCAAACAGAGCAGACCCTCGAGGTGATGTCTAATTTCCACTTATTGCTGCTACTTTTTAAAGCAACGTTTCAGACATAAACAGCGTGTGCTGGTGTGAGTTGCTGCGCTGCAGTGAGATCGCACTACCTAAGGCTGTTCTGGCCGGAGTAGCGTCTTTTTTGATCCAGAAGGACACCCAGGAGAGGACCACAGTGAGGATGCAGGGGATGTAAGTCTGGATGGTGAAGTAGCCCATTCTTCTGCTTAGGTCAAAGTACACTGTCATCACCACATAATCACCTGTATGAGAAAGACAACACTCTAATGCAACATGCCTGATCAGTACCCAGAAGAACAAATACAAGAATCAAATATTCAGGATCTTCCATCATGTGAGTATTGCATCCAAGAAGGAAAGATACAAGTTTGAGTTTAGGTTGTATCATCAAAAATCTTGTTTGCTTAATTGAGAATTTAAAAAAATTAAAACAAGTGAAAAATTTAAAATGATGAAATTTCCTCAAATGTCAAAATGACCTTTTTTTGTGCTCCAGAATCCCTCATCTGAGACAAATTTTACTCACAGAAAGAGCCTAAGGTCCAAACTGTAACCATTGGAAACAGAACAAATAAATAAAAAAAAACAATCTTCCAGAAAAAGTCACCAGATCAGTATTTGGATATTGTGTGTAGAAGGTTTTGTGAAAACATGTTTTGTGTTTTTTGTTATGCGCCGGTAACAAAACGTGACGGAGGGATGGAACCCATTCAAAGATCACTGGTGTTCCTGATGGAGACAACAACTCACGAGTCCTCACAAGAAGCACCGGGAATCAGATAATAAATGACCCACAATCTACCAAAGAGGCCCATGAGAACTCATTGACCTGGAACATGACAACTTTTTATTCATTGAAAGAGGACATTTATTGGAAGCATGATGATGTAATGGGATTAAATAGAGCGTCAATGACAAGCAGAGAACTGTCTTTGAGACTTATACTTCATAATGGTGTAAAAAGGAAGATGTTACTTGACCGATTAAAGGACAGCCGGTAGTTTAATGGATTTGCACTTTTATCTTTGAATTGGCTGCCTTTAAAAGGAGCTTTTCATTTTTAATTCCCGCTGTTACATTACTGCAAACAGTTCCTGTATGGGGGGGGGGGGTTTGGTTACTGACTGACTGATCATCTGCTTTCTAGACTTCTTGGAAAAGCATTAGGCAATGTTCTCCTCAAATTGTATCTAATTACGCCTTAAATTAGTTATGACAAACAATTGCTTGTTGCCCTCACATGAAAATGTGAAAGATAATGAGGGAGAAATTATTCCTGGCACTTCTTCAAACCCAGTGTCTTGCGAAACTAAATATCCACTGTTGAGGGAAAACAAGCCTACCTGCTGTTGTCTCGATTATGCCCGTCGTGTTTCTCAGGCCCACGAAGTCAAACTGGTAGAGCCGCCAGGACTTTCGGTCAGACGCCTCCACAGAGTTCTTCCTCCACTTGTAAATCATCTCATCTCTCGGGTAGCCGTCTGCAATTACACATACTGTAATATATTTGTGCGTGACCCTTGGGGCTGCCTGGTGCATCGCAAATGATGGATGTCCCGCGCAGACGGACCCAGGGCAACTCAGAGCAACATTCGTCTCATGCTGGAGGCTGGCTAATGAAAAGACAAGTCTGGAACAAGCCTGGACGGAGGCTGAAGAAAAGTAGATTAAATGGAAGCTGCGGCTCGATGATGCATGGAATCCGTCTCGACGTGGGTCTGACCTTCACATGATGAGCAAGGATGGTGTCAGTTAATAATGGCTTAATGATTGCATTTATGTTTTAGCATAGTGCTAGCCTGGTAGCAAACAGACCGAATCATTTTAAGCACAAATGCTAAACAAAATGATGATGTTTCCTGACAGCAATTTGTGGTAAAAGAGTTTCAGTAAACAAAACTGTGAGGGAAGAGGTCACAAACTGCTAATATTTATTAAACAAGCTGGATGAAGGATTTCCAATAACACGTCCCACATTTGCTCATTTATTATTAATGATTTATTTTATATATTAATTATATTAATGATATATTAATGATCATCGGCCAGTGTTTGGGTTATGCTCAGGAAATAACTGCTTACACTCAAATAGAGAAAGTAAACCCCCGTGCGTGGTTACAGTGATGAGGCAACGTCGTGCGGGATATGTGCATAAAACGTTAGTAATGGGCTTAAACATCATATGATGCATTTATAAATGATAAATGTTTATAAAACTTCAGCTGCATTCTGTTCCACAGTCTTCGGAATGCCATAAACACAGGCAATGTCCGTTAAAGGAAATTTCCAATGATAAATGGAATATTCCAGAATATTATTTTGTCACAGAAAAGTTGATTAAATCTAACTTTGAGGACATTTGAACAAATATCAGGATGTAAGACCAGAAAAAGCTGGGCAAATGGATGGACTAGTCTAAATAAACAGCATTAAATAATGTCCTTCTAAAATCATCAGGACAGACCTCACTGTGTGGACACGTCAACATGTCTCTGACTGCTTGTCTGTCACAAGCAGCTGCGGGGCAGATGTGATGCCCCATGGAAATATATCACAAACAGCACAATCACCAGAATCTCCAAACCCAATCTGTAAACACAGACTTCAGAGAGAGGGACAGATGCGGCGGGTCCAGACTGTCTCTATGGAGAACTTGACTCAAGGTCAACTTACAGCTGGAGAAGATCAGCGGACAGGAGTGCTCGTCCATCGGAAAGTTGTGTAGCTGTAGCTGGCATTCTGCGTTTATCGTCAGCCTGAAATGGGACAACAGAAAACTTTAGATGTTGTTGTAACATCTGCAAAATTATTTGTGTATGTTATTTTTAACAGGCTGTTATTAGACAGCCTGTTTCTGTCTGTTGTTTTGTCAGTTTTGTTTTGCATCCACAGCTAACATAAGACTTTAGAATAAAATCCCTGTTTCTGTCTTCATCGTTGGCAGCTACCCAGATGTTGTAAAGCTGCACACACGCGCAGCTGCCTCCTGACGTTCAACAGGATGTAAGAGCGTTCCTGAAATTTGCTTTGGAAGAAATGAAGTCTCTATGAGAGGAAAAGCTGGATCAAAAACAGCAGATTGGCCTGCTTGAAAAAAGACGGTTGTAGGATGGCCACCAGCAGCAGCAACAAGCGAGAGAGCGAGAGAGAGAGAGAGAAAGCAAGAGAGAGAGAGATGTGAACGCAAAAAGTCTAAATCTAAAGCCTCAAAGCCCTTTTGTTACTTATACACTGTTTAATGTGAGCAAAAAGCAGGTGCAAAGTGTTTGCTTTTGATTATTCAGAGACGTGAAGGACTTCCTGCACTTTAACAACTTGTGTCACCAATGACATGAGTCAAATAAATTACAGAGAAGAAATAGGAAAAGATCACGCTGAACTCAGGACCGCTGGGACATTGCTTTCCCTTTTGAGGAAAGAAGTGATGAGACGTCATACTACTCTGCCTGGCAGACAAAAAGCTGTTATCAGCTTTGTGTGTTCACATCATTCACATGCATTTTTTTGTCCACCTTCGTTGTACATATTATATGTCTTTTTAATTTTAATTTATTGTTATTTTGCATCTGTGGAGTAATTTATTTTTAATTTATTGTAAAACTGCACTTGTACTGTAACACATGCTACTGTTTGACTGTACTTGTACTCTAACATTCTATCTAATAAATATATTCATATATTCAAGTGGTGCGTACGGCGTTTTCTGGACTAGAGCGCATGCCATGTTTCAGTCGGAAATCCACACAAGTCTTGATACACGAGGCTCCAGGTCTTTAGCGGGGATTAAAGAACAGAACCTTCTTGGTTCTACCCACGGTGACACAGACAGGTTGAGTAGCTTAATACCCACCCTTGTAGTATTTGAGTATTTCTGCTCTACAGCCCTGTTAGACGTGTTGCGGCCTCAGCTCCGGTAACACCACTGAAGACCAGAGGCTGAGCTCAGCTGCTGCTGCCCTTTATAACAAGAGATGTCTGTCACACTAAACACAGCTGAATGGATGTCTGTGCTATTTTCTTTAAATTAACTATAGCACTGAAATGTATTATTATGTTATTTATGTAAATAAATAGTACATAATGACAATTAGAAGCACACTTTGTGTTTGCAGCTGTCCAGGGGGGGCGGGCACGGGGGCCAGTGGTTTTCTGGGGATCACCTTTTTATTCTCAAAGGTTATAACACACACAGTGTCGAGTGACCAGCTGAGAGTCATTCTACCAATACACCCCGGTGCTTTAAACACATACAGCCCTAATTTGCAGATTCTTTAATGACTCCTGTAAACATGATGATAAATGAACTAAGATATCACAACAGTTGAAATCTTAATGCAAAAAAACCCCAAAACAATATAAAATACTAATTTGTACATTGTACTCTGATGGTAATTTTGTTTGAATACATAATACTGTCTGATAATGTGTAATGCATATTGATACCATCAACCAAAAGTCAAAGTGTAGCTGATCAATAAATTCAACACAATTAGTAAATGATCTGTTATCAGTTGTAAAACACACTGTGCATCTTCCAAGAGACACATAAGGCAGGGAAAAAAATCCTTGTAATGTAATTCTGGAATGATCTTTGAGCCTCCTTTGAGCATGGAATTGGGACAATATCATTGATGGGCCAGAGGCATTGATATTGTAAAATGTAATCTGCTTACTGGAGCCAAGCCAGTGCACAATTAATACTCAATGACATTTCATTGTCTTCCGCAAAGTTTGCAGTCCTGAATATTGAATATCGATACTACTGCATTAAAGAGTATCTAGATGGGCTTTGTATGGAACCGAACTAGTTCATAGAACTGATGTCTCTATTTAGTCCTCTGTATACTCTGCAGTGGGTGCCGTGTTTACCTTAAGGTGTAAAGAATCTTCCCATCATTCCATATTCTGAGCAGCTGATTGGGCATCGTGATCCAGTGGGAGTCGGCAGTCTTGGAGTTTCTGAAGATGGTATCCGGTAGCCATATAAGTCCAACCATATTGCTGTTAAGAGTCAGTTTTTTCATTGTGCTGTTGTATCTGAGACGGCTGTCGGTCCACGTCTGGGCAAACATGATGTCGATTTGGTATTCCTAAAAGACGAGATCAAGGCATTTGATTCCAGTTCACATAAAAACATTAAAACCTAATAAATGCTGCTCTTTTTCTTAGAGAAGAAAAAGAAACAGCGTCACCGCCAACCTGAGAATATTAATTTCCTTTGTGAATGACATTAAATAAGATTTCACATTTAAGCAGCACATCTGTATGCCATCGAGCGTTTGTCCTTTTGCCACTTACTCACCTGCTACCACCTTAACCACAGTTAAATAAACAAACTCACAATACACAATCCGAAGTGAAATTCTGTCTGTTATTGTTAAGAAGTCAAGACAAGTAAAAATGAAACTGCACTACAATGCTAGAGCACTGTTACAGAGCTGAGCAATATATGAATTGATGAACCCCATAAATAAGCTTGAGTATTTTGGATAATTCAACATTCTTCTTCTCTGAAGCCAATTTAGGGTTAGACTAGTAGCCTGAACCCCTAACCCAGTGAGACTGCTCAACCTAGACAATATACTTACAGAACCATGAACTCTGTTTACCCTCGCCGAAGAGGAGGCGAGGGTATTGCAATTGGGTGCGTTTGTCTGTTTGTCTGTCTGTCTGTTTGTTTGCTTGTTTGTCTGGCCGAGCGCATAACTCAAAAACTAGTAACCCAATCGACTTGAAATTTTTACACAAGCAAGGTTCTGTCCGTGGCTCGTCCACCCCGAGAATGGCGTTGATCCGGATCTGGATCCAGATTCTAGAATGTTTTAAAGGATTCTTTAACATTGCGAGATAGGGCACTTTTTGACATTTTTCTTAATTTCTTCAAAACATATGGCGGTATGGATCTGAAAAAAATCACACATAAGTACTCCTTAAAGGTCTATGACCATGACTAATTTCGGCCGGATCCGGATCTGAGAGCTAATTTTTGTTCTAAAATCTGCATTTTTCAGGAGTCCATCCTGACCTCAATTTTGGAGCTAGAGACTTCAAATTTGGTGTGCACGCTCATAGTTCATTCTAGTTTCATATGTGTTACAGTTGTAGTTGTATCTGTTCCCGTTCCGGAGCAGCAAGTTAGCACAGGCTAGCACTTTGGCCCCTCTAATCCGGAAGCCCTGTTTACTGTCTCACAAGATTGAATAGTCTATTGAAGGTGAGGGTCTGCAATCTCTGATTTCTGCTTTAATCACTTTTCACTGACATAAAGACAAAACTGTGAAAGAATGAATGAAGTTCTTTATTTAACTAAAGAAACAAGCCGCCAGTCCATCGCAGGGCAACACAGAGACAGACAATCAGCCACACACACACTCACACCTACGAGCAATCTAGTGTCACCAATCAGCCTAGGCTGCATGTTTTTGGTGGTGGGAGGAAGCCGTGGAACCTGGAGAGAACCCACACAGACACGTGGAGAACATGCAAACTCCACACAGAACGGCCACAAGTTGGAGACAAACTTGCAGCCATCCCGCCGTGAGGCAACGGTGTTTACCACTGCACCAACGGGCCGCTAATTCACGAAAATCTATTTGCTTTTCATTATATTTACTGCAGCCTTTTCTTTTTGATAACTTTCCCTGTTTACTGTCTCACAAGATCGAATAGTCTTTTGGAGGCGAGGGTCTGCAATCTCTGATTGTCTTTCTAGTTTTGTAATGAAAAGCAATTATTACTATGGTGTATGGGTATTTATCGTATTTCTCTTCACTGCTGCATGCAGCTGATTTCAAGCACTCCAGCAGGCATTGCTTATTTCACCTGAACTGCATCAGAGCAGCTGCTATATTAAGGCCGTTGATTTAGAGCTACTGTATAAACTCACAGTAAAGATGCAGCTGCGAGGTCGGGATAGACCCAACATGATAAATTCATTCCAGCTGAGGCACAGGACAAATGATCCCTGGAGTAAAGCAGACCTTCCAGATGGAGACCAGAACAGTTAAAGTCTATTGATTTACTGGGTCATTCTCTGAAACGGGTGCCATTTCCAGTTTGCAATTTGTAAAATTTTCATGCAGAGCAAACTCCTTTTTTCAAAACCCACAAAATGGAGATGTTAATCCTCCAAAAAAACATATTTACCCACCTCAGGCATAAAATCTTTATTAATAATATCCATTTTATTTAGACCTTGTTGCCATTTTTGTACTCCGATTCACTTTTGCTTTTCATGGTTGGTGTTTAAAGATACCAAGAACAACTTATAACCTATTGATGATGATCCGGATCACCTTGTAAATCACGTTACGTGGGGAATGAGCTGCTTGGCGGAGGCCTGCGCTCACCAAGTGCTTTTCTAGTTACCCTCGCCGAAGAGGAGGCGAGGGTATTGCAATTGGGTGCGTTTGTTTGTTTGTCTGTCTGTCTGTCTGTCTGTCCGAGCGCATAAGTCAAAAACTAGTAACCCAATCAACTTGAAAACTTTACACAAGCAAGGTTCTGTCCGTGGCTCGGTCCTCCCCGAGAATGGCGTTGATCCGGATCTGGATCCAGATTCTAGAATTATTTTTACATCTGGAATCGTGCCTGTGCTGTAAACTGCCACTTTAAGAGGGAGGGACACGAATGGCATGATGGGAAAAAGAGTCCAGAAGGACTCTTGTAGTACGTTCCGGAGCAGCAAGCTAGAGCAGGTTTGGCCCCTCTGATCCGGAAGCCCCGTTTACTGTCTCACAAGATCAAATAGTCTATTGGAGGCGAGGGTCTGCAATCTCTGATTGTTGTTTTCTAGTTGTTTCTGTTCTCCTGGAGACCGAGGCGTGTGAAATGGTTAGACGTACATTCTCATATATTGTTGTGTGACTGTTTTTTCCCCCTTCATTTTGTGGATTGTCCATGTAGTTACAGATTTGGGAATTATTTTTCCAGTTTCACTGTGAAATCTAAAAGGCCAGATTCTTTAAATTCTTATCACAGGCACAGAGGACATTGAGGAGGTCAAACAATTCAAAGATGGTTAGAACAATTAAAGGTCACATATTTTACCCTTTTTCCACAAGTTAACGCAGTTCCCAGACACTTATATGAAATATCTGTGACAGTCTTTGGTCAAAATAGCAAACAAATGCTGCAGGACGGTGCCCCTCTTTTCTGTCTCAAATGGCTGATGATGATGAATATATTTATTAGATAGAATGTTAGAGTACAAGTACAGTCAAATAGTAGAATGTAACACAGTCCAAGTACAGTCAAACAGTAGCATGTATTACAGTACAAGTACAGTCAAACATCCTGTGTAAGAGGAGCATTTAAAAAAAGCCTTTGCGGTCTTGTTTCCGTCGAAAGTCTGTCAGAAACGCCTCCGAAGATGAAACCAAAAGTAAGTTCATAGCGGGCACGCGCGCAGCTGCACGCTACCATGGTAACCGGTGAGGAGAAAGACAAATTGAACTAATAACAGTGATGGTGTAATAATAGCTGCTTATTTATCTTTCTGGTCTAGAAACTGCGTGTTTTCTCCTGTTAGGATGCACACTGACACACACACACACACACACACACACACGTGTGGTGTACGTCACCAGCTCATTCACGTCACCTGTGCTGTGTGTGTGTGAAACTGCAAATATTTTAGTGTAGAAACATGGAAAAGTGTTTTTTCCCCCATAATATGTCCCCTTTAAAATGTTTTCTATCTAAAACAGGAGTCTGCATATCTGAAAGCAACATGATGCATCACATTTACAAGCTTTTTGTTATGTCGATAAACAAGACATTGGTTTAAATGTTGAACAAATGATCAGATTTATTCTTGAATGTTTTACAGCAGATATCAAAGTGAACTGCAGAGCAGGAGAAAACCTCCATTTCCAGTTCTTCATTTCTCTGTAACACTGAGCCGTTTTGTTCTATTCACACAGTTCAAGGTAGAAAAGTGAAACATTAAATAGTCAGAACGTCCGTACTTACCTGTAATTATGCCCGTCGAAAGTTCTTTTCATGGCAAAATTTGTTGCACATTGAAGTGGGTTCACTTCCTAAACTCTAGTCATGGCCGCTGCACCAGACTCTGTAAACTAGGGCAAAGAAGAACTGCAGTGTGAAACTTGCTCTTTATGATTATGCAGCAAAATGCTTAGAGTACATAGTGCATCTGTCCTGTGCTTTGAGACATCTTGTCATGTTCCTCTGTTGGCTTGGAGTCTCTCCTTGTGTCCTCATTAGATTCAGCTAAAGGTCACTTTGGACAAAAGACAAACTTTCATTATCAAAACTTGATTATGAGGTGGTTTTATTCCTCGCCCTCATTTCATCATTGAATGAAGATTCCATCTACTACATTTTTAAAAATTGTGTTACTTTGTGAGGCAGGACAAACTTGAATATGTATATGGCACGGTAACATTCCTCTGCAGACAGGCCATCACAGTTAACAAACTCAAATCTGTAGTTTTTGTCGAATAAATATAAAGACTGAAACTGATCAAAAATGGAAAAAAGAATTGTATTCTATTTTGTTACAAACTAATGTAGGAACTGAGAAGATGTGTATTGATGCAAAAAACAAACCACAAATATGCAGTGGTGTATAATGAAGAAATAGTTATGTTATATTTAGAACATCTACTCTGCGATTCTTCCTCGTCTCCAGCATCTGTATAAATGCACCAATATAGATCTGTTAGCAATGAGCTAAAACAGAAAAACAAATTATTTCCTTGTGAGCTTAGCAATGACTGCAAATTAAAATCAGGAATCAGAGCTTATAAGAAATACTCGACGACACAAAGGGTGCAGGTGAAAGGGAAACAAACGGTGCTCTGTTCGCTTTGATGTTGGTGATTTTTGCACATTTTCCAAGAAGATATTCAGTGCTGTTTTCTTTGTCTTTGTACAGAGATATATTTCTGGTAGAGTTAGTAGAGTATTCATCAGAGGGTTCCTGTAATCGCAAGAGAGACAGAGAGAGAGGAGCTACCCAATAATAAGGAAAGGTAGCCAAAGGGAAAAAGTAACAAGTGTCAGCAATCAGTGTCCCACATCAGGACCTGGTCTACGAAGCCAATTCACTTCTATTTGTCTTCACCTTAAAGAGGCCGGGGATGATCAGCACTGAGGTCACGCAGGTGTCACCTAAGTTACTTTTGCATGTTCATTCCACACTGATTGAACTGCTTGAGGCTGCATATTAATATTCTGCTCTGAGATCTGTTCTGTTTATGATTTCACCAAGAGCCTCATTATGTAAACCTCCTGCTGATGACTTCATTACCCAAATCTACAAGCCATAAAAAAAAAGAAAAAAAAGAAAATCAAATTCATCACATGGGCTCATTCAGTGAAAACATGCTTTCCATCCTGTAACCAGCTGACCACAGATTGAAGGCTGATTTTTGTTCAGTGAATACAAAATGTTCCAAGTAAGTTTTTATGACAGCAGGAGCCGTGTGTGCAATTACATTAAGTTGCATGTCTCAGGCACAGCGGTCCTCCCAGCAGCATGCATGCATACACAATGGCAAATGAAATGGCATGAATATTGTTTTCCTCTGGACATCCATTGCATAATGATTGGGCAGCTCTCAACCACAGGAAGAAAAGTATGAGGGCCGGGAGTTTTCTTCTTGGTGGGAATTTCTGGATGACACAAGGTTGCCTTGGACACTGCGTGGCTGACAGGTATAAAAATAGCGTCTCTATAATTACAAAGAGACTGCCTTCTCCCACCAAGCATGTTGTTCAATGCTTTTTAAAAACACCTTATTATTTCTTCTGAAGGGGTTATTCATCACCATGCCTGGGCAAAATGAAGGCAGAATTGATGTGTTGCCCTCTCACAAACAATCCTCAATTACTGTGCAGCAGGAGACGGCGCGCTTCACCTCGGACACAAGGTGGCATGATAATATGGACGTTTGCAGAATCCGCACTTCGTTTCGTAATGCACAGACATAAAGGATGAGGAAACCTGTAGTGGCAGCTTTATGCACATTTATTGTGTGCTTGTCTTTAAATTAGTCAATGAAAGCTGTTTACTGTTGTAGAGAGATGATCTAAAGATGATAATAAAAAGATTCTGTCTTGGTAAATTTAGAAGTAAATTTGTGAATTTCTTGTGGATGTGAGGGGTAAAATCATTGTAACTATTATCCTGTTTTATTTGGTTCTTTTATTTGTTTTGTTAAGTTTCTTTATGGTTGATGATCTGAGACATCTGAGACTTCTTTGGCTTTCAGGAAGTCGCTTTTACGACACCTTCTTGCAGCGTAAATACCATCTTTTCTGAAAGTGCATGAAGAAGTGCAAATTGATATAAATCGATGGGTGAATAGATGCGTTCATGTTGTGATAACTCACATAGAGTTTGAGTTAGGAATGTCTCCCTTTTTTAAACAGTAGTACAGCCTCAGGATTAAAAAGCTTGGCTGCTGCAGCACTGTAAGGCTTACAGTGTAAGCAAACGGCCCCACTACATCGGCCATAGGAACTGATACTAGCAGGCTGATGATAGAAATAAGTGGTTAAAATAAAAATTAATTTCATTCAATAGTTGCTTCTTTCGTCTTCCAGTGAAGTGGAAAAGGTTTTCTCCGTTTACTCTCCAAGGTCTAGGAAATTAATCATCGCCTGTGTCCTGGAGAAGCCATGACACTCTGAGTTACACTGTACTCTGCATCATAATTAGAAACAGTACAAGTATGACAATTGAAACTATATATGGATTCTTCTCCGGGTGCTTGCTGTGTAGTAGCAATGAGCGCATGCTAAAAATACATGAGTACCAATGAATCAAGCCACATATTTGGCTAACGTATATGCACGATGAATATTCCAGACTATAACATGAAAGGTTTGCTTGTCATGCAGACACAGTCGCAAACGTAAGAGTGGTGCAGCAATATAGACGTTTAAAAATGCGTTATACGACAGGAAAAACAAAGGGCTGACCTCACCTACCATCATAGCAATGCCTTTAAATTGCTCAGATGGCTCAGACTATCAATTGGGTTGCGTGTAGGCAAAGTATCACATAACTAAAGTACTCTCTGTTCTTGTGGCTCTGCGTGCCAATCAATTCAATATTACAGATATCTATTAAATAGAGAGCGCTGGCATTTTCAGCACTCAGACACTACCCCGAGTTCTAGTTTAGTTATTGGTAATCGTTCGGGGGCGGGGTGGGGGTTTCAGTGCATCCATGCTTATGCAGATAATAATGAGGCAAACTATTCGATTCTGGTCATTTGCTCGAGAATCTGCAGAAAGCAGTACCAACAGATGTGATCCTGATCCGAGCCATCAATGAATCTTTTTCTGTTCATTTCCGTGATTAGTTTTTTTTACATTTATTTTCCATCTCAACTACAGAGTCGTCTGTATGTCTGTCCACCTGGCAGTCTTTGTCTCCTTCCTGAAACCCTTAAATCTCCCTGACCATTCAAGTATCGTGGAATTTCTGGACTCTTACCCAGCCTTGTGCTTTAATTTTTATATCACCCCCCTTAGGGGTGAGGGAATCTGGATCTCCTGCTCCTCCAGTACGTTAAAGCCTTTTTAATTTGCCCCAGGCACAAATCAAACCTGTGATTGTGAAATAAATACAAAGTCATCTGAGTATGGACTAATGTCAGCCCCTGAAATGGAAAGACCTCTCTCAATAATAAATGCTACAAATAATAAGGCTACGAGGCAGGAAAAATCAATTCATCATTAGGTTGTCCGAGCCGGTTACATCAGCATCCTTAAATCGATCAAATCAGCAAGGCAGCTGAAGAAAGGCGTTTGCAACATTTATGTCATCATGTCACGGAGGTGTTTCTGCACATCTTGTGGACAACCGAGCAACATAATTAAAGTCAGTGCAGCATAGCAGAGATGTTGTCAGCTTTGCGATATTAATTGAGGGCACAGAGGAGAGTTTAGATTACATCTGATTATTGTCCTTTGTACGGTAATTTATTTGCATAAACATTAGGAAAGAAAAAGTGTGTAAAGCTTGTCAACAAACTTTCCACATTTCCACTTTGCGAGAGATTATTTTGTACACTTAGGCCAACGTTTTCTCTCAGATCACACCATTCACACTTATTTTACATGCTCGGTCGTAAATCGCTGCTGTGGTCGTATGACAGCACGCCGTCATCTAACTGCCCACTTTCTAAAGGTTTCTCTCTGCACCTCTGGTTCGTTCATGCCACTGCAAAGTGTTAACATCTTTTCATCAGTGTTAGCAGAGTCATCATCCACCACCACCACCAGCGACTGGAGTCCATGGGTGGGTTTGTCTCGTTGCTGGTCAGGACAGACAACAATAAATAAAACACCAAAGACTTTCTTTCTAATTATCCCACATAATCCTCTGCACATGGATCATAACTAGAATTCATCATCAAATTAAATCCTAAAGTTAAACAGGTGGTTTGTATTATTTTTACCAACTCAGTTACATTATTTAAAAAACAGAAAAAAATGAAAAGAAGTTGAAACTGTACAATAAAGACCTGCATTAGATCAGATATAATAAAAGAGGTCTCCTTACCATGTTTATTGATGACACTGGCCCGATACTGTTGACAAATATGTCCACGTCTATAACAGTTGGTTTAACTGTGGAAGACAGGAGGGAAACTAATTACTGATCAAGGTTTTCACTTAGACACCATGCCTGTTTCTTTTGATAATCAGACAGAGAGAAGAGGAAGTCGAATCAATGAGACTCTGCCTTTGAAGCGTGAGTAGCTGCAGCGAGGTGCGAGTCCGCTCAGGTCTGTGGTCGTTATTCATAATCCCACATTAGTCCTCATCACACAAACTGCTGTCATAAACACACCTACGGATTATATCAGCGACAAGTCAATGACTGGCACCCCAAGAGTGCTGGAGAAACATTAGGGGAAGCGCAAAGTCTTCCACTGCTTCCCAATCTCACTAGTCCTCGGTGGGTAGTGAATCCGGAAACCAATCATTAAATGAATAGCATCTGTGGAGCCAGACGGCTGCATGGTTAGAGCGTCTGACCCATCTAACCTGGAGGCCGAGGATCACTTTGGATTAGAAAGCCTGAAGCCTCTCTGTAAAACTCAACGCTTGTTCATTACCGGTACGGGTCCGTGAGGTATCTGTTACCATAGCAAGCGGTAAAGACGATGATTTCTTTTATGCCTACACCCGGAGTACGGATTTATGAACAAATAAATAATAATGCAAGAACCTACAGGTCCTTTATGACCTATATTCAGTTGGTAGAGCCACTAATTCAATTTGATGAACCTATTTTTGCAAATATAAACTACAAACTGCCTGCTATGTATATTCTAAAAATGCAACAAGACGTGTTCAATCAATTCTTTGCTTTTATAAAACTCATGTGTATACGTTTAGAAAGTGAACAGGACTGCAGGGCATTCAGACAGAAGCCCCTGATCATGGCTGCTCCTCCCACCCGGTCTGCCGGCCTCACTCATCGTGAATCACCTCTTGCTTTCCCTTTGCTGCATCCAATGGTTTCACGCCGCAGAGCCGTCATTGCACGCGTCAACTTTTAAACCGACAGCTGTGACGCACTTCTGCCATGTGCGTCCACTTATGCATAGCTCCTCCATCATTTTACATTACCTGTCTTTGGAGTCTCTGTGTCTCAGCCAATTATGTGCACAGTGGGAATGTTTCCACCTGTCAGCCTTCGTTCCAGTGTGCAGTTCACATGCTAACAGGCGGCACACTCGAGGACACTTCTGGAGGATCCCTGCTGGGGCTGCTTTTTAAAATGTTTGTTCATATAAGCACACAGCAACCGGATAAGCATATCTGCTGCGTGAACCTCCTAGCACAGGCAAATAGCTCTGGAGATCTGAACGTAGAATTTGAAAATATCAAACCCAAATCCTTTGATGATGATTGTTCTCTTTTCATGCAGGTCAGTAAAGTGATGCAATAAAGCTGCACCTATTTCATGAGGCATTACCACAGGCTGTTAGAGGGCTGCAAACTTAATCCTGTAAGTGAGTTGACGGCTCATTATGTGTAAGATGTCTGGTAATAATGTCAGGGCTACTCCAACAGGTTGAATTCTGACCCGAGGAGCTGCTGCCAAGGCAAGAAATTAATTGGGTTGAATCAACCCTTCCGGCTGGTGAACGCAGCGCCGCTGAATCCACTCCTCTCTCTTCACCTATCATTTTTCCAGTGCATCCAAACGTAAAGATTCAATCTAATTAAAATGGGTCGGTACCGCACAGAGCAATCACGAAAGGATTCAATAAATGAAAGAAGTTGAACACATAAGAAAATAATGATCACCATTTCTAATTTATTCAACTCTTTCACCGCAGCAGGCACCGGAGACCCTTTGGTCAAAGTTCATTTCTACATGTACAATTTAATTTAGAAAACCTGATCCGCATTACAAACTGTGTTTCTGGTCCCTGCAGGAAAGTGTTCATTAAAAAGCATTTATTTTATTTTGTGGTCTTCATTTTGTACTTGGTTTCAGCATCACTGAAAACTGAAACGCTACAATCTTTTAATAAATAATAAATCACAGCAAATTTACACCTTGTGTTTATCAATGCTACACTGAGCTCAGCAGAGACCCGATTGGACATCATTTGACCTTTTGTGAACCCAGTCTCTGACCAGAATGTCCAATTATAAATAAAAAAACGACATAGCATGATTCGTATTTCTCCGTATGCTGAGGTTGTGCAGCCACAAACAGTACTAGATTATAGTCAGACATGTTTTTTTATTTTACCTCCATGTATTGATGGACTGTAACTACAACCCTTAAATGAAACTAGAACACCATGGAAATCAGATGTTAAACTGGGTCCAGGGCCAGAATAGACAGTACAGTTTGCTGTGGGTCCACAATGCTTTTCTTTACGGTGATGATGATGATGATGATGCGGAATGAAGGCCTTTTATGATGTTTTCTTTATTTTTTTCATCAAGAAAACATGGATGAAAATAATAATTCATATTGAAGGTTTTGGTATCAATGTGTGTGCAAATTGGTGCAGCTCCAGATTAAAATAGAATGGGGCAACTGTCGACATAACGTCAACAAGCCAGTGTTCAGAGCCACCGGCCACCGCCTCACTCTCATGTTCCATGACTTTCTTCATTATACAGTACTGATTGTGTTGCAGGCTATAATTCTGCACCTTAGCAGCAGTTAAGGTGTCACCCAGTAAATGGGGAGAGCTCTGGAAAAGAGAGCAAATAAAACTAGAGCTCAGTAGTCTTGTGTTATTTATCAGCTCAGTCACTGTGAAACGATTGGGGACAGCCATCTCCTGAATCTGCTGTTCAGTTCGGGATTCTTGTCTCCGCAGACGTTCAGCGGGAGTGGCTGATATGGCGTGAGCTGTTTTAAATAACAACGGGAAGAGAGGAGAATATCGGTGAAAGGAGGCTACACTCTGCTTTGGAATGACACTTATACAATCCTTCAGTGAGGAGCTTTATTTGCCCTTAAGGTGAGAAGAATATGATGTCCAGGTCCTCAGAGACATTAGCTAATCTCTGTCCGCCTGATGAATGCCTGCACATTAACCGCCGGTGAAGAGCAAGGACAAACGGCAGCCATGTCTTTGTTGACAGACGGGCCGCGGTTTTATGGTTCTTTAAAACCTTGTCAAATAACCCTCTCTTTATATTTTCCTCCCTTCGTCAGTGTGAATTTCATATCATTTCAGATGCAAACTCACCCCTAAAGGGAATCTCTGCCTGCTCTGTTTATGAGAAATTTAAAGATTTAATGAGATGATTAAACTTCCACTCGTGTTACGCTTCAAACCAATCAATTCTTTTTGACCCCTGTTGGCCTGCATGTTTTCCTGAGTGGATTTGGGTCTTCCCACCATATCCTTTCCTGAATGGCTTTGTCAGTCAGGAAGATAATACATCTTTGATTTTCAATAAGTCCTCATCAACAATCACCATTTTTTTTACAAGAGGTCCAGAGTAGGTGTTGCCCTCTCCGCATGAGGGAAGACCCCTTGGTGACGGCTGTTCAAGGGATTAAGGGGGATTAAGTTCGCTCTCTGAATGCTAAGTAGTGCTGGACTACTTTGAAATCAGTGTCATAATACTGCCAATATTTTTTGGGGGAATTTACACAGTACATAAATAATCCTACAAATTCTTAGAAAAATAACCATATTAAAAAAAAAAAAAAATCATTTTGATATATATATATATATATATTTTAATAACATTTAATAATTTCTGACAAAATTGGAGAAGACCTGCGACATGCTGGAGAGACAATGTCCCTCGGCTGGCCTGGGGACGCCTTGGGGAGTGGGAAGATAGAAGTCTAGAAATCCCTGCTCAAACTGTTGCGACCTGGCCCTGGATAAGTGGTGGATTTTAGTTTCCCCATGTTGTCATTGCACCTGAAAGCACCCGCGAGAATCCTTCCCCTGAAATCTGAATCTCTTTTATTTTTTTTTGTCCTGAAAAATGAATCTCTGAAATCTGAAATCTGAAATCCCGCTGGCGTCTCTAGTAGTTTGGTAGTTTGGTAGTTATCTGGATCAGAGCATCAAATCCAGTAGATCTTCAGGAGGTGCCGTTGTATATTTTTTGTCCAATCTCATCACCAAAATGTAACGGATGTCCTTGGGCTGCTGCCTTCACAAAATATTTCAGTCATTACGTTTTGAGAAATCCTGCGAACACGCAGATTCCAATCAACAAAGAGCACAGCCTCTTGGTAGAGGTAACAAACAACTAATAACATGTGACACGTCTGGCAACCAGTGCGCTATAAAACACACAGTGAGGGCACAGTCAGTTTCAGACACTTTGATTATGGCTGGCTGAACCGCAGCAGTTCTAGAGCTTTGATTACTGTGTGTGAATTGATGTGAAAAGCGCATCAATCACTGACTGAGCTGAGTCTGATGCGTCCTAACAGCATCTTTTATAACCGCCTCACTTAGCAGGTGATGGTCTGAACAAAAGCCTCACTCATTATCCTGGGAGAAAGGCGACACATTGAGCTGACGGGTTCCTTCTGTCATAACACAAAGGGCTTTTGAAGAGGTATGCTCTATGTGGCGGTGTCAGCGTTAACATTATGCTAATTGGAGAAGAAGAAAAAGCGCTTTTCATGGGCTTTTCTATTCCATCAGTCTGTTAGAAAGTTGTACTGATTGAACTGGACCACACTTGCCATTTGTACGGTCAGCATTGTTTCAGCACTCCCCCTTGAACAACCACGTTATCGTGGTCGGGGAGTTTTAACCCAGGAGCTATGCTGTCAGGGGCTTTATGCTCCTGGAAGGGTCTTCCATGACAAAAGGGACATTTATGGGAGACGGAAGACGCTGCCTCCGCCAAGTGGGGCTTCGACTTCGCCAATCATGTGTCGCAGGCCAATAGCAGGTTCGAGTGGGAATTAGTGGATTGCAACAATATTCCAGAGGCAGAGGCCTCATCCTGAAGCCAAGCCTGGGATCAGGGCGCCTGGTGGCTGTGGGGTCCGGAGAAGACCTGCGACATGCTGGAGAGACAATGTCCCTCGGCTGGCCTGGGGACGCCTCGGGAAGTGGGAAGATGGAAGTCTAGAAATCCCTGCTCAAACTGTTGCGACCTGGCCCTGGATAAGTGGTGGACGATTTCAGTTTCCCCATGTTGTCATTGCACCTGATCCAAGCTCAGCCCAAGAGGGTGATGTGAGCCCGACCTCTAGTGGACTCATCACCCACTAAGGGAACCGTAGAGGACAGGTGCAATGTGGATTGGGTGGCAGTCGATGGTAGGGGGCTTGACGACACGATCCCCGGACACAGAGACTAGCTCTTGGGACATGGAATGTCACCTCGCTGGGGGAAAGCAGACGGAGCTTGTGAGGGAGGTTGTGAAGTACTGTCTAGAGATATAGTTGGCCTGACCGCCACCCACAGTTTGGGCTCTGCAACCCAACCACTCCAGAGGGGCTGGGCTCTACATTCCTCTGGTGTTGCTCAGTGTGAGAGGAAGCAGGCTGGTGTGGGCTTGCTTTTGCATATGCACTTGCAATAACTATTAAATAAATAATTAAATTGTCGTCCCAATAATTACTTCTGTCCTTCATGGTTTTATGTTTCATAAATTCCACATTCTTGTTTTTTAATCCGGGTTCTGGTCTCAATGTGCCGAAGCAGTTTTGAACCCTTCATTGGTCGTTAACGGAGCGAATCAGCTGTTAATACCCGTGTTTTAAGTCTTAGTCCTGGTTTCTCTTCTTGGAGGTCGTCGGTGCCTCTTCTTCCTCCTCAGTAGGACTTTTCTCCGTAGCAAAGAAGCTCTCCAAAGACTTTTGTTTCTTTTTATTAATTTTCGCGAGTTCACGGCTGTTTCTTTTTTTAGCAACGTATCAAGACGCGATTGTTACGTTGGCGAAAATCCGGTCGTTTTTCAAAATAAAACACCTTTTAGACGCTAATAATCGATACAACAGAAATTGTATACATTAGTTGTTCTTTCTTTGCAGCCCGGTAACAAATGCCTCACGGACCGGTACCGGGCCGCGGCCCGGTGGTTGGGGACCCCTGCCTTAGACGACACGGCATGAAAAACATTTTGTCACGTGGCTTCAAGAGCGATCCACTGTCATCAAACACTGGAAAAAGAAAGCACCATCAAGATTGTCGCCAGCACAAAGTCCAAAAGAATCTGTGATGTAAGGAAGGACTTCATGTCATAACTGTCACATCTAGATGCTCCATTAAGCTGAAAGGCATCACATCTTGATGTTTCAAAAGAATGTGTAAGAAAGTTTAACAGGTTGTTGAATTGTGACGTTACAGGATCCATGTTGTATATTTAAAAAATTCAGTCTTTGAAAGTTATGGACAATCTGTGACTAGCACAGAAGTCCAACAACAGAACACTGATCTGAACGCGCTGAAACCGAGAAGAAAGGTGGATAATAAATTAAAAATAATTTAGTAATTTAGAAGGAAAGGGGTGCTAATAAATTTGTCATAACAACAATCCACCAATCACAACTCTTTTTTCAAATTTCAAAGCTGTGGGGAGAGATCAAAGCATTTGTGGTAACTGTTAAATAGTGATCAAAGCAAAAGGTTTTGATGTGCTCCGGTATATAAACATCACCGCTGACCACAGAGAGCTGCTGCTTTTTGTTTGGGATCCTTCTTCATCAGCAAGTAAAATGAGCCCCAACATACCGTGCGAAAACGAGGAATGGCTGCTGCCAATAGACGAAGAGCATTTTGTCAATGTTCAAGAAGGTGAGACATTTTTATTCCCTTTTCCACACAGGAAAATCGCAGAGGCGGAGTTTTAACGATTAGAAATTAAAGTAAAATCACAGTGAAATTAAAAGGTCGCGTTCGCTTCTCGTTACGTCTGTAAAATCAACACTAACTAGTTCTCCATTTTTCAACGTTTTTTCCCAAAGCATCTAGTCTTTCCATTAAATTATCTTGAAAAAGCAATTTATAATTTTTTGTGATTTTTATACCTAAATATTTAACAGTGTTTGAGATTTTCAATTGAGTGGGATTGAGTGGGATCAGCTCCAAATGATACTACCGTAGTTCCACTCTTCTGCCAGTTTATAGTATATCCGGATACAGCCCCAAAAGAGTTGACTACTTTCCAGCAAATGTGGGACACACTGCTCAGGGTCAGACACAAAAATTGCAAGGCATAGAGTGATATCTTATGGTGTATTCCACTAATAGAGATAGGTCTAATTGAATTGTTTTTCTGGTACACTAATCGCTAATGGCTCCATGGTAAGTGTAAATAACAACGGTGATAGGGGACAACCTTGGCGAGTGCCTCTCTGGATTAGTAACCATTGAAGCAGTAGGATATGTCGGTTGGTGTTCTAACACTAACCTTCCATTTTATCTTTACAATGACATTTCTCTCAATACTGTGAGTATTAAGTAAATAACGGGTATCATTCAAGTTACACACGAAGGTCGCATCTAATAATATCCAAAATACAGGGGCAGAGGAACCATATTGAAGATGTCTTTTGTGTCAGTTGCTTAGTGATATGCACATTATATGCACATTTTCATGGGAGGGTTGGTAGGTTGTACTTTTTACATTCATATTGATGCTTAGTTGATCCTAAATATTTCCTATTTTTTTGTTAATAAATACATCTACTTTTTTTTTGTCCCTTCAGGCATGCTCCCTATGCTTCTTCCTGTTCAAGACCCTCCACAATTAGACGAGCTTTTCTACATTGATGAGGGAAGTGATGATGAAGACATTTTTGACAATACTTCTGAAAGCGCAGAGGAAGGACTTGAAATCATGATCAATGAAGAAGAGGCTGAAGATGACTACCTCGTCCCTACGGGTCGTCTTGAAGTCTTCCTGCAGGAACTTATTAATCTCTTCCCTAACGAGTCACAAGCTTTCGCATTCTTTCATAATCCTGATGGCTTTCTTGACCAGCTTATTGATGCTGTTTATGGCGACTCCCCTCAGGAGCCCCAAGATGTTGAGCAGCAGCCTCACCATGACAATTTTGCTGCTGATCATCCCAATGAATCCCCTCAGGACCCCCAAGCTGTTACCCTCCTGGAAGATCTTCCCCAGAAAAGAGGCACAAAGCGCAGCAGGGAAGACAGTGATACTGAAGACGAACATCAGCAGGGGCAGAAGAGAGTGTGTGAGGACAGCCCTGAATCCATGATTGATGAAGAAGAGGTTGAAGATGACAACTACTTTGCTCCGGATCTTCATGAAGTCTTCCCGCAGGAACTGATCAATCTCTTCCCTAACGAGTCACAAGCTTTCGCATTCTTTTTTAATCCTGGTGGCTTTCTTGACCGGCTTGTTGCTGCTATTTATGGCGACTCCCCTCAGGAGCCCCAAGATGTTGAGCAGCAGCCTCACCATGACAATTTTGCTGCTGATCGTCCAGATGAATCCCCTCAGGAGGCCCAAGCTATTGGACTCCTGGAAGATCTTCCTCAGAAAAGAGGCACGAAGCGCAGCAGGGAAGACAGTGATACTGAAGACAAACATCAGTAGAGGCAGAAGAGAGTGTGTGAGGACAGCTCTGAATCCATGATCGATGAAGAAGAGGCTGAAGATGACAACTAGTCATGTCTGACTCACTTTTCATGCTGTTAAGAATCGGAGTTGTTCTCTGTGTTTCTGTATAACTCGGTCTTTAAAAAGACTCTGATAAATGTTTTTGAGAAGTAACATCTTTCAGCGCATTGTCTCTTCATTTATTCTTTATTTATTCCCCCAGAGGGGGAATTCTCTGCGTTTGACCCATCCCCGAGGAGCTGTGTGCAGCCCTTATGGAGCTCCCAAGAACATTACAACATTAGGACTGTTTGCAGGGACATAGAATTTATATTGATTGTGATGTAATTAAATAAGGGAGAGTCAGGTGTGGTATTGTGTTCATTGAGTTTAGTGACAATGTATCCACTATTATCAAGCCTACTACTAGTTAAAGTTAACTAGGTTAGCTCCATGCTAAGAGTAGATCCACTGTCCTTACTTTCCGCTCTGAGTCGCACTATTGCAGGTGGCAAAAAGGTTCATGGTGAGGAGAGATTAGAAATATCTTTCGGACAGGAATGAATTTGAAAATAATTTCTACAGAATTACTCCTCTTAATGTCCAAAGGAGGAGTGTCTTGCTCCTGGACAGTGGTCTTCAGTGGCCTGAATGTTTCATGTGGCCCCGGTACAACTGGTTTATTACTGGCAGGTGTGTGGTGTCAAATATTACATCAAGATGCACAGTTTTTCGTGCTCCAACCGTCTGTTCTCCAGGGCGACGATAACACCATCCCTTTTCACGTGACGTGTGCCTTTGAGCACAGCCTGGAGATGAAGACCATCCTAGATGAAGGGGATGAAGTCAAGTTCAAGTCGTTCTGCCTCAAGCACAGCAAGTCTAAAACGGGGGAGACTGGCCTGAGCCCAGCCCGCTGCAAACCCCCTGCAGAGATGGAGAAGGTTGGCCAGCGGGCTCAGAGACTGCAGGAGCTGGAAGAGGAGTTCTACTCTCTGATCCAGCTGGAGGAGGTGGCCCAAGCCCTCGGGCTCTCAGAGCGCCTGGCAGACTTCATCTATCAGTACTGGAAGCTGAAGAGGAAGTCCAACGTCAACAGAGCTCTGCTGCCCCCTAAAGAGGAGGAGGAAAACGTGGTGCCTCAGCCTCAGGAGGACAGCATTCATACACGCATGAGGATGTTCATGCACCTGCGGCAGGATTTGGAAAGGGTGAGTGTTCCAGAATATCTATCAGCGTCTCCAAATGTTTAAAACAAAATGTAACAAAAAACAACATCTGCTCAAAGATTGAATGGGCTTGGTTCTGTCCCCAGCTGAACCCTTACAACACATTTTTTAAACATTTGGTTTGTAATTTATTGTGCATTTCCTTCGACAAAGCAACCTATCGTACAATAAACATTTATTTATTTCTATTGTGTTGTAGTTCAAGCATGCATGAATGGGAACGTTTGTCTTTTCCATTGTCCCTCTGGAGCAGGTGAGGAACTTGTGTTACACGGTGAATCGACGGGAGAAGCTGAAGCTTCTGCAGAGCAAAGCCCAGGAGCAGCTTAGCGAGGACACAGGTGGAGTTTCTCACTCTATACATGACGTGATGGAATGAGCATTGTCCATTCTGAAACTCCCCCTATTTTTTTTTCACCCTCAGTGTATAATTTATATTCATGAGGATATGATGAGCCGCATCTTGACCTTTGTTGCTGGAGGCGAGTCAGTAGCAAATCGGCTGATTCTCTCTCAAACAACCAGGGATTTCACAGCGAACGCTGCCAGTTATGCCACCGCGCAGCCAGGAGCAGGTGGTCGCCACCAAATGTACTCTGACTCCATTATTTTTTTTAACTGCGCAAAATTAAATAAAACACCCGAGGCTGTTCCTTGGATGGGAATGGAAATAAAAATGTTTTTTTTCATACAAAACTTTAGGACCCAAGTGCGCGCAACTACAGGAAACAGTGTGTGCTGGTGTGAATGGACCGTAATTCTAAATCATCAAATCATTTTGCACACTGCGTTATTTAGCACTTTTAAAATGGAACTAATAGAATGCACAAATATTAGAATTCCAGGCCTGCAGTGTTCAAACTTTAGTATTGAACAATTAAACTCAATTAAATTAAAGAGCGCGCCAACCTCATTTAAAATGAGTCTAAAAATTAATGAAAAAGAATAGATGAAAGAAATCTAAAGTAAGCGATTATGAAATGCACACCTTTAGGGCCCGTAAGCCAATAAAGTGTCAGCTTTTGATGGCATGTGGACGGATCATACCACGGTACCCACGGATGGAAAAGGGTACGCTGTTAGCAAAAACCATGTCAGACAGGAACAGAAGAGATCACAGCAACAGATATGACAAGGTTTTGTTTTCTCTCTCACATGCAAAACAAAATACAACTTTTACAGTCTGAAAATGATTCGACCTCTGAATGACATCCCTCGTAAGAGACATTTGCAGAGATGTGGTTAAAGCACTGTGCCAAACGTCATAGGCATACTCTCATAGATGAGGCACAATGGTTGTTGTTGTTGTTTTAATTCAGGCCCAAATTTACACAAGGGCACCATGCGTGAGTCCAACACAAAGGTGTGAGAACATCACTCCAGCAGCTCCATATCATCCAGATAAGACAGAGACATTTTGGGATGCCGCTCTGCAGGGTGATGAAATGGAACCAGGAAATCCTTGAAGACAACAGTTCACCATCCGTGAGGAAGATGACCTTACAGGTAAAAGGACTATGATCTCAAACAAAAACCCATGGTCTGTGTCAGAAGAAGTCTCGATCTAGATTCTAGATCGATCAGCTGCTCATCACACTAATGAGCGCCTTCTCTCAAATTGAAGGAGGTGTTAATTAAAATCAGCTGCTTTAGTAACCGGCTGGAAGGAAAACCTGTGCAGCGTCTCGGCCCTTCGTGGAACAGTTTGGGCACCCCTGCGCTAAAGGGTCTCTACAAAGAGCGAGAGATGCTTCTTATTCATTTCGAGACTGCAGTATTCAGTACAAGTGTAACCGGTATCTTTTGTTATATTTTGGAAAAAACAACAACCTGTAATATCTTTTGTACTGAGCTGTTTAAACTGTTCTTGCTTGCTTTAGCTTTTGCAAACAGCTGATGAAGTGTATGTTTCCACTATATCTAAAATACAATAGGGCACAGATATGAATTTCAGTGGCAAATGCAGCCGCGGGTTAGTTATACTGAAGATATCCTAACAGACTGACTTTAATTGAAGCAGACAACGAGCTGTCACCGAGGTTTCGTACCAATAAGGGTCAGTGGTTATAAACAGCGGCGATTCCTAACCCTGCAAAATAAAACAGTGCTTATTAAAATATTAGTCTAATATTTGTTTCATCCATTCTCGTGTAATCAAAGCAGCCGATTGTCATCTATGAATGTCACTGATTCACGGCTTTCCATTAATCAGGTGAAAATGAAATATTTATTAAAAAAATAAAATAATAATAATTATAATGGCAGAGAGTTTAAATAAAGAGCCAGTTACCTCCAATATCTGGTCGCAGCTTCTTGTCGTATTCCTTCATGAGATTGTTGAGTAATTCTGTGGTGCCGGTGTCTTGTGATTTAGGAGCCAGCATTTGGTTCACAGTAACATCCTCATAGTCCTCTTCGTAGTCCGCAGACAGCGAGCTGCACAGGTGCAAAAGAAGAAGCTGTTTTTTTTTCTGCAGACTGCATGCGCGGAAAATCACCTAAAGCTCAATGAGAGTCCTTCAGTTCAACTTAGAGTAAAGTTTTCTTCTGGAGACAAGTGACAAGCATCAGTCAACAGTTTCTTGAAGGAACTAAAGTGTGCCACTTACCATGCGTAAAGGACCGACAGCAGTGATACGTAAGCCACTATCTTGGATTGCATGTTTCTCGCAGGGTGGCTCTGAGTGCGAGGACTGCGCGTGTCGCGGTCTCCGGACACGACGCTCACAGCTGCTCGCAGAATAAAGCCAAGGAGACGCTCTGCATGGTCTGTAATCCAGATGGAGCGATCCCGACCATTGTTAGACTCACAATCCTTTCCTCACGCCTGTTTTCACACAGGAGCAGCTTCTCACTTGTCAGGCAAGCAGCTCGCGGACGTTCATGGCTTTACGCAGGTGCGCACACGCTGAGCGCGTCCTCTGTGCGCGTCGAGTTCATCCAAAAGTCCGCTCGGCAACTCTGCGTCACTCAGCTGTCTTCAGAGTTACTTTATTCACTTCTCAGAACGACTATCAAACAAGGATGACAATACTTTCTGTCCTTTTGTTGCCTTCTTTCTAACCTGTACTTGTGGAGATAAAACACTCTGAGATAGATAGATAGATAGATATGATTTGAAGCAGTTTTTGTAACTGTGCCCTGCTCGTTGTGCCCCCAAAGGTGTCCTTCCACCAGAATAAACAACACACTTTACTACTGGGTGTGCTTCAAATGGAGAAATGATTTTCACCCCAAAGCCAGCACACCTTTCTGTGTGTTGGTGCCATTTCTGTAGCCCCTGACCCTCAGACATCCTGAGTTCACACCCGGTCCCTCTGAGTAACACACACGTTGTTGTAAGGGTTTGTCCTGTGATTATTTGGTAGGAATGCAGTGGTTTCTTTTTAGGGGTGTTTATAAAGGGTCATTCAGAGATACCAGGACGGCCCATTGGCTCTTCTCTGCTGTCATTTTAAATGAACAGCCTTGGCCCGGTCCCAGTGAAGCACTTGTTCACTATTAACAAAACAGCAATTTCTCCTTCTATTGGACTCTTGTGTTTCTCCTCTAAGACAAAGACTCTTTAAGGGTAGACGTGAACAACTGGGATAAAAAAATCCCCCCTGATGACAGCGTTGTCGGCGTGGTGGCACATGAAGTTTGTTTATTCACTTAATGTTTAATTTAGATTAGGACAAATATGGACTGTAAACGTTCAGCCCTGTCGATGGGCTTAAAAGAGGGAGTAAAATAAATGCATTAGTAAATGATGGAAAACAGGAGATATATGATGTTTGTGAATGGTGACATGAGCAGCCCCGCCTGAACATGTACCAAAGGTGTCTGTCGGGGACGCTGCCTGCAGCGCTGCCCGGCTGAAGGGTGTCATCCTCTGCTGGTTTAAAGGAGAAATGCAGATAAATCAGCAGCAGCGGCAGGAGGAGCTCATTATAAGAACATATACAGTGCATCATCCACATTAAATCAGCAGCCGCCTTATTGCTCGACTTCACTCGTAAGTCATGTGCTGCCCACTGCAGGACAAGCAACCTCACTGCTGCAGGAAATGATTAAGCACAAGTTTATTTTAGCATAATTACTCCTTTCATGTGGTAGAGAAAATGAAATGCCAAACAGGCCTCATTTTAATGGGCTCAGATTATTCCAGTGATCTCAGAGTATTATTATTTTTTAATAACAGATCGTTTGTTTTTCTTGAGACTCCATTCTGTGTAATATGTGGACTGTATGTAAATGCATGCATTCAAAATAGCTCTTATCATGAATGAAGGATTTAACTTTTAAATATAATCTTTAATCATTTAATTGTTTTTGAGTGACCTCCCTTATTGAAGATGCTTTTATTCACCTGTTGCATTTCTGTCTTTTACATCCGGTCTACTCTGTTTCATTGTTTGCATGATTTGCCTGGCAGCTTATCGCTGTGAACTCCCTGACTAATTAAAAAAGGTATTTTATTCAATGCAACTCGACTTGACTCAAGGTGACCTAACAGCGCTGCGTTTTATCCACTTTCAAACTGTCATCTGCACTGAAATACATGGCAGAAATGTTTTCTGCATGCTGTGTACGCTTCAAAGAAAGAACGTTGGATAAGTGTGAAATATATTATAATGTTGTTTGACGCAGAACACTGCTTGGTGCCTCTGCAGATTCACACACAGTCTTCAGTAACAGTGCAAAGTGTTCACTCAGCACTCCAGAAGTTAAAGTTCATCAGACTTAGGCCCATTCAGCAGCTAGAGATCTTACATATACTGATTTCATAGCTGCAGCATATGTCTGAGCATATGGTACAGCAGTGTCCTCTCATTTCTGCTGACTCGGCAGCTTTGCAGACGTGTCATAGATAGTCCCCATAATGAATAGTGCCTTATAAATAGATTTGCCTGTTCACACACACAGGTTTTTCACTCTTCACACTTTTAGTTCCACTACAAGTTCTTCAGCCGCAGCCAGCACGCATCAGTTTGAAAGGTCCACAATAATAATAGCTTTCTGTAGAGTTAGATGAGATGACTGTAATAATTATAAAGATCTGTGATTCACTTAGCTTAGCATAAAGAATGGAAGCGGGGGGGGGGGGGGGTCTCTTGCGATTACAGGAACCCTCTGATGAATACTCTACTAACGAAGAGTATGTAACGGAATGTTACAGTGCCATATACATATGCAAGTTTGTCCTGCCTCACAATTTAACACAATTTTAAAAACTGTAGTAGATGGAATCTGCAAAGATCTAACAACGCCAAACTATATATTTTTTCTCGTTCAATGATGAAATGAGGGCGAGGAATAAAACCACCTCATAATCAAGTTTTGATAATGAAAGTTTGTCTCTACAGATATTTGTTCGTTTTCATGTGATGAACAATTCAAATGTACAGAACAGATCTGTCACACAAACCAGAACTTTATTTTCAACATGAAAAATAGACAGAAGATCTCAATGTACAATATCTACAAACTGTGTTTTGACATTTTCCAGAACTTTGCATTCCTGTCTTCCTCTGGTTATATATATATATATTATGCCTTTATCTTTCTTACACCAGACAGCATGTTTTTATGTTAATGGTCATACCCATAAAAAAATAGTATACATCACATTTTTTGACACACAAGTCTCAAACACATTACAGCACACAGTACAAAAAGGACAGTCTTTGGGTCGATGGGTCAGTGATTCCGTGCAGATGTTATGCAAGCGGCTTACAAACACAAAACAAAGTCTATGCCCAAACATCAGCTGCTGTTTTCACCATTAACCGGTCTTAGTTAGTCACGCCAGTGGCTTCAGGGCATCATCCAAGACCTTCGCTTCACATTCTAATGTGGTTTGAAGGAAAGAAAACATTGCTGCTCTAGCTTTTTGAGGGTTAATTCCTTCTTTCTCCACTTCTTTGAAGTCTGGCTTAATGATCTCGGCAGAGACTGACACACAACTGGCCTTCCACACGGGACGACGTGGACACACACGACATTGCCACATTGTTTATGTAATCGTGATCACTTGTTAAATATGTTTATGTATCACATTTTGAAGCCCCTCTAATTTTTTTTTATAAATGCCCCCAAACAAGGCTTTTACCCTCATGATGCACGTTTCCCCCTGGAGATCACAATAGCAGCATTGATGAAAATTGATTTGCAATCAAATGTGAAGCGACGCATTTTACATTTTCCCGATCCATAATTGGGTATGCAGAAAGTATTTAAATCAGCTTTGGTTAATGCTGAACTGTGACACAAAGCATTTTAAATATGTGCATTTGAATGCATTCCAACTTGGTCTAACGACCTTTGAGTTGTTTGACCTCCTCAATGTCCTCTGTGCCTGTGATAAGAATTTAAAGAATCTGGCTTTGTTAGATTTCACAGTGAAACTGGAAAAATAATTCCCAAATCTGTAACTACATGGACAATCCACAAAATGAAGGGGGGGGACAGTTACACAACAATATATGAGAATGTACGTCTAACCATTTCACACGCCTCGGTCTCCAGGAGTACAGAAACAAAAATATGGAATCCAGGAGGGTCCAGGACAGTGAGACAAAGGTGCTGTTGATGACCTGAACAGTGAACGAACGCACACAGCGGCCTGAAAAAGAAATAACACGATGCCTTCATGCGAATCCCACACCGAACAGAACAAAAATAATAACAGAACGCGGGTGCCTGGCCGCAGCACACGAGAAATGGTGTGTTCCAAGTCGTTGGGGAAAATAATCACTTCAATGTTTCCACGGTCAAACAACGACACAACGTCCTAATTATTGGAAGTGGACATCCCTGGACTTTTTACATTTCATTCCATCACTGCATCTTATTTATAATTTGTCACAGTCCAATTTCCAGCGAGTGACCGTCACAATTATCACGGTAATTTACATCGTACCACTGTAATGAAAGTAAAAAAAAACTCTCGCTGAGTTCGGTGGGTTATTTCGGTAGGTTTACGTTTGAGTGAAGACATGTTCTTATTTTGATTCTTCAGTCAGAAGAATAAAGTAACGTTTATACCCACAGACACGATCGAGAAGGTGAAGAGTTAAATATTCCCGATCTCCCTAAATGCATCCTTAAAAGTAGGTCAAATTGGCGAACGCTGATTGGTCATATTGCAAAGACTTCCGGCAACAGTCGATCGTAGCCTGAAAAATGATTGGTTGAAAGACGATGTTTACATTCATAGCCACTCCCTCGTTCGCGCATTAGACAGCGTGTCTGTCTCGTAATCTGAAGGGTCGTGGGTTCGCGTCTCACGCGGGGCAGGCTTTTTATTTTTTAATTTTAATGCGTAACCTACCTATGAGCTGAGATACAGTCAGTGACGAAGCTATCATTCAACTATAGCAAAACCATCGCCATTAAAATATAGTTGTTGTGGTTTTATAAAAGTACGTTTATTTCTAGTCTGTTAGTTGAAAGAGATTTGATTCAGATTTCTTTTTTCTTACATTCTGGCCTTTTTGCCTCCCCACATTCACATTCATCTTTGTATGTGATCTATTCTACATCAGTGTGATCAGAACTCTACCACGAACCTGCATTCATAACAAACATGGTAATGAATAGAAGAAAATGTCCTTGGGGTGCCATTTGATTATCAAAAGTTTTGTTGAAATCTAACACTAGAAAAGCTCCTATTTTTTTCCATTCTGGATCCGATCCAAAGGAAATTTGGTGGTAAGATAGAGGTAACATAACCTCCTCGGCCTGGTAATAAAAGTAAGAACAATCCTGCTCCGAGTGCATTTAATTTTTCTAAATATTTTAATTGGAGGAATACACTCACACAAACACAGAAATATAGAAACAAACATATGGAATCAATGATGCCGTGCATGTATAGATTGAATTCAACAAGTGCCACATACAAACACTTCTACTTGAGGAAAAGTGATCTAGCGCTTCTGACATCCCAGATAATTTGATGGTCTGAGCAGTTGACTCGTTTCCTGTTTGTGTTTGTTTCCGAGGTGTTACGTGATACGAGTTACATGGAAAAACACTTTTAATCCTAATCCCTTTCACCGTTAACACATGACAATTTTGGAGCCTCTTATTACTTTTTGTCACCTGTTCCCCTCAGACAACTTTGGTTCACCACTAAGAGAAGATTACTTGATCTGAAATATTTGTGTTTTAATCACATTCTGATGGCGTAGAATGTGCTGCGATTGCGCTGCCTTTGGCGGATGAGAGAGCCAGTCCTCCTCGCCACCACTTACTGTCGTCTATCATTCCTTGTCAAGCTATATGCTGTGATTGATGTCGTTTGGTGCCATCGGTGGCAGCTTAATTTGTTGCAGGCTATGGGCCTGATGAATGGGGGGGGGGGGGGGGGGGGGGGGCAACTTGAATGGAACTAAATCCTTTACAAACAGATGTGAGCCAGATGTTGCTGCCGCAGAGACACCCAAGATGGATTTACCAGCAGATGAACTGTAGCAACTGCATGATCTGGATGTGCATGTACATAATCAGAGTCGAAACATGTGCAGACCGTTGTTCCACCAAGAGAGATTAAGGCAAGCGTTTTAGCACATCGAATCCATAAATGTGTGTAAACATGTACTTTAATTTCGAACACCATCGACTCAATCATGCTTTATCTATATGTCTATAATGTTAAACCACAAATGACACAAGAGGTTGTGTTTTACTGAGGCTACAGACCAATGACAGCAGACAGATGGAGTAAGTGAAGCTTTATTTGGAATCAGGTATAAATAAGAAGAGAGAGAAAGACGTTTCAAAGTTTCCATTGTGGACCAGATCCTAACGTTGGTCATGTACGCGTAAAATAAACACTTTTAAATAAAATAAGAAAACTAAAGCAGACATCTAAACATGAAAGCACTGCGCTTCCAAAGGGAGAGGGGTCAGCTTGTAGCAATACATAGAAAAAGGCTGTTGTCAAACAGTATCAGATCCGGATGCTAAGGCATCAATGAAATGAATGTCACATTCAGCAATAGACACAAGTCATCATCTATATTTTTTATATTATTTATTGCTTCACAGATTTGCATTTCAAGAGTAACCTGTACCTAAAATCCATTTAATTTAAATAATACAACCCGTGAGCTCTGAGCACTAACAAGTGGCAGGCCCACAGAAGGCATGGAGCCACATTCATATTTGAATCCTAAACAGATATCTCAGATCCCAAGTGTTCAGTAAATAACCTCTGCTGAGACATGATGCATGCAGCCGTGAACGCCTGTCATGAAGTGACCTCAACTTTATGAGGCATTCAGGTGACTTTGAAAAGCACGTTAACCGGGATTACTTCCACTGCAGTAAATATTGAGTACCAGTAATATGAATATGAGCACAAAATGCAGGTGCGAAAACAGAACGGACAAACTAGGAAACAAAACTTCTTTAACTATAACCCTAATAATGCAATGTGTCAAGAAACTGTAGAGAAAAAAATAATAACAATATAAAATAATTTCAGAAAATAATATCATCTTGGTGTGTTTTGTTCACAATCAAACGACCCCATCTTTTTATTGTAGAAACTTGGCACTCCGCAGTTGAAGAGAAAAAGCTCATTCTTTCAACAGATATCATCGATCATCATCATTCCATCCATCAACTGTAAGTATTTTTAGTTTTAGACTCCAAGTATGTTATAATATATTCAACATAAGAGCTACCATTTTCTCTAAAATCCTTGTCATGTATGTCAACCATAATTCTGCCGCATACATGTTTTAAAAGTCACAATGCAGCTCCTTATACAACATTTAAACGGATGCTGCGTCCAATTACAAATAAGTTAGGACATGTGTATAAGTGAGTGAGTGATTCAGGACCAGAGTGGGTCATACCATTATCGATCAGCTCCGGTTGTTGCCTGAAATCCTAAAATCACGCGTCCCCTGGCTGTAACATATTGTTGCTTTCTGTCCCTGTAAACGTCCCGGAAATCTGAGTTACAATCAGTTTCTTAAGTACAGAATTTTCTCCCCATATTCATCAAGAATATAAGCAAGGCATCATGAAAGCTATAGAAATAACAAACTGATCTAAAAACAGAATGTTTTATTTAAAATAAAAAAGTAGAGACTGTCTAAACTGCAAAAAGCTCAAGCTATGCTGCTTATTTCTCAATATCCATTTAAAAGAAGCACTAGAGTCAGGCTGCGTTGCAGAATATGCAATATAATAATATAATATAGAGACTAAATTTACTGAATTGATGGTGCTCTTCTAAAAGCAGGTCATATATACATGTTCCTTAAACTACATCCTGCACATACAGGATTTTCACCTTTGTGACCTGGAAACAGAAGCTGCCGCTATTACTTTAGCTTAAAATCGGTCCTCATTTAAAATACACATGAAATGAAATTTCATGGGAAATTCAAAAAATGATTTGATAAATGTTGGATGGCTTCAGAAAAGGTAAATGCAGGAGATTTCAGTGCGTTCAGAATGAGTTCTCACACTCTGAAGGCAACACATTCAGCATTTAGCATGGCTATTCATCTGCTTATAACAAGGAAGCAAAGTTCAACTTACAAGTGTGTAAGTAAATCAGAGTTATAAAGGTAGAATCCAGTAAAGAGGCTGCTTTGCATTGCGTTTGGCCTTGTTGTATTTAGACTCAAGAGAGAAACATGACTGCCTAATGATAAAATATTTAAAACATGACATCTGTAAGAAACAAATTGAATGGCTGGCATTCTAAAATGAGAAACAGGAAACTGCCTTGAAGGAAAGGTTGTATATCATACATGTACAAACTCAAGGCAAACATGGCAACATTTTCCTGAAGCAACAGACATGCGACTTTGACCTCAGAAACCATATCTCTGACAAGAGGACTAAAAGTGGGGTACTGATATTGAGTGCGTTCCAGTTATAAAATCCTGAAGTGGTTGTCAGGAGGATGAATGGCCCCGACCGCGAAGCTCACACAGCTCCTTTGATCACCGGTTCCCTATTGAGATAAGTGGCCCAGTACACCAGGTTGAAGGTCCCAAACAGCACTGGGAATACTATCCGGGACATCTTGTCAATCTTGCTCACACTGTTGTAAGTCTTTTTGGGGTCTGGGGTCTTGGTTTCACAGGGTCTGAGCTGCACAGCTGTGCTATTGGAAATGGTGGCGATGGACGCATCCTTCATAAGGTTGGTTGTATAATTCACGCCAGTTGAACATGTGTTATTTGGCTTTTTAGACAAAGCCAAAGGATCCTTCTTCTGCAGGGAGACAGAAACACAGTGTGCACAAAACTCTGGCAAATTATAAAGTATATTGTCAATAACACACACACACACACACACGCACACCACGCACCTTGGGCTGTTGAGCCTCCATTGCCTTTTTCCCATCCCATGCCCAGCTCCTCTTGGTGAAGTAGTTAACTGTGGCGAACTCAATGAGGGCGGAGAAGACGAATGCGTAGCATACCGCGATGAACCAGTCCATGGCGGTAGCGTAGGCCACTTTCGGCAGAGAGTTTCGAGCACTAATGCTGAGCGTGGTCATGGTGAGCACTGTGGTCACCCCTGGTGACGGAGCAAGCACTTCATTTAATTCATGCATCACATCCAACGTCATGATCCATGAGTCTGCATCTTCTTAACTCACCGAAAACAGTCCGTGCTGGCACGGACTCCCGGTTGAGCCAGAAGGAGACTTGTGACAGGATTACAGTCATGAAGCAGGGCATGTAGGTTTGGATGACAAAGTACCCGATCTTCCGCTTCAGGTAAAAGTGAGCCATCATGACGGTGTACTGACCTGCAGCAAAGAGCAGAAAAGGGCTCCTTCTTTGATAATCACCCACTCGACCTCTGACCTGTTGCTGAGGGGGCATTCCTCTGTTGGAGACCTTTTAAAGTCTTTCAAGTTATTTTGTCTGACTTGTTTCTTGTGTTTTTCCTCTTATTAAAAATCTCTGTGGGTATTTGTTTTGTGTTCCTTGGAGGCTGTGATCAAAAAGCTGTGTATGTAGACTTTACCTGGCAGCCTACAGGCCAGTCTACGCATGAAAACATGGACGTTTGGGCTGAATAATAATAATAATAGTAAAAACACATTGGTGGTGAAACCATCATATCCTGTTAATCAACTGAAGATTGCATTTGAAGGATTTTTATTTTCTCAAAAATCCTGTCGGGCCATGGAGTCTGATGACCTAAAGAACGATCCGCAGATGACTGTTGCTTTCTCCTGGTAAAATCGGATTTTTCTGTCCCACTAATCCCGTGTCACAATCTGTATCCTGTATATCTCTCTCTAGTCTCCCACTGTCTCTCCCTCCCTCACTCACTCTCTCTCTCTCTCTTTCTGTGTGTGTAGTCCATCCCATTCTGTCAGGCCGGGACACTCTTGATTGGAATCAAACATCCCTTCCTGCTCGAGTCGAACACTAAAACAGACCCGATCACCGGTGATTAAAAGCAGGTGGACAGATGAGCGACATACGGGGGGCTGAGAGGGACTGGAGGAAAGTTTGGATGGTCCATTTAATGCAACGACAAGCATCATGTCCTTAATAAAAAGGACGCCTGTGTTGTCTTCGCTCCACGGACTACTGGCCAGCAGCCCTGCTCTGTGCTGGCCTGACTGGGCGAATCCCACTCTGATCTGACCGCCTGCAAGGATTGGAAGTGGATGGAAAGCTCAAAGGCATGAAAATGAGACTCTGGTGGATTTTACTGCTTGGTTTTTGGGAAGTCTGTGGGGAACTGCCATTCATAGCGGAGAACAACGCAGCTATGTTGGTCAACTGGTAAGTTCAGCAAAACAAAAGACAACAACAAACATTTTATTTTGCACTGAAACTACAGATGTGTGCAAAGTAAAGAAATGAGAAGGTTAGCGTGTGAAGAATGAAATTGCTGTGTCTATATTCTCATCCTCTTCAGCTTAACGTGTCATGTCACAGGTCACCTGAACCCAATGTGAGCTCTTTGCTGAGCTATTCTTATCTTGTAAAGAGGGTTTGTACCTCAGATTAGCAACGCTAATTAAGACCATGCTGGCTCTGTGTGCCTGAGCATGGGGGGGGGGGGGGGGGTACATGTTGAGTGTTTGTAGACTTCCTCAGCAGATTATCTGCACATCTTACCCCAGCAGATAAGGGATAAAGCAGTTAGTTCCATATACATTAAGATATAGGAACGCCCCCTTAGTAATAAACTCACAGCAGGAATGCATTATCATACTTCTTTACATAAGAGTATTAAACCGACACCCCCCCACCACCACCACCACCAGTCCACGAGTCTCCGTCGCTGCAGCCAGTCTCTGATCTGTGACGTCACTTAGTAAAAGCACAACTGATGGACCTACATACGGATTAACCCTACAGACCCAATGGCTCAGACTACAGATAAGTGATTTTTTTTGCCCCCCCCCCCCCTCTCTTCCCTGAATGCCCCAGAGACATCTGGCTCTGTGTGGGAGGTATTCTCAAATCCTCGTAACTCATCTATCCAGCTTGATTTGGAAAAACATTAAAATCTTCTCACATCATCTTTGGACGGCACACAGTGTAATAACGACAAGCTGAATAAAGGGTTAAGGCCGGGGCTTAACATCCCATCTCCTGCCTGAGGCCGCTGAGCGGCCGGGGTTCTAGGGCGGGTGCGGTGTAGGAAGCTGAGGGGTGTGTTTGGGGCCAGGTGGACCCTGCTTTGCCGTACTGTACCTCGGCTGGTATAGATGTCCTCAGTTCCTGCAGTCTGACCAATCAGATGATACTGGTTGAGCCGAGAGCCTTCGTCTGCCACCACCACCGACTTGGCTGCTCCCTGGGTCCATGTGTAGACCACCTCCGACACAGGATACGCATCTGTTAATACGGCACGGAAAGATCAGCGTTCGAACCGGTTGCAAACGAATTTGCATTGAAAATCTTTGGAGCTGAATGAAATCCTTCCAGAAGGAGATGCTGCACGTATCGATATAAGTTTCAGAGCTATGCAACATCAGGCGGCCTTCATTCTGAAAGAACAGCACACGTGTGGGATCCATGGGTGGCAGCAGATGGTGTGGCATTCGTTGTCGTATGTATGTTAGGAAAATACTCATCCACAAATTGCTCCTGTGTGTGTGGGATCAAATTTGGGGTCCTTTTGAATAAGGGCTGCTAATGGAATGTTGCGTTGTGGATCAAAACAAAATGACAAATCATCATCAGAATGAAACAGAAAGGCCTTTTCCCATCAGCCGGGAGAGTTTGTGTATTATTGTTGTGTTGTCTGGGAGCTTTTGTTGTTACTGCCTATCGAGCAAGGATGAGTTTGATAGATGACATTTTATGTGATTACAGTTATGTAAGAGATGTTTTGTTCTTGTTAGTTTTCAGGTACAGGAACACTGATTTGCTTTCTGCCTGCTCTCTAAATCTGACCGACACGTAGATAGATCTTTAAAAAAAAAAAACAAAAAAAAAAAAAAACTATTAATCAAATACGAAATAATAAAATTCTGCAGCTGGTTAGAGAAGCTATGAAACTGACTGGGTGACCCCAAACTTTTGAACGGTAGTATATATATATAAATATATACACTTATACATTATACACATACATACACACATACACATATTGTATTCGAACATTATAAACAATATTTCCCCTTTACAATCTTCTTGTAAATTTTTTGTAAAACATTTACAGAATTATTTTACTTTCATTTTATATGAAAACTCATTCCACTCGTATACAGATTGTATTTATACATCAACTCTGCTTCACTTTTTCTTTCCATGGTTGGTGTATAAAGACACGAGAACAATTTGGTGGTGTAAATCCAATTATGAGGGGAATGAGCTTCTAGGCGGAGGTCTGCACTCTCTGAGAGCTTTTCTAGTTATTGTGGGTTTTGGTGGTTTGATAGGATTTATTGAGGAAAGCTATAGTCTTCTTAAAAGATCAATTCACACCAGCCTCACACTTTAATGGAGTTAAAGTGATGATGAGAGATTTGCAAACTAACTGCTTTACAGGGGACACTAACACTGCCTCCAAACTGCTGTGCTGATCACAGGAAACACTGCATGCAGTTTCCCCCCCTGTCTCTGTAATTCTAGTAAAATTGTCTATTTTAGTCCTTTTATTGTTAATCAAGGGAATGATTGTTCAATATTTCGGATGCTTTGTTTCAGTGGCTGAAAAGCCAAAGTAAATGTGGGCACTGTGATTCTGCTGACTGCCCCCCCAGGACCTTGACTTATTTAAAATCTTTATCCAACTCTGTAACCTTTTGGTAATTTCCTCTATTTACCGCCCAACAGGCAATCACAGAACACTGAATAGGTAAAGCTGTCTTTCCTCCAGCTATTGAAATGATGATAAATGCTTTACATTTTGAGGTTGAAATGCAGCCTTATTCAGTCTGCACAATGTCAGCATGGCACAGTAATTAATTAAGAGCTGCAGGACGTGACCTAAAATAAGAACTATACTAATGAGTCGACAGATAATCTCTGTCTCCTTGCTGTCTATTTGTATTTCGGGTCATTCACAGGTGTTAATCCTCGAGAAAAGGCTGTTCATACAGTAGCGATGTTTGTTAATTGAATATGCAAGAAAAAGTAAAAAGTAAAATAATTCCCAGAAAACAGATGTTACGGATCCAAGATTTCTTTTTTACAGCCTACTATGGCAACTTCCACAAGACCTACTACGGTGACAACATGAACTGCCTTGCTCTGCCTCTGATTGACTTGCTATGACTGTGTTTTGGTTTTTTTTGGGACAAACTTCTTTCTTTGAGGGACTAGGTATCATCATTCCAAACCAATCATGCTTCACTTGATGTGGGAATGTCCTCAATTAGTGTAAGAGGTGCACAAGAATGAGAAGTTTCGCCTCACCTCATGGAAGCAGGTGAACAAAGAGTCCATGACTCAGATGTTATTGTTACATGATTGTCACACCTTGATGTACAGCAGCAAACACACTAGTGTGTGTGTTTTGGATGCACAGCCTCATGATGCAGAGACGGAGACTCTTAATAGCAGAGCTCAGTCCATGAGAGGTGATTAACACAAGAGCACAGGACAGGTCTACCGCAGCTTTGAAAGCCCGGAGCTCACGGGTGAGCGCCGTCCATTAGGTCGAAGGATTAGCTAGAGTTAATGGAGGCTGTGAAAACAGGATATGCTGCGCCACGGCAACTTTTACAGCTTACAGCCTTGTCGAGGCTCCACTTTCACTGGAACATTAGATGTTTAAAACAATTTTATAAGCAATAAAAGACATATTATTCTTGATTTAGTGTCGAATGTATTTGACTGGATGCAGTGCAGTTTGTTCACTCAGCTATGTTGTAATAACACAGACAATATAGAATAAAATACTCCCGGCGCTTTTAATAGCGGTCCTTATCCGCATGGCCAATGTATTAATTACATATAAATTACTTTAGCACCAATTACATGTATAAGAATGTTTTCAGGTTGATGACCTGTTGTTGTTTTTCATTTTGCAATGAACCGAACAGGTTTCCATCCAAGTTATGGAACATATTTTAACCAAATAGCAACAAACTTACGTGAATGTAATGTGCATTTTCAACTTAAAAACATCAAATGTAAAAAAAAAAAAAACCAGACACACTATTATGTGCATATTTGTTAAACTGAAACAAACCTCGCAGATTTCAGATTTTCACTTTCAATCTCAGTTGCACTGAATCTACTGGATACCCGTTAAAGGTGGGTATTTAATTGAACCATTATTTAACTAATCAAGGGAGGTTCTCACTGTCCTGTCTCCCTGATAGGTTAATCGACAGGAGACAGCTCAGTGGCAGGTACAAGAGCCTTAGTGGTGACCAAACCAGCTGGGGGGAGTGACTGAATGTCACAACACCAGGTGTGCATCACACTTCAACTTCATTACCTGATAGTTCGGAGCCCCAAGGAGACCTCCACACCTGAGTGGAAAATCTTAAGATTACGCGGCACGGAGCGCCCATATGTCCATGCCTCTGTAGCCGGGCATGAGTGAGAGGCGTACGATTTGATTTGTAAAGGTCCATCATAGTTCTAAATGTAGATCTGCTGTATGTGCTTGCATCGAGCTATTTCTATTGTGTCCATTTCAAATATTTCCCACTAATGTAGCTGGGGCAGCGAAGGATACAGGGGTATGACATGTTGACGAATGGCTTAATCAGGAGCAGTATGTCAGTGTCTACACGGCTATCTGCTACACAGCAATAGCTTTCTACCTGAGGGACGCGACCGGACGGACACACTCAGGGACATCCACCCCCACATGGCTAGAGACACAGAAACTGATGCCATGGCAAACCGACACAATACTTTCCTCACTCGTGGCCTCCAGTGTATTAGGAAAGATTTGGCAACATTTCAGTGCTCGTGTGTCACTTTGTCTTGCATGACTTAACACCGTTACTCACAATGTGCATTTGCTTAAGGCATCGGATACTCACAGCTTCCAAATTTAAGGGGACAAGCATGGGCATCCATCGGGAAATCTTCCAGCTGCATGGGGCATTCTGCTGATATGGTCAGCCTAAAAAGAGTCGAGCAAACCAGAAAAAAAAAACAAAAAGTCAATGTGAAGATAAGACATCTTCATCAACATTTTAATCATAATTTGTATCATACGGGCTTTGCATCATTTTGGAAATCATCGTGGTTCTTTGTTGGTGCGTCGCTGATTGTTACCAGCAGAGTAAAATACTCTGCTGGCCCCTGTTGATCAAATAACCAAATTTAATTTGGTGTCGCAACAAATAAAATGTTTCCTAGAAATAAAACACCAAATGAGCTGCTCACGCGATCGG
This sequence comes from Brachionichthys hirsutus, assembly GCF_040956055.1. NCBI lineage: Eukaryota > Metazoa > Chordata > Actinopteri > Lophiiformes > Brachionichthyidae > Brachionichthys > Brachionichthys hirsutus. The sequence goes on from NC_090905.1 coordinate 12,102,441, forward strand.
GTCAAAAGTACAGAAGCCTTATCTAATGCTGCGCCCTGCTGGACATATTCAGAACTGCAGTATAAACGGAACGGTCTAATATTTCACACCATGATGCTGAGTGTTACTGCAGTTATTTAAACTTTACTCGAGTATTTAAAAAAATATTCTGCTTTCCACTTCGACAGAGAGGCAATTAAAATACCCCCCCTCCCACCAGCTGGATTTATTTTAAAGCTAAGTGTTTGTGAAGACCACAAATTATATCAGGATGAATTTTAGGAAAATAGATGGGAAATGATGCTCAAGAAATGTAGAATAAAGTGCTGCCATAAAAAGTTTCAATTTTGAAGCCAGATCTGCACCAAGATTGAGAAAGATAATTCTTAACAAGATGAAACTAAAGGAAGCTAAAATAACGTGACCTACTATGATCTGACTTTAAACATTAAATAATATAATACATTCTTTTTATAAGGATTGGTTTGCAAAATTCTTTTATACTCATGTATTACTCTATGAATAGTGATGTGCCGCTAGTTTTACATAAAGTCTCTCCTGCTCAATGTTTGATTTTGGTTCTGAGGCTGTTTGCACTGTTACTGCTGATGATGGCATCTTCCTCTATCCTCATTCAAATCTGACTTTATGGTATGGGCCTGCTAGCATGACCTGTGGATTCACAAGTATTTTATAAGCCAAGACGTTTATTCAAAGGTAGCAACCATCAATCAATTGTAATCAAGTTATACATTTGCTATGCAGGAACCCGGTGAAAGCATACAAAGATAATAAACTTCACAGTGAGGTCGGTGGCAGCTTGTGAAATGAAAATATTTGCAGTCATATACTGAGGCATTCTTCATACAGGAGAAATAATCTTTTCCAGATTTTAATGTTGCACTTATTTCTCTGCAAAAAGCCACTTTCTACACACATTAAAGAATTATAAGCCTTATATATGCGTGAAGGAAAACGTTATGCCCACCACAACTCATAAGTCTCTACACTGTATTATACTAACACAGGGCATGAATAAGACTGAAATGGGCTGCCAAGGAGGGACCTCAGCATATTAAAGTTTGTCTGCTGTGTCAGCGGTTATAGTGAAAATATGGCCCACATCAAGATTCACCCGACTCAATGTGTGAATCTGGAATGAGAGAACTGGTGCAGAGAGAGAAGCGAAGAACTGCATCACAGAGGCTTCATATGCTGGGACATCATATTGTTGTTCACTGGTTTGTTTACTGGTTTGTTTACTGGTTTGTTTACTGGTTTGTCCCCCAGTGCTCTTTGTTAGAGCATTATAAGCATCCCTTTGTTAGTTTCTTCACTTTGCTAATTAAATAAACCACGTCGCATGGCTGAATTTTTGGGGCTCTTGCTTCTCAATTTAAAGGACTTAATGCTTTTGAAAAAGGTCATTGAACTTTTGACAATCAACCAATCAAACAGTCATTTTAATTGAGAAAATACAACGTTTTCTTCTATGAGTGAGATGACTGGGTAGCGTGGAGTGTGTTATTTCCACTGTGTAGAATCACAAGAAAACACTCAGCTCATGCAGGTTAGTGTAGCTTAGCATAGCAGCATGTCTAATACCCACAAATAGAGTTTACAACATTACTCTGCTAATGGACAGCTTTAAACTGCTTTCATTAGTGAAGTTAAATCTGTAGTGTAGCGGCTCCTTAATAAATCACGACGACCATGATAAATCACCAACCGCTGAAGCAACGGCATTGTTGTTCCACGCCAACAATAGCGTGCATTGTGTCCTGAATTCATAGGAATATACTTTGATCTATTGTATCGCCATCACTAGCATCTGTGGAATACATGCACTGTGAAGCATGCCCCCCCCGCAGATTGAAGATATTTGTAGCTGTGGTGCTGCTCATATAGGAGATGCAAGCTTAAAAATGTTTCCCCGAACACAAAGGCATTAGTGGGCCGTCATGTGGCTATTTCAAAAAGCTTGTAGTTTTAATAAATGTACTGCAGATTTGCAGAAAGTGGATCAATAGGAACTTTTGACATAAACCTGCATCCATTTCCTGCCTTTTCTTCTGTTGCTACTTGATTTGGAGGCATTAGAGGATGTTTGATACAGACACAGTGTGTATGAAATGGGATTAGTGACTGAGCACCAGTAAGAAGAGGTTGTGCCCATGTCTTCCTGTCAGAGTAAAGGCTTCTGTGACATGATGATGATGGAAGAGGAAGAACCCAGTGCTGGGGGGGAAGGAAAACCGTCTCTCTGACCTCCAGGTTACAGAATGAGGGCAACATAATGATGCATCAACACACCGCTGAGACATGTAGTAGGGAGTGTGGTGGCAGCATGAGTGCAGGAGGGGTTATTAAAACCATTACCATAGATGTATTACAGGCTGATGGATGTTTAGTCATCTCTCCGCTTCGTCTGGATTACACAGCATTTCTGATCAGCTCCAGGATTCAACGTTTTACCTCTCAGACCAACTGAAGGAGAAACGTGATACCTCATGGTGTAGAGCAGAGTCCCGTCGTCTTTCAGCCGCAGCAGCTTGTTAGGCGTAGTCATATTATGGGCGATGGATTTCTTCCCGTTGAGGAAAAATGTGTCTGGAGTCCAGATGTTACTGGCCAGGAGATTGTTCAAGGGGAGCATCTCCATCGGGCCTTTGAAGCAGAGCCGTTCGTCTTTCCAGCTCTGACGGAAGAACACATCGATAGTGTACTCCTACAAAGACACACACGAGTCAGCGTGGAGCAAAGATCCCCAGAGTCAAAGGATGGCAGCTGTTTGTGTACATGGAGCCTCGTCTAGAGAGATTAAAAACACAACGTGAATGTAAAAAAACCCGGAAATGTGACTGACCATCTCAGTGTCGGAGACCGGTCCAAAGCTGGTGACGAAAATGTTGGTTTTGATCTCCGTCACCTTTTCTGCAAGAACAGATGAAAACGGCGTGCATTCAGAAAGGAATCAGGAAGACGATCATGTTTCAGAGAAAACTGCTACCTGCAAAACAGCTATCTAAAAAGCTAAGATAACAATCCCTGAGATTCTGGTGTTGATCCGGATCATCATCAAGATCCAGAAATGTTTGGAATGATTCTTGACCCTTGCAAGATACAGTAGTTACAAGATTATGGTCTCTATCCTCATGGATAATGCCTACAAATGATTGGAATTGAAATTAATCCAACTTTTTAGTTGAAACTGATCTGATTCAGTTTGGTTTCAACTCTGGTGTATTCTGAAAAATGTACTGATCTGGATCCTGGAAAAAAACGAGAGAGAAAAAACGCTATTAGTGAAATACAGTTTTTCTTGAATAATTATTAGAAGTGATCCCAGGTCATGGGTAGGTTTGGCAGTCATAAGAATTATTATTTTAGGTGCAATGACATCACCGAACCTGAACTGGCCTGGAGGGGGGGAAGGGCTCTCTGAGCCGAGTCGCAATAAGAAAAGTGACCGTTTGAGAAGGGAGCATTCTATGGATTAAAGACTAGATTTTGGATGAGCTGAAAGGCCTGCGACCAATGGATTCCATTCTATTGTACATTTTAATGTTGTGTTCTACACATATGTATATTTTTATATGCCATATGAGAACGTATTTACAAATAAATGACAGTGCAACATTATTTGTCCTTCATCCACTGGCAGCATGTCCTGAACAGCGTGAGATTATTAGAACAGTCCCCGAGTGGTCTCTGAGCACTAAAATTACACAGCATCTTCTTTATATTATAGCCACCAGATTCAGGGTCTTTTACTCCCCACCATGACCTCAGCCCGCCGTGTCTTTTGAGGTGCGTTCACAAGCCCATTAAATCACACTTAGAGGTGATGTAAACAGCTGATGTGTGCAGAGCAGACACATATCTCCTGTCTGACCCCGGGCAGATGTTGCCGTGCTCTGAAGGTCTCTAATCTCTCATGCACGGCTATTGATATAAGCTGGACATCTTCCAGCTACACAAGCAGAAGGACAGAGCTTTCTGTGATAGTAATGATAAAAGAAAGACCTCCACAGGACATTTTCACACACACAATCATTATTGAGAATAAATGGCAGAGGTGTGGATGCCTGAATGTCCCGCAGACGTACCCCCCAGGCCAGGGCGGAGTCTGTTGTCATAACCATCCAGCAGGCCGTCCAGGATGCGCGTGAAGATGGTGATGTTGTTATTCAGTTCGGCCTCCGTGGGAGTTCCAGTTGCATCCTGGGAGAGGCTGCGTGTAGAAACATTTTCAAATGATTTAGAGACACTTTAACTTCCTATTTAAAAAAAATAACAAAACAAATAAACCTCATTGTATTTCAGTAATCCATGCAAATATACCAGAAGCCATGCTTATTTAATAGAGGGGGGGGGTTCCAGCAGTCAGTTCCTCACCTCAGACGGCAGGTGATGCTCACCAGCAGGACACACACCCACAGACGTCTCATCGCAAAGCTGCAGCTCATTCCATCATCCACTCCTGCAACCAGACAGCCTCGCTTCAGAGCGGAATTTATCAGAACTACATTAAATGTCCACTACAGAGGACATGTCAATGGGCTGGGTCCCAGATGCATTCAGTTGATTCGGGCTTTCTTCCTTACAGGTCAACAGAGGAAACTGAGCAACAACATCAAGCAATATTATTACTAGAAAAGTACAATTATTTAGCCTCGTGAAAGAAGCATTTACATGTAATAGTATTTGAGTCACTCTGCATGCATTTAGGTGTAAAATAAAATCAGTATCACGACACCCACGGAGGAATCTTCCACTCTGACACTACAGGAGAGCAGCAGCTGCAGGACCTCCAGATGCATGTCTGGATGCTTGAGCTGCTCTTCCTACACGTTCAAACCCTCCACCGGGTAGATCTGCTAAAGCTGGAATGTGCAATGCATCTATACCTGTAATGGTGCACCGTGCACGTAAATCTCCGCCCAGTGATTCTCCACAACTGCAAATCCCGCAATCCTCCCATGCGGGTTCTTCTCAAATACAGTAAACCCCCTCGGTGTTGCGGTGACTGTACGCACCCCGCACCGCATCCCCTTCATCCACTAAAATTCACGAGAGCGCAAAACGTAAATACCATTCCATCAAGTCTACAGTTCTCCCGGCGCGGGTTCGCTCCCGCAGCTCCGCGCTACAGCGGTCTAGTCCCTTCTAACCACCGCACTTCCCGCAGCATCTCGCACTGTACCGCAACGCGATGCTGCGCAGCCACGCAAGACACAGACAAACCTCCCGGGTGTCTCATTAGCGCATCTCTCTGTTCGATATCAGGCATCGATTCCGAGGAGCGACTCATCCATCTGCGCGAAATAATTGAATATCGTGGAGACGAGTGGGGGCTTTATTCCCCACCGCCCCCCGCCCCCCCAGAGCGCGTATAAAAGGCTGGCAGCGTGGAAATAAAGGCGCTCCAACACTTGCGCTGACTGACCATCCTTCCGTTTGGTCTCTGAGGAGGACGCAGCGCGCTGCGTAAAAAGGTCCGATATCCAAAACCAGTGCGGATGGAGTCGAGTGGGAGAATCACATGGACGGGGGAGAATGCAGAGCAGAGGATGTGTGGCCAGTGAGTGGGAGGAGAGATGTTGTAGATGGGGAGGCAGATGAGAGGTGAGAGAGAGAGAGAGAGAGACCATGAGGTGATCAATTACAATTACTATTTTATTATTGTGATTAGATCAATATGTATCACAAATGGCATCAACCAACATGTTTTGTGTGTGTTCAGGAACAAATATTATATGGCTGATTCTAGCTCAGTGATAAAATCAAATCAAGAGTTGCTTCCCTTTTTCTGCTACTTTTTATAAACTTCAGGAATTACATTATCTCTCCTATAAGTGCAGCCTATTGTATTCCAGATGGAAGTGGGACATACGCATGACAAGAAATAGTCCTTATTTTTGTGGTAAATGGCCCAGCTTGCAGGAGGAGACAACGTGGCACACGTCAGCCAGCAACATAAACTGAACACAGTATATTTCATTTTTTTATGCAGTTATTTTCACCAGGATTAAGGTCATCCGAGTTAGTTAGAGGTGGTGGATTTCATGCAAACCTTAACAGAGTCATTTGTGAACCAGCAGTGACTTTGGAGAAAAGACCTCCAACTGGGATTATGCAAAATCGATGTACGCGATGAACACAGAAAGTAATTCCTGTCTTGTCTCTACAGGACTGCTGTCGATGGGAACAACAAGCTGTACGCCATCTATGATACAAGGTAAAAAAAATTTAAAAAAATCACTGAAAAGTCCAAACGTAGAAGCGTGTTATTTCTAAAATGTAGAGAAAGTTCTCTGTCCTGAAGGAAGGAGAAATAAGATGGTCCAGTCCAAGCACAGAGCTGCTAACTAGCTCAGTGCTCACCCTGACCTTAACCCTGCGACTGTCAATTCTGTCAGCTATTTTTTTTTAACCATTACTAAATTCATCCTAATCGAAAGCAATAAAGAAGAATCAGATTTAATCAACATCATCCTGTTTTTAGTCACATTTTAGATGACTAAATGTCTGGGAGTTTTATTGATATAGTTTTAGTACTTGACAAGTATTGCCAGGTTGATTTAATCAGAATTGGTGTTCGATGATAACTGCATGTTCATTTCAACGCCTCATCTCAATCATGGAAGAAAAGGCGGCCCACAAACATTTTTTTGTTCTAGTTTTTTATTTATTTTATGCTTAATCAAGTTGTACCCATCAAATTGGGAAAAGTCATGAAATATGAAGTGAATATTTGTTACTTTTTTAATGATAAACATTGATTGGGGTCACATTGACCATAAGGATAACAGGAGGGTTTAAAAAATAAATAAATACAGTGGACTATTTAACAAAGCAGCATGTGACAAAAGAGAACAAATGAAACATGGAGATGCGTCCCCCACGCTGCGTTCCTGCGCATGAAGTCATATTCACATTTCAAACTCAGAGTCAGCTTCAGCTTGACGGGTGTGCGGGCTCATCCACGCGTCACGCGTGCGGGTCCCTGGGTCAGCCGGCGTGTGGATTTTAATCTTCATAAAAGCGACGATGGGTAATTGTGACTTTGAAGAGTTAAATGTGAGCTGGTGCTGCTAACCGAACGGTGGAGGCACGGAGCGTCCACGGAGCCCCCTGAACGCAGCCGACATCCGCCTCTGCGTCCTGAGACATGTTTACGCACGCTCCGGCGCAGCGTGGAGGAAGCCTCGCCTGATTTCGCGGTGTGGCCGCTTCTTCGTTTACACATTTCGTTGAGCGGCGTACACCACGCACGGGGATGCGGGGAGTCTGGGGACCCCAGAAAGCAGGGCTCTGGGATGTTCTTTCATTGCCGCTGGCCGTGGCGGTGATGTGCTGCGCGCTGAGGTGAGTGCGTGTCTCGGGGGGGGGGGGGGTAACTTGGACACCGGACACCGGACGCAACAGAGGGGTCTTTAGAAAAAGTGTCGCCGTCATTGTCGTCTTTTCTCTTCCAGCGTCAACGGGCCGGGGAACATGTCTTATGTCAAGGAGACAGTGGACAAACTGTTGAAAGGATATGATATTCGCCTCCGGCCGGACTTTGGGGGTGAGTCAGCTGTCCCTCCGGCGGTGTGTCTCACCCTAATAGCTCCCCTGAAATGTTTCTTTACCTTGTTGTTTAATTACAGTGAAATAATTAGTTCCGTAGTTCTAAATTGTTTTTTTTTTTTTACCTTATTTATTTGTTTTTACACCGAATTAGTTTAGCCCATAGTTATGAATGTTTCTATGTCTTACTGTTGTGTTATCATGGTTTATTTCCAGGTCCACCAGTTGCTGTTGGGATGAGTCTAGATGTGGCCAGTATTGACATGGTGTCAGAAGTTAATATGGTAAGTTATACATCTGTAGTGTTATTGAACTTTTTACTTGCAACTAATGTGCAAATATATTGTGGAAATATTCAAACTGAAGATACTGCATAAGATGCATTTTTATTTATAGTGTTCAGTGGATCTATAAGTTATGGGTAAATTACTAGTTATTTTTATTCAGGGTCATGAGTTACAGATTATTAGTGGAGGTGCATAGAAATGTATTTTCAAGACGAGAAACTCAAATACTTTTCATGTCACTGGAAGTGACTGATCTGTAAGATGTGAATACGTAAACGTTTACCCATTAATGAAGCCACCAGTTAATACTTCTACACTGCTTATGAGATGATTTGTGAGAAAAATATTTCAAATCCATAAAAAAAAGCCAACAACATACAAAAATGTACGCAACATTTTGAATTCAGCAGTCCAGATGAAGATCGAAAGTGGATTTGCTGCACTGTCGGAGTGGCTTGGTCATCTGCTGTATTATTATTATTATTATTTTTATGGCTTGTATGGTTTTACCAGTTCACTGGCTGCGTGATTCTGGCAGATGCCCCAACAGTCCTGTTAGCAGACAAGGTCAGAAAGTTCCATTGTCTTGTCATCTTCTATCAAATATAAAAACACATTGGACCTCCAGATGTGTGCGTCAGCATGGCATGCACAAGTGTGTAAAGGTTGGCGCACCGTGGGCTCTACAGTTTAATGTCTGTACGCCATCTATCATTGGTCCGAACTGCTGACAGAGCTTGATGCCTTGTCACACGCTACCGAGAGGAAATAGCTCTGACATGTTGCCCTGACAAGTATGTGTGATGAAATGTACCCGTGCTGCATTTTAATGCGTCTCCACACAGCAGCAGCGCGGACCGCAGAGACGCCAAAGGCGCTTCCAGCGACAGCTGAGGGTCATACATTGTAGATGAGCAAACGGGCAGCTTGCTTTGTGGATATAACGTGGTCATGTTAGGAAAAGAGATGTATTATTAGTATTGCTGTGTATTGGCAAGGAACCGGCATTATGATGGGTATTGTAACACAGGATTTAGATTAAAAATGTTGTGATACTGTTATTCTTTTTGAGTTGAATGTCGATGTGGGGGGTCGGTCACACAGAAACGCGTCACCAGCAGAATCCTGGACTTGCTGTGATACGCCTGGCGTATGCCGCACACAGTGTTTGTGTGAAAAGGTTCAGAATGGAGAGAAATGACCAAATACTTTCCCATTTTCACATTAAGATGTTAGAGTTGGACCGGTTTGCTTGTTTATTCATTCCCTTTGATTGCCTGGCTGCAGGCTTTGCCCTCTCCAAACCTGCCGACTTGGATACGTCTTAATTTGCAGCTAAGCATTTTCACAGTTATTGTTTTCAGTCTGAGCAAAACCTGCATGAAGAGAATTCAAGTCCAAAACAGAAGGAGAAATCTTCATTTAGCAGGGATCATTAACAAATGCATATTGCCAATCAATCAACAGGGATGCAGTTTTGTCTTATTACTTATTTGTTGTATTCCACAGTGCTGGGATTGAACTTTAATTAATGAAGACATGTGCGTGAATTGTTGTCTGTCTGTGTGTGGCCCTGCAATGACCTGGCGGCTTGTCCAGGTGTAGCCCGCCTCTCGCCCGTAGACGGCTGGGATAGGCTCCAGCAACACCGCGGCCCAGATTTTTGGAATAAAAGCAGTCAGGAAAATGAATGAATGAATGAATGGTGGAAAATCGGCTGGATTTGTGTCTTCTGCTTGTCCAGGTATTTTTAAAATGGCTGTGCTTTAATTGGGATTTTTTTTTTACCTCTCGTTAGCTTGTCATCAGTTAACTTACCAGTAATAGGCCAAACGTACTGCCCATGTAGAAACCACACCCTCTTTAACTTGAGCGTTGGCGGCTGCAGCTGATGTATGAAAGCTTTTCTCCTCCTCAGTAGGGATTGTATCAAGCTGTGTATATTAACTAATGGGCCTGGGCTTACAGATGGGACAGAGGGAAATATATTGAACACGTCTCCAGCATGTGGAGTAAATTGTCCAATGAGGTATTGTGTGCTTGATCATGGAGTATCGAAAGCACAGGAACCAGCCGAGTCACTCATCACCGCTCACACTTGTAATCTGCAGAGCGCTGGAGCAATGCGACCTCACATCAGAACGGCTTCCATTTGTTCAGTATCTCTCAATGAAAAACATAATCAGGCCCAGAAAAGGCTTCGACCGAATGTCAAGCTGAGGTCGAACGGAACAAATTCAGCTTCCAGTCCAGGTTGTCTTTTCAATCTGGTGCTCTTTTCATGTTGGATACCTGCTAATGCCAAGCCCAGTCCAGCACATGTGCTATTTACTTACTGAAATGTTGATTACATATATCTCTGCGGCTTGATCCAAACAGCAATTCAAGTTATGGATTTTGAATTGGGAGTAATTGTTTGTATTTGAACTTCCTGTGTTATTTGGTATGAGGCCAAAAGTAGGTGTGTTGGTGATGCTTTCACATTTCCATCTTTAGAACTCACTGAATCGTTAACATGTAGATCACACCGTCTCTAGATACCCATATATTTCAAATAATGTAGTTATATATATTTTTCTGGAGGAATACAAAAAAACATGTTTGAATCTGACAAGTGAATCTGAGAGGCACATTCTTTTTGCTTAATAAATATCCAGAAGCTTCTTGTGTTGGATGGTTGGTGGTCGAAGGGTAATATTTGCATCTGACATGTCATCCAGATTGAAATGGGGCGGCATAGAAATGACAGCTGAGTGAGTGGTGAGTTTGGGGCCCATTCAGATCACTGAAGGCTTCGTATTGATGCATGGCTGAAGATTGGACCTGCCTGTCATCTGCAGCACAGCTTGATTGAAAAGGCATCTGTCAGCTGAGCCCCGTGGTAGCGCGATGGGTGAAGCTGGAACTTTGTGGAGACACGGAGACAAAGCAAAGCTGGATGGTATATACTCTGGGACATATTTGTATATTTGAATCCTTTTAAAGTAATTAAACTTTCACTATATATAAAAAAATAGAAAACTACTACTGTATTTAGAGCTGTTCCTCGCAGTAAATCAATGTAAAGTCTTAGCTGCAGTGACCAGAGTAGAGCCTTGCTTAATTGAAGTGAGGGCCATGAAGGTTATTTGAAGTTTGCTTTCCTGCAGCCACACTCACACGAGGTATTCTCCCATTGCAGCCTGTGTGGGCGAACGCCAGAGCTTGTCATCAAGGAAATGTGATTCATATATTTGTGCCTTTAGTCACTCTCTTCTCTATATTTAACTTGGGAGTTACCCTCTATATTATGTCATCTTTTTGAACACTCATGTTTTTGAATAACATCGACCAGACATTCATGGCTATTATGAATCGTTCTTTCGGTTGTGATCCCCACTGCTTCTCCTTTTTTTTTTAAGGAGCCACCTGAACAATGAACATAAAGCACCTCAAGCTATAAAGCACGTCCTCCCAGCGCCATCGTTACACATTTATCCAGCGGCCACACTTGGAGTCAGCTGGAAGATGGATCTATCATCTGCTGAGACACCTATCCGTTTTGACACTTTAACTTCATCCACCTTCTGCCTGGAGGGAAATACTCACACTACAGATGTTCTCCCGGATTTATATCGAAGGCTTAGTTGAAAAGTCAGTCACATAACCCACCAGATAGCCTCGGTCTGCAGCCACTCACCCAAAAAGCTAGAAATCCTAGTCCAGTCCTTTATATAGCATGCTGGAACAATGCTGTATTTATTGTTGCACAATCGTTGGACGTGACGCTGCAGGAATATAAACCGTCTGTGCAGCACAGTCCTTCTACCAGCCCTCTGTTTAAATTACTCTTAATTTGGGTGCTGAAAATAAAAATACTGTTTTAAGTGCTTTTATTGAGTTAATATACCTAATTCAGGCGGAAACAGCCATGTTTGATGAACTGAGCTGCATAAGCGTTACACCAATGCCCAAAACAGAAAACATTGTCTAATATAAAGCCCACATCTGTCATTTATTTGCTGCTTTTTCCACAAGATTATTGTTAGTAATTTTGTCATTAAATCCATTTGTGCATTGTAATATATATATATATATATATATATATATATATATATATATAATATATAAAATATTGCTGTGAGCGCAACCTTCTCAGTGGTGACCCCGCCTCCTGACTGCGTCTCATCTGTTGACTTCCTCTGGCAGCAGGATGTCTAATTAAGTCCTGCAAAGGACACACCTGGTTTTTATTTTTTCTTCACCTAAGATTGCTTTTTTTTCTCTCCACAACAGCAGGTGAGCTGTGTGAAGAGGAGGCTCGCTGTTAAGCATCAAAACCAATGTAGTATGAAATAGCGTCACTCCTCACACGTTTAAAACAATGGCACAAGTAGGCCTGCAATAAACAGGCGCGGTCGCTGCACTGTCGCCGGTTACCAGAGGGAATATGCCTCTGTGTTCCTCGTGCATGTGTGATTGTCATTAGATGGTTGGGATACTGAAATGGGAGATTGTCCACCAGTTATCTGATGGGGTTGTTCTCTCAGACGCAGCAAAAATAAAGAGAGGAAATGGTCAACCGACACTTGTGTAGCTACTGGTGCCCTGTTGACGTCGTGCCGCAGCAAATAAAATAGTTGAATGTATGGCAACCTTTGAAATGTGATCTACAAACTCATTCACATTCTCTGATATCAGGTCTCTGAGTGCCTGATAATTATTAGGTCGTTTCATTCATGTTGTTTTCTTATCTTTAACTAAATCATATCTTCTGAATTTTGGCTGGTAAACATATTTTTACCAGTAGATTTTGACTTCTAGACTTTCGGCTTGTCCCGTGCGCGGTCACCACAGTAAATCAATGTTCTCCACTTCACCCTGTCCTTTGCATCGTCCTCCCCAACACCAGCCACTCTCACGTCCTTCCTCACTACGTCCATGTATCTTCTCCTTGGTCGACCTCTAGCCTTGTTCCCCGGCAGCTCCATCCTCAGCATCCTTCTACCGATTGACTTTTGTCTAACTGGCCAAGTTTCTTGCATCCTAATCGTTTTATTAATCTCCTGAGCTCCAACCCTCCACTGCAAAAACAGCTCACCTGTAGCTGCTCCTATAAAATATGGTACTTACAAGTCGACAATGGGTGAGCAAAGGAATACAATCATTTCATGAAAGATGGGCTAAAACATGATGTTGGAAAGTGCAGACTGAATTTAGTAACGGATGGTTAGGGGGAAAAAATATATAGCACACTTGTAAATCTACTGGGAACAATTTAATGTCTCACGGAGTGATGAAAAACCCCTTTTGCACAGGCCCAGCATTTCTGACTGCTATTCCTGAATTCCCAGCAGATATCCTGGCGTTAAACTGACGCAGACGATGTTTGACTGGCAGACAGTAACCATGTCTGAGCACAAAGTCTGTGCACTCGGCAAGCCCAAGATGACACGACAGTCTCCTCTTCCCACTGGGGCTCATTTACTCACTAGTGCTGAGAACAAACCCCTTTCTGTCTCTTGTGGTTTTCATATCTGACAACAAAAGAGCACCGCTCTTTGGGCACGTAAACATAAATGAGAGGAATGTATTTTTAAAATGCAGGTTCATTGCCATTTTGAAATTCTGCACATAAATTCTTTGTCAGATAAAGCTGTTGGTAACTGAAATGTGAAGGAAAAAACCCTGAATTTGCACATATTTCAATTCAGTTGTTATTGACCACTGCTGAGCGTATCATTTTAGCAATTAGCAAATGAAGCTAAATGTAAGCCAAACCTTGTAATCATGAGTCCTTTGATTGTGGCAGGGGTTCCAGTAATGAACTGAAACCACACTACTCCATCCATCAATAATCAAACTTATTCAAATAAATATTAAATAATAAATAAAGAAAAATATCATCCAACACAAGTTATGGCATTAACTTTGTTCAAAACTCTTTTGTCACAGTTGAGAGGGGCAGAACTGCAGAACAAGCAACAGATGTGGGCTGATGTGTGACAGATGCAGCATTTTACAAAAACAAATGTCTGCACACAGCTCTCGCGGGCCACAAAAAATGACTTGGATGGCCACATTTGACCCCCAGGCCTTGAGTTTGACACATGAGGCGTAGTGTATTCTGTGTATTTCTTTTTTTTTTTTCGAGATGCTAAAGGTGGTCTATAAGACATCAAAGACAACTGCTGAGATGGGAGCTGAAGATGAAAAGCAGCCTGGAATAGTCCAGACTTGGAGTGAGAGGGTTGGAAGTAGAACAGCTGATGTGTGAAGCTGAGTCACCCAGCCCACATCTATGCTGCATGTAGGCGAGAGCGTAATGACAGCCGCTTACCAGAACGGCCTCTCTAAAAAAAATAATACAACAAACAGCAGTAATACCTAATTAGATTGATTGCTATAAGACCTACACCTACTCTGACAACTTGAAAAATAGTTTCTGACCTTTTTTTAGTTAATTGTAGTGCCGAGTATCATTAATCATATTTCAACTGTCAAAATTATCTGTGCAACATAAAATGCAATTAAATGGTTGAAAACCCACAGTTTCAGTAACTAGGGGCAACTTCTCCATGTGATATGAGTGTCTCTTCAGTTGCGCACACACACACACTGAATAATTGATAGGAATCAATATTATATTATTCTCCCAGTCAAATAATTTTGTGTAATTCATTTCAAACACAAAACAAGTCTATACATCATACGACTCCTTTGTTCCTCTGTGTGCTGTCTATAATGCACTGAGGGCAACTATTGCAATTCTTTACATTTGTCTAAAATGAGGTTCCCTAATTGAGGAACCGTGCGGTCCTATAATTAGAACGAATCCCTGGTATTGATTTTTATATCCCAAGAAAATGTAGGTATTTTTGAACAACTTATTACATGTCTTTGCAGCAGAGCATTTGATGTAGGCCTTTTCAGTGCTGGCCAAACTTTTGTTTATTTCCTGAGACCTGCTTATTTATTTAAAAGGACATTAGTCAGCAGAACAGCGCCAAGCGATCAAGTAATGAGCGCCTTTAAAGGCCTGGAAAAGCTTTTGTGTTGTGATGGATTCACTTGTGGAAATATAGCTGCAAACAAATGTCAAATAAATTGTTGAAATAGCCTCATGACATTGCATGTATGCCTGGTAATATGTCTTTCTGTCCATCTTTCTGTCTGCATCTTTTTTTTAATCCATCACTTAGTTAAAGCTAAGCATTCCTGCTGTACCTGTAGGGCATGGAGTGTCTCTGGGTGGGGAAGTCACCGGTTTGTGCAGCAGGAAGGAGAAATCTGGTCATACAGAAGGTTCTGATGAGACAGCCGTTTGTGAAGCCTGCAAATATCACTTTTAGAAGAATTCCATCACAACATCTGGACTCTTGAATCTGAGCGCTGTTCAGTTTGCTCAGTGTTAGAAAGACGGGCCTAAAAAAATGTTAGTCTGGAGGAAGATTTGTTCAGTCGAGTGAACTTCCATGTTGTTGGACTCGAAAGTGACTTTCCTTGGAATATTGATAACTGTCATCGTGCTGCTATGATACCGATTAAAAATAATCCAAACAAAAATAGCCACAAGTTATCTTTAATGTTATGGAACTGGAGAATCACAAACATAAAAAACAGTTGATAGTTTTTTTATTTTTATTTTATATATATATATATATATATATATATATATATATATTTATTTATTTATTTATGCTCATAAAATATGACATTTTTCTTGTCAGAAATTGAGTCAGAACAAAATGACATTGTCAGTGTTTCTTGTAAATTGGCTCTCAGGCTGTATGTTCTCCTGTAGGCACTCTACCCCTCTTTAGTAGTTTAGTAGTCAGATTCGATTGGATTTTTAGGGAGTAACGATGCTCTGCTGTCTGCACTCTACAGGACTACACTCTGACCATGTACTTCCAGCAGTACTGGAGAGATAAGAGGCTGGCCTATGCAGGGATCCCTCTCAACCTGACTCTGGACAACAGAGTAGCAGACCAGCTCTGGGTCCCGGACACCTACTTCCTCAATGACAAGAAGTCCTTTGTTCACGGTGTCACCGTCAAGAACCGCATGATCCGACTACACCCGGACGGTACTGTTCTCTACGGCCTCAGGTAAGAACTGTGGTTACCTTGGCACGCCGCATTAAGAGCCTCTCAGCTCAATTAATCATTTCCCCAGGGCTTGTGTCGATAGAGACTACGCAGTGTTGAGTTTTGTATTTTATTTTAATCTGATGCCGTGTCATTCCAAATGTTGAAGAGGTATCTCTCCATGTGTGTGTATTTACACATTTTCAACATTTCAGCCCACTTCCCATTGTAGTTTAATGATTGCCAAGCAATCCGTTGCTCATTGGTTGCATTTACTCTCATCATTTAGGCTATCTTGTAGCAGGCTGTCCATCCAGTGTTGTGTATTTTTCCGTTGCCATGCTAATGCAACAGGCTCTCCTTTCAGATAATGCCTCTTACATTAATCTGGACTGCAGCTGAGGATAGGATTCTCAGTGTGGGCCTGCAAGTCTCGAACGCATCACGAGCTCAAACTGACAAAAAATAATTATCTTTTTATCTCGCCGACTTGTATTTGCTGTTTTCCTGTATTTGACATTATAATTCCAACAATTTAAAACTAGGCGACGCAAGTACAGTAATGTATATCTGCGCTGTGGCTTCACTTTGATTCAGAATCACAACGACAGCAGCCTGCATGATGGATCTGAGGAGATACCCGCTGGACGAACAGAACTGCACTCTGGAAATTGAGAGCTGTAAGTTAAAGCCTCACTCCTCATCCCATGGAGACAGAAACTGCACGGGCTGCTGAATTGCATTTGATTTATTAAGCAGTCGTATCTCATTCGGATTGCCTGCCTCGCTCTCTCCAGCCAGACCCGCTGTGTTCGCCCGGGTTCTTACCAGACAGTGAATTCTATAGGAGACCACATTACAGCTTCATCCAGCTCCACTTGTCTTCATGACAATATGTGACTATGCATGTTGTAGAAGTCTGTCCGCCTGCTGTGACCCGCCCCCCCGCCCCTTCCACCCATGAAGATTTACATGTCATGCAATCAGCAGCAGTCTGTGTGATTCATCAGAGTTACTGTAAATCAGGAGGAGCAATTAGGCTCCCAGATTTTACTGAAGCAAATAAAAATGTTATTAATTCAAGCTCTCTAACAAAGTGAGGCAGCTGCGCTTCTCAATTCATTTCCGCTCACATGAATCGCACCTACCCTGTTCCCTGTGCAGATGGCTACACAACAGACGACATCGAGTTCTACTGGAAGGGAGGAGACGCTGCCGTGACTGGAGTGACTCGAATCGAGCTCCCTCAGTTCTCCATAGTCGACTACAAACTGGTTTCCAGGAACGTGGTCTTTTCCACAGGTGAGTCCAGCATCACGAATGTGCATCAGATGGTTTCCTCTCTTTGGCCTGCATGTTTTGAAGTGTTAAAGTCTATCGTGCGAATGAGTGACGAAACTTGTGCATTTTTACATTGTGCTCTACGCTTGCCGTTTCACACACACATAGCATCAAAGTTTCATGAGATGATTTGCAATTAGTGCCATGCTTGTGTAAGTTTCCATGGCGATGGAATCATTTCACAAGCCATTGCCATAGGAACCAAAACCGAGTGCCAGACACCCGCTCATTCCTCTTGAATTAAAGCGGGCTTCCTTTTCTTTGCTGTGTTTTCCTGCAGGTGCCTACCCTCGACTGTCTCTGAGCTTCAAGCTGAAGCGGAACATCGGATACTTCATCCTACAGACGTACATGCCCTCCATCCTCATCACCATCTTGTCCTGGGTGTCGTTCTGGATAAATTACGATGCCTCTGCTGCCAGAGTTGCATTAGGTATGACGTGTACCATGCAGTGGGTTGACCTCAGTTTCACATTCAGTCACATGCCATTTGTGTCGTAAATAACGGTGCTTTAGAATCCTTCTTTAATACAAGGTTAGAGCCAGTTCTCAGTACTTTATTGATCCTTGTGTGGGAATCTTCCTCTGCGTTTCACTCACTCCTGAGGAGCGATGAGCAGCCCATATGAACTCCGCCCAGATAGGATTCAACCCCGGTACCTTCTTGCTGTGAGGCGACAGCGCTAACCACTCGGCCACCGTGCCACCCATAGTAATAGTAATAGTAATAATCATTTGTAATAATATATGAAACACTCATACTTTATTCTGATGTAATGTAAACAACAGTAAATTCTGTTGCACTGCGTTTAAAAAAAAAAAGCATTTTGGGTAATACTTAAAGAGTAAGTCTCCTCTGAGGCTGGGGAGATTTTCGATTGTTCCTGTGTTCTGCAGAAATCAATCCCATAAACCTATAGCATTCTCAGCCCCCCCCCCCCCCCCCCACACACACACACAGAGTACTGTACTGTGCAGCATTTTTATTTTAATTATGTAAGCCTGAGTCGACAGAAATAGACTCACGGTCCGGGTTGGTGAGCCTTTCAGGACACACGAAAACAACACGGACACATTTGTTGTTGCTGCTGCACATTATGGAGGAATTTCTGCACTACAGTGTATTTGCTGAGTCTGGTCGCTCCTATGCTGCACGAGCTGTAAACCATATAGTGGAACATTTCTGCTGTTCTGCAACACAAGTAAGTAAATTCAAATGTGCCAAAAACAGGCATGCAGGAAGTGATTTTATTTAATTTGTTTTTTTACACATATCTTATTTATAAAAAAAGAATTATGAAGAAAATGTAATTAAAAAAAAAAAAGAAACAGCTCCATTGGCAGCAAGCAATGATGGCAAACACTGAAAATAAGTCATGGCATGTTTCAAAATTGTATACAAGTTAGTTGTTATTTAGTCATTTTGGTACATCAGTGATGAGACTAAGAAAGAAATCCAAATATAAATCAGGGGCTTTTTCACTGACAGACATACAAACATGGATTCAGTAATAAATAAATAAAAACAACTGTCTGAATTAACTACTATCAATAATGATCGTGCTTTTTTTTTTGTCTTCTTCCAGGGATCACTACTGTACTGACCATGACAACCATCAACACCCATCTAAGAGAGACTCTGCCCAAAATCCCCTACGTCAAAGCGATAGACATGTACCTGATGTGCTGCTTCGTCTTTGTCTTCCTGGCTCTGCTGGAGTATGCCTTTGTCAACTACATCTTCTTTGGACGAGGTCCTCAGATGCAGAAGAAACTTGCGGAGAAGGCGCAGAAGGCAAATAATGACAAATTTGGCAAACCCAAGGTGAGATTTGAGTCAAACACATAAGAGACCATTTGGAGTCACAAGCATGATTTTAAATTAACTGCAGTAAAGCCAGCCTTTAAAGAGTTAAGCACATTATTTCAAACTTTCCACCTTAGGTAGCAGCTGTAGCGTTCAAGTGAAGCTCTACAGCCGTGTCTTAAATAAACAGGGGGTCGTCCACTTACGACCGCAATTGGTTCCGAGGGTTTTGTCTTAAGCCGACTTGGTCGTAAATCAGCCCGTGTTAAATTGCCGTAAGAATATTATGCTGCGATGCGGAAAATGTCAACGAAGAAAGAGACAATTTCTACTCGGTCTGGAAGTCCGCAGTTTCAAATGCTAACGTGAAATTCTGTAGCCAAATTGAGATTTAATTTCTCATCTTTTTGCAAATAAGGGATTCTCCTGCGATTTAATGTCGCTCTCAGTGTCGACAGATTTTAAAATGTGTGCACACACTGTGTTCATATCATGCACACGTCACTATAGGATCAAACAATGTCATGCTCAGTGTCAACCCTCGACTTCCTTATCCTGCGAGCAGCTCGGCTAGCCTCTGAATAAAAAAACTCAAAGAAAAGGGTTTGTGTTTGTGTTTCTCCTGGCTAGTCCATTCTGGAGGGACGCAATTGCAAGTCTTCATGCGTTAAACAGTCCAATCAGGTACAGGGGCGCCATCGCTCACGGCGGGTGAGTGCCTGTTGTGTCACATCTATGAAACCTCCTCTGAAACTTTGCTGCTGCTGCACGGCAAAGTTTGGCCTCCTCATTTCCAGATGAACGTGGTTAATCTCAACATCTCAACCAGTCATTTCTGTCCGCGTCACCACAACAGGATATATTATTTTCCTCTTTCCCACTGTTTTACCTTCTTGTTTGTATGTGTTTGTGACCTATGTATCCTCTGAATAAACCCAAAGACACATGCATTGTAACTTCTAATTATTATTGTCATAAAAAACATTTTAGAACTAGAAAAGCAGCTCATTCCCCTTGAGACTGGATTTTACACCATCCACATGATAATCCGGATCATTTGTGCAATTTGTTTTTTCTTGACCTCATTCTGGATCAGATCCAGAAGAACATTTTCCAGAATAGTGCATAGCGGACCCCTTTATGGCCGTGATTTTTGGTGAGTGAATTTAATCCATATAGCCTTCATTATAAGTAAATGATCCAGATTGGTCTCAAAATTTAATGGGATCTAAATTTGAACAAAACCCATCTTCCAATTTTTTTTCATTAAGGTCCATCTGGCAGTTTTTCCTTAATCCCGCTAACATTCAGACAAACAGACAGACAAATGCCACCAAAAATCTGGTAATAGTTTAGATGTTCTGTTCCAACTCTTTATCTCAACCCTCACACATTGCTCTCACGTTGATGCGTGGGTTGCTTTCCAGCGGCCACAAACACACCGTTTCATTAATTCTCATAAAATGATCCTTTATATAATAACCTCCTTGGTGGAGGTATTTATAACAAGCTTAAATCATTTCTGTTTGTATCAACACGTTCATAAGATTAACATGTTGTTATATAAACTGCTTTTACAACCCAGAATAAAATAGTTTTCTTTTATGAAAATATACAGAATGAATGAGAAGGAGGAAGATATCTTTGTTTCTAATATATCTGAAGGATTTAACAAAATGAGGTCATGCATCATGTAAGTGCGATCTCAAAATGTTCCTCCTGTTTTTATAGGTTAAGAAAAATATATTCACCAAGTCACCTCCTGTCATGTCGCCGCCGTATTGTTGTTCGTGCTGTGCTTCTATTTTTGCCACGTGTCTGAATGATTTATACGTTTTGTGTGGGAAGCAATAGTTGTCGTGACACGAGTATTACAGCCATCCAGGCCAACCTTGAGCTGATTTGTGCGAAGTGATTTAATTTTGGGGAAAGAAACCTGTTTTTGAAGGCTGCTGTCTGTGTTCCCAGGCTGAGGTCGGTCGGTCGGCCGTCTAGTGGCCCGGGCCCTGATGCATGCTGCGCGTGTATCATCAGTCACTGAAGCCTCAGCTCGGGGGCCCATTTTTAACGGCGCTCCTGTCTGCTGTGTCTAGGTCGATTCCCAGGGGAACATTTTGCTGACAACCTTGGAGATCCACAACGAGGTGGGAGGGAATGAGATCACAACCACCGTGAGCGAGACCCACAACTCCTCCTCCATGGTGTTGGACAGCTTGGGGGTCCAGTACAGGAAGCCCAGCACGCCGCGGGACTCAAGCCTGGACAGGAACGCACATTTAAAGAAAACCCGCCTGCGGAGAAGATCCTCGCAGCTCAAAATCAAAATCCCAGACCTGACCGATGTGAACACCATCGACAGATGGTCACGGATAATATTCCCTTTCACCTTCTCCCTCTTCAACTTAATCTACTGGCTTTACTACGTCAATTAATGCACTGCTGTTTTTACCACATTTCTTGTTTTTGAATGAGTGAACAGGAAAGAAATATGGTCAAATTATTTCCGTCATCATCAAGACATGAGTGACAGAACTGTTAACCGCTGTATCTGCACAGTCGCAAGGAATGATCTGCAGCAGATGTGTTTCACGGAGAGTCCTCTAAATCCTCAGGAGCCGAGACGTCTCATAGGAAGAGGCACAGACTCTGCAGTGTTCACTCAACAGCCCCTGAGGCGCGGTGATAAAACTGTACCAATACAGCAGAAAATGGGGTTGTTGAAATGCCACTTGTTGCTTGTGATGAGATTGCTGACATGCACACGGACAAATAAGATCACGTAAATGCCGATGTCTGAGTTTGAGATCCAGAAGCTACTCTTATATGAATGTGCTGAGAAGATCGGGGTCACTGCCCGGCATGCAAGTTATTTGAAGCGCTGGTTAGTTTCCTAAAGTCTCAAACTCAAAATTTGCACACTGCTTTTTTTATTAAGTGGACACTGGGACTGCTGGGATTGCTCCTGTGATAAATTGGGCAATTAACTCTATGCTAAGATGTCAAGCATTAACTTTAATTTAAAGGTCAGAGGGAGATGGGATCCAATAGTGACTCGCTTTATGGGGGATTTGAACATCTTTGTCTCCTTAAAACATAAGCACGGTTCCAGTCTATAGCACACAGTCAGTTGATTTAGCAGAGCAGGAAGACTACGAACATGCTAACCAACAGTACACTTTATTGATTTATTGAATTAACAAAGGCTTGAACTGCACATTTCTTTAAAGTAACAGTTTGTGATTATTTTTATTTGCTCACAACCTGATTTCCACAGCTTTTCATGTTTACCTTTGAATATCTCCAGATGAAATCAACTTCATTCATTAGTGAGGTTTGGTTAAAGGAGAAATGTGTAAGTTATGACCAGATTTTTAGTCCAACGCATTCAGACAGTGAACTAACATGATCAAGAACAGCGAAGAAAGATATCTAGACCTTGTGTTTCAGCGATGCCTACTGGACTGAACCACCTGTCCCCAGCCTGTCCTCTCATAACACTACCTGTCCAGGTGATCGGACGATGGCTCTCCATGTTTCCAGTTCACAACCTTTCTTAGTGTGCAAAGTGAAAAACATCAAGGAAGAAAATATTCAGACACCCTTTTCCTTACTAGAGAGAAATGTACAAGCGTACGCTCTCAGGTCCAGAAGGCTACTGTTGGTTGCTATAGCTACAGCCATGGATAACGACAGCGATATCCTGCCCCGATAGACGTGAAGCTAAGCATTTTACAAACTGCTCCTTTAAGCAACAACAGACAGGAAACGTGCAACGTGTGACCAGGTTCCTGTTCTCCTTACACTTTGCCTTGTAATATTCTAGGCATTTTGTGAAATCAATACAGCAAAATTCAAATGTCATATTTCACAGACTGCATATGTTTTAGGCTGGTGTGGAGACTTCAATCAACTTTCAGATTTATGACTTTTATGTGAAATGTAATGTACATGCTGTAACATACGTTGTCTTTCACTTCGCCTCATGGCATCGTTGTCAACAGTGTTTTGCTCGGTGATTTCATGGTTCGCTGGTTTGTTTCGTTGGTCTTTACGCAACATTTTCCTATCTTTGTTGTAAATATAAAAACACAATATCACAGCTTGTGTTATTACTCCTTCCTGCAGAAGAAGATCACGAAGGAAGGAGGGGAGGGTACACACAGTTAGCTGTCGACATACACAGCTTTCAACGCACCATCTGCACCGCTCGACCGAGCGGCTTGCGGCGCGGAGGAGTGACACCACCTGTCAGGAGTCCATGCAGCTCAATGACGACTGGGTGCCGCTGCCTGACGGGAGTCCAGCATCCTGTTACACACCAGAACCATGCCTAAAAAAACAGGCTTTGTATTTCTGCTGCAGTTGATAATTGCACACAGAGTTTTGACAGCCAAAGGACATTCACATTGCTGCCATGTTCCATTTTCAAAAGAACATTTATCGGCGATGATCCCCAGTTAATCACACATAGCAACACAGTTCATATCGGAAATAAGGGCATATATAGCTGATTATTTGTCTTACCTCCAGTATGGATCTCTCACTGTTAATACAAATGACATAACTGAGCTGTAATTATATTTAATATCCAAGGACATTAATAAATCCTTTATATATTATGTTTTATATATATATATATAAATAATACTATAAATATATAAAATTAATTAGTTGCATAAATGCTAATTAACAAAGTTTTGGATTCAGTCAAAAATACAAACTGTTGTTAAATATGGCATTAGCCCGTTTACAGAAGAGAAAACAGAAATACCTCAGCAAAACTGCAAGGCCCCACGAATACAGCCCTAAGCCTTTAAATGTGAAGCTATCACATGAATATAGGTGATCAACACTACCTTCATGCAGCCACGCAAACCAATGTTGGGCTGAATTCAAATGTTCACCAGCGTGGCGGAGGGGTCTGTGCAGTGGAGATAAATGCTAAACTCTCATATGTGCATGGTAACATCAATATCAGGGTGGGCACAGGTGAGCTGTAGCATCTGCAGCCAAACAAAATCATGAAAGTACCTTATTTTCACAAGCTGCTCTCCTGATCCTTTACAAAGGATTTGAATGTGTTTATAAAAAATAAACCTTCTCACTCCATTTAAACTGCAGCGAAAAGGTTTGGGAATCGAAGGTTTGTTTTGCAGGGTTAGTATTTATAAGTAGTCGCAGCGCAATAATGAAATCTCCATGCTTTTCAAGCGCCCATCAGTTGGAAAGCGCTCGGTAAGGAGTTTGTGTGCTCCCGAAAACTCACAATTAGTTCGAGGTCAGTACCCAACATCCGAGTTGAAATATGATTGCCAATAGTTTTAATGAATTTAACGCAGAGTTCAGTGATGAGGAAACGTGAACTTTAATTTTCATTGACAAAGTTCAATTGTTTCATAATAGATTAGGGGAAAGTGTTGTTTTTGTAGAAGGTTCACATTATTATGGTCGACCTGACTCTCCAACCAACTGCAACTGTGACGTGTTGTCCTCGTTCCTTCTGAGCAATTGATTGGATATCTCAGACTGGAAGCGTTTTGGACTCGGCTGTGCACCGTCAGCAGTTTTTAGCAGAGTCTCAGCTTTTCAGGACATCGTTATTATTGCCTTAGTCCCTCTCTACCACTATAATGACAGTCTTTATTACAATCAGCAGTAATGCCCAAGCCGTTCCCTCTGTTTCGCTTAGCCATGCATGCATGAGTGTGTGTTTGTGTGTGGCCTCATTTTGGTACAATGCGACATGAATGTGATCAGTCGAGTGTTTCCAAATGACAGGAAGCAAGAAATGTAAAGTCAAGTGGCTCATATATAAATTAAATGCGTAGGTGGCTTCAGGTGACCCTTTTGGGATGGAAACACCCCAAAGGTAATATCTGTCCCCCAACAGAAAACAAAGAGGATGTTTTTTACCTTTCCAACATGCAAATGTTATATTTCTACTTCAGTTATATATATATAAACTTTATTACAGGCTCTAGACCCAATAGTAAAAACATAAACACACAAAAACACAGCAAAACATCATCTTATTCAGGAGAGTCTTAACAGACACCAATACCAATGTTTCCATAGATATGATTGATATCTGACCGAGCTGCACCTGGGATGTTAGAACCACAGGTATGTGCTAATAACTATCATATGCATTAAAAACGCAGAGCATCACCCCGGCAGGCGAATAAACCCCAATCATAAGACAGAATAAAAAAACAATACATATACTGGCTGGTGTGTTTAAATGCTGGGGTGTGTTAGACGTCTCTTCTCGTAAAGGAACGATCACTGATTGGGTAAAGTAAAAAAAAGCACTTCGAGCATCTTCAGAGAAGCTTACTAATGACCTGAATATAAAGGATCTTTTCATTTTTTATTTCTCTTTAAAACTTGTCCACCATAGTTGAAAAAATATATGGATAGATTATTGCTGTTATTATATCATAAATCCTTTCAATTGATCAGGTTAAGAAAACCACACTACTCCATCAATCAATAATCAAACTTATTCGAGTAAATATTAAATAATAAATAAATAAAAATATCATCCAACACAAGGCGTAAAGAGCCGGAGCTAACATCTGTCTTCTTCTTTATGTTTTAGTCAAGTTTATATGGTTCAGGAGAGATGGCAATAAAATCTTAATTGGATTATTACAACATGTTTGATTATGTGTATTCCAGTTACACACAATAATCTTCAGTCAGTCTGATTTAGAATTATCAGTATGAACACACAAAGAAAAACTCTTTTTTTTCATAATCGTGTGAACCATCAGCCAAAGCAAGGCCACGCCCAGTAATGGTTGGGAACGTTGGACACAGATGGTTCAGCGTTGGTGAAATGCCCAGTCTGGCACCAGGAATCGCCTCACTTGGCTGGCTACCTGGATTCGCCTTCTCTCTTGCGATCTCGGTTTGAACTGATTATTTGGTGCAGTTGGTGTCTAAGATGGACCACGAGCTCTTAGAAGGTCATCAGCTTTTTAATTATTTGCTATTTTAGATGTTCAGTCTTGTTAGACTTTGGTTTCCTGGGAGCTTTATTTCCATATACAGCTTATAAAACACTCAAATGCAAAAGTGCTGGCAAACTACCCACCTTCTTTAGGGGCTGAGAGCTCAATGGACTGAAAACATCCATCAGCAAAATATAGAAATGCTCTCACACAGCAGATGGAGCAGAAATGAGTTTTACAAAGACATTTGTTTTGGGGAACAAAGGTGAGGAACACACCTGGCCATCCATGTGACTGTTTCCGGGGTTTGTGCCTCATTAAATTGCTGAAGTTGACAAGCAACCAGCAGTGTGGTGATTGAAATTGTAAAGTTACTTGTTTTTATTTTGTGCTGACAGTCAGGTTACATCGGTCTGATGATGACAGTTGCTGCCAGTTTAATTACCAGCCAAGAGATTGACACGAACTATTATGTTTTGTTCTTTAGTTAATTTCCTGTTTTAATTTGCTGCAGAGCTCTTGTGACGTGCCTTTTGATTTTTGACCCATTCGTTTGCCTGATTCTGTTTTTAGTCCCCGCGTTCCTCATCTATCTCAGTTAATGTTTTGCCTGTAGACTGAACCTTTTGGTTAATAAACCACTGCAATGCTCCCCTCCTGTCTCTCACTGTCTACACTTTGGTCCTCTGCTAAACAGCCTGATAATAAAGCAACACAACACCTGACAAAAAGATAATTTCCATGAAGTTATTTCACCTTTCGCCAGTAAATGAGTTTAGTCCTTTGCATGTCGGTTGGGAAACATTATCTTAATTGAGTCTCTGCATCTGATGTCTGTAGCTGAAGTTTAATTTGTCCTGAGAATACGGTGGCCCTACAGGTCAAAACAAAACATTTCAGAAAACATATATTACACACTTTGTTTAAATTACTTTTAAACATATCAAGCTAGAAATTATTCGTCTTTTTATTAAACTATTTTTATAGCTATAACTATATGATAGTCAGTGACCCAAGACAGATACCATGAAGCGGATAAACGCATTCAAAGCAGGTTCAGCACCAATAAAATGTGGTGGATGGTCTGTTGGATCCAGTCAGAGGAAAATAAAAACTGCATATAGAGTAGAAACTACTCCTAAAACCTTTATATAATTACTTGATTATACTTTTTCCAATTGATATGACCTTTGTGTGAAGAGAATATTTTTGAGTGAAGGATGCTGGACACCTAAAACCATTGCACAAAAAGTACAGGACGCTTTCATTTTAAGAGGCACAACAACCCCGCCGCTCGCTCTCTTTTTTCTTCTTTTTTTTTTTTTAACTGATTGCTCCGTACAATAGCTGACATTCGAAGCCAGTCGGCCTGCTGTGGTCGTTCATCATGGTGAAATTGAATTGTTGTCCATGCCAAGATACCAACAGTGTACAATCAGCCATTAGTATTTTAACTCAACAGTTGGATGCTCCTGGGGCAAAACGCAGCAGGCTGCCCTGGAATAGGCCTTTGATTTATCTCTAGCGGGGAGCCTGCCAGCTAAACGGCCAGTCAGTCTCTGGAGATGCTAATAAATGAGAGCTCGAAGGCACACACTCATTCAATGTAGGGACCAAGATGAACCCACTTGTTCTTTATGAATGGCAGGTTTTTCTATGACTCTAGGACTCAGTGCGTCATTATGTAAATGATAGCATTTAAAATCCATGCAGCGAGCTAAAAGTCCTTCTTCGTAGGGTTGCTCTTGGGATAGAATCGGAATGCAATATTTTACAGTACACATTTGTATTTGATTTACTATTTTTTTATAATTTGATGAAACTATTACATAATCATATTTAAGGCATTTTGTAGTCAGTGTTGTTTTGTTTGACTTGACTCTAATATAGTGACTACAGTCCACTTGTCAACTATGGTATACCTCCGAGATGGTCTTTGTGAATACTGCGTTCACCAGTATTTGGCCCACTAGGTGGCAGGAAAAACACAAACACGTTACAGGTACGGTACACAGCCACTGCTGCAGCAAGGGCACTTCTTTGGCTAACATTAGGGTGAACTTTAGGACTACCATGCTGTAACTGGGTAATAAAGGCAATGCCGAAATTAAATGAGCTGCATTTCATTCATTGTTAGATTGTAACCTATAAACTCGGTTTTAGTGCATGTTTTTGTGTCAAATAGGGCAAAAGTTTATACAATTGTGTGTTGTTCTAATTATTTTGGGACGTCTGGTCATTATCAATTAGTTGGCTGCTTCAGAACCGACTGCACATAGAATTACATGTGCAATATTTTATTTTCAGAGGTCGACCGGTAGATGAGTTCAAGGACAACATTTATTTTGCTTTGTCTATTTATTTGCCTCGTTAGGGAACTGTTCAATAGTTTTCATTTACGGTAGTCCTGCTAAAAAAATCAAAGGAACCGATAGAGGCAGGTGTAAACAAAACCTCCTTGCTGCGCGTAATGAAACTAAAGTCCATCGACAAAATCTGTTTGGAAATGTACACTCAAATAATGTCTTCAATATCTATGAAGAACATATCCTGCCTGTTATAGTATATAACCTAAATTGAATTTTAAACTATCTCTCTTGCACTCAGCTTTACTTGAGCGTCTGCTAAAATAATACATTTTATAATATTCCCACTTGTCATAACTATTTGTCTCGTGAAATTGTTTTACTTGTGGAAAAACTAAATTTGTGTCGATATTTAGTTTCCTGCTGAGACACGAAGACTCCAATAACACCGCGTGGCACGCAAAAAAAAACAAAAAACCACAGGTTGGATGGAGGAGGGGCCTGCGGGTCAAGTTTCCAGAGGAGGGCGACCCCTGACACGCTGAGGAACACCCTCTTTGCGCGCATGCGCTGATCTACATACAGGAGCCGACTGATGGGCCGCTGCGCGCGCCACTCCCTGTGATTTATAGATCACCCGTCGAGCTAAGTTATGCTTCCTGCTATCGCAGCATCCTTCCAGCGGGGAGGGGGGGAGACGCTAAACACGCAAAAGTTTTCCTCTGACGCGCGGAAAGAGGAGCCGACATGGATGAAAAGGAGCCGTTTGTGTGAATGAACGGAAAGGCTAAGGGACACTCGGTAGAGAATGATAACTTAGCTACCGGCTGCGTGTTGTTGTGTCTGTGGGGAGGAAAGTTTGTCGACTGGCCATGGAGCGGGAGCGTGACGACCCCGGGATGGCCAAAGCGTCTCAAGTCAAACGGCAAAGGAAGAAGAAAACGAAGGAGGGCAAAACCAGGACTGTCCACGCAAACATCCTGCACGACCACGCCAAAGGGGAGGACAACCCAAATCGGAACTATGCCAACAACAAGATTAGGACCACCAAATACACGCTGCTGTCTTTCCTGCCAAAGAATCTTTTTGAACAGTTTCACAGATTTGCTAATGTTTACTTTGTCTTCATCGCGCTGCTGAATTTTGTCCCGGTTGTCAACGCGTTTCAGCCGGAACTCGCTCTGGCTCCCGTCGTTTTCATTTTATCCGTCACTGCCATCAAAGACCTCTGGGAGGACTACAGGAGACACCGGTCGGATAAAGAGATCAATCACATGGACTGTCTGGCCTACAGCAGGTACGTTCATCTGCATGGCGGGGGGGTCATCCTCACAAACACACACACATTCTACACACACGAGATGAAGGGCAGGTCCAGACTGGAGTCATCCGTGCTGGGATCCAGCTGTGAGGGGGGAGGGGGGGGGGGCTCCTGGCATCTCAGGAGTTAAATCTGACCATCACGAGGGAGGGGTCCAGAACACCTCCAGCCTGCTACCCCCACCTGTGTCTCAAATATGTGTCCTCTAACAAAGCAGACGTGGCTCTAAAGGTCAACATTTGTTACCTGACAGCCTGTTGCGTGTGTGTGTGTGCGTGCGTGTGCGTGTGTGTGTGTGTACCTGATGAAAAGCAGCACTGTTGTCCACGTACAGCGCATAATTCATGGCCGTCAAAAGGCTCAGTGTTTTAGTGGCTCCACAGTTTGAGTCTCTGCCAAAGTTGCATGTAATTTAATTTTATTCAGTTGGAGCAATATTGTGCAAAAACATGCTTTTCATCAACTTGAAAGATCCTTCCTGTTTGTCTGTCAGTAGAAGACATGCCAGAGGTTGCAGGACATGGTCTTATCATAAATACCACAATTTTGTGATTTAACAGTCCTGCTAAAAAAAATCAAAGGAACTGATAGAGGCAGGCGTAAACAAAACCTCCTCGATATTTAGTTTCCTCCTGCGAGACACCAGGACTCCAATAACAAGGGGACTGGCAGCTTTTCATCGGGTGTAGGTGTGAAATGGTCGCTTGTCTTCCTGCGTTGGCCCCGTGATGACCTGGCGACTTGTCCTGACTGTATCCCGCCTCTCAGCCTGCATCTGCTGGGCTCGGCTCCACCGTGCGGACCCTGTAGGACGAAGCAGACGAGGAAAACGAGGAAAACGATGCATGGATGTTTAGCTATCTGGATCTTATTCCCTGACATAAAAGTCCTTGGGTGGGCGGGGCTAATCAGCCTGTCTAACCATACATCTTTTTAGCCTTCATGCAAACGGTTCTGCTTGGGCCCGTCTACTTTCTGCAGTTACCTGGTGGTAAGCAGGCGCTGGACTGCCAGCGCACGGCAGAAATAACCGATCTTCACCAGGCGCAGTCCACGTTCCATCGTGTGTTGCTTCCATGCAACATTTCTGGTGGATTTCATGTTGTTTTACGAGAACAAAATGAGAAAGTATTTTTAACACGGGACACAAGGACCACAGTGAATTTCCTCTGTTCAGGGCTGCTGCGCTTGTTTTAACATTGAAGTGTTAGCAGTAGCCGCGACCCTCCAGACAAAGATTCCCAGTGAGTACAGAAAGCTCTGCAGGGTATTTACAACAGACGCACTATTCATGAGGGACATCAGGCAGTCGGGGACAAAATCCAAATAGTCTGAGCCATTAGGGTCATGTGCTCCCCCCCCCCCCCCAAAAAAAAATAAATAATTACATGTCATTTCTGGGAATTTTGCTTTGCAAAATAGTGAGCTCAACCCTTTCTGAGGCTGGAGAGAAATGGTTTAAAGCAGGGCTTCATCAGCAGGGAGAACGGTGGTCAAAGGATGCGTCGTCAGCAAAACGCTGAAGCAGTAATCGCCGATTGTAATTTAGTGTAGCAAATTAATAGTTATGATGGCGACGACCTTAAATGAAATCTCAGAGCTGAAATTTCCTCCCGCCCAAATAAGCAGCAGACCGGTTACCAGGAGTAAATATCCTGTTACAGCAACAGCAGGCTCTGTGGCGTTTTACTACAGGTGGAACTGCATTACTTTAGAACTGCAGCCTAGTTATCTGTCACAAAGCTGCCTTTGATGTCTCCAAACGGTCCAGAACCTGAAGATGAAGTTTGTCCTCAAGTGTGAGGAAGGAACTGAGTCCCCCGTCTGCTCTCCTTGATGAAATAATCATTTAGTTCTGAATATAGAGCTGCTCAAAGACTAATATTTGAAGTGTCACTCTGCTCAGAAAGAAAACGGTAAGTTTCTGATTACAGCGTAGGACGAGTTAACAACTGCGGCGTGATCAGCCGGCGGCGGTACCGGTTGGTACATTCCCTCGTTCACAGATCTTTGTTTCATGAGATTTGTTTTTAGGTCCCTTATCTAACAGTTCTGAGCTCCAGCTTCGCTTTGACTCCTCTTCATCCTCTATCGGACAATGCTTTGTTGTTGTTTGAACATTTTCATTTCATTCTTGACTTTAAAGCGTGATGATATGCATCATTCAGCATATTAACGCCCGGGAATATTAGATTTAAATCCTGTGATCAATAATGACATGGATCATCCCCCATCCCCCCCCCATCCATCCAGATCTGTTTGATCCAACAAAGATTCCGACGTCTGTGAGGAACACCTCTGGATGCGTTGCGCCAGCCCAAAAACCGTAACGAATAAGCCGTTTGTCCTACTTGCTGAATTTGAATCGTTTGTCCTCTGACCGTTCTGGCAGACCGGAGAGACGCTATGTGGAGAAGTATTGGAAGGAGGTGCGCGTTGGCGACTTCATCAAGCTGCGATGCAACGAGATCCTCCCTGCCGACGTTCTGCTGCTGAGCTCCAGCGACCCCGACCGCCTGTGCCACATCGAGACCGCCACCCTGGACGGAGAGACCAACCTCAAGCAGCGGCAGGTCGTCCGCAGCTTCTTGGAGCTGGTGAGACGATCACGATCTATTCATAAAGGCTTGGTGGTTTTTGATTAGAACCTTGGGGGGGGGGACAATAGTGATAGAAAGGCTGATGTGGACGCGTTCCGCTGTGGGCTGAACTTACCGACGGCTCTTTTTGCATGAGTTTTACGTGAAGTGGCTACCTGTGTATATATATATATTTTTTGGCCGCCGCCTGGCTAATCCGCTGTTTGTTTGTCTGATTGCAGGATTGCGACTTTGATCCTTTAAAGTACAACAGCGTGGTTGAATGCGAGAAGCCCAACAATGACCTGAACAGGTTCCGAGGGTACATGTGAGTACGCTTTACGAAACTTCAAACCCCCGGATGCTCACGTTTTTTTAAGCTTTCATTTTCATTTCGCCGTAAATCGAATGATAAATCGTCGTCAGTCCTCAAATTAAAAATGAAACGAAACTGGTTGGTTGACAAATCATCAATTTCAACGGCGTGCACTCTCTTCTTAGTTGAGATTCCATTTAGTGTTTTCGAGAAGCGGTTACAGGACGTCTTCATCTTTTAGCAGGGCGCGTGTCGGGATGTATCTGCTTCCTTATTACCAGAATAAAGTGAAATTCCAGTTGCTCTTTGGAGTTTAGCTTCTCGGGCTTGAATGAGAGCCCGTTTAATAGGCTTGCTAGTCTGACTTGTTTCCAGCCTGCAAGCTAAGCTAAGAGGCTGTTGACCGTAGCTTCGTGTTCACCAGACTTCGGAGCGATGTCGAGCTTCATTCTACTCCCTGACGAGAAAGCAAACAAGCAGATATCCCAGAATGTGGCGCGACTCCTTTGTGTTTTGCCGTGGTTATCGGAGGGATGCAGAGTGTTTTTCCACGCTATTGTCGGCGGTTTGAGAGTCTTGGACCTGTGCCCGGCGTGTCTCCTCACGCGGCATGTTGAATAGGGGCAGAAGACGACGCCCGCACAGTCAAGTGTCGGGCTGACCTGCCCTCAGAGGGAGACCGGATGCTGCAGGTATTCAGTTGCCAGGCTACGGTGGAGCACACGGCTCAGCGGGGGGGGGGGGGGGGGGGGGTTGTTTTATTACGGTATAGCCGGTGCACACAGTCAAAGCTCACCTCACTCATCTGTCTCTGAGTGTTATCAGTCGTCCGAGCTCTGAGCGAGGATGAGCTGTGTGAGAGACGCCGCTGCCGCTGCTCGGGGACTATATCTTATTTTTAATCTTTTAACGGCAGCGACGTGTCTGTCGGCCTTCTGCTGGGGGGCCAGAGGATGGATATTCCTGTCGGTAACATACCGACTGTTGAGTGACTGTAATGAAGAGGGTTAAAAGCTGCCACTAGCTAACGGCCGTGGGCCTGCGTGGTTCTTGGGTTGAGCCTGACATTAACAGCGCAGCTTTTCATCTCATTTAATACAAATTGCCATGCATCTCATTAAAAAGCCTGTATTACTTGTACAGCGTTGTACGTTGTTAATATTTTTGAATGAGTAGTGTTTTGCAGTATTTGTGCTTCTCTTAACCTGACAGAATCCATCGCAGCGGTAGAAGAGACGCGCTTTACAAAGAGAACCTGCTGCTGAGGGGCTGCACCGTCCGCAACACGGAGGACGCCGTGGGAATAGTCATTTACGCAGGTCATTCCCCCGAGACGTCCTCGTTCTCCATCTCCACTGACCGGCTGCCGCTAAACGGGCTGTTTGCTTTTCTCCCTAGGTCACGAGACCAAAGCTATGCTAAACAACAACGGGCCGCGCTACAAGCGCAGCAAACTGGAGCGGCAGATGAACGCGGATGTGTTCTGGTGTGTCGTCATCCTGCTGCTCATGTGTCTGTTCGCTGCTGTCGGTGCGTAGTCGACGGCTAACTTCTGGTTTTCTTTAGAATGGTGTAAATTCAAGAGAGTCTCCCTTTAGATTTGTTTTACTGCGCTTGTTATTTATTGCCTCTCCAGTGTGCGTTGACCTTGTGGTGTTGCTGTTCCAGGTCACGGCTTGTGGATGTTTCAGTACGGCGACAGGAGGCCCGTGTTTGACGTTCTTAGTCCGGAGGGGACCGACTTATCACCCATCATGTCCGCTATCTATCTCTTCCTTACTCTGATCATCGTCTTTCAGGTACAGAACAGAAAGAGGCGTATAGAACTAAAGGCAGCAATAAAGATAGAGACAACACACAGTAGTACGGCGTCTGAAATGTTTTCAGCCAGTGTGCACAAACATAGCTGGAGATATTTTACCCCCCCCCAGGTAGGTGTGTGTGTGTGTGGCCTCTAGATTGTAAGCGTTGAGGAAATATCTGCTTCACACTGCAAAATAATCTTTAATACAGGATCAGAATGAGAAAAAAAAACACCAACTCACCCCTGATTTTTTTTTTCTTTCTTTACTTGCATGTAAAAATGTCGATTGACATGTCACGCTGTCCTTTGTGTCACGTTGCAACCTGTTCCCCTGATAGCAGCTGGGTTTGAAATGAATGCCAAGTCAGCAAAGATAACAGTTTGCGCATATTAAACGAGTAGTTTCCCTGTGAGTTTGGAGACCTACCGGTATTTCCAGACATCGCCTCAAACGTTTAAAAACAGGGAGAGGCTGAACCTCCTTCAAAGTTATGACTCATTTCTCTATTCTCTGCTACTGTCAAGGAATTTTTTACTTGGAATGCCGCACTTGGGATCAAACCAGTCAAGAGAGAAGTCACACGATTCTCTTCATTCTCACTGCCATGTCTTTCAACCATTTAAACGGCCTATATGTTTCTTTTATCCATTCATCTCAAGGATCTCCGTCTTTGTCATTGAGCAGAGTTGGCTGCTCGTTTCTAACAGTATCTGTCCTCTCCCAGGTGCTGATTCCCATCTCCCTGTTTGTGTCGATTGAGATTGTCAAGATCTGCCAGGTGTACTTCATCCATCAGGACGCGGAGCTCTACGACGAGGAGACGGACTCTCACCTGCAGTGCCGAGCTCTCAACATTACAGAGGATCTCGGTCAGATGCAGTACATCTTCTCTGACAAGACGGGCACGCTGACTGAGAACAAGATGGTGTTTCGCCGCTGCACTGTAGCAGGGGTGGAGTACTCCCATGATGCCAATGGTGAGACACACACGCATTCCCTTACAAAAAAAAATGGATAGCTAGGATTTACTCTCAATGGTATGTGTGCACGTAATCCAGCCAGAAGACTTGCCATGTACCAAGAGATGGACTCTGAGGAAGACGAGTGTGCATCTCATGGCGGGACCTTGCCCAGGCGAGACAGTGTCGCCAGCCACCAGAGCGCTCGGGTGGTGCTGCGCTCCCAGAGCACAAAGTCCCACCGCAGGACGGGCAGCAGGGCGGAGGCCAAGAGAGCCAGCATCCTGTCTAAGCACACTGCCTTCAGCAGCCCCATGGTCAGTCCGACTCGCCCGCACAAACGCTTCCGACTTCGTTCTGCGAGACGATAAACTGATAAACCCTCGTCTGCCCCGCAGGAGAAAGACATCACCCCTGATCCCCAGCTCCTGGACAAAGTCAATGAATGCTGCAGTCAGATGGACTTCATGCGCTTCCACAGCCAGCCCGTGTCCCAGCTGCCCTCTGACCTCGCTGACATCATCGATTTCTTTGTCGCTCTCACCATCTGCAACACGGTGGTGGTGTCCTCCCCCAACCAGCCCAGGCAGAAGGTATAAGTCAGCGCGGCAAAGTCTTTCCACTCGCACCCTTAAAGTCACCGAGGCGAATCGTAGCGTCTCAACTAAGATGGAAATAGCAAACAGTTGCTGTCAGTGAACGCGTTCAGCTGGAGGCGCTGCCGGGTTGGCGTGGACGTGGCCTTAATAGAGATGATGGTACTTTGTAGGATTGTTTACAGCGACGAACATACAGACAGAAGGAGACATTCTTATCTTGGAAACGTACACGACCCGTATAGTGGCGAATGCTTTCCATCCAAGTAGTTAAATAATGAAAGCATCAATGGAGGCGTTCTCTTCCGTGCCACATTTATTTGTTTTCCTCGTTTTTGTTCTTTGTACAAAAAAAAAAAAAAAGTCCAAATACATTTAAAAAGTCTTCAGAGCCTTCTCTGAATTGCTGCCTTTGTCTTTGTTGTGTGTGTGTGTGTGGTCCTGTCTTGGTTGTGTATCCGTGTTTTGTTTTTGTGGGGGCCTGGGTGTGGCCGTCCTGTTCCAAGGTGATATCCTTTCCTCGCCACAAACTGCCCCCCCCCCCCCGATGGCCTGCCAGGCAGAGGGGCAAACATTTCAGACTAGGCGTCACAAAGTGAAACACTATTTACGTGCGGCGGTTCTGTTTGGAGGTTATCTGTCAAGATAAATGCAAATCTGCACAGGAGGGACCAGCTTTGACACAATCTACATCTCTCTGTTTTTATTATTGGTGTGTCTTTGCCCTGAGGAACAATGTAATTGTTGTGTTTTATTATGCTGCCCTTGCGACCGACTGACTCAAATCTATGCATGAGAACTCCTCGCCACCACGGCTCCTCGGCATGAGTCAGTCTGTCCTATTGTGTTGCACCATCTTAGCGTAAATGATTTGGCATTGAGCTGTTTCCATCAGAGCTGAGGTTGACAACTGGAGCTAAGCCCGGTTTGACAGAAGCATCTCACAGCACAGGTGATGAAAAAAAAACTCAACAAAACTGAAGTACATTAACCCGAACTACAAGCAAATTAACTAAGCAAGTTTTGGTTTTGCGTTGTTTGAACTGTTTCTGCTTCTTCTTGTCAACTTCCAGACTGCAGAAGCTACCATGATGGCTGCTGCAGTCTGATGGAGATCACTTGATTTAAAAAAACAACAACACATTTTTAAAATGCAATGGCCTCTGGCCTCTGCTATTGACATTATATTTACTATTGGCAGAGTTCCATTGAATTGTGTTGATCTGCAAATCACAGAGCAAATAATTCAATCAAGTTAATTCAATGAGCAGGATGCAGCTGTGGGCAGTCGGAGAGCTGCGTTAGTAACAACGAAGACAAATATCGTTTTCTGATTGCTTTATGTCAGCGATAGTAACACAAGCATGCCCACATCTTCACACGCCTGCAGGGCGGTACCACATTATTAGATTTTTTTTTTTCTTATACATAGCACAAATTCTTCAGGGCAGTCTGACCTCACACCCTCTGCTTTTTTTATTGGCTGGGGCCCAATAATAAAACGCAAGCCTGCTATGCAAATGCCAAAAAACAGAAACATCCCCAGCACAGCAAAATGGCCAGACCCGCCCCCCGGTAGCATTTGAAATCATCTGAATACCTTCAGTAATCATGATTCTCATCCGAATGACACCTTATCTCACCTGACTAGGTACGGATGAGATTTGAGCTGAAGTCGCCGGTGAAAACCATCGAGGACTTCATCAAGCGTTTCACCCCCAGCCGGCTGACCTCGGGCTCCAACAGCAGCAGCTCCTCCAGCCTCGTCACTAACCGCTCCTCCAACAAGGGGTGCTCCAGCGTGCTGT
The DNA here is from genome assembly GCF_040956055.1 of Brachionichthys hirsutus. Classification (NCBI taxonomy): domain Eukaryota; kingdom Metazoa; phylum Chordata; class Actinopteri; order Lophiiformes; family Brachionichthyidae; genus Brachionichthys; species Brachionichthys hirsutus. The sequence goes on from NC_090905.1 coordinate 12,140,145, forward strand.
CCTCCCCCTCTGCAGAGAGCACCCTCACCAAACTGGATGAGGAGTGCCCTCCCAGAGGCCTGCAGCAAGCGTTCAATCCCATCCCTCCCTCCTACGACGGGAAGGCCTGTAAGCTGGAGGAGGGCGAGCTACGCTACGAGGCGGAGTCGCCCGACGAAGCCGCGCTGGTCTACGCAGCGAGGGCCTACAAATGCTCCCTCGTTGGACGCCTGCCCGACCAGGTGACCGTTGAGCTGCCGCACCTGGGGAAGTTGAGCTTTGAGTTGCTGCACACGCTGGGCTTCGATTCCACCAGGAAGCGCATGTCTGTGGTGGTCAGACACCCCCTGACGGACCAGATCACCGTGTACACTAAAGGAGCCGACTCCGTCGTCATGGACCTCGTCAAGCCCCCCGATCCAGGTAGGAACGCTCCTCTGCTCTTCCACTGCGTGTGTCGTGATGAGCTGTGCTGCTGCCGTTGCTGCGATTGACTTGCATGGCGTGATGTCCTAGCGGCACATTAGCTCAGCCGGTTGAGTGAGCACAAATATTTTTCTTTTGGTCAGCTGCAGATGTTGGATTGTTTTCAGCTTCAGTCGCTGTGTGTGGACTGACATCCACGCACGGGGAGGAGCTCCCGGTCTGGGCAGAGTGCCGATAACCGATACGCTAACGTGCTACATAAGAGCCGGTGTGTTGTATTTCTGCAAAGCTCCACGCTGCTTGATTGGTTCCTGAAAAAAAAAGCACCTGCATGTGTGCTTTTGTCTTGTGATCTTAAAGCCCTGTTCCACACTTCAGGTCTTTAACATCCTAATGGCAAAAGTGCACCAGGTTGTTAGTATTCCAGGCACACAAAGAGCCACACGGGCACTTTTCACTAATGCTTTGTACACAGCTCACCAGACATCTGTCCAGGGGTGCTTAGCAAGAACTGCTTCAGCTCACAGTCTGGGGCTTGGCATGGTTCATCGTGTCGCGCCATAAATAACAATCGCATTTATTATTCAAAGATATTCTGTTTAAAACTGTAGAAAAAAATAGAAATGTAGAAAATCAAGAACAAATATTATTATTATTTTTTAAATTCATCTAAATTTGAAACGAAACTATTTTATATTGACTCTGCATTCTGGTTGAGAATCATTGGTTAAAGTTCCAGCTGTGTTAAAACTCCCAAAACAGAAGAGCTTTAAAAGCAGTGGTTTCATTGGTTTGTTCGTAGTGAACAAATGCATTGTGAAGAAGGAGCCCGTCGTTCTACGCTCGAGCGATCTCTGTGTGCCAAGGACTAATATCAGGCCGTTGGGGAACATCTGTGGCTCGGACTTGTTGGGACAAGTCAGCCTTGCCTGTGGCTTCCAACTTTAATGGGGCTTTTGCCAGGTCATCACTGTAGCCGTGTGGTTCTCAGTTGATTTGAAGGTTAAATTGAAAAAAATTAACGAGCTTGGAGAGGCGCGACAGAATTCGCCAAAGGAAGAAAGCTCATCTCATAGCAAATGAGTGCAGGATGGGGCTCAGCGCCTTATCTAACATCGAACGTTTAGCCTCTAGTTCACGAAATGTTGCTCATGTTGATTAGATCAATTTAATGCGGCAACATTTGTGCGCTTGTGATCTGTCCCTGAGCAGTTCAACTTTCAAGCAAAGTTAGACCGGCACGGTTGATGCCAGCAAAAAAACCTACTAAGCCAGCAGAGAGTTTGTAGCTAAAAAGGACGCCACGTCTTTCATTTGGATGAATTTTGGCTACAGTGAAGATGATGCTGGAAGAGTTTAGGTAACACGACGACTTGGTGCAATCATTACACTGTAATGTGATTATACTGTAATGATTACTGTATAATCACACCCCAGATAGACAGAAACCGAACCTTTTGTTTCTAAACGTCCCCCACAGTAACCATGACGACTCTCGCATGGTCGGCGATGATTCAAGAAGAAATGATCAACGCCATTGCATTTTATATCAAAGTGATTTTAAACATCTCCTAAAAGCGCTGTGCCAATGCAAAAATGCCCCCCCCCCCCTCCTCGCCCCCGTCAGTGGTGCCCAACAAGTGTGAGATGTTGCAGGAAAAAGTAGCTGCTGACGTGAATTATTTCGGATTCATAAAGACAAATTATTTTAGTAGTATCCGGTTTGACTTCCTATTTCTGCCGGCGTCCCGCCATTAGAACTCTGAACTACAATGTGACTTACCGGACTTTCAAGGCGGCTCGAGCCGCCGCCTTTGCATTTATCGCCGGGGCTGTGCTGACTGTTCATCGATGGAATGCCCTCCATGGAGAACGCTCTGGAAAGTCGTGACCGTGGCAGACGTAGTTATAAAATGTCGAGCAGCCCTCACTGGAGGAGAGAGACTCCGTCAGGACAGTTGTCCTCCTCTGTGTGTCTCACTTCAGACGCTTTAATGACCTGCAGGGTGTGTCTTCCCTGAGACAACTCACTACTTTGTTTCACTATTGGGAAAAGCCAGCCAGTTACAGAGCCATGAGTTTGGCTTCCTCATAACACGGCCCTGCATAATGGCTCCATTCAGGCGACCGGGGAGGGGTTCAGTGTCTAATAACAGGACTCGTGGAGGTGGACCAGAGACCATAGGAGCTGTGTTGCTAGGTAACGCCAGTCCTGCTGTAGGATGCTGTCGGATGCTGTCGGATTTCCTCCCAAATCAAAATTTAATTTATTAATCCAGATTTTTTTTTTCCCGTTTTCATTTATGGCAAATATCCTCCAAAGTTTTCTGGACGAAACAAAATTATATAATTAGCAACAAGGAAGAGGCCGCGACTACCGCAGCACCAACAGAAAAACAGCAGCGTGATGAAGGAGGAGAGTGAACAAGAGGAACAAAAACAAGCGCAAGAACAACACTGTAAAAAAAACAAATGCTGCTGCAGTTTAACCGGGCCTCCCGCTGTTCATGTACGAGGCTCGCTGCTGCTCAGCGGTGTTCTTCAGAAGGGAAAACTCCCTGCCGGACTTTTCTCACAACACACAGAGACACAAGGTGTTTCTGTCAACAGAAAAGCTCTCCTATTTTGTCTTTGAATTCTTCATATTATCAATGGCTTTGTGTCAATTTTTCCTTTTCAGTAAAAAATAGTTTTGCGTGGCGGCCTGCCTGCCAAGCTGTCGTGTTATTTGCGAGATTGCATGGCTGCTGATCAAAGTGCAGACTGTCGGGAGACCGCTGAAAGCCAATCTGTTTGTGCACAGTCCCTGTGCCAAAGGGACGGTCGTTACACCGCACCAGAGAGACGCTTTAGCAAGACGTCCTCGTTCCAAACATCGAAAACAACCCGCTATATTTCACCTTGTTAAATGATCACTTTAATCCATTCAAACTGACTGTTTTCATGGAAACATTATTATACTCCAGATCCAGCTTGATGGGGAAATATGAATATGCTCAAATATACTGAGGCATTGGTATGCATGCTAAATTATCCATGTATGCTGATATGTGATTAATTTAGGTGTGAGGACAGATGGCTTTCATGTGGCTCTCAGAGGAAGCTTCTGGAGCCAAATTGCTAAACCATTCGAGTAATCTCCCTGCTTGGTGCTGCACTCCTTGAATTGGCTTGAATTATGTTGTGATTTTAGGAAGCTCCAAGGGGAAACGACAGAAAAAGATTTTCAACCGGACCCAAAACTACCTGAACCTGTACGCTGTCGACGGCCTTCGCACGCTGTGCATCGCAAAAAAGGTATTTGGAGTCGCCTGACGAAGTGCTGAACAAATGTCTCCTGTCCTGTAATTGCTTCAGAGGTTGGCGATGATATGTCTCCGAGGCTTTTTGGCAGGTTGTGCGTGGACCCGGCACAAATCATCGCATGGCCCCGGCTCTTCCAAAGCAATGTTTTTTCCATGACTCAACTTCAATCTGTGCCACTTTCCCAGACTGCTTAATTTATGCTCTACAAGCCGGGCTCTTTATGTCTCTGCTTGTGTCAAGTGATGTGATTAAACACCTCAAGGCCTCGCATGGATCTTCTTGTGCCCTGTAGGCAAAGGAGTGACTCCACACTTAAAGTTGTCTCAGTTTTTAATCTGAAGCAGTCTGTGTGTTCAGGTGTGTATTGTATGCCGACCGCATGTGCTTGTGCGCCTGTGTCAGATTCTAAGCGAGGAGCAGTATGCCTGCTGGCTGCAGCACCACTTGCAGGCGGAGACGGCCATCCAGGGAAGAGAGGAGCTGCTGTTTGACTCGGCCCTGCGACTGGAGACGAACCTCCAGCTTCTGGGTAATCGCTTCATTGATTTACAATGTAATCACACATTTACCTAATTGGGAATAGACCAGTATATTTGGGCAGCACGGTGGTGCAGTGGGTTGCGCTGTGCATGGATCGTGTGGCCCCGCGATGAGCTGGCGTCTCGTCCGGGGTGTGCTGGGATAGGCTCCAACAGACCCGTGTCCCTCCCGCAAGGTGGATAAATGGCTGCAGACATGATGACTGAGGTCATTTCGTCCACAAGATATGGATGGATGGACACCAGTATTTGTTATAACGTATTTGTATACTTAAATTTGCATGCAGTGTTGATGCAGGAGTTGTGTTTCACCTTCACATTTCTTCATCCATAGGAGCAACGGGCATCGAGGACCGGCTACAGGACGGCGTGCCTGAGACGATCGCTTCCCTCCGGAGCGCCGGCCTGCAGGTATGGGTGCTGACGGGCGACAAACAGGAGACTGCCGTCAATATCGCGTATGCCTGCAAGCTGCTGGACCCTGAGGAGGAGATCCTGACTCTAAATGCTGATTCTCAGGTGAGCTGAATCACAAAAAGACAGATCTGCTTCAATGAGGAGGCAAAAATGAAACTGACGACTGCTCCGCATGTTCAGAACTGCTTCAACCTGTAAAGACGGTCAATCCATTTAGTCCACCATTTTAGTCAAGATTAAAATATCTCCCAGAGTCTGGGACAGATCGCCGTGTTCTCATTGGGCCAATGCTTTGGTTTATTATTTAAAGCTGGGTGCTAATTAGCATCTGAAAGCTTTTTATACCGGCGTGGGTGTAAAGTAAAATAAACTCACTTCATTCTGCTATCAAATGATAGTTAATATATAAATATAATAAAAAATATACTTTTATTTAGCATATTCTGATAAATAAATTGGTTTGATTGAGCTTTGGATCTAACACCAATGAAATGTAGGACCTTTAACACGTTTTCTCCGCTGACAGCACCGGGGTTGTTACGAGTAGCGATTGTGCGGTTATTCGAGGACCATCGGGGTTTGATTCTGCACTGATGAAGCAGCTCAGACGGGTTGATATTAAACAACTTTAGTGACCTGATCCTGAATTCCAGCCCATTCTGTGCCTGTCTCTGAACCAGGAGGCGTGTGCATTGTTGCTGGAGGAGAGTTTACACTACATCCAAGCCAAATTCCTCTGCAGCTCTACAGATCCGGCCACCAAGGCTTTCCACAGTAGCTTTGCATCCTTTGAGATCTATCACGCCTCGTCCCCGTCCTCCTCTCACACCTCTTCCTTCATAGTCCACCGGCTGGGCCTGGTAATTGATGGGCGGACTCTGGCCTATGCCCTGGATAAGAGTTTGGAGGATAAATTTCTGTCTGTGGCTCGGAGCTGCCGCTCAGTGCTGTGCTGCCGCTCCACCCCGCTGCAGAAGAGCATGGTGGTGAAGCTGGTGCGGAACAAGCTTAAAGTCATGACTCTCGCTATCGGTAAGTAAACGCTCTGGATTTACACTGTCGCAAGGTCGTGAGCAGTCGTAGCATCTGGAGAGATTAAAATAAACCAGGGCCCATTCTCCTTTCTGGTGATATCAGAAAACCGCCGGGGCCGCTTGGTTGGTTGCTCGGCTGGAAAAGCAAACGGTACCTTTTCATGTTCCCCACCCGGGTTTATCCCGGTCCTGGGATCAGGCCGACCACTTCCTGGTCACAGAGTGTACTCCTTGTACTGGCTGGTCTGGCTGGTGTGGCAGAAACATGCACAAAAAGCAGCTGATGATTTCCTGCGGTATTTCTCTGCCAAAAACCGGTTATTACTCACAGAGACAAACAAATTCCTCAAAGTCTTCAAGCGCGAGGATCATTTGGGTTCAGCGATCAGCTGCTTTCCATCATGTCCTCGCATGACTTCTTCTGCACCCTTGCTGTGACCAGAACAATGTTATTTAAAGGCATAATGACATAATGGTGGGACAAGAGGATGACTTATGAGTCTCTTTTCTCCTTGTTTACCATTTATTTGTTCCTGCTTTTCCCCCGGGGATCCCATTTTAGCCAGCCAAGCGCTTTTCTGTCATTGCAATGTTAGCTGTAATGACGAAAACGCTGCATCTCCTCAAACTCTTTCTATTTTATGTCTCTGTGGGGGCAGCAGATTAGAGGAGATTACTGATCAATGTTTTACCACTTATTCAAGAGTCTTATTATACAAACGGGATCGGCGGCTCCGCGTTCTGTAGTCTGTATGTAAATTACATTTACTAACTTTACCCGAGATTTCACTTTGTCATCGTTTTCTTTCTTTTGCAGCAACAGAAATTACAATCAGCAAAGAAAAGCTGCGTCCATTAGATGTTTTTCTAGGCTGCCTTGTACACTTTGTGTTTAGTTTGAACCAGATAATGATGATGCCCATTAATAATGAACGGATTATTACATTTGTCAATGTTGATTAAAACAAAACCGATCACCAGCTAATCATTAATTGATGATATAACTTGTGATTTTCTCTTTTATTCGAGAGCACGTATCTTTATCTGTCCTACTGTTGTAGAGATAAAGTGATAATTCAGAGATTTGAAGATGCAGTACAACCTTATAATTGTCAGTTTCTTCTATTAATAAAACAAACACTAGTTGGTGAACATAATAATGAGATGCAGACCAATAGCGAACTCCAAAGTGTAGCTGCCCCAATTTATGCAGAAAAGACAAACTTCAAAAAAATATTTAAAACAAATTATTATAATTTAATTTTCCCTGTGAATGTATTTTCCTTAAACTTTTTTCATGTGTAGTTCAGTTGTCAATATCCATAGCCCCCCCCCCACCTCATCTTTCAACGCATGCACCTGCGACAACCCTTTAGCATCCTGCTAACCTTGTTAGCATCCTAGCTATTCAGGTGCTAAACACCTTGGGTTACAAACCTTTTTATTTCTTACACAGTTTTGAACTGACAACACAGAGATCGGCAGCATTGTGGGTCTGAAGATGTGAGACTGATTAATTAAAACACATATAGCGGATATAACAGCAGGTTCCACCCACATGCATAACGGTACAACTCAGAAAAGATACTTTGGATTGCAGGTTGCTCTATATTCTCTCTCGTCACATTTACCTCAGGTGATGGGGCCAATGACGTCAGCATGATCCAGGTTGCGGATGTTGGCGTGGGCATCTCAGGACAGGAGGGCATGCAGGTACGGAGAAATGACAAGTGGAGGGACTGATGAAGGAGAGAGGTGGTCAAGGGGTGAATAAAAAAAGAGGTTGTTAAAAAGGGGTTGGGGGGGGGGGGGGGGGGCTGTGGGATGGAAGATACGGGGAGGAGGGAAGACACTGGCGTTCTTTAGAATAGCTGATGGGTTTTCATCGGTGCATGTTTTAGCCTACATGATGCTGATCAGGAAGCGTTCCCAGAAAGGTGATCTTCACAGCAATGATGGATGTTCCATATTAGCTTCCATAGGAGCCCTCGGAGGCTGCTGCTGTGGAGCACATCTGTCGGAGTCTCGGTATCCTCTGCTTAAATGGGCAGAGATTAATCACCGCTAATCAAATGAACTTCTAATGAGGCAGCGATCACTCCCCGGATTCCTTGCAGTGCTGGTGAACACACTCACGCACTCGGAGCAGCACACGCCGCGCTGTGATTCACGCACCTTTCTCCTACCGGTCGTTACGAGGCACAGCCGAAGCTAAATTGCTGCTCAATGAGGCACCTGCTGTTATTTATCTTCTAGAGAAATGGTGTTGCTGGGTGAGAGTTGTCTAAAAGGATTAGCAGTGGCTCTTTGTTGTTGTTTTTTTAATGCAAGTTATAATCCCAGCTAGTCTGCAGGGAGTGTTCTGTGTTAGATGTTGATGGGTGAGACTGGCGGCTTCCCACTGCTGTAACGAATCCCTAAAGGGGAACAGTTTGTTGCTTTGGAAGGATTATTTCCACTGAAGAGTCATTAAGAAGAGGCAGGCAGGAGTAGCAGGCCCAGACGTCTGTTACACTTACCTCCTGATGGCTGCTCTAGTTGCGTGTTGATGCTGGAGGCTGATTGTTGGTTGCTGTTTGCAGGCGGTGATGGCGAGTGACTTTGCTCTGCCACGTTTCCAGTATCTCCAGAAGCTGTTGCTGGTCCACGGGCACTGGTGCTACTCCCGACTGGCTAACATGATTCTCTATTTCTTCTACAAAAATGCTGTAAGCTGCACCCGTTTTTATCGATCTGCACCGATTCAAATGTTTACTGTAACGTAGCCTTCTCATTGGTTCGTCCCTTCTATCATTTGTTCCCACAGATGTTTGTCGCGCTGATCTTCTGGTATCAGTTCTACTGTGGATTCTCAGGTTCGGCCATGGTTGACCAGTGGTATCTTATCTTCTTTAACCTGATGTTCGCCGCTTTCCCACAACTCATCACTGGCACTCTGGACAAAGACGTGTCAGCAGAGATGCTCCAACAGCTACCTGAGCTCTACGGGAACGGCCAGAACTCTGAGGTCAGCTCTACTTGTCTGTTTATTCCTCTTGTGGTTCAAGAAGGTTGTGGAGAAAAGGAAGCTCTTCCAGTATCATACTTTATTCTAGATGAAAACTGGCATCCAAAACATGCACGTCCTGACAGTGAATAACAGTCGACACCGTTGGGGGAATGTGTTTTGTGTTTAAATAGCTGTCACTATTATAGATGCCCTGAAATGAATTGTATCTATTCATATTTTAAATGTTTGAGGTAAACACAACTGTAGGGCCAAATGATAGCGCTGAGATATCCGTGCTAATGGCTGTAATTCACACTGACGGGCATCGACAGCAGCTTGATGGATGCAATGTGTTTAATTGATGTTCTACAGAGGATTGAGCACCATGCAGCAACATCATGAGGTTAAGCTGTCTGAAATTGGTGCAGATGATTAAGTCGCCCTCTGGATGAGTTGAAGTAACCAAAGATCTCTTAGCTGTCCATGCACCACCATCACGAGGGAACAATTTCAATCGGTCTGGTTTGGTTCATCATTAAATACCCACTAAACCAGTAACATTCACCTCATCCTCGGATGCGTTTTGAGGTTTTGGGCTCATTAGCAACTATTAGCATGCTAAAATATCATACTGCTGCATCTTATTAATGGATTCATTGCCACTGACTCACTTCCTGTCAGCCCCTCGTATGATGTAACGGAACACATCACAGTGGGGGAGTGGGATAAGTGAGTGGAGAAGGAATAGACTGACGAGCTAAAGACGCTTTTTGCACATCTATCTCGTCACATGGTAATCAGTTTATTGCTCTTTGTTTGTTAGCTGCTCCATAGTTTGAACTCGTATAAGCCCTTTCATTATAACTGGGGCTGTGATTTGCCATGATCTTATGATACCTCACAAAATGGTAACGTTTCAATAGTGATTAAAAGGAGGAATAACATCACACATTTTGTGTGATCAATACAACTGAACCAGTAAAGTATTTTTTTTGCATAACTACGTTTCATCTTGGGTAATGGACACCCATTCACCTGCTCCTGCAGCCCCTCCGTGGTCGGGCTCACTGCTCGCTTCAGTTTGTCTTGGAGAAACGGACATGTGTGGACGTAACCATTGGGTTAGCTTTAGCATTTTTAGCATGATTGTTGTTGAATGATCCAAACGCAGTGGTTGGAGATGGATCCATGCAGATCAGTCACATTTCCAGTTAACTGAAATAACTTGGACCAAGCCTTTAAATCTTGATGTGCATACGTTTTATAAAACTGAAACGTAGCTAGACTTTTATGGGTTCAGTATTTTTGTGAGAGTAAATTACGTTGATGAATCCAGTCTTTGATCTTTAACCGAACGGAGAAAGCCTTCCTTAAATTTACTTCCTTTGTTTGTCTCTGATGAATTCTTTGAGGCTTTCATTTAACAAATGGTGACATATTTCTTTCACCAAACTTCACACATATATATATCTTCTGTACAGAGCAGATACTTTGTGAATTTTAAGTTTTATTTATTAGTTTGAAGGTTTTTCTGCATTAACACGTGTCAGTCTCTGGTGCTTTAAGTCCATATTTGTCTCCACAGCCACATTGATGAAGCTCATGACTGTAAATTGGTGTCTTGCAGGAATATAAGCCATATATGTTCTGGATGAACATGATTGATGCCTTCTACCAGAGTCTTATCTGCTTCTTCATTCCATACTTTGTGAGTCTCCTCTTAACTCTCGTCTTCACTCCGCCATTCCGCGTTGCTGCTATTTACTGTCTGTTCTCCTCTTCTCTCCAGGCCTACGCCGACTCTGACGTGGATCTGTTTACATGGGCGACGCCCATCACCACCATCGCCTTATTCACCATACTGGTGCACCTGGGCATCGAGACCAAAACCTGGGTGAGAGAGCCTCTGCACGGGGTCTCGGTTAATGAGATCACTGGTTTAACTATCCATCAGCATCAGAGGCTTTATTCTGTCTGCAGCGGGAGCCAGTAGATATCAGCCCACATCCACCTCAGGCTGCTATGGCACGCCAACATACCTGTTTAACATACCCCCCCCCCCAATGTTCCTTCCCTGTCTTTGCTTCATTCTCAGGTCTCCATGCATGGTTTTGGTAAACAACCCAGCCGTCTTTGTCGAGAACCATTTTAGTTTTATGATCCTGCATTGAATCAAAGTCTTTTTCATTATATTGAGGCCATAAAATTAGCCTGACTCATTTTCTACATGAAGAATGTCCCGTTCACTAACTCCCTTCCAGGACATGTTGGCCCTCCCGTGCAGAGCGTATTCATAGTCAGCAGAATTGACCGAAGGTAAAAATTTTGAAATTCGCAGGAGGCGGAGCTTTCATTCTCCGGCTGCTGAGGATCCTAAATGACGCATGAATGTGAACAGTGGTGGAAGTCAATTAGAGGTATCGGTCCACGACCAAGAGAGCATGTCCCATCCCGTAAATATATTGTGTGTGTTTTATTTGTTTATTAACTTTATATATGTACCTGCTTCAAGGAAAAATCTGTTTCTATAAGATTTAGGTTTTAATGTTAGCTTTGGCCATCAGACTTGAGAATTCAGCAAATCTGAATGCAGTTTGGCCAGAGCAAGTTAAGGCATTAAACATGAGAGGTGCATCAATCAATTAATTTATCTTAACAAGCACAGTCAAATGAATGCGTTATGTGAAGAACCAAAATCAGTCTTGCAGCTTCTTGTTTTTTTTTTGGCCAGCAGCTTTACTGTAATCCCTATCGCATCATTTGCATCATTTGACATCTCTGATAATACTGTTCTCTTCACCGAGCTGCTAGTAAACATAGTTAGCAACTAGCTGTCAAATATTTAGCAGCTAAAGAGCCGTTTATGGTTGATAAGGACCCAAACTCACCATAATAGTCTAGAAACATGGGAAAAGTGAGTCTTCCTAGCTTTACTCGTGCTAATGTTTGTCACTTCCTGGTGCACAGGCGGTGCCTCTACTACCCTGCATTAATTATTCCGTCTTCCTAGCACACTACTGGCCTCCGTCAACACGTTGCCATCTCTATCCTTAACCACTCCAACATGCTAAACATCCTTCCAATCTCTGATCTATACGTTCATTAAAAAGGAGGTTGTGATGATTTCTGTCATCAGTCTGACCTGAATTTAGTATCAGTCTCTAGTTTATTGTATCCATTGTATACAAGATTGTATATTGCTATATATTATTATTGCAGTAGAATTTTCAGTTTTCCACTGTACATTATATACTGTATCGCTAATGTTGCTGACTTTATTAAGGTAAATTTGTGCTGTTTCAATCTTTAAATCTAAAAGTGTGAGACCTTTTTTTTCTGTTTCTTAATAGTCTCACCAACAGAGAAAATAAATAACGTGTCGGTACTTCTCCTTCCTTGCAGACCTGGATGAACTGGCTGTCGATCACCTTCAGTGTCGTCCTATTCTTCTCAGTGGCTCTGTGCTACAACGCTTCCTGTCCCGCCTGCTACACCTCCAACCCCTACTGGACCATGCAAAGACTTCTGCAGGACCCCCTCTTCTACGCGCTCTGCGTCATCACGCCTGTCACTGCCCTGCTGCCGAGGTAAACTGTGTGTGCTTAACAGGATACACAACCCCATTTATCAGACATTTATGGCCCATTCCAGGAATCATATCGGCACCAGATGCCTTTCATGTTCACCCAGTAAGCCCTGGCATTCATCTCTGGGGATAGCGTGTCCTGATGTTTGGTTCTGTTTTACTTCCCAGATATTTCTACAGGGCGTGTCAAGGAACACTTTTTCCCAGCCCAGTCCAGGTTGGAAGACAGTTGGACAAACTCCCCCCTGAAACGCGCAGGAACATCCTCAGCCTCAGCAGGGTCAAGGCGGGGTCACCACTCTGCACCACGCCTCCCTTCCTGTCCCTCACTAAGCCCTCCCCTGAAGCTTGCAAAAATAAAGACGAGGGGAGTTTCCCAAAGACACTGCAGGAGCCTGTTTCACATGCAGATGAAGAGAGACGCGATCCGCGGCCCTCAGGCCCATCGCTCCTCTACTCGTTCGTTTCTACAGATACGGACACGCTTCCGTACACCAAAGATGCGCCCCAGCAATCATGGGAGCTCGGGCTACCTTCCGCCAAAGACTCCGAGTGCATTTACGAGACATTAGAGGTGTCGGACCTGAGCCGGCCCGGCTGGATCACCTCCACGCCTCTGCATTCACAGACAGACAGCGTCCAGCTGAACCTGCCCCCCGACGGAGACCCCCAGTGCGTCAGATACACAAGGACCTCAGAGGAAAGACTCCAGTCTGACCAGCGTGTTCTCCCAGCAGAGAACTCGGCGCAGTCGCTGCACACCATCTTGTGATGTCTGCGCCTCAAGTATATCACACAGACTCCAATTTGCACGATAGTTTCTTTAAATCATAACTTCTTTTGTATTTTTCAAGGAAATTTGTTTTATAAGAGATGCAAATAGGTACTTTATATTTTGGATGTTTAACATTTGTGCATTCTAGGAGATGGAATAACTGGAATAACTTCCAATAATTGTTTTTCCTAATTCTGGGAAGTCGTTGTTTCACCAAGCTCAGTACTTGACGGGGTTACAGAGTCCAGACATTCCACTGGTGTTTTCTTTCTGTTCAGTGTTTCAGCCTCACCTGTGGCGAGTCAGCCATCGGCATTCAACTTCGCAATGCAGTTGACGACGACCAACACATCACGCCCACACACACCGACACTCAACAGCACACACACACCCCGACGCTAAACAACACACACTTTATTTATCCCAAGGGGCGATTCAGTTTAAGCCGAGGGGGGAGCGGGAGCGGAGCCGAGGATTCGGCAGCTCCCCCAGCAGCCCGCCGGCATGTCCGACTCACTGCCGCATCGCAAGCCAATACCACCTATGCAGTTCATCAAGGAAGGGGAGAAACCACCACCACCACCTAGGAAGATCAAGAGGTGCCTCTTGCAGACTGCACCATCATGGGAGATGAGGGTGGACTCGGGGAGGAAGCTGCAGTTTCCCCAGGTTGTCCAAACCCCCCTCAGGCCTGATGTGGTCACATGGTCTGAGGAGGCAAGAGAGATCATCTTGATAGAACTGACGGTCCCGTGGGAGGATGGATGTAGCGAGGCCTCAGAGAGGAAGGCCTCTAAATATCAGGACCTGGTCCAGCAGTGTCGGGACAAAGGCTGGCAGGCCTGGCTATTCCCAGTAGAAGTCGGGTGCAGGGGCTTCCAGGCACAGTCTGTCTGGAAGATGCTCACAGCTCTGGGGATCATAGGAAGGGAGAGGAGGAAGGCTATCCGTAGGTTGGAGGAGGCAGCAGAAAGAACCTCTTGTTGGCTCTGGAGTAGGAGGGAGGAGTTTAGCTGGGGACCAGGAGAGGATGGCTGGTGATTGGCCATCACTGCCGGACCCACTAACTGGAGGGCGTTGTGGTTCAGGGTCGAAACGCCCAATGGTGGTTAGATGCCACCTGATGATATCTTCTCCTGGTTGTCAGCTACAGTCACTGCACAAGTGACTGAGAAAAAAGGGAGCAAGTGGATGTTTTTCAGTAGATAAATAGACATTTGCACTTTGGATGCCTTCTGTTGGAATCGCCATCGGTTATTGTTTGACTGGCGGCGCGTCTCAAGCTCAGCCACAGCGTGAAAAGGGGAGTCATCCCCTCTGTCGGGAAAAGGCCTTACAATGTGCAACCTTTGGATAAGTGCATTGCTGATGAGATATTGTCTCTCGCTGGAGGAGGTAATGTAAGCATCCCTCTTGCACGATCACACAAAGCCTTCCTGTTCTCTTGTGTAACTTCCCCACAAGCTTAAATAAAACCACAGGGCCACCCACTGGATACGCAACACAAAGACATACGTGGTGAGATGGCTGCTGGGTTGTGGGTTCTCTCTCGCTATTGTTTTTATGACATAAAGAATGGCCACTGTATAATCTTGTTTAAGTTTAGGTTTAAGCCCATCACAGTTATTACATGATCCCCTGAAGGACATGAAAGCACAAGGCATAGGTTTACCTGCAGGGCATTGCTGCAGGGTCACCAGCCAGGAGCTCTTACCCTGACACAATGCGATGATGGAGGAAAGTTTGGGGAAAATCCCAAACCGCTGCAGCTGATCCTAGGAAACTTGACATCCCCATGCCTGGATCTGGACCCCCAACTTTTTTTCTCCATTCATCACAGTGACCGCCAGAGGAAAGAATCTGTCCCTGCGTCACGTGTTTTTAGTTGACAGGGCTCTGTAACGCCGACCAGAGGGGAGGAGTTTGAAGAGGTTGTAGGCCAGGATGTGTGAGATCTGCAGATATGCTAGCTGCATGATTCCTGACCCTGGGCCGGTGCTGGAAGGTCAGCATGGATGATCCTCTCTGCATACCTGACACTCAGCTTTGTGTAACTTGTCTGGATCAGCCACGTGTGGTATTGGTGGACGCTCTCTAAGCCGCTCCATCTCTGGTCTGCATCGAAGGTGTCTGCCTGCACTTATTCTGATATGAGATAATAGTTGAATTATCATTTGGAAGCATCGACTGTTTTTCTACCGGCATAAATTATCGGAAAAATCAAATACCTCTGCACCGCTGTGGACATGCTGTGATTATAAGCAAAATGAAAACGAGGAGCCCAAATAGCTTGGAGGAGGCGGGGGCATCAATATCTGAAACGACATTGGGTCTAGTGGTGTGGCTGATCTATCTTGTTTGGTGAAAATGATTATTACATGACAAATGCTCATAATGGTGCAGGAGGGAAATCTCAGATCACCAAAATGACTAGGATGAATCCTCTGAGGAATATGATAGTTGCAGAATTCAGAATTGTTTAAATATCAGGCAATTGATTAGCAGTGTTGTGACCAGAGCCCCCCCCCCCTGAAGGGATGGCTTTAATACTAGAATAAGGAACATCCCAGAGGGCCGTAATACTGTGAAAAATGCATGAGGAACATATCGGGATTGGAAATTCCTTGGTTTTGCCTCATGAATATTTCAGTCCCTTTCAGCTGAAGTGTTATAAATCTCCTGAGTTGATGAGCTCATATTAAGAGCCTGGGGTTAGCGGGCTGAGAGGTATTCATCTATCCGACTGATCACAGGAGACGTGTCTTGATTTCCAGAGTGATCTCTGTCTCGGTTCGTCTGTAAACCCATTCCTGTAAGCGCTGCTATAATAATCCTCCTCTCACTACACGTTTCCTACACGCAACCTTCAGTGTCTTCCGCTCAACTCTGTTCACATTCTTGATGTACCGGCGTTAAAATGGAGGTTATTTGATATGTTCCAGGGATGAGTGTTGTGACAATCTCAATTTTAGACACTCTTAGACCCCGTGAAATTTCTGGAAGGGAGCTGAGTTTTACAAACACAGGATATGGTGTTATTACCCAAAGTGCACTGGACTCTGCACGGCAGGGTCCAGTGCACTTTTACTGTTTCCTCAATCGAATAAAACAAAATAAAATAACTTCTGACAAAAGTGTCCCCAAACTGAATGTTCGATTATTTGTGTCGTTACAGTGACCCCTAGGCTTGGCATGAGGTACTGCAAGCGTGATGACCTTTTGATGACCTTTTAGTTCAGTGCATTACTAAAAAATAATGTTAGTGGTTTCGTAAAACTTGCGAAACAAGATATATTCCATTAAATGATATAACATGACTGAATTACGGACTTTAAATAAACCAAACAGTTAGATTGATAAAACAGCGTTTTTGGGTGGTGTTTGTGATCTGTTTATACATCCGGGTTACTCCGGAGGGCGGGGCGGGTGTTTGACCGCCTCGCGGTGCATGCCGGGATACCTCTGTTGTTGTTTACAGATGGCGGTGGAGGGTCGTTTACTGTGACTTACAAAACAAATGTTTGCCCCTCACTGGGCTTTCTGAACCGCGCCGAGGCTCCGTGTCGTTACCGAAGCGGGAGCTCTTTCGACCGGACGGACTGCTGTCGTTAAAAGCTGCAGCTCTCCGGTTACCGGAGGACGTTTCTATTATTTCGCAGCGTCACTGACAGACTGGATCGAGTCCCTGTTTAAATCACAGGTTAGTGCTTGAAGCTGATCCAGGCGAATCAGTTCATGCTGCGTTCCTCGCCTTAGTTTGTTTGTCTTTTTGATAGTCATCTTGATATAATCTGTTTATTTTTAGTAAAACACCATGAATTGCTTCATAAGCCATGCTGCGTGACGTCACCAGTCAGCTGTCAGGTTGTTGCCAAACCACGGTGGTGAAATGTCTCCGTGCCTGCTTGTTATTGAACCAGGTGGCCATATTGTGTGTCTCGGATGGGAACTGATTAATGTTAATGTGAATGTTTTCTGCAGCGTTTTGAAGCGTCTCCTCCCAATTAAGAGCAGAGTTTCATGTATGATGAGTTTAGAGTCATTTCTACATCACTTGTATTTTACCGGTCGCTGATCAATCATGTTGTTAATTATTTTCACATTTGTAACCATCGCGCAGCTGAAGAACAGCACGAGCGGCTCTCTCTTGTTTACGCACGTTGTTTACGTGACGTCATTGTTTATAAGGGGGAGACACTGGCGTGATTTTAATCTTATATATTATATATAATTTGAGTTACAAATAATTTGAGTGAAATCATCCCTAGTTTAACTTACGTCAACATTTAACGTATTTAGAGATCGTGATGCAGCAGCAATCTTTGAATAAAGACCTAAACCTAAAAAAATAAGCGCAGACGCTTATTTCTATAAAGCAAATAATTGGGTTTAGAGGAATGACATCAGATGATAACGTAACCGGATGGAAGACATTATCAGATACCTGAAGGAGTTAACGGTTTTATTCATGTTTTCCAGCGTTGGGGTCGTAGGTCACTGGTTAACATTTCTTTCAGAGGACTGTAAATCGGGCCTGCAGGAGAGTGCCTGAATCCAGCTGAATGTGAGTCGCCTAAACCATTCGAGTAGCAGCTGAGCTGATATACATGCAGTCATCTATTAATATGTGTAAGCGTTGCATCATCATCATCAGTCTGTGTCTTTCAACACAAGAATCCCAGTACCGGTACATTTTCTGATTCATTGAAATGCTTTCCTTCGGTATCATCCTAAATTTGACATTCATTATAGCTGATCATGTTGGAATTATAAGTCTGACTTCCTGTTCAAATGTCTCACGCAGGAACAAAGCAGCTGCAAAGCATCTCATTGAGCGCTACTTCCGGCAGTTAACCGAAGGCTGTGGAAATGGCGACTGCGCCAATGAGTTCTGCGCATCGCGTCGTGACTTTCAACCTTTGGATAACAATTCAGCAGCCGCCAAAGCACTTGAGCTGTTTAAGATCAATGCCAAACTCTGCAATCTTCACCCCTCCGAGAAAGAGTCTGACAACCCCCCCTCAGAAGCCAGCACCAATGAAAACGCTCGTCTGGACAGCACAATGAGTCATGTGGACCCGTTTCCCCTCAAAGAGGACTTCTCGGGTATTGTAAAACTGACTCTTCGCTGGCTTTGAGATCCGCCTTCTCCGTGTTCACTCACTTTTTCTCTTCCTGTTTTGCTGCAGATGTTCATTACCTCACCGAGAACACCGCATGTATGATCCTGAGTTTCTGTGAGGAGGAAGGGGATTACTCTGCTCTTGTCCGTACCATCGGCAGGATTTTCTCGAATGTCGATGCCTTGATGCAGAGCTTCAGGAAGGATGAACCCGGCTCTACTGAAAACCTTGACTCTTTTAAACCGCCAGATGTGCCCCAGCAGAGTGCGCAGGGCGCTTCCGCTTCGTCTCGCTCATCAAACGAGGGTCTTAATAAAATGCCTGACCCTTGTGAGGTCACAGTTGACGTCTCCGCTGTGAGGAGGGTCTACGACAAAATTCTGTCCATCAGTCAGGTAGAAGCAGCTCTTGTGAATGCGCTCATTTATCTCACTCCAAATATGGAACTGGACCTGGAATACCTTGATGTGTATGAGACGAACCCAAATTACCTGAATATCTTCATCATTGTGATGGAGAACAGAAACCTTCACAGCCCGGAGTACCTGGAAGTCGCATTGCCGCAGTTTTGCAAGGCGATGAGCAAACTGCCGGTGAGTGCTCTCGCCAGGCTGTCAAAGCTGTGGTCCATGTATGATCTCCCACACATCCGCCGCGTGATGGAGACCTTCCAGCAGCTCATCACTTTCACAGTTGTCAGCAATGAATATGACGGTGAAAATCTGGTGAACGACGACGAGACTGTTGTGGCTGCGACCCAGTGTTTGAAAGTTGTCTTCTACGCAAGCATCCAGGGTGGGAATGTGGACGTGGAGCACAACGAGGAGGACGAGGAGGACGTGGAGTCGGACGGGCTCACCCTGCATGAGCTGCTGGGTGAGGAGCGGCTCTATAAGAAGGGTCCCCAGGTCGATGCCCTAGAGAAAGACCTGGGTGTCAGATCGATAGATAGCATAAAGCCCCTCATCCCCTTTGAGGAGTTCATAAACGAGTCTCTGAACGAAGTGTTGGAGATGGACAAGGACTTCACCTTCTTCAAGGTCAATGCTGAAACCAAGTTTTCTTTCCAGAGCTGCCCCTTCATTCTCAGTGCCGTCACTAAGAACCAAGGACTGTATTATGACAACAGGATCAGGATGTACAGTGAGCGACGGCTCACAGCCTTCTACAGCATGGCCCAGGGTCAGGAACCCAACCCTTACCTCAAGGTCAAAGTCCGCAGGGATCACATCATCGACGACGCCCTCGTGCGAGTGGGTTACAGGCGTGTTTGCTGCTCATGGTGTGTTTGGCCCTGTGGTGTTTTGCCTTTGGATTAACCTCCTGTGTTGCAGCTGGAGATGATCTCCATGGAGCACCCGTCCGATCTGAAGAAGCAGCTGTTCGTCGAGTTTGAGGGGGAACAAGGTGTCGACGAGGGAGGCGTTTCAAAGGAATTCTTTCAGTTGGTCTTGGAGGAGATTTTCAATCCAGACATAGGTGAGGCTTGGAATGACGACTCTATCCTGTCCATGTTGGCTTTCCATACGTCCATGTTACAGCGCATATTAAGGGAATACATTTTTGAAATGCACGTTTGCTCTCTTGACAAGGGGTAGATGAGAGAATTGATACTAATCTTGCGTAGCTAAGCCTCTCCAGGGATGTATTGAATGTATGAGGCAGTGATGCTTAACTGTTGCTTGATCTATTCCTCTTTCTTTGTGCATGCTTCTCTCCTTCTGTTTGATTCTCTGAACAGGAATGTTCACCTATGATGACGAGACGAAGCTCTTTTGGTTTAACTCCTCCTCACTAGAGAATGAAGCACAGTACACTCTGGTTGGACTGGTCCTGGGTCTGGCCATTTACAACAACTGCATCCTGGATGTGCATTTCCCCATGGTTGTCTACAGGAAGTTGTTGGGCAAGGAAGGAACCTACTTGGACCTGTCGGACTCGCATCCAGTACAGTAAACTTCTGCAAAGCTAACAGACAGCGAAGGCGATAAATCGGTGCTGGATTTAGATCTTTGTTTTACAGATGCCTTCCTCTGCTGCAGATGTGTCTGTAATAAACCGTACGACATTCTCAAGGATAATTTGCAGCATTGTATAGTTTTCAGCGTTTCTGGAATGAGTTGCTCGACACAGGGAAGCTTGGCTCTAGTCTTCATATGATTTTTCCAGACAACTAGTTAAAGACTCGGTCAGGAAAATGACGAGGGAAAAAGGTTTTTGTTGCTCAACTGAAACTTAATATATCTATTTCTTCAAGTAGATTTAAACAAAATAAACTTTCAGAAAGACTTGTAACTTTTTAAAAGCAGGTGAGTTATATTACTTTTGAACAGAGGCAGGCTAGCTGTTTTGAGCCTGTATGCTAAGCTGACTGCCATCTGGGTTCAGATTTATGGGCTTCAATCTTCTAAATTAAATCTATTTCCCAAATATCCCAAAACATGACTAACAGCAGTTGTTTGCTGTTTTGCCTGCAGGCCCTCTACCAGAGTCTGAAGGGGTTGCTTGAGCATTCTGGCAATGTGGAGGAGGACATGATGCTTACCTTCCAGATATCACACAAAGACCTTTTTGGAAGCCCCGTTTTACACGAATTAAAAGAGCAGGGCGATCAGATCCCTGTTACCAAGGAGAATAGACAGGTGAAATGACAAAGAATTCTTCAATTTCGCGTTTCCTAGAAGTCTGTTGGGTCATTTTTCTGTAATCCTGCAAACTTTGCTGTACATGTAACAGTCGTTTTTACTTTTGTGGTTATTCGCAGGAGTTTGTGTACCTATATACTGAGTACATACTGAACAAGAGTGTGGAGAGGCAGTTCAAAGCCTTCAAAAAAGGCTTCCTCATAGTCACAAATGAGTCCCCACTGAAGTATTTGTTCAGACCTGAGGAAGTGGAGCTGCTTATCTGTGGAAGCAGGGTGAGGAAGTAAACCTTGATTTCCATTTGTGTTGTTTTATTGTCGCCTGTGTTTACGACTTAAAGAGAACTCTGCTTGGCTTTCACAGAAACTCGACTTTGACGCACTCGAAAAGACAACTGAATACGACGGAGGTTATAACAGAGACAGTCAAATCATCAAGTAAGTCTGATTTTTCTCCGAATGGAAAACGCATCAACGAGGCCAATTCCAAAATAGGCTTCAACCAACATTTTACAGCGCAAGAATCGCTTGATTTTTACGAGTGAGATCTTCGCTCTCCTTTATTTCTGCACGCAGGGATTTCTGGGAAACGATTCACTCTTTTGGAGAGGAGCAGAAAAGGCTGTTCCTTCAGTTTACCACAGGCACAGACAGAGCACCGGTCGGCGGGCTCGGCAAATTGAAAATGATCATTGCAAAGAATGGCTCCGACACAGACAGGTACAGAACAGTGCTGAAGGAGCCAGCATACCTGAGATGTAGCTGTACCAGCTATTACGTTTCCTTGCTCGTCAAACAAAATCCCAACAATCTGTTGATGCGTGATGCGCCGGTTTCATCCAGCCCAGCATCCCTCTCATACTTCACCCTGTGTTTCAGGCTGCCAACGTCTCACACCTGCTTTAACGCACTGCTGCTCCCTGAATACTCCTCCAAGGAAAAACTGAGGGAAAGACTCCTCAAGGCCATCACCTATGCCAAAGGATTTGGAATGCTGTGAGAGATCCACAGAGAGAGTTTCTGACTGAATTTTAAGTAAATGAGGGAGTATCACAAAATCTGCTGCAATAACTCGGTGCCTAACACTTCACTCTGAGGCCAGAGCTCCTCTGAGCTGCGGCCATTTACAAATCAGTAGATTTCCCAAAGAATTTAACATTGGACTTGCACTGTTTATGCTTGTGTGTTTAGTTTCTGGACAATCATTTGAAACTGTG
The DNA here is from genome assembly GCF_040956055.1 of Brachionichthys hirsutus. Taxonomy (NCBI): domain Eukaryota; kingdom Metazoa; phylum Chordata; class Actinopteri; order Lophiiformes; family Brachionichthyidae; genus Brachionichthys; species Brachionichthys hirsutus. Next base: position 12,162,180 of record NC_090905.1, read on the forward strand.
AAAGTGCACTTTATTGAAAGCAGCACACGCATTATATTTAAGGACTTGCTTTGGATTTTTTTTGTGTGTGTTTTATTTTTCATGGTGTAACAGTATTCAGTCCTCAGGCTCTCTTCCTACAACTGAGTGGAATAAGATTATGGTGCTCCTTTGTTGTGATTGTATTTGTCGCACACCGAAGCCTTTTGAAATACCGAGCTAGCCTCCCTGACACACTGTTTAAATGTCTTTCTGTCAGAGCGAGAACAAATTTAAGCTTATTTATTCCTGTGTTGTGCCTGTTGCATACATAAAATAAGCCTGAGCAGATGCAGTGTGGTTTGAAACGTACTGGCTGACTAGTCACTATGAAGTGTTACGCTTTCCGTTAGGTTGTTTGCCTTTTTTGTTTTGTTTCTTGGATTGCACATTTCCAAGAGCTCCTGCCACATGTTTGATGCTGATTTAAAGAAAAGGTTTATTTGGCCACATATCTCAGGTATATAGAGAATGCGCAGATAATGTGAAGCAAATGGAAAGTGATTGTTATGCAAAGCAAATAAAAGTACAAAAAAATCCAGAACATTTCTCATTGAAATTAAATGAATTTCCACTTAAAACACATGATCAAGTTTAAAGCCAAACAAATAACATGTTTACTATCAATTCATAACATAGCTAGTGAGTCAGCGATCAAACCAAGAGAGCCCTGAAAGTTTTTTGCTCACTCTCGTCTGATTTAGAGTTCACAGCGTTGCTGCTAGGGTTAGAGTTTGGCCTGCGCATAAAGCATGAAGCTAAAAGTCACAACCAGACAGCAATGAAACTGCAGCTACCTATATATACACAGTTATATATACACTGCATATATAGTATGTATATTTGCAGAAACAGCCCGCAAAATGAAATACTAGCTGTTTAGTTAAACGAACATTTTGATGTTTATTCACTTAACATTGCGGTTCTGATCGTGTGTGCTGATAGTAACTTATGAACAGAACTGCCTTTGGGCTTTTTTCTCTACACTCATACATCAAACGGATTACATTTGCATCATATTTTAAATATAAAGGAATATCAACACTGATTAGGAAAAGAACCATTCCCATTATTCTAAGGCTCGGAGAAGCCATTTATTTGCATGCGCGCGGGCTTCTCATGGAAATACTCAAGTCATTTCATGCAACTGGATGCCAGACACTGCAAACAGTTTGACACATGACAATAATAAAAGTACAAATTGATATAAACATGGGTTTTTAAGAAGCGTCATCTACAACATTAAATAGAAATCCCTTCCCTTCTGTTTCTGTTGGGTCCTTTCGTCATCTACTCTCATCACTGCACTTTTTTGTCTTTGTCAGCCACCACCTCTGACAGGTCCTCCGGCGTTATGGATTTCGCTTTGCTCTCCATCTCGGTGACCCTTTGCTTCATCCTTATCTGGCCGGAGGTTACCTCTGCCATCAACTTTGCGAACTTTGTCTGCATGGCGTCCAAGTTGGTCTGCAGCTTAACGATTTTCTCCTCCAAGTCTTTGGGGTCGGCGCCAGCGTTGGCGATCGCCTCATCGATCAGGTTGTCTTTCATCAAGATGGATTTCCCCTTCTCCTCCAGAGCTTTCTTAGCATCTGGATACTCAGTGAGAGCTTCCACCAAGTCATCCTTGGACAGGGCAAAAAGATCCGAGTAGCCCACGCTTCTGATGTTGGCTGTTCTCCTGTTGCCCGCTTTACTACCCTTGATTCCCAAGATACTGATTTCCCCAAAGTAGGCGCCATCACTGAGCACGACAAACTGGGTGACGCCGTCGTCAGCCACCACAGCTAGCTTCCCTTCCTTGATGATGTACATCTCCCGGCCAATATCCCCCTTCTTACAGATGTAATCGCCAGGACTGAACACTTGTGGCTGCAGCTTCAGCACCAATTCAATCAGCAGACCAGCTTCGCAATCTTGGAAAATACGCACTTTTTTCAGCGTGTCCAAATGTACATTAATGGCGATCTCCGCCCTGAGCTTGTCTGGGAGGTTCTTCAAAACTTCCTTCTCATCGCAGGTCTTCTTCTCAGTCCACAAGTAGTCAAACCACTTGATGACCCGGGCCTCCAGGTCTTTGGTGACCTTTCGAAACTGCATGTACTGCTTTATGGAGTCGATCTTTGCTTGGAACTCTGCGCGAGAGGCGTTCATGTTGGAGATCATGGCACCGACATTGCCGACAATACTGGCAAAGATAAGCACACCGGTGAGGAAGTCGGAAATGACAAAGAGGAATTCAACGTCCCTGACTGGCGGCGGCGTCTCTCCGATGGTGGTGAGGGTCAGCGTGGACCAGTACAAGGAGTAGATGTACATCCTGGCCAGGCGGCCGTACTCCGGGTGGCTGATGTTGGGATAAACCCAGGTGTCACTGCCAAAACCAATGGTCTTTGAAATGGAAAAGAACATGCAAGCGTTCCAGTGGATAATAACAAGGATATAGAGCACGAGGTTGCTGATCCGAAACATGTTCGGGAAGCTGGTTCTGGTTTCAGTTCGCTCAAAGAACTCAAAGAGCCTTGGGATTTTGCAAAGGCGATTGAATCTGAATTCCGGGTTGTTGAATCCGAATTTCAGGAACAGCAGATCAGTGGGTATCATTGCCACCATGTCGTATTTGAACTGGGGTGTCGTTCTGTACTTATCCCTCAGTTTCTTGGAATCCTTCACCAGCAGGCCTTGCTCCAGATAACCTGAAGACAAACATGGAAGTCAAAGGCAAATCCAAAACTAAAAGACAAATAGATTCTGTACTAAAAGTCCAACCTGTCCTTGACCTGACAAAGCTGTCCATGTAGTAGATGGCATCGGCGGTGTAGTCCAGGACTATCCAGAGTTTTGTATATGTGTTCTGGAGTTCATTAAAACAGGCTCTGGAAGAAAAACACAATTGTATTTTTTTAAAATATATATATATTGAACATGCTGTAGAGTGAATTCTGAAGAACAAACAATACCTCGTTACAATCATCATCAGGTTATAAAACACCGGGCCTGAGATGATGGACAGCCACCTGTAGTACTGGTCTGTCGCTGGATCCATGATCCAGATGTCTTTCCTAAAAACAACAACAACAGCATAGCTTGATGCACGAAGCAACGCCGACGACTCCTGTGTTGCTGCTCTCTATGACTCATGATATACTTACGGAGGTTCCCCTTTCTTTTTCTCATCTTTCTTATCATCCTTTTTCTCATCCTTCTTATCATCCTTTTTCTCATCTTTCTTCTCGTCCTTTTTCTCATCCTCCTTTTTCACATCTTTTGTGACCTCCTCTTTTTTGCTATGGACAGTGGGTAGTATTTCATATAGTTTCCAGTGCTTTTATAAAGAACAGAGATGGTCTAGGGGGGGCTCTCAGAGGGCTCCTAGACTACATGAACGGGGTCTCTGGGGGGGGGGGGGTAGCTATGCTACACTGTCCACATGATAGACACTGTTCCACTTACTTGTCTGTGTTGTTGCAGTTATTCATGTTGTAAGCAGCTAGCGGCCACTTACTAACAAGAGTTGAGAAAGAAAGGACAGCAGTTTTGCAAAGTGATCCTGCAGAATGTTTGACAGGAAAGTTCTTCAAAGTGAACATTGTCCAAGTCTCCACCCGCTGTTGTTGCCTCGGCCGAGTAGGACATGTCTTTGACAGCGTTTTCCATTTGTCTGTCTGGAAGCAGTATTACGGAAAAACTGCTGGATGCATCTTGGTCTAATTTAGATCCCATTAAATTTTGCGAGCGATCCGGATAAAAGAAAATCTGGATGTTTACATTTACTTATAATGGAGGCTTTTAAAAAAATCACATCTTGTAATATATGCATTCAATTCACTCACCAAAAATCACAATCATAATGAACTATCATGCAAAATGTCTCCTGGATCTGATCCAGAATGAAGTTTGGAAAAAATATTTAATTGTAACATTGAAAACTGCATTTATGGATTCAAAATTCTGTTACAAATACACATCAACTCTGATTCACTTTTACTTTTCATGGTTGGTGTATAAAGATACCAAGAACAATCTAGAACCTTTTGATGATAATGTAGATCACCATGAGGACGGTGTAAATCTATTTATGAGGGGAATGAGCTGCTTAGCGGAGGCGGCAGAGGAGTGCTTTTGTAATTTATATCTTGTTACATTCTAAATAAACATTTTCTTAACAGTCTTCTCTCGTCCCACAAAATATTTTTGATGACTTCTCTTGAAGTTGGTTGTGGTCCCATAAAAATATCCAGTGAAATATTTTATGGGGTCATGAACTGGAAGACATTTGACTTGGTTAGTAGAGTAATAATCACATCATGTGTTCACACTAAAGCTAGTAAAAAATAATAAGAAAAAAATAGATACCAAATATTGAGTTTTGCTTTTCTTTTTTTGTCATTATTCATCTGCTGTGATCTATCAATGATTCAGTCACACATCAGAGACCTGATTCAAGTCGTTGTCTTAGAGGGTCATGAGCTCAGCGCATCACAGGCCTGCGCCAAGGGAAAGCTAATCACCTTCAAGCTTAAAGCCAGAGCCCTGTAATCGCAAGCTGAGATTACTGGATATGTAATCACCAAACACCAACGTGGCCTGGAGCTGCATCTCAATTTCAAACCACACCGACTTGCACGGCCTTGCGGATACAAATCCCTAAGAAGTAAAGACTTTTCTATCGAGATCCAGGCATTACTGCCTGATAAAATCTAAAAACAACAACACGAGATGGGGAGTTTTTCACCATCTCCATTCATCTTTCAAGGACTCACGCATGGATTCTTTTTTTTTTTTAGTGGCCGTCAGCGTCACTGCTACGAGGGCCAGTCCTTACTTTCTGTCACGGCTTGTGTCATCGTGACCCAGAGGCTGGGCGCCGCTCCCTCGGTGGGCGATATCTTTGAGATCAGGGCCTCTGAAGCGCTCGAGGAAAGAGTCGTTGCTCTGTGTCTCGGGGTTGGCTCGGTGATGCCTCCAGTTCCTCAGCATGTAGAAGAAGTAAGACAGCCTGGGAGGCAAAGAGGAACAAAGTGACCCCGGGCTAGACTATCAGCCATTGATCAGATGACAGAATTAGTAAATACCAAAGGTGGAAAAGGTATTTAAAGTAAAAAAAATAAAAATAAAAAATTGCATTACAGTATTATATTTTAGAATTCTTCAGCGTCTGTGTGTTAGCGCTGATGTCGGATTCGTTATTATATGATGTAAGGTGAAGTCGTTTTAATGCCACTGGTTCTCAACATAATGTGACAGAATTAAAGGGAGAGAAATATTTCAGTATTCTGATTCATTGTTTAGATATTTGACTGAATATTATCTTTTTGTGAAACATTGGAAATTGAATCTCTTTGAACCTCAAGTGGAGTTATTTAAATGAATCAACTTACGACGCTTGACTTACTTTCCACCACTGGTAAATACCCACTTAGAACTTAAAAGTATTACTGCACATGTTTACCTGGCCATAGCCCCGGAACCTGTAAATAGGTCTCTGTGAGACAACGTTCTCTCTGAGAGGGAAGGAGAGCGAGTCCTGCAAGACGGCAGGTGTAAAAATGAGAACGAAGATAAGTAAATGTCACCAGGTCAGTTTAAAGTGACTCGTTTCAGACTGACCAAGGTTCAAAGTTCGGTTCTCAGGTGGTTAAATCGCTGAACACACCCTCAAACGTTCCCAGAACCCCAACATTTTAGTGTAGCATCAATCTGACAAATTGCATGGTGATGTCAAACCTGCTGTCTCCATTTTCAATGACAGCCAGCTCCTCATCGGGTGTGCTGCTGCTGCTGGTGGACAGTCGTGGTCTGGCTGAAACGGAGCTCTCGCTGCACATTGCTGCCATGGCGTTTCTGGCTCTGCTGGCCTGAAGCACAAATGCACAGAGAATAACCTGCCGGGAGGCTCGTGCAGCTCGACGTAACATTTTACAAGGCAGAAATCCAAGCAGCTTCTTTTCGGTGTTTGAGAGTAGCACCTAAAAATACCTCCTTATTATGGCCTTAACACTAAACAGGATCAGTGGCCTCCCTCGCTGAATGAGCCGCTGTTTTGTTTTATATAACTAAGCTATGGCTTACAGGTAGACTGCAGTCGCGCTGTTCAGCGGTGCATTACAACTTAAGTCTATTAGGGCACCTTTTAAAGAACAGGGACGAGCACCCAGGACAGAGACGCTCAGTCAAAACAGCCGGGCAGTTATATTCTCCATAAAAGTTTCTCACCTGCATTTAAAAAATAAAAATGTCAAATTTTGCTGCAGTTTTTGAGAATATTTCTACCCATTTGCAATTCTAAAAATAAACAGTGTAAAATCTTCCTCAAATTGTTTTTGTTTTTTTTAGCCTGTTGGTGATCTATGTGGAACACCTGTGGTTGTAACAAGTGCATCTACACCTGTAGATTAGTGCTAATACCAGGGAGTTAACCAACCCCCCCCACCAAATTAAATCACTCTGTCAATCACCAAGAAGGCGAGTGATGAAGGGTGGATGAGAGGTGCAGCCATCGGCGGGTCTAGACACTATATGAGTCTAAAGGTGCATATTTATCATGGACTACTGCTATATATTCGATTTATTTTTAAGGTTGACCAACACTTTTCTGCTTTCAGACATGGCAACCACAAAAAATAAAAAAGATGATGATCTCTGATTATTGCGGAAAAAAGAAAAAGTAAGCAGAGTTTATTCACAGTATTCATTTCTTATGAGCTATAAACTCATTTTCTAAAGGTCTGTGTTTTAATGATAAAAAGGATCAATCTAATGCGTCCTCTCGTGCTCATCATCGCAGGATTAGTTTCGTTTACTAGCGGGCCGAACAGTCCGAACCGGACCTTACCTGCGGCAGAGGTGACGCACGCAGCTCACCTGGAATGAAGCCGCCTTCACGCCGACTTTTGAAAACCGACCAAACAATCAGTTCGCCGCTGCTCGCTTCGGTTTAATCCCATTTTCCAAAAAGGAAATGTCGGGAATTTAATCCAGAGGAATATTCCCGTCCGAACTCAGCGTCAACAGAAGCATCGACGCGTCTCGGGCTGTCCGTGAAGGCAGCGGCGCTGCAGGATGAGGAGGAGAGGCTGACAGATCCCAGATCAGATGAGGGAGGAGACCTGAGCAGTGTGGTACCAACCATCACTGACACAGAGTGACCCGAGCAGCCTGCTTCAAGTTATTATCATGTTTCACATGTAATAAGAGTGAATGAAAAGAAGTACAACTACTGAAGTACTGTGATATTCTAATGGATTTGTACTGTGCTTTCATACCATACACCACGTACAGGTACTGTAGGCCTCCTTGCAGCATGTAATCTACCAGCAGTCAGTAATATTGATATTATATAACACAAAGTGTTTTCATTACAACATAAAAGATCATTTAAAAAAGCTCAAATTCAGTCAGACACAAGAGGAGATGCTAAATAATAAATTTTGTTTTGATCAGGTGAGGCTTTATTGAGATCTTCTAAAAAACGGTCCGTTAAAAAAAAAAGTTTTGGCGTCACTTTCGATTGTGATTTTAAATTTGGTAAGCAAATTGGTTCTGTGGTCAAAGGTGCATCTTTCAGCTCCGGGTGCGAGCCAGAGTAAAGCTCTATCTGTCGCCCAAAGATCCAGAGAGAGAGAGAGAGGTCTTCAGGTCGGTTGCTGTTGGATCAGGCTCCAAACCAAAAGGAACCGAGCTGCCCCTAAATTATGGAACAGCGTTCCCATAAATATTAGATCTGTCCGGACTCCTAGGATGTTTAAATCGTTACTGAAAACTCAACTCTTCTCACTGTCTTATAAATAAGTTGAGCTGCATATTATTTTTATGTCGACTGTCGTAGGCTTTTTTTTTGTACATTTTTGTTTTGTTTTATGCTTTTATACTGCAATGGTTTATGTACTATGTGCTTTAATATTGTACTTTCTATTTTATAGCTATACTTCTTTGTTTGGGCAATTTTTTAAATTGTACAGCACTTTGCAATAATACGTGCTTTATGAATACATTTGACCTTGACCTTGCCCTTGTTCATGTTGTTTGCAAGTCAGCCATTTCATAAAAAGTCATTTTGCTGTTTTCAGTTGAAAAGTCCTCTGGCATTGCATTATTTCTTCTGTCATCATACGGCCATTGCACCGACCTTTACCTCCACGCCTCCACCACATCAACTAAAGCATAAGGTAAGAAGAGACTCCACGGAGCCTCACCGCTAATCTCAGATTAGCCTTGAGAGCCTCTTTCAGACGCCTAATGCCCCTCATGGATGCCGCCTTCAAGATGTTTAGCAACCATGAGCAGTCAGGCTGCTCTAAATTGACATAGCATGTATATTCACTCACTGATACGTTTAATTTAAATATAAATACTGCTGCTGTTGAGTCTGTGTGTGTGTGTGTGTGGCTTGGCTCTGGATGGGATCCTTATTGTAGGCTTGTCCTCACTTAGAATAGTCTTAAGCCAATCCATTTATAGAGTCTGTGGATACCAGCCACCACCAAATATGACATCCTTCTTGCGTATATTTTAACCATCGTTTCTGAACTGTGACTTTAAGTTCAATATGACAGGACTTGTTTTTTTTTTTGCATCCTTTTAAATAGGAGTGTTTGATCCTTGTTCAAACCAACTGTCACAGACGGCATTAAATGCATTTTCACCTGTTTGTTTTCATATTGTCATTTTTCGATTGGATTTTTTTGCAGTGCGTAGGCAGATTGCAGCGCAGCGGTCGACCAATCAGTCTAAGTGGCCAAAGCGCCGCTGTGAGTCCTCTTGTGCTGATTAGTTGTACCCTCTTCATCAGATGATGAGGATGAGTGTTTGTCCTTTGCCATGGTTTTATATGATTTATCCTCTGCCAAACACACACACGCTTTGTTATTCAAGGGCACTCAAGGGCAGATCCGTGCACAACATGCCAGACGCGGCCCTCATGGCGCGTGGGCGGATGACCCCTCTGTGGAGCGTGCTGACTTCATATTCATTCAGGGGTATCTGTGCAACGCTGACAGTGAGGCGGTGACCTGAGTGACACAAGACAACAACAACACAAACAACAACACAAACAACCACTCACACCTAGCGATCAATGGTCAGGGAGCCTGCACGGATACGCGGAGGCCTCTGCTCCTCAGGTGGATTTGAACCTTGAACCTTTTTGCGATAACACAACGGCGTGCCACGCGGTACACAATCACACAATCACACAATCACACGTCTCTACTGTAGAAAACACGAGGAAATCAGAAGGCTCAAAAAAGTGACAAAGAATAAACCATCTTCATGACGAACCGTCTTCTTCACTGGCTGGTAGGAGAACAGATATTTAAACTTTGGTTTTGTTAGCATAGTGGGAGTGAGAGAGGATCATTGTGAGTCTCACTTGTCCAGTGAAACTGACACGGCTGTTGACTCACGGGATTAGACAAACCACTGTGTGTCTTCAGCAACTCTGTGAGGGTGTGACGTTAAAGGTTCTGTGCTGCACACCAGCCAGACTAGAAGCCTGTTGGATGAGAGGAAGATGAGAATAGATGAGGAAGAATTCCGGCTGCTTCAGATTCAACCTTCAAGGATTACCACGATGTGATGACTGAGAGTCTACATCAATGATATATGAAATGCTTTATACTCCCATCCAGAATCAGAATCAGAATCAGAATCACATTGCTATTATCGGGTGCTGTATATAGAATATTCAGAGAGAGAAAAATGCATTTATTCTATTTTGGAATGAGGCTGTAACAAAACAAAATGCGTATAAAGTGAAGTGCTGTCTACATTCCAGATGCACTGTACAGTATCTGGAATGCACTGCACTGTAAGATAATGACAGGGCGACAATCTGCGTCGCTGACGAACCAGAAGCGCTCCTTGGCAAAGAAGTTGTCAGTTAGCTCTGACCTGAAAGAGTCAGACGACAACACCCAGATCCCTTTCAAAGATATTATGCAATCAGAACACTCTGTCAGCATTCCGTCTGCTCCTGCAGCATTCCGACTGCTCCTTCTGCAGCATCTGTCACAGAGGTGATTAAATTATGATGTATGAACATGTATCTCTTTACTCATGGCAGCCAACAGGATGCTTCCATGAGCGCAAACATTCTTTTACACGCCATAAAATGACCTGCGCCATCTCATTCAGACAAAGTCAACAAATGGTTTGCCCCTGAGTGGAAGCCGTCTGACGGGGCTCCTACTCCTCAGCCCCCTAACATCTGGTGCTTTCCATCCACTAGGCCTTGGAGAAAATAGTATGTGTTTTCCAGCCCATATTAAGTCCCACTCTACATGCCAGCTCCTTCAGAGATATATTTTGTTGTTAGGGTTCAAAACATCAAGGCAGGACCACATGATAGGAGATGAAGGACTGTCATTGATATTGCATTTCAAGGGTGCACAAATCTGATACAGTGGACAAAGTCCTCAGTGAGCCGATTGTAGTTTCCTGCCAAAACTTCCTTGAAAACATAATCATAGTAATGCCGCTGATAAGTATTCAACATCAGCAACTATGTTTAAAGATTGGGGAAGTAAAATTTTGTCATGCCTGAGAAGGGCAGGTCTAAAACTGACTGGAAGTTTAATCGTCCAATCACCAACAGCCAAGTGTAACTTTTTTTTTTTATTGAACCAATGAAAATACAAACTTTCAATGAGGATAACAAATCTAGAAAAAAAATACAGATAACGTGGGGATAACTAAATATAAGGAACAAATAAAAACGTACATTCAAATACTGTACATTATTTAAAGAATTATGTATTTTAAAATGTGCATATAGGAGCAGAGGTGCAGCGAAAGATTATTTAAATTCAAAGAATAAATAATGAGCAAAGTTCTGATTTACTTCTATAGCAGTTTTGTTTTTTTCTTATTTTTCAAGGCAAAATTCTTTGGTAAATCCAGAAAAGGAGGGCTTATTATTTTGCACAATGAATATGATATTTACCCAATAATAATATTATGTTTATGATATCTGAAACAGATGAGGCCCAATTATCCAAAATTTAATTAATAATAATTTATAATATAATAATTAATAGTAAAAAAATAATATGATGCAATTCAAAATATGGAACATCATTAATTCTTAGTGAAATCGATTTTGTTTTATGTCTGACCAAAAAACAGTGCGATGCAGGGCATAAGAAAAATAAATGTTCTAACGTGCCAGAAAGTGGTTTGACTCGGTTTTAGTTAATTGTCTTTGTAGGTGATTATGTTAATTAAAATTCCTTGATGCAGTGAAATGTCACTATCTTCATTTAATAAATTAACTTTCATTTACATAAAGGAATTGGTGGCTCATTAAGTTATATAAAACGATATAATTGGAATGGGTGGACATGCCTAGCATCTAAAACTAGAGGAGGTATGATACATTAGACGAAGTTATTAAATTTAATCCTGCATTAAAATGGAAAATATTCAGATAATAAGCACCTAAAACGTCCTTTTTCAGATTACCCCTTGAGAGATCCCCCTCCGATGCAGCAGAGAGCAGCACACGTCATCACGCTAAACCCCGACGCGACGCTTATGAAGAAGAAGAAGAAGAAGAAGTAGACGAAGGAGAAGAAGAAGAAGGGGGGAAAGAAGAAGAAGAGAGAAAAAAGAAGCGAGGCCGATGTCTTGATCTTTAGTTAGCTTCTGTCAGGTGGCGCTGGAGTTGTTTTTTCTCCAAGGATATGATTGACAGAGTCAGCGGAGGTCTCCACGGGCATGCCCCCCGAGCCGCTCGCTTGTTATCGTAACAGGAAGACCTGCAGCATGGCGAGTCGCGAAAGAGCCCAAAGTTCTCGCCCCTGCCACACAGGAACAAGATCTCCGTGTGTTGGATTGTTGAGGATATTATTTATTGCTTTTATTCACACGACGCGGGCCAATCATCAAGGTTTGTGAACTTTAGCTGTAGCTAGCGCTAACTTCCGTAGATGTTGCCTTTGCGGGCTAACTTTATCACTGCTAATCTGCTATCTTGCTAAAAAATACTTCTAAGTGTTTATTCGTGGTTTCCGTTAGGAAAAGCAGAGTGATAATGAGTTCAAAGATCGAGTCAGTTCAGCATTAAAGTGGTACCTTCGGGTGGCTAACCCATATGTAGCCTTTAAGGTCACGGGGAACAGTGGCCGGTATTTATATTAGCTTAAATCAGTAACTGCATGGGCTTTGCGTACTGGAGGTAAGGGGTGCGTTGGATTACCTTCCTATCCCCGGTACCCCGGATTACCTTCCTATCCCCGGTACCCCAGTGACGTAATTTCCTCATAGAATAAATATTGAAGTCTTTCAGGTGACTGTAAACGTGGCTGCTAGTTTTGCTTTTGGGATCCAGCAGTTCTGGTGTCATTTGCCAAAAGTCCAGCCACATGTTGTTTCTCCCGGTTCGTGTTGGGCCACAGTGTGGCTCATTCGGCCAGTCCAACTCCGGGGAAAGGTGTGCCGAGTCTGGGGCCGTTTCGTTTCTTTCGCTTTCGTTGCTTCCACACACAACCACAGTATTTGTGCTTGTGTGTTAAAGTTGTGTTGCCGCCTTCGCACAGACCCATGCCAGGGGGGGGGAACGTGAAGTCGTATTTAAAAGGAGGACTCTTTAAATCTCTAACATCTTAAACCTAAACAAAGTCTTAAGCAAACTTCAGTTTGGAATTCGCTAAGAAACCAGTTTCTTTGCCCTCAGTTTCTATTTGCTTTGGACAAACTGAGCACAAGTGAGTTTATTTAGTGAGGAAGGAATTATATATATATTTGTTTCTCATTTATTGAAGTTTCACTATAAATGTATTTTATTTAGTCACTGATTGAAAGTTGTTTCTTTCCTCTCTATTCTGGTAAATAATTCACTCTTCTACCAGAACCTCATCACTTTAGCTGTGTGTAGTCTCGGGAGTGAAAACGACCTGGATCTGTGTTGTTTTTTAAATCCCAAACCTACATTGTATTCATCAGAAGATTGACAAATGCTGTTTGTCTATTCGTGCCAGCATAATAACAGGCTCCCATGTCGTATTCGTGGTGGACAGGAGTATCAAATAGTTTTATCATTGATCCTCCTAAATAAGCATCAGTAGTATCAGAATATCTTCATGCAAATATTGCTTCCATTTTATTCTTTTTGAAATGAGAAATTATCAATTTGGTATTGAAAATCTATATTATAGGTTATGATTAACAATTAGTAAAATAATAGACGCTAAGCAGTGATTGAAATTGCTTTCATGTTCTTAAATGTGCGTCAGTTACAGACTCGGTCGGTGGCGCATGCCTTCAAAGTTGTTTCGTGATCTGTCAAAAAAATACAAAGATGGAAAGAGGTGCGGCGCTCATGACCTCAAGCTCCTCCCCCTGGATAGAGCTTGAGGTAGATAGATAGTATTGCAAACTTTTTCTTTTTCTTTCACTATACTTTATATAATGATTCCTGAGAGAAGAGGGAAAATACCAAATTTATTAGCGTGAAAGAATATTAAATTCTTTGTTAACTACATCTTGGCCTTCCTGGGGTGCATAAACTGAAGGCTGAGAACTTCAAATGATGCACCGTGGTGTATCGGTGTCACTAAAAGGTTACTGGTATTATACCTTTGCAGATACTGAGGCCTCGTGGTGAACATGAACTGTGAGGGCAGATCTCGCAGCACCGGCTGTGGGAGTGTGGTGGTGTCGAGTGAAAGCATAATAAATGCTGACTATTCATTTGAATTTCAGACTTTGACTCGCTGCCCTGTTAACAAACAAGGAATAAATGAATAAATTAAGAAGGTATACTGCATTATATAGGTGGCACGGTGGTGCAGTGGTCAGCACTGTTGCCCCACGTTAACAAGGTCCCGGCTTCGATTCCACTTGGGGCCTTTCTGTGCAGAATTTGTATGTTCTCCCCGTGTCCTTGTGGGTTCTCTCCGGGTTCTCTCCGGGTTCTCCAGCTCCAGAAACATGCAATTTAGGTCAATTGGTTGCATTTGAGTGTGTGCATGAGTGTGTGTCTGTTTTTCCCCACTGCGATGGAAGTGGCGACTTGTCCAGGATGTACCCCTCTTCTGGAATTGAGTTGGTTTTTCAAATTTGGAATCAGGTGGCTTTTTAATCGCCGTCAAAGTACTGCTAATTTTTGTTGTTGTCATTTTTACAGCGTTCATTCAGTCAGACACAATTCTAGAAGTTTTACATTTTGACGAGGGAAGACTTTTACAGGTAAGTGCTACAATTATTTTGCTCCTAAACGTTTACATCGGAGGTCCACTGTCATTCGCAAGAGATAACTCGTAAATAAATCCGATAACGTGTAAATGTCAACTTGTGTTTCTTTTCCAGGCGGAATCCGATATCGATTTTAGTTTATACCATCATCAGAGGTAAGCTTCTGTTTTTCGCCTCTGATCGTGAACTGAATTTCCACGCCAGCATAAAAACACGACAGACAAAACAGGATCTACCATTATGTGGTTTTGACGAGGATAACGTGACGCCGTGCATATTTTAATTATTGCCTTTTGGCAGAATAACGGCGTGAAGCCACACTAACCTGTTTTTCCAGATGGACAAAATAAATGTATTTAGTTTTGAGGGAAATTGTCGAACAGGATTCGTAATGAGAGTGGATGTAAATGTGCATTTTAGCGAACGCTTGCGTCTCAAAATTAGTAAATGCAAATGTACGGCGGAGCTGGATTTGCGCTTCACTGACGCCATTATCTCTACTCTAAAGAGTTTTCCGGTTGTATTACTCTCGTCCCAGCCGAATTGTAAGAGCAAGAAGGTGATCACGTCTGTGTGTTTAGTGACGTGCTGAAGCCTGCGTTCTCAAGGTCGTCGGGTCTGAAAGCTCTGCTCGCCGCATCGCACCAGATACCGATGCTGCGTGCCACGCCCCTGTCGGGGCGGTGTTACGTTACTGTTTTGTTGAGCGTAAACGAAGACAGGCGGTGTAGAGGACGGCCTTCGCTGCGCCGCCGTTTCACAATCTGGCTGTCAAAAGGGCTTTTGTCACCTGGAGTTCCACCCGACCCGACCGCAGTGTGCCTCCTCCTGGCCACGGCTACGCGGAATAGTCGCGTCAGGTGTCTGTCGACAAACCGTTTAAGGAGCCCCGTAGAGTGCTTGTGTGACATTCTAGAGGAGGCTATTTAACACGTAGAACTACTCCAGCGAGTAAACGCGGTCTGTCGGGCAGGAAATGTGATGCGTTGTGACTCTGACACTCCTCTTTACCTTTACATTGTTCGTACTGTACGTGTTTGTTGCAGTCTGGGTGCAGTTTACAGCTAAATGCACTCCCATCAGGTTCTGGGGGATATTCTGCCGCTCCGGTTTTCTCTTCTGTGTGTATTTGTAGTTCTTGATCAGCATTTTAAATGCCTCGTTTAACGCACCCTCCTCGCGGATGGCCCAGCTCGGGACACGTGCAGATCTTCGGTCCCAAAATGCACTGCCCTCCCCACGAAAGGCTCTCCCAGCTACTCCAATTACAGACTGACATTCAACACATTAGCTCCGCAGGGCTGAGCGAAAGGCCACGCAGGATTCACGGCCGGGGGCCCATCTGAATCCTTCATCCTCCAAGAATTTTCAGTGGTTGTTAAATGAATGAGAGATGCGAGGACTAGGCTGTAGGTGACGGATTATCGAGGAGGAACACGGATTGTCGGGACTCTGCATGGATTACCGCGTACCTCAGGATGGAAATCTATCCCGTCTCGGGCACCTCGGTTATCGGAGCTCAGCGCTGCAGACGCTGTCTGCTCCTGTTTGTGAAGGCTTAGTGGAAATTAATCTCACAAATACTAAAAAAAAAGTTGTCTGAGTAACAGTGATCACAGAGTGAACGTGGGATCAAGTCCCAAAATGTCACTTCTCCAACGATGGAGGAAGGGAATGAATGGATGAGTGCAGAAATGACATTGGGGCCTTCTGCCATTTCAGTCATTGCATGGCTCAAAAGCGGAGTCATGTGTCCGACAGCCATCTCTTTGTAACGGCGTTATTCAGGCTCTCACCTCCACAGAGGAAGAGCCGTGACTCTTTTTGGGGACGGCCTTGTCTATTGTTAAGATACACCTTTTGTTAAACAGGTTTGGCGAGCTCCGCCGCCGCCGCGACAGGCGCTCCAAATGTCGAGAAGTCGCTTGGTGTGAGAGAGGAGACGGGAAGAGCTAGCGTGCTTTTGCGTTATCTGCTCCACTTCGTATTTAAATCCAATGGCTTTTTACGGAGGTCTTATGGGATGGAAAAAGTGTGCAGCTGATGGGAGTGGTCCCGTGGCCATTTTAATGCAGTATTAGGAAGGCCTGGATGCAGACGTGGAGTCTCTGTTTGTGTGTTAAACTCCTCGTGTGTTTCAAACGCACACAAACATGGATACTCTTTTTCCCGTGCTGCTGCTGCTGCTCTCACATCTTCCTGTCTCTTGTAGCCCGACACCGCAACATGGGAACTGCCGAACAATGCGGTTTGAACCGCCCATGTTGGACTTTCATGAACAGTAAGTGTTGGATTCTGTTTTCATATAATCTGCGTTTTATGTTTAGTTTAGTTTAGTTTTTGCCGTTGTTTGTTTGTCCGTCCGTCTGTTAGCGAGATAACTCAAAATGTTCTGAACAGATCTTGATGAAATTCTCAGGAAATGTTGAGAGTGTTACCAGGAACACATGATTACATTTTTGTGATGATCCAGAAGAGATTCTGGATCACTTTGAAATTGTCGGTAACACTGCAGTCAATGGAGCTTCAAAATTTGTTCCTCAATATCTCAGTTGATTATTGACCAATGTTTATGAAATTTGACACAATCGTGGGGGGGTGGGGGGGGGCCTTATCTCACCACCGAATTTCATCCTGGTCTGATCCAGATTGACGTTGGGAAGAAATATTAGATTTAACATTGAAAAATCCATTTACGGATTCAAAAATCAGTGAAAAACACACCAGCTCTGATTCACTTTTACTTTTCATGGTTGGTGTATAAAGATGCCAAGAACAATTTAGAACCTTTTGATGATGATCCAGATCACTAAGTGGATGATGTAACTCCGATTAGGAGGGGAATGAGCTGCTTGGTGGAGGTCTGTGTTCTTCGAGTGCTTTTCTAGTGAGGTATACGTGCGTTCCTTTTCTACTCTGGAAACCTGTTGGGGAGGTTCTCATCACTATGTCCTCTAGCGCTCTATCTCGTATCGGGTAAAGCCTCGCCGTTCCTCTGTGGCGACCTCAGTCTGTCAAGGAAGAATGCCTCACTACGGCATTCTTAACCTCTCGTTCCACTAGCCGAGCCTCTCTTGGCACGGTTTCTTACTTAACATCACATTCTTCTGTGAGAGTCGGTTCACACCCATGTTGTGAGGCAGATCTTCAAGTGTACCTGTGTGGGTGAGTGAGGAAATAAGGAGGTAGCTCTGAGACGGGGAGGCGTACCACGACAGCAACGGCGAAGTGCGACCCGGTCTGGCTGTCCACCTCGAAGCAATCCATTTATCAGCTGAGAATGCTTCAAGGAGCCTGGATGTAGTTCAACGCAGTGAATATTGAATACATATTACGCTTCTATAATAGCGCATGGAGCTTATTTTGACCCTCCCATCTTTCAAATTTCTCTCTCCAGGTTATTTTCGTATTGTAATAAAATTAGCGACGCCACGGGTTGACTGGGAGATAGGGAAATCAATATGTTTTATGGTATGTTTTGCACGTTACAATGCAGTAATGCAAAGTGCATTATGTGCTGTGACGGGGTTAATAATGCTGTACACATAAAGCCGTTTGGCTCTTTGCAGTGTATTCATATTTCAGTGATGATCCGGAGGCGGGTCATCGATCATCTCGGAGAAGTTAACCGATTAGTGGACCGAAGGCCATCGCTGCTGCTTCTTCATCCATGCTTTTCATGATGCTCTAGTTTTCTCTATTTAAATCTAAATTAAGTTGCAGCCTTGTTTGCTTTCATGTCATTGTTTGCTTGCTCCTTGTCTTCCTCTACAGGCCCGTCGGAATGCCAAAAATGGAGAAAGTTTATTTACACAATCCTAGCTCAGAACAAATTAGTTTGATATCCATATCAGCAACGACGGCACATTTTCACGCATCCTTCTTCCAGAATAGGGTAAGTCCACGTCTCCTTACAAATGTGACGCTTCTGTCGTCACAGCAGGTCTGATACTTGTGTTGTAAGACCAATAAGGACAAGAGACATCTAGTCATTTACATGTTTTTATGTTGTTGATTGTCACGATGATGAGCCATTCTTGAACGTTAATCTGTGAGACAGTGCAGTGATGTAAACATAAACATACTGTAAACAACAAAGTAAGCAGCGATATAGTCACGTTAAGGCTTCCACTGTGTATAAATGGCCTTTACTTTGTTTGCAAATACTGAAAGTGTACCGGTACTCTAATCTCACGGGACTCGGCCGACTAAAATAACTGGGTCCTCGGTTAGAACGACAAACACACCGACGGCAGCGACGGCTCTGTTGATCCCATGTGATCTTCAGTCATGTCTTGTTTCATGCCAGATTTTGCCCCTTTTGCGACACAGTTAGCTGTATGCTGTCCCAAATTAAGGATGTCATGTGATCTGGCACCGCACCTATCAGAGCTGTCCACCCGATCGGCCTCGCGTGGCACATGGACCCAAGGACACAGTCAGAGCCGAAGTTAGTTTAATTTGCACTTGCAAAAAAGACGAGACTTTTGCGGAGGGTTTGGCCGGCCTCTCTCTCTGCAGTCGCCATGTCAAAGTGTCCTGGAGCCTTTTGCTACAGAGTTGGGAGTGTCTTCTTCCAAATCCTTCTCAGGAATGGGGCCGATGCAGTTAAAAGTCTACCCACTATAAAGTATATCTATGCTTATTATGACCTTGAAATGCCTCATACTTTCTTCTTTGTACTGCAGTAATTCTTTCCGCAAACACCAATTGGGTCACGACATGCAAACAGTGTGTTGTTAACCAAATGAGTGTTGCGTGTGTGGGTGTGCCTCTGTGCGCTGAAGGAGAATAACATCACCACATGTTTTGACTTCATCTGTTGTATTAAAGAGCTACTTTTTTTTTTTTTTTTCCAGGAGTAAATTTTTACAAGATGATCCGATCAAGCTTTTAGGGCATCGGCAGTAAAACCTGGAATAGTTCCGACTCCGGAGGTTCTGGCGCACAATGACACTCATTTGGAAAAGCTTTCTGTGGTTTCAGAGTTAACTCTCTGCCATGGGATATGTTTGCGTAGCAGCTTTTTTGCTTTTAGGCTTCTGACACGTCTCCATAGAGATCCAATTCACCTCCATTAAAAGCTGCCAGGAGAATGTTGCGTTTTGTCCGTTGCGTATTTCCTTGTTCTTTGCTTTGTCCTAAGGATTATTCTTTGTTTTAAAGGCTGCATATAGTTAGAGATTGCATTCCCCAGATATTTCTGATGTGGCCACAAGTTCCAACGGCACATGTGTTTTTCATCAGAGCTGAAGTGCATTTTTTTTTTTTTTTGTCTTGCTGCTTTGTAGCGGTGTTGTTGTTGTAGCTCCGTTTTCAGTCTGCTGATTTTTGAAAACCCAGTAGTGGCACCTTTTAGAGCTGTGATGCTGTGATTCCTTAGATGGTTTAATAATATACGGTAATCTAAATGATGATCATTTTAATCCTTGGAATAAAACATAAATGGTTCATCGTTTGTTCACGCAAAGCGAGTTTGTTGCTGGGTGGCATCTTTTCAAACAAAGGATAGAAATAGAATTATGAAATAATTTTTTGCAAAAGTTTCTTTTGCCTAATATGGTTGAAGGCAAGTTTAAGATCCAGCTGCATGAAATGCTGGGACAGAGCCTTAGGGGAAGTGGCACGTCTGAGACCTGCTGCACTGTGAGCAAGTAAGCGGCCATAAAGCTGCTAAAGCTAAAGCTACTCTTGAATATTTACAATGTTGCTTTGAGGTCAAATTCTTGGATTGAATTTAAATCTGCGTTTAAAAATCATTTCGTTTCCCAACTCAAATATTTCTGATCGTTGTTCTCTGTCCAGCGAGGAGTTCATAAAAAAAAGAAGCTCAGCTTAAGTTAACTTGCCAAGGCAGTAAATCATAGAGCGCTTTGTTGTAAACGTGCCAAACCACATTTTCTGACATCTCTATCATTAAAAAAAGAATAGGGCTAGCTCTAACACAAAAGAGGTTTGCGTGGTATTGTATAAGAATTTAATGTCATTCATACGGTTGAAAGTCATGTCATATTTTTTAAATCTTATTTTTACTGATAGCAGGTGAATATAAATTTGTATTATAGACATCAGAAGCCAAATATCCTGAAACTATTGAAGTTTATTGTTCATTGCTGGAAATAATTTCCCGAATGAATACTGAGTATTCTCAGTACGCTTCGTCTTCTCTGAATCTTCCTCCAAACCTTTATCTGGACAGTAATGACCTTTTCCCACTGAAGTGTTTCTAAATTCCTCTGCCCTTCTACTCCCTGCGGTCAGCAGACATTGAACATTCTGTAGCGACGGAGACGATGCAAGAGAATCCTGTACATTCTCTAACAATAGGGCACGTTCTGGCCTTTCTCCGTCTGTACTGGATACTTTAACCTGATTTAGTAGAATCTGGAAACAAAAGATTCAACATTTATTGAAAACCAAGGTCACCACTGGAAGAAAAAAGCAACAGTTAGCGTGTAGCTGTAGCAACAAACCCTGAAGGCCAGGAGTTCTGGGGAGTGAGTTAATAGTCCGTGTGTTTGGAGCGCAGTATTAAAATGCACTGCGTCATCATCATCATCATCATCATCATCATGACGATGTTTCTCTTCATCTGTTCTCCCAACAGATAATCCCACCAGGAGGGAACACGTCGTTTGACGCCGTGTTTCTTGCTCGGGTCGTTGGAAATGTAGAAAACACTTTATTTATTAATACATCGCATCATGGAGTGTTCACATACCAGGTAGAGACGGAGAGCAACTAGCCGTCGGCGCAGGAAGACGCGTGGCTAATTGTGCGTCTCTGTCCCGAAGGTGTTTGGCGTTGGTATCCCCAACCCTTACAGACTGCGGCCCTTCATCGGGGCTCGAGTCCCAGTGAACAGCAGCTTCTCGCCGCTAATACACATCCACAACCCGTACAGCGAACCCCTGCAGGTGATGGAGTGGAACATCTACTGGTTCTATTTTCATTTGGGGTTTTTATGGATGCGGGGCGTGTACGTCTTCTGTTCTTACTCCAGGTTGTTGAGATGTACTCGAGTGGCGGCGATCTCCATCTAGAGCTTCCCACGGGTCAACAAGGAGCTACCGGAAAATTATGGGTTAGTTAGTTGGTCTCGTTTTTTTTGTTACCGCGTTGAGTCTGACCTCCAGGCGGGGTCGCTCCCGCTGCCGTCTTCCTGCAGGAGATTCCTCCGTTTGAGACCAAGGGGGTGATGAGAGCCAGCTTCTCCTCGAGAGACGTGGACAACCACACGGCCTTCATCAGAATAAAAACCAACGCGCCCAATGAGGACAAGTTCATCATCCTCCCTGTAGAGGTGGAGGTCACGTCAGGTGCACCACGTAACCCGGGGAATACATTGATGCTGATGGCGTGTCCTTTTTGCCCTGTCAGGTCAATATTTTTCTGCTTCCCCCCCCCCCTCAGCTCCTGGTATATACTCCTCCACAGAGATGCTTGACTTTGGTACACTGCGGTCACAAGGTATGAAACCCCACTGAAGAAGCACCGTCTTCCTCTCACTTTCCCTCTTTGCTCACTCTGCCGCCGCCTTCCAGATCGTCCCAAACTGCTGAATCTGCACCTTTTAAATTCAGGATCAAAAGACGTCCCAATCACAGTGGGTGCCCTCGACAGTCATTTAAAATCCTCCCATGCCTGTCTGAATGCATTTTGTGAGATAAGCCGTCATTTGCTTTGCAGAGCGTGCGTACAACACCGTCCAATGAAGCGGTGACGGTAGACTTCAAAGCCGTGACGCTCAAGGCTGGAGAGAACAGATATACCAGAGTAGCAAGTATAAGTTTTGATGGCAAGTAATGTTTTTTTTATATATATATGTGACACTTGTTCTGTTGACGTTTACTCTCAAAGTAGATGAAAGTAAAGGAAACCTATTTAGCAGCGATCGTGCGTTGAAGGCTTTTTCCGCCGACGTTCATTGCGTCCTCTCTGCTGGTAGTCGTAGTGGCGTCTGCGTAGAGTGACTTCTTGCATAACATGTCAGTCTGTGCTTTGTTTACGATGAAAAAACACGCCAGCGTCAATCATTTACCTTTTTAGATGGCTGTTCATCCCGAGCGTAAGGAGCTCCGAGCTCTTGCCTTTCTCCTCAATTTGAAGATATTTATGATTGTTGTTTTAGCTCCTTTTATTTAGCTGCTAACTGCTACGAGCTACGATAATCTCTCAGCTGTGGGTGAAAACATCGTGGCCTGACTTCTGACCTCACAGGCTCACTGTTAGAATAGAAACCTTGTTTCAGCGCTGGTATATTTCATCTGCTACCTTTGTCATTTTTAAACACAACCAAGGTGCATCACCTTGTGTACATTTATAATATACATATCTTGTTTTTATTAGTAATGGTCTGAAAATTTTTCATGCAGGTTCTCAGTTATCCAAGTCGAGGTAAATCTCAAAGAGCAAACATGAAGAATCGCCTGGAATTATTTGAGTTTGCTCTCTGTGGTCTGAAAGTTGTTAAACTTTAGGCGATTTCAATCCAAATCCTTCCTCTATAAAAAATCTGTGAATAATTTCAGACTCAGCATTTTCATTTTATCATGGCACACTTTCCTCTTGCGGAGCGTTGCATCCTTTTACGCTCTTCCTTATCTGTTTCAATGTTGTTTCTCCAATGCAGCCTCAAAAGCAAGAAGACCATTTCAGTTCACGGGTAAAATTACTGTTAAAGCAAAAGAAAAGAGTTACTCCAAGCTGGAAATCCCGTACCAGGCGGAGGTTTTAGAAGGGTGAGTTGTCGTTGGAATGTGCATGGAGAATGGATGGCTTTGAGTACTGCATACAAGAAGGAGTTTTATTTCAACGGTTCTCTGCTTCGCCGTCTCTCCTGGCAGCTACCTGGGCTTTGACCACACCGCTACACTGTTCCACATTCGGGACAGCCCTGTCGACCCAGTGGACCGGCCAATCTTCCTCACAAATGCGTTCGGTTTTGCCATCCGGATACACAACGTGTCCCTTCCTGAAGAGGCCAAAACCATGTTTAATGTGAGTGTCACCGGGCTAACTGTGAGCTGGGGGGGCGTATGGATGGAGCGGTGACGGCTTCGTCTCATTTCAGGTGCAGAACATCAGCGCACCCATCGTCATCCTCCCCCACGAGTCCCGTTACATCTTCTCTCTCCTGTTCCGGCCGGTCCGACCCTCCATTCACATAGACAGCAATATCCTGCTCATCACGAACGCATCCAAGTTTCACCTGCCGGTCCGAGCCTACACCGGCTTTTTGGAGGTACTGACTGGACTTCCAGTTTATTTTGGGTTTTCTGTTCTTAAGAGGAGCCTCACCAAATCAAAAACTGAGACGTCGGCCACGGACTTCTGCTCGAGGAGTTGAGCTGTTCCTGTTGTACTGACTGAGGTTTACAAAAGGCTGCTGCTTTTACTGGCTTGGTTTGTAGCACTGTTTTTCAGTGAGTTTTACTCACTACATTTTATGAACATTTTCAGCTCCAGAAACCTTTTTTTGTACAGTATACCCCATACCTCCAAAGCTTGTGAGTTGTTTCCATTTTGAGGCTCATCCTGATTTGTAACAGGGATTTATGCACTTTTGTGAACTTCTGAAGACGTTAAACAAAGATTTCGATAAAGGAAGAAATTAACGGTGGGTGACTAAGGAGGTAGCAGTACTGCTACTTCTGCTACTTCTCAGATTAATATTTATTGTAAGCGTTTCTGGTGGTGATCAGGAAACCGTTTCTTCACCGCATGCGTTTTAAAAACCGTTCTGCCGGAGGAGGACGTGCTCTTGATCCTTTGGGTTGACTCGGTGTCTCTCGGTCTGTGACCTGATGGTGCTTGTTTCTTGTCCGGTGTGAACAGCCTCTGGTCCTGCCTCCCAGTCTGAAGGAAAACCTCCTGGACTTTGGTGTTCGCAGCGCATCGCACACCAGCAGCATCATATTTGTGGTGCTGAACAGTAATCCCATAGAGGTAAGTAGGGGCTGCATGTACAGACCATAATAGACAATTATCAGTAGATTATTGTGGGATGAGTGTCGGGCTATAAAGGAGAGTGAAATTGTCCGTTAAAATACATCTATTGGTAGATATCATTCCTATTGTGTGGAGTTCAAAACCACGTTCTGTTCTCCAGCTGGAGATCAAGTCCTGGTTGATCACTGGAGAAAGTCTGTCCATGGAGCTGCTGAAGACGGAGCAGGGAAACACAACAGCGGCCCAAGGTCGCCTGCAAGAGCTGCAGAACACTTCAGCCTCGCATCACAAAACAGTGAGGCCTCCGCCGTCATTCCAGAGCGGCTTTCTCCTGGTTTAATCGTGTTACATGTGCAGCGTGTTCCCCTTTAGTTGTACGGGCCAGGTCAATGAGAGCCACCGCCAGGGCCCTCAAAAAGATGTATATGCCAAAAATAGGCTATTTATCGTCCTTTCCTCGCGACTTTATACAGTACAGCATGTCGCCTTTGTTCCCTAGCCTCTAGTGCATCTATATGACCAATGGGATCATGCTTTACAACACCATCCATCAATCAAAAGACAAGCTCGAGCTTTTGATCTTCCCTCCCTGCAGGCCATTTGAAGAGCAGCTGTGGAGGAAGAGTTGTCACCGCAGCGGCATAGTTCAGTGTCATTTAAAGTATGGCCCTAAAGTTTAACGTTAAACGACTATATCAAGTCTGATCTAAAAGGCAGTCATTGTAGGTTGTCGGTTCTATGCTTTAGCTCTAGTAATTTAACTTGTTTTCATTCTTTAGAGCTCAATCCTGGTGGGTAACCGCTAGCTGATGTTAGCCAGCTAATAAACGCCATCTGTTTGTATAGTGATTAGATGGCTAACGGTTGACGCTGACGTCTTTGGTGTTGTCAACCTCGACTCACTGCTCGTAGGTGAAGTCAGTCTGTGGAGGAGAAACGGATTTAATTCAGAAACTACAGGCGTTTTACAACGCTGAGTGATCTCAGTATTCCATTTAGCCTATTAAAGCTATTTATCTTTTTTCCCCCCAAGAATCACTGTAAGTTGACAACGATGAGTCCTGAATGTCCCTCAATAATCAGAATTTGAATTAGTTACCCTGCAATGATCCTTAAATGTTTCTTTAATAAACACACGTCTGCACTCTTGGTAGGAGAAAACAGGCTGCAGGGAAGTGCCTGCATGATGGTTTCTATAAATGTCCTCCTGTGGCAAAGTTTCCCCACCAGGATGCCTTGGAGAAATCTTTCTCAAAGCCAAGAACGATGAAGTACAGCAGTGAACCGTGATAGTGAGATAGCAGATATTCATAGGTCACACGACTACCTAGTGAACAAAACATTTTAATGCAGATATAAACTGCGGACTTTCTGCCCAAATCCCTCGTGCCTCTTCTTTTTGCGGGGTTTTCTGTGGTTATGACGAGGCCCGAAACAAATTCTAGGGGAAACACTGATGTGAATGAAAGCTACATCGCTAACAGTCGGTGTAGAATGGTATCACCAGCCTAATGTAATCCAGTGTAAAGGCCCGGGATTTAATCCCACTTTATGAAACTTCTCATGCTCGTTTTTTGTTAAAACTGTCACATTGAGCATCTCTTCAACGTCACGGCCGCTGTTGTAGAAATGAAATAAACACTGATGTTGAAAAGGCTTTTATAACAGAGATCCTTTCATCGTCTGCTCCTTAAAATCCAAACCTCACAACAAGGTCTTATCGCTCCTCCGACCTTTCTTATTTATGCGTGAGAGCAAGAAGATAAGGTGTTCTCACAGGAAAGGGGGGGGGGATGCTCCGATTCAAGGTCTCTGCACACTGTCGGTCAACCTGACCGGAGAGCTGACCTGCACACTGTGGAGATGAGATACGCAGGGTTAGTGTGTGAAGTAGTAAACATGGGGGGGGGCATGAATAGCAGTGAATGTCTGGTGTCGTCATTTTGGTAGGTGGTGTTTGTGTACAGTATTTCATAACACTGTAAACACACCTTTAGCATACAGGCAGTCTGTGGCAACAAATCCAACCCCTTAGAATCCCATGACCTGTCAGGAGTTCTTCGTGACGTGTCACCGTTCTTTTAGAACTCACTGTTTTGTATGCTATTTTTTTTTTTACTGTAGTTATTGGTTTGTCTGTAAACGCAGTCGGCATGCTCAGTTTGGTTCTGCTTTTTTTTCTCGCTCTCCTGCTCTGTGGTGACATCATCATGCCTCACCAGACAGAACCTTGTTATTTGATCATAATGGGCTCCCCTGCACCTGCTTCAAAAAGAGGCATTTACGTTTTTGATTATTATTTTTTTATATAATATATTCAAAATACCACCAAGAGTGCATTTTATTTTGACCAGTGACAAAAGAATAAGGAAGAGCAGAAGATTTCAAACTCTCTCACTTTTCTGTCTCCGCCAAGGTGATATTAGCATCTGGCTATTATGCAGCGTTCAGAGTGACACTTGTGGCCAAGGCACTGGAGGGCCTGTACGATGGCGCCGTGCACATCACTACAGATTACGAGGTAGGTCACCGGTCCGCTCGGCTGCTTGTGCTGCCCATCCGCTGTCTCGTCGTGTAATGGTTCTGTTCCCTTCTCCCTCAGATATTAACCATCCCGGTGAAAGCCGTCATCGCCGTGGGTACGCTAAACAGCTCTCCCACCCACATCGTCTTACCGCCTTCGTTTCCAGTACGTAAATATTAAGATGTGCTGATGGGCATCGTGTCGGATGAGGTAATCCGCAGTGCCGGACTGTCCCGTTCGAGGCCAGAGGCGCTAATGGCGCCGCACGCCTGCTTTTGTGTTTTCCCTCCAGGGAAAGGTTGTTCATCAGAGCTACAGCATACAAAACTCCTTTACGCAGAAAGTGCGGCTGCAGCAGATCCGATCGCTGACGGAAGACATACGCTTCTATTACAAACGGCTTCGCAACAACAAAGACGAGCTGGAGCCCAGGCGCAAAACTAAGGTAGCCCCTCCCTCAGCCGGGAGTATGAGTGAGCGGCACGTCTTTCTGAACACAAACTTATTTACTTTCTTTCCATTTTCAGGTAGCAAATATTTATTTTGATGCCAGCTTGCAGTGTGGCGATCACTGTTATGTGGGCCTGCCGTTTGTGCTTAAATGTAAGGGTGCGTTTTCCTCCGTGTGTAATATTTTAAATTGTATGTACATTAATCGGAATTGGAGGGCGGAAAAAAATATATCCGTGTATTATTATTTTCTTTTTCTTCTCTCACAGCCGAGTCAAAGCCTCATGGGCTGGCTTTACAGGAAGATATCTGGGACGCTGATGTCGACCTTCACCAAAAACTCCTCAGACGGTGGAAAGAGCTGAAAGACCGCTCAGGCCTCAAGTAAGCACGTCAGCATTCAGGGCTTCATCCTGGGCCTCTGTTAGCAAATGCTGCTGTTGAATGAGCTGTTCTACCCTGGGAGGCTGTTTGCAGGACGTCACAAGATGTCTCTTGTGCCTAAAGGATCGAAGCTGTTTTTGAAGTCAACACAGACCTTCAGAAAAACGTTCAAGCTAAAGTAACGGCGCACTTGACGTGGCCCTCGGTGGTCAATTCCTCCCAGCGCGTTACTTTCCCTCTGACCAACACCAATAGCTCCTCTGTGAGTAGAAACAATCCGCCTCTTGTTCTACATGTGCAGAAACACACATGGACTGAGGTGGGACACGCTTCTGTATCTCTGCAGGATCAGGAAGTGATTCTGCACAATCCTGCCGACGTCCTCGTCTATGTCCAAGTGCTCCCCTTGGCCCTCTTACCCAGCCCCTCCGTGTTCTCTGGAAAACTGGCTGACCGGTGGGGAATCTCCACGACTGGACACGCTCTTATCTTTATCCACTCGTGTTCCTAACATACATCTCTGATCCATTCTCACAGGTTGCCGTTAGGAAATTTGTCCAACATCAACATTGACACAAACACCTTAGAGTTTCAGGTCCACAGAAACCAAGTGAGTGCGAGCAGAGTGATTTTGAGACATTCGGAGAATCCGCCTCGTGCCGCATATCAACGCCGAGTCGTCCTGCCTGTGACGGAGGCAGCATGTGGAAGCTGTTAGTCTTCAACAGGTCCTCTGTGTGTTTCTGTAGACATCCCTAACAAGGAGCAGCACAGGGTTTGTGGAGGGATCGACGAGACCCTTCGTGTACAACCTCCTCCTGCTGCCCGGAGAGGTCAGGTCATTCAATGTGAGGTTCACTCCCATCAGCAACCACAGCGTCTCCTCCCTCCTCATAGTCAGGTAATATCAGTGGAAAATATTCCCTCGGGTGAATATGTGTTTCTCATTTGAATTCGGAAAGTCATTGGGAATCTGTATTTAGGAATAATCTGACGGTGATCGACACAATCTTACTTCACGGCCGAGGCACGACGGAGAGCCTGAAAGTGGGAGGGAAGCTTCCGGGGCAAGGCAGCTTGCTGCGGTTCAAGATGACGGAGGCCCTCCTGAAGGACTGCACAGACAGTGAGTCTGCAGGGTTGCTGTGAAAATGGTTCACTGTGTGAGGATGACGATTAAAGCCTTTGTCAATGCCCCAGGAAGAAACAACCGATGTGTGTGGCTGAAATTAAGAGATTTACCTTGGACTAGTGCAGGGTCTTCAAATAGGTCGAGTTAAGTCACACACACACACACTGATGACCAAAGTAGATGATAGAGTGGGCGGGGACTCTTTGACAGGCTGGAGAAATTGGCTTAGTTTGCATTTTTATTAAAGTTCCCATATTATAAACTTACTTTCCCCATGTTTCTACACCATTATGGTGGTTTTGGGTCTTTTTCTACACAAAAACAGCGAAAGGGTGGCTGGGCTCTCCCTTAGAGATCGGGTGAGAAGCTCCGTCATCCAGGAGGAGCTCGGAGCAGAGCCGCTGCTCCTCCGCGTTGAGAGGAGCCAGAGGAGGTGGCTCCTGGACGCCTCCCTGGTTCAGGGCACGTCCCACCGGGAGGAGACCACGGGGAACACCCAGGACATGTTGAAGAGACGATGTCTCTCGGCTGGCCTGGGAACGCCTCGGGATCCCCCCCCCCCCCCCGGAAGAACTGGAAGAAGTGGCCGGGGAGCGGGACGTCTGGTCAAGCACAAACGTACAAATTATACCCACCGGCCACATCGAGCTCATTAAGATGGCGGCGCCTCACTTCTCTGAATAAGCACAAGAGATAAGATGAGATATTCCCTTTATTAACTCCGAGTTGCAGCAGCAACAGGCGAGCAGGTAAAGTTTTGGGACAAACACACAAGAGTCTGTACAGATTACATACGTGAAGCTCTAAGCTCTGATGAAAGTTAAAAATAGAATGACGCCTCTAGCGGCCACGATCTGGACTGTGTGCTGCCAATCGATGTCTCATGACCTCGAGACTAGCTATCTCACACGCACGCACGCACACACACACACACACACGAGTCTGATCAGCCTGCGATGGGCCTGCCTGGGAGTGTCTCGTGATAAGAAGACAAACATCTAGTGATGTGGTGAACAACTGGAAACACATCAAAATTATAGAGTGGGTCTGGGAGTAGTGTTTGAGATCTGCTCCATGACTTTCTGTCCATTCTGTTTACATCCCACTAAAAATTCCTGATGTAAAAAAAACATATTTGTGATCACTTCAATGTCTGTTCCTTATTGCCTGTCGCTCAGGGACTAGAGTCAAGGAGCCAAACTTCACTCTCAAGCGGACCTTCCGAGTGGAGAACACGGGCTTGCTCCCGATCACCATCCGATCGGCAGAAATCAACGGACAAGTCTGTGAAGGATACGGATTCAAAGTTCTCAACTGTCAAGAATTTGCACTCGAGCCAAACACTTCAAAAGACCTCGTCATACTGTGAGTGAAGACGCGCGTCCTCTCTCTTTGTCCAGCTGCTGGGTCTGACTCAGACCTGGAGGTTGGTGTGTGTGCGTGCGTGCGTGCGTGCGTGTGTTCCCTCCCCATCATCCACAACCTATTCATACTTCTCTCCAGCCTCTTTGGCTGAGTGAGCCCTCAGTTAGAGGATGAATCGACGCTCTGTCTCTGCAGCCTCTGCTCGGGACATTTCTAGCTTCTAATCGAATGCTGTACCTTCAGATCTCTGTGTTCTTTCATGTTTGCTGTCGGCGGTTAACATTGTTAATAATTTATAGGTAAGTAAATGTTTATCACAAATTACTGGGGCTTTTTTTTTTTTTTTTTAATCTAATACGGCCTGGAGGAAGCGGAAACAGCTACAGAGAGGTCTTGGATAAGGAGCCGCAGCACCTCCTTATTTAAAGACGCATCCAGCCACCGATCACCTGTCAGAGATGTCTCAATGTGACATTTTGAATTTGTCATGTCAGGAGAAGCAGCTGGTGCTGATGACGACATGTTCTGTTCCCGAGAACCGGTTCACCCGAACAGAACTTGGCCTCTTTATGGGATGCTAGTGATGTTCCTAACTACACCTCCTCCCTGCCATTAAATGACTTATTCAATACTTATTCAACGACTGCAGATGGAGTTGGCTCGTGGCCGCTCTGTGGAGATTGATCCCCGTGTTCAGCAGAGGACGCTCTGTGATAGACATTCACTCCTCCCTCGGGTTCTGGCTCTGGTTTATCAGTCGGTCAGTGAAGGACAGGAAAGGAGAGGATGTGCTGTAAAACCCTGACTGGTTGGCCTTTTCATTTGTGCGTTTGATATACACCTTTCCTGACAGGTTTACGCCGGATTTCACGTCATCTCGAGTGATCCGGGAGCTGAAGCTGGTGACATGTGGAGGCTCGGAGTTCGTGTTCGTCCTGAACGCCTCTTTGCCCTACCACATCTTAGCCGCGTGTGCAGAGAGCCTTCCCAGACCGAGCTGGGAGCTGGAGCTCTACGTCATCGTGTCTCTCATCATGAGGTGAGTGCTGCTTCATAGTGGGAGGTGGAACACGACGCGGCGAGGGGGACTAACGGTCGCTGTGTTCGCGTGTCCTCAGTCTGATGTTTCTATTGGTGATTGCCACGGCCTACCTGGAGGCTCAGAGCATATGGGAGCCCTTCAAAAGGCGCGTGTCGGTGGAATCCAACTCTACCTTGGAGACTGGGAGGCCGTTTAATCTCAGGGAAATCGTGCAAATTCACAGCGAGTCAAAGTAAGTGCTGACTCGGCAAAGGCAGCGAGCTAACCTGATGTCATCTGTGCGTGGAATGATGTGTAAGATGCAGTGAAGAGGAAGAACGATCTGCTGAAGGAGCGCCGTGTCACCTCTGAACCGGTCGCCTGTTGCTGAAACGGCTCCGGCGATCTTTGACGAGCGTTCCGAGACGAGGCGGGTGATTGGTTCCTTCGAGCTCAGCACCGCTACGGGTTCTGCAGTGTCGGCTGACTCGTCGCTCGTCTTTCTCATTCGCCGTGGTTTGTACGTTAGATCTGAGGCAGTCGATGAGTAAGAGCGATCTGATTGGCTGTTCAGCCGGGTCAATAAGTGATTTCACCCAATCGCCTTTGTTCATTTCTCATTTTTCAAAAACTTTAAAGAGTTTAAGGACCAGTTTAATGTTTTTTTTTAACAACTAATGAATAGTTGTTTGCATTTATGACTATTTATTTTTAAATAGCTTACTGTAAAGATGTTGAGTGATTTTCTTCTTCTTGCTTCTTGGCGTCTTCCCTGAAGCCAAAATGAGCCCAAACGGCAGACGAGAGAATCAGGAAGCAGCATTTAGAGCATCACGAACCTTCTGTCACCGTTCAGGTTGAATGATTATGGAGACTCACCACAGAGTTCCAGAGGAGTTTATGCGTCCAGCAACGGAGCCGCTCCAGGTGGAGGCCGACAAGGCAGCAGCCGCTCCGTAGCCGACGCCGACGGCCAGGACAAGAGGTCCAGGATCGGCCTCGGCCGGCCATCTATGCAAGCTACTTCCTCCCAGCTGACCAAAGGAAGTGCAACCTCAAGCCAAGACGGCCCTCCTCCCTTCTGTCAGCCAACCAATCGGAAGGCCCGGAGTAGCAGACAGCTGGATCTCCAGAGTCAAAGTTTAGCCGGGTTATCTTCGCCTCTCAAAGCCCTCTGTTCAGAGGAAACGGATTACATGAACCTAATAGGAGCGATGGATAACGACCTCGACCGTCCAGAGCCCATTATTGACAAGGCTCTACAGGAACAGAGCGCTCAGTCGGCGCAAAACAAAGGTACCCACGTTCGCTTTTAACCAGAAGGCTTCCGTGGTCGTTGGCAGGTGTTTGAGGCGCGTGTTAATACTTGCAGTGTTGGAATCCAAAGGGAAGCTGAGGGGGAAAGCGAAAGCTCAGAGGAAGAAAGACGAGAGAGACAAGAAATCAGCAATAAAGAGTCGAGGGGACGAGCTCAAGGATAGCCCGGCTGACAATGACGACAGCTCCTCCACAACGACGGAGACCTCCAATCCAGATGTGGAGGCTAACGCCAAAGAGGTACGCTGCAATGCCATGCATATTATGGTCTGGCTCACTCCCCTTCTGTCGGATGTGCTCATGCGTTGCTCTTACCTGAGCTGCAGACTCAAGATTTGGATTCTCCTGCTGCGAGAGTGGACTCGGTGACCCGTAAACATTAAAGAACACACAGCAGTTTCCCCAGGGCCAGCTGCCAACGTGGAATTAGAAGTTCATAACATTAGTGTGTGCACCAGATCACATTTCAAGTCTCAGCTCCCGGCACCCGAAGGAAAAGCTGGAAACTTTAGCTCAGGAGGTTCATTTCCTGTTAGCGGCCATCACTAATTGTCTTCTCCGCGCGTGTGCAATTTATTCTGCATGAGAGATGTAGAACTGTGCACTGAGTCGTTTTGATTGGTTAAATGCTGTTTTCATTCAAATATATGTGGAGTAGTTTTGGGCATTATGTTACTTAAAAGTCTCTAGTTTAAATCCGCATAGCGGTAATCATCCACAACTACTGAAATAGCGTCGTACGAGTTGTGACCAGTGATGCGTGTTTGTTATCCAGGAGCCAGCGAAAAAGAAAGGAAGGACAATAACCGCAGCAGCAAAAGTGAAAGAAGAGCCTTCAAACATCCTGATCAAACCCAAAACAAAGAAGCAAGGACCTGCAAAGAAAGAGACCCCGGCTGAAAAAGCCAGGTGTGTTTACGTCAGCCCAGGTGTGATGATCCTTTCAGCTCTTCAACGAGAGCAGTCAGTTTGATGATAAGTCTTTAATATGCTCAGTTCCCTGGAGTTGCCGTACGTAACGCCCCTGGAGAACAAGCACCGCAAGAGCTACACATCCAAAGCTCTCTATCCTCTCGCCAACATCCCGAAGACGAGAGCCGTGCAGAAACAGAGAGGTCAGTGTGTCAAACAGTCACTTTATCTTTTGCTTCAGTCCCAGGCGTGATTCTGACGCATTTTCTTTGACAGCAGAGTCAAAGCTGGAAGAAGGGCGCCCGTCTTTGTTGGCCAAACTGTTATCCAGCAGTTCGGTGCCAGAACTCGGCCACAGCAGCAGTTCTGAGGGGGAGAAGGAGTTTGCACCTCCAGAGTGGGACGTGCCACTTTCCAAAAACGGTATCCGTAAGTCGGGATCGGAAGCCGACCTGTCGCGTTCCGGAACGACGACGGTCAGGCTCACGGACTGAGATGTTTCTCCTGGTGTCCTCAGAAGCCGATAGTCTTCAGCAGATCTCCCTCCAGACATTAAACGCAGACCCGTTCCTGAAGAGATCCGTCACCACCGGGACCTGCTCCCCACCACCCACCTCCCCCAGTTTACTGCCCCGAGGCACCTACAGTAGTGTGCTCAACAGTAACAGGTAGCCGCAGGATGCGATGCGTGAAATCAGTCGGTGCCTTCTGCGTAGTCAGGGAAACGCTCATCCCAGATTCTCCGTGAATTTCCTTTTCTTTTTTTGCAGCGAGGGAAACCAAAAGAAGGCCCCGGGAAATAAATTATCTGCAGCCACACCCCTCCCAGGCAAAAATGGGAACCCCACCTTTGCTGCTGTCGCTGCTGGTTATGATAAAAGCCCAGGTATGAGCTTTGATCAGTGTGTGGCGCTTACACGAGACCTCTAACGTGTGTGTGTGTGTGATCACCAGGTGGCTCTGGTCCAGGTAAAAGTGACCACCATGCGAAGAGTCTGGCCCAGATGACTTCAGTGGAAAGCGACAGCTCTGACAGGTGACGTGAGAAAATGTCTTTTATTGAGCCGGACATGATGAGATGAGATGAGATGAAATGTGACTTTCTTTCTGACTTTCTGTGTTGTTTGTCCCGCAGCTCCGGGCTGTGGAGTCCCATCGACTCAGCCAGTAGTCCAAACTTCCATTCTGCCAACTCATTCTCTGCTTTCGGACCCAACAATACCTTCAACCTCACCGGAGGTAACCCGATCTAAGGATCTCAGCAAGCGGAATGGCGTTGAGCGCCGCGGTGCTTTCGGGCTTCATGAAGTGTGTGTTGCTTTTAGTTTTCAGCGGAATGAATCTCCCAAAGTCCTTGGAGCCTCAGCAGAGCTGGCCCGAGTTTTCCCCGGTCCCCTCGTCCATCTGGGACATACCGAGCGGCGACTCTCTGCACTCCTGGGCCAGCAGCTCCAGCTCACCGACTGCCCCAACTGCAGTAAGACGCCCCCCCCCCCGCAGCCTACGGAGGGTTGGTCCTCCATAAAGTTCCACCCTGAAGCTTCTCTTCTTTCTTTTTACAGTCACTCCTGGGAAACACGCGCAACCCCTGGTCTGCAACCACACCCTTCGGGAGTTCCATTTGGTCAGCGAGCGCTGACTCGGCGTTAAACCCCTTTCCCCCGACCACCAACTCAACAACTCTGACCGATCTGGTCAGCAGTCCCGCCCCATCGCCTCCAGCTTCCACCGAGATGAGTCGCACCTACAATCCTTGGAACATGTGGCGTCCGACCCTGAGCAGGCGGAGCTCCGAGCCCTGGCCCAGTTCATCTGACAACGGCAATTAAACACGCCTAACATCAAGATTTGATGTGCTATGTATGCTAAATTCCAAAATGTTATAATCAGAATCCCAACAGGAAGTTGTGTCGCCTGAAGTGTGCGACCTTTGGTAGCCCGGCGCTTTATGCAGATTAGCGCTCTGCAGCTTTTTATTCACGAGGGCCACAAAGGCTAAGTTCTTATTTGGATTTCTTTCAAAGGCTACCCCTAAATTTAAACTATTGATAGCATGATATGCTAATGTCTGTGCAGACAATTAGCAGTTCTAGAAAGTTCTGCAGTCCTGAATCTCTAAAGCAGTATTACCGTCGGAAACAGGCGTCTTATTTTAAGCCATTTGTCTTCATTTAGGTTCTTATAAAAGTTGGTTTTAAAAGTCTGTTCTGCAAAAGTTAGCTTTTATTTGGCAGCAGGGAGTGTTGATGGAATGGAGAATGATTTATTTAGAACACCAATGCCCCCCCCCCAAAAACGTTGATACCGGTATGTTCTCATGTTAAAATGGCTCTGAGCTAAAATAAAATAAAAACTGGTCGGCACTGAAGTTTTAGGTTTGTGTTGTACATCAGCGCTATCTGTCAGCGAATTTAAATAAAGGGCAACAGCAAAACACGTGAGCTTTCATGTCATTTTATTCAATTCACCAACTTTTCTCTTCAGAAATATTTTTACATTCCTCGTTTGACATCAGTTCTCGCTTGAAGCAGAGAACTGAATACATTTTGTGAATGACGGCGTTCCAGCTCTACAGCGCGCAGAAAATATAATCCAAAAAGAAAATATAGAACAGATACATAAGGATGCCTTCTACTTTATACACGCGGAGCAGGATCGAACCTCAGCGCTGATATCTGAACCAACCTGTATTGATCTGCATATTATATAAATATCTTAATCATGACCCAAATCCTCTTTATTGACCACGCACCCACACGGAGAACAAGAACACACAGTTCAGGATTTCCCTTCACACAAACTGGACACAACAACAAATCCTATCTCAGCAAAAGCTGGAGTTTGGCCCCTCCTGTCTGAGAGTCAGTCAAACTGCAAGACTGTAATGGGAGAAAGTTACTGCATTTAAGGTGATGTGATTTAAAATATCAAGTGCATCTAAACTCTTACCTCTAAAGACTTATAAAAGTAAGTCATTTCAAATCAATCTGGGATCATGGGATTGCATGATGGCACTTGAGGAAAAATGTATTTAGAAATGTTG
This sequence comes from Brachionichthys hirsutus, assembly GCF_040956055.1. NCBI lineage: Eukaryota > Metazoa > Chordata > Actinopteri > Lophiiformes > Brachionichthyidae > Brachionichthys > Brachionichthys hirsutus. The sequence goes on from NC_090905.1 coordinate 12,198,490, forward strand.
TTTCTTTCATCTCTTAACGCTGGTGCAGGCTAATAATATTTTGCTAGCTGACACATGGAGTCTTGGAGCACAGGCTGTAATCAATTATTCCTTACACATCTCACCAAACCGTCATCCTTAGGGCTGAAGTTTATGTTCTCCTCTCAGTGGGTGTAATGCTCATTTCTAACACTGTGTTCCTTGACCTTTAATCCTTATCTGTAATCTTATCAATTTTAAATGAAAAAAAAAGACAGCTGACAAAAGACGCAGGACATTTCTACTGTACTGTATTTATAAATGTTAACAGTGCTACCAATTTGGCACCTGGATATTTTTTTTTCAGCTCCCCTCGAAAGACGTTCTAACAAATCATCATTTAACATTTTGGGATGCTGTTATTTTCCATACCAATCTTGTATTTGGTGCCAGCAACATTGGCAGTGATGTCGCCGTTCTTCTTTTGAGTCTTCCTCTTTGTGTCTAATAATCACGGGGACTGTAATTCCTCACGTGGTTCGTATCTGTTTTTCCTCACAGATCATTTTCTGCTTAGTTCACGGGTGCATGTTCGACTTTGAGCTGCGGTTTCTTTCGGCAGCGCCTCTGTAGAATGTTGTGATTGAGTGATTTCTGCATTTCTTGTCATAATTAAGAGCAAGGCCCTTTTTACAGTTAGTGATTTGACTCTGTTACGCCGGTTTCATTCAGAGTTTTATCTCAGCAGGGAGTTCTTGTTAACTTTGGTTGTGTGTGTCTAATTCGATGAATCGCATTCCGTTTGTAATTTATTGGCTTTGGGAAGAGATGCCAATGCAGCCCTCTATGTATTTGTTTTAATCCCAGTCCTTGTCAACACAACAATGTGCAAACACCTTTTTTTGTTTGGGCATTGATCTGATTCAGACAATATTTGCTATTAATTAGCTCGCTTATTATTTGCAGTATTGAGATACAGAACCCACCCTTAATCTTTTAAACCCACCTGAAAACATTTATTCATTTATATTGTGAACTACTACTGTACTTCCGGCTTGTCCCCTGAGGGGTCGCCACAGCAACTCAACCTTCTCCACTTCACCCTGTCCTTTGCATCGTCCTCTCCAGCTCCAGCCACTCTCATGTCCTCCCTCACTACGTCCATGTATCTTCTCCTGGGTCGACCTCTAGCCCTGTTCCCTGGGAGTTCCATCCTCAGCATCCTTCTACCGACATAGTCCCTGTCCCTCCTCTGGACATGTCCAAACCATCAAAATCTGGTCTCTCTGACCTTGTCTAACCTTCACTGTCCCTCTTATTGTCTCATTTCTAATCCAACCTGGTCACTCCCAAGGAGAACCTCAGCATCTTCATCTCCTCCACTTCTAGCTCCGCCTCCTGTCTTTTCCTCAGAGACACTGTCTCTAAGCCGTCCATCATGGCTGTCCTCACCACTGTCTTGTAGACCTGTCCCTTCATCCTCGCTGACACTAGAACACACCTGATACTTTCCTCCACCCGTTCCAGCCTGCCTGCACACGATTCTAGTGACTTTCCTGACGTGATCCTCTTTTTCAATGTTTCTCTAATTATCCAGAACTCTTGCTGATAAAACCTGATGTCATCAACGAGATTGGAGACGCCATCGAATTGATATACGCCTCCAACCTGATTGTGACGAAAGCTAAAATGACAAGGCTGACATGGCAAGGTCAAATCGTGCTACATCATCCCTCATACTCTGGTAATGTGACTTCTTAGGTAGACGGGGGGCTGTTGGTGCCAGTCTCCTCACTTTAAGAGATGGATGGCACTGCTCTCCTCACACATGCAAAGCATACAGCATGCAAGTGGCAGATGAGGTTGGTGTTTCATTAACACCTTTATCAGGTGCTTGATTTATGGTGCAATCATCTGATTAAAAGCATCACAGACTCACAGCAGAACCTTTGATAAGCACTTTATACCTGAATGCCAGACTGAAAGCTCATAACTCAGGAGTCAGTTTAATTTGTATAGTCCAAAAGCAGATCACAGCGCTTCATTAGTCTTGAAACATCTGCGTCGAATGAGGAATAACATCCCTTAAAATCAGGTTTTAACGGGGGGAAATGGAATAAACCATCGAGAGAACCACAGATGACTGAACTTGGATCCAGGAGGACATTGGAGAAGCTTGAGGTTTAACTAAGAGACTCCTGTACGACCTCCTCTCCATGGTAACCTGGAAGAGGACCTATCACAAAGAAAAAGAAACAGAAAACCCCAATCAGAACAGGTGCAAATTCTGTTGACAAAGGATCCAAACATACAGCGCCAGTCAGAAATATGGATCGTTTCCCATGCATGTGACTAAAAAGAAAAATGATCCCAGAGTATATAATGAGGGAGGATTCATCAAACCCTGAGGTGAATTTTAGGGTTTTGGTGGGAAACTTTAATTCTTTTTACTGTCATTCCATTAATTCTTCCTTTCTTATCACAGCTCACTGAATCCTCGTCGTTCTGCCATCACTCACTTTTCAGAATATTTTCCAACTTCCAACACTGCAAAGAATAAAAATAATAGAATCTGCCTATATGCCTGTTCTGAACTCCCGTAGCATTCTGATCGTATGTAGGTGTTGGTAGGAGAACCATCTGTCTTCCTCACAATTTGGAAGCTAACAGTTCACACACTGAAAAGGATTCATTCAGAACGTCAGTATGAATTAATGTCAGTAGTTTTGTCTCCACAGTGTATACCTGAGGCACTGTGATTAACGCCAGGGCTTTTGGATTTCTTACATTACAGGAGCCAAGCGGCAGACTTTTTTGTGGAGCATCACTCAAAACGCTTCTTCAAGTGAGTGCCTGTAAATGATTGTCCAGTTCTGACCAGCAGAGAGCAGTCCTTGTCAGCCGCTGCCATTAACTGAGCCTGTGGCAATAACATTCATCGCTCCTTTTCTGTAGTGGCCTGGTGCACTTTGTGTCCTCGGGCCCTGTGGTTGCCATGGAGCTGATGGGTGATGAAGCCATGTCTATCTGGAGGAGGCTGCTGGGACCTGGGGACCCCGCTGTGGCGCGGAAGGAGGCGGCGCAGAGTGTTCGCGGCCGGTTTGGAACAGATGGCATCAAACATGTCGGCCACGGCTCCGACTCACTGGCGGCGGCGGCGAGAGTAAAGATGCTAGAGTCATGCTCCCATGTGCCCTCTCACCCCGTGTGCCACATCCCCAGAGGTGATGATGCCCCCTAAATGCCGCGTCTTCCCATCTACAATTGGCCACGGTCCCTCTAACACAGCCTCCTATGCTGACTGCACATGCTGCATTATCAAACCTCATGCCATATCAGAAGGTAGGGAGCCTCAGCAAATACTTACGTTATCAGCCTGTTTGCGTATCTGATTCGCCTGCTGAGTCCTCGGACTTGTGTTAGTTAGTGTGTCACACAGAGGCACCGCATTGTTACCAAATTTGTCTTTGGATTTTTCCAAATGCCTGCCCTGATCCCCGTTCCCGGAGCATGCCACCCGAGCTCTGACCTGTGAAATGTGATTCTTCTTTTTTTTTCCAGACAGGGCTTAATAATGCACACAGAGGGGTCAGCATAGACCTGGAATGGTTGTTCAGAACAAAAGTTCATGCACAATCCATTCAAATAAACAAGCTCAGCATGGCCGCATGTAAATATATTGAATGTGTATTTCTGATCATTGATACATTGATACATTTAGCGTGCATGAATTTGTCTGTTCCTTCCTTTGTTTCGTATTCTGTATGTATGATAACCTGGTGAACTACATGATCATGTGAAATCTAATACTTAGGTAGCAGAACAAACCGAGGCCCATTTTGGTCTGACAGGACCTTTGCCTTTAAACGTACATTCAAGCAATGCTAGAAAGGCATTCTTGTCTTGTCTCCCACAGCAGCGTTTGAAAGGTGCTTAATTCTCTTTCTGATGGAACCACAGTAACGTTCCTAACGCCAGTGCCGTGTTACTGTGCGTGTTTCTGCACGGGTTCGATTTTCTGCCACACCTTAGCTGGAATGACGCCACTGAAAATGTTATTACTGCTCTTACACCTGTCCAGGATTTCCTGCTCTGACATGTTGAAATGTTTGGTGTGAGAAAGGAGTCTGAGAGAGAACCTCCTCCAAAAACAATATGGGCATGCTGGGTTCTGCTGCAGGGCACAATTTGCTTTCGGCTGTTTGCCGTTTGACATAATTGCACTGGTGCTGCTGCTATAGCTTTTCTTAATGATGGGAAACACTAGCGGTGCTGCTGTGTTCGTTGCGGCCTGTTTCCCGCCCCTGTGTGAAGCAGGTTTTGCTGTCTATAGTGTGACTGCCAGTTCTTTTAGTCACAATCTTGGCAGCTTCTTAGACACACCTACTGGACTGCCAGGACTGCTGTTGAAGTGGCAAAAGGACGACTCGTGATCTGCAAATGTTGTCAAAGTGAACAATGAGCAAATCTGAGGCTTGAGTCCTGCTGCGTTTCCCTCCGTGCTGCACATCTGGCTTGAACCACTGCACATTTTAGAGGCAACCTTGTGGTCCCATCAGAATCTGCCGGACCCATTTAATTTGATCTGGATCGAGTTGCAGAGCGTAGGCGGGTATTGTGGTATAAAGAATCACTCCAGCTCACTGGGAAAATCCAGAACGTACATATTCAGTTATTTTGTCCTGATTAAACTAGACTGGTCTTGCATAATTATCACTTTAGAGAACTGTCTGCGTCTTAAGGGGGGCAACGCAACGATGCTTTTCAGATGTCAGCCGTTACGTTTCATTAGCGACCCGCTGTGATCCCAACCCAGGATTGTTGCCATGGAGCTGATGGGTGATTTAAAAACAAACAGCATCAAAAAAAAAATCTTGCCTTGATTCCACTGGAAGAGAAGGAGCGCAGCCAAATGACGCTGCAGCTCCGTCTATGCAGGGCGTAGGACACGGTGCCTGAAAGCGCTCTCAGCAGACATGACTGGAATAGAGAAGCTTCTGTTGCCAAGCACCAGGAATAGGATCTCCTAGCAACAGCACCAGCTGTTTTGGAGTGTGTGTCTTGATCCACAGAGGACTCAGGAGGTGGTTACTTAACCTAACACACACACACACACACACACACACCATCCTGCCCGCCGACGACATGGGCCGTGTTTGATCAGGACATTAGTGTGAAATTGCTATTTAATTATGTGTCTGCAGGACTCTGACCTTGAATGTCACTGCTGCACCGCCGTCAGTGCGCTGCTGCCGTTTGTGTGATAACCTCGAGCCACAGCGACAAGATGATTAAAAGCACCGACTGGAAGAGAAAAAATAATGTCGCCTCCCTGTTAGCAGGCAGGACATGTGGAGGACAGCCTCATGCTTCAGGAGGGGGGACGGCTCTGCAGCGCGTTCAGCAATATAGCTTCAGATGTCTTGTATTATATAATAATCCTTATGGTGTGACCTAAGCTGTTTCATTGAATCGAACTGGCTGCAGCTTCACACACAGTTCGGTTATTGTAGCAGTAAACACCTCACTTATGTATTTCACGTATTCACAGGTCTCACCGGGAAGATCCTCAACTCCATATCTGCTGCCGGATTTGAAATCTCAGCGCCTCAGATGGTAAGAGTTGAACTCGTGACCGGAATATGCTCCAACATGTGCACTTTGCGGCAGACATGGACCTCTGTCGTTTTTTACTACATCACATTCTGAGCTGCAGGCCGGAAATGAATCAATCGGGGTTTCATCGTGGTGAGCATTACTGGGAATAAATGCATATTAGCATGTTCGTGCAGCATCACAGTTCAAAGCGGAGCCTGTAATCTACACTCCAGGTCAAACATTCCACGGATGCTCTTGTTTCTCCTGAGTCATGCTTCTGTCTCACAGTTCAGCATGGACCGGGCAAATGCCGAGGACTTCTAAGAGGTTTATAAAGGAGTTGTAACAGAATACACCGTGAGTATGAACACTACTTTGCAGTGCCATCATGGGAAGCGCCCGCATCGTGGTTCTGTTACAGTGCGTTATGATGATAAACACTAAAAGCTGCTTTACTTTCTGTCTAGAAGAGTGACGGATCACAGACGCTGTTCACAGGCGAATGTTTAGTGGAGGGCCGTTAGGACTGAAATCCAAGTCAACTGGTTTCCTCTTCTGGCTGACTGACCACTCTCTCCCTGCAGAGCATGGTGACGGAGCTGTGCTCTGGACCTTGCATGGTGTTGGAGATCCACGGAACAGATGCACCGCGATCATTCCGGGAATTCTGTGGGCCTGCCGATCCAGTGAGTCCAATTATTATTATTATTTTATCTTGCCGTATTGTCTAGCAGAATCTTGTCTGACCAATGCATAATGGACTTCAATCTGTGCATGGTCTGTGGAAGATTACCCGCCGTCAGTGTCCTCTCAAGGTTCTCAGATGGTCTGAATGTATTTTAAACTGATGTACTGTAACACATCAGGCCATTAATTATTCCCACATTCAGCCTCCAGGGAGGACAGTTGTGTGTCTGTCTCTGTCTTGTGTCCCGAGTACGGTTGACTTAAATCATCGTACCTTTTGATGTCCGTTTGAGACACTTTGGCTGACAAAGTTATTGCGTCTGGCAGCAGGAAGCCATTTTACTTTTATTAACTCAGTATTTGAAGGTCTTACTGATTCACAGTAAAGAAAAACACTCCAGTTGATTCCCACAGAACCCGAATCTGACCCAGTAAATGTGTGGTGAATTGCATCATGTTGTTTTAGCCCTTACTTTGTGTAAAATGTGGACCGAACGTTCTGTTGCTTGTGTGATTAGCTAGAAGGGTGGACCTGTTAAATGCAGCGCTGCACTGGGGAAGCTTTGCCCCCCCTCCCCCCCCCCCCCCCCTCCCCGAGTGATTTTATAATAATAAGACGTTGCTTTGGTGTTGTGCTTTCTCACCTTAACCATCAGGCTGTTGTTAGAGTGCTGCTGACTGCGGCCACAGACCAGGACGGGCTAGTTAATTGGCTAATGATTTCCAGGTCATGTGACACGCGACAACCACTGCTCATTGATGCCAAAATAATTCAACCCTTTCCACCGACCTCTGTTATCGTATTAAGTACTTCCCCAGATTTTAGTCCACTTGGATTCAATCCGAGCACACCGGATACTTTCATACTAATACTTCACAGAGAAGGGCAGAAGTAGCTAAATATCTGCCAGAGACACATGTGATGCCTTTAACTCGGCGCCACACATGACACTCCACTGCCCTGCATCCCACTCTCTGTTCTGATATCGTATTTTGTGTTCTGTTCTGATATCAGAGGACAGACGCAGTCGTCCTATCCTAACTCCGGCCCGTTCTGCACTGTCTTCCACAGTTTGTGATCTTCTTATGTTTTCCCCAATTGTTCCCCTTCCCCTTTAAACCAGTAGCCTAATAAATCAGAGGTGCATGGTGGTCAGCTCGCTGTGCTGTCTCACTCTGTCTTAGATCAGGAAGGCTTCGTGTTACACGAGGCTCAGACTGTTAAAAATATGATTTTCCTATTGATTGTAGACCCGTCTGCGTAATGCATTTGTGGAGCTAAATATCAGCCGTCTCCGGTGGCCGGAGTTCTAAGTTTAGCGAAGTTCGAGGAGATAACATCAGTCGGGACGTGACTAGAACAAACAAGTAGCTGCTTTTACCCTGATTAAACAATTTGTAAACCAACAACGCTAAATAAACTTAAACTGGTCAGATATGGGTGTTGCTGCAGAGAAAGTGGGAGGTTCCACAGCATTCCAAAACGTTTAAATTCACCTTTTTTGGACATTCTTCTTCTTCTTTGGTAATCGGCTCAGGTTGTTCTTTCATTATCTTTAAATCTTTAAGGGCAATAAAATTAAGTAGAAAGGTGCCAGCAGGGAGCACTAGAAGTTGCAGTAGTGCTGGTAATAAAATAATAAAAGGCAGTATAAAGTCGTAAAAATCACAACAAGTTGTATTCTTACAAAGTCGTCCATTTGTGATCGGATAGAATCCGATCAGGTCTCGAGCTTGAGGCCGGACTCACGATCAATAATCAGGCTCTTTTAAAACTTGTGTCCTTTCGTTTGTTGGTCTGAAGAATTAAACAAATGTCCACAAATGTCGAGGGATTGGGCCAGCCCCCCCCATTATATTTTGGTGTGGATCAGGACACAGGGGCAGACCGAGGTGTTTTCACACTTTCTCACTATTGTGATGAAATGTTAGTTCTATTATTTTCCCTAATTACACAAAATCTGCTGAACCCGTTTCCAGACAAGAACCTGTTAATTATATGGCAGGTCTAGAAGTTCAGTATAACTTTATAAACAATGTGATGTGATTTGGAAAAAAAAGTCAGAAACCTCCCAAGAAAGTTGGCTATAGATCTCATCACCTCCACCGTTTCACCGTTTTCCAGGACTTGATTTTTTTTTTACACTTCATGGAATTTCTCAGGGTACGGTAAATATGGGACTCTTGCAGAAAACAAACACGGACTACTTAGAGGGTTGGCACGTGTCATGTGTCTGTTACAAATCAAATGTAATGGGCCTGCTGGGCTTTGGTGGAGGCGTGCGCTCTAATGAGAGGCGTCCCGCTTCCGTCGGCTGTAACGACGGCCAGCAGTGAGTCCCCGTGAGCTTCAGTGAAGTTTAAGGATTATAAAGATGCTGTGGGGTTCGGATCAAATCATCCGGACGTCTCCGTCACCACCTATGGAACACTTGTGCATTGTCAAAAGTTAGCGGCTAGTATTTGAGCTGGGTCCCGTAGCTCACCTTCACTGGCGTGCTTGCTTAGAGCAAGGTTAGCAGGTCATTCTACAAACAAGCTCTTGCCTTCTCCACATCAGCCGGATGCAGAGTCGGCCGTGCATGAAGGATCAGATTTAGGCGTTTTGGTTGCCTGATGGTCCTGCAACCAGCAGGTCGCCGTGCCCCTGCTTCCTGTAAACAGAGCCCAGCAGTCGTTAGGAGCATGAATCAAATGAAGCTCTTGACTGCAGGTCACTCTTGAGTCACTAATGCAATTACAGACAGAAGTGCTTGACAAAGAAATTCTGATATCATTGAGTAAATCTTCCCTTTGCCGTGTTTGGACTCCTGGAGAGCAGGCCCAGGAACCCCCACGGAAAACCCCCACGGAGCAGCCAGAGGAGGAGTCCAGCTGTTGCTCCTGACTAGCTTCACCTGCTCTGATATGATCTGTGCTGTAAACTGAGAAATTAATTAACCTTGTTTGGCATATATATATATATATATGTGTTTAGGATCCTAAATTAAGAGGGATATATATCCCTCTTAATTTAGGATCCTAAACACGAGTGTGAATCCACAGGCGATCCAGTTTCCCCTGAACCCTTGCACCCTTTTTTCTTTCCGAGTCAGTGCAGTGTCATGTGGGCCGATCATTTGAAGCAGGAGATCAGTTCTCTGCAGGTCTTTGGTTTTTAGAGAGGGGTGGTTTGGAAAAGGCGGGGCTGCTCGATGACCTTGAAGCTTGCTCCCATCTTTTGTGTGCAATCCCATAAACCGCGAGAGGATGAAGAGCTTATCATGGGAAACGTCTCCCTGACATCAAGCAACCCGGACTAAACTTAGCTCACAAAGAAGACACTATTCAACTCCAATTCATTTTGATCCCTTTTAAGTATCCCCCCCCCGATACTACCGAGCTGATAAAAACAAGCATACCTTTATAAAATCGCCCAATCTATCAAATTATTACATTACCTTATATAACATTGGCCTTCCTCTGGAGCTGACAGCCATCTTGGTGAACAAACTACTCACGGTGTCCCCCCCCCCCCCCCCTTCATGGCTGTCCCTGTGGGAGGGTTCAAATTCCTGGAGGCACTGAGTAGCAAAGGGCAAAAAAACCCACCTCCAACCTTGAGAATGATTTTCACAGCAAATGAGCACACACTGGAGACAAATCTATCACCTGGAGAAACACAATGAGCAGGAGAACGTGCACCCCAAACCCAAACGTGCATGCGCTGTAACTTGTGTGCAGCGATTGAGCACTGATTAAAGGTACGGAAACTGGACTGATTAGATTTAGAAGCGCACTGACAGAGTGTAATGGAAACGTATGGGAACTGTGCGTAGTTCCTCAGTGATGAATTATTCCAGCTTCTTAGGTTCGTATGAAATTATTGAACGCCTAAGGTTTGAATCGATTTGATCAGACTACATTATTCACACTGACTCAGCAGGATTGAAAACCTTAACTTGAACTCATGTATGATAAATGACGATGTGTGCCATCGAAACGGCTTCTTGTTGTGAGTGCAGCTTTGCAGCAGGCAGTAGAACGCACCAGCCTGCTTGTAGGACAGCCCAATGAGCATTTGGTCACTTCCTGGAACGGGTCACATGTCCACTTGCTGAGTAATCTCTTTGTCGTGGTAACATACAGCAGCGCAGGATGTGGAACTCCCCGCTATCATCCACGCAGACGTGATGTTTCGGACAGAAAGTGTGTCCCGTTGTTGCACCGGCACCCGGCTGAATGCTCATGAGTTCCATCTGCGAGATTCAGTCGTTTGTCTTTGACAGGAAATCTCACGCCACCTTCGTCCCAACGCGCTGCGGGCTCTTTATGGCAAAGACAAAGTCAAAAATGCCGTCCTGGAGGCGGGCGCTGCAGCACCATCACGCACGGTGGAATGTCCGTGTGCGTGCTGCTCTGTGTCTTTCAGTTCATGTACAAATAATCACCTTGTATTTATTCAGGCCCTTTGAAGCCCTGTCTTTATGCTAGTCTCGTGACTCTGCTCTGTGGGCTGGGGGGGGGGGGGGGGCAACCTTGGCTCATGCTGGTTTTCAGAACAAGAATGGCAGAGGAATTAGAAACGAAGCCATTGTTTTGTTGGGAGTGGGTCCGACCCATCAAGCGTCATTGCTCAGGAAAACTCCTGATCTGTGGCTTGGACAAATACTTCCTTGTTAAACATTAGCCCGGGACCCACTGAGCTGCACCCCCTCCCGATTGGGCTCACAGTAGCCGAGAGAGGGCTTGTGCAGAGGAGACTTATTCTGGTCACAGTAAGGAAGGACTGGCTGGTACTTAAATGTTGCTCATTTACCATTTCTTTTGCAGGTGCAGTATTTTTTACGGGACAGCAGGACACGTGGAACTACATATGCAAAGAATTCACAGTTGTCTTTTTTCCTGTTTTATTGTTTCAGCCTTATGCAGATTAAATAAAGTGACAAGAGCAGACTCCTGACAAGTGTTTGATCTTCAACATTGAATTAAGTATTTTCACACCGACTAGACAACTTAGTACACGGGATACTGCATTGCTTCTGATATTTTAAAGTAACGTTTTGACCAGCGACTTTGGTATTGGATTCATACATTAAACTCTGAAGAACAAAAAAAAAAAAAAAATGTACAACTGCATAAATATAAAATTATTCCACCATGAAAATGGCTAAAACATTCAACAGTTAGAAGCATCACGTCACGCGATGTCTCCAGCAAAACAGGTTTCAGAACGTCGCGCCTGTTTCAGCGACGGCGACAGTCTCCTAGGCTGGACCCAAAAAAAGCTCTACGCTAACAATTAGGAAAGAACAAGGAGTATAAAACAGAAATGTCATCAAACCATATCCTACAGCTAACGGTGAACCACAAAGAAAAGTGTCTCCTTCCACAGCCAACTCTGAACAACTTGGATGAAGAAACACAAAAAACCAGATTCCATGGAGTGCAGTCATTTACTCATACATGGGCCTTAAGGGTTCAGAGTACCACACTAGTTATTCAGTTAGTCAGAGCACATTAGCGCACACTCAAGCACACGCACATTAACTAGCACGCCTGCACACGCACACACCTTGGACCACGAAAGCTGACACGAGACAGAAGATACTACAACAGGACTGGGCTACAGCACTGGACACGCCAAAAGTATTTAAAACCACATTAGGATTGAAGCGCGTGGGGACAGGAACACAGCTCGCTACACGTCAGTAGTGGAATTGCAGTTTTACAGTAATAGATGAACACATCCCATGGCTCAAGGAATATTTTCATGTACAGTAGAATAAATATTTGCTATTGCTACTCTGGTATTTTTACATTCTAACCCTCGACAAACACAGAAAAGCGGGTGTAAAGCACACAGATTAAGTGAAGGTCCTGTATATTATGACTGTTCAAAGACTAGTGGCGTTTATCTGAACTCTTTTTTTTTAAATTCTCTACATTTGACGTGTTTCAAAATGAGAGTGCTCGTCGTCATGGCTGAGGTCACGAGGTGATTGTCAACTTAACATCAAAGCGTCCTTGGTAGCGGTCTTTATCGCTGTAATTGATGTTTTCTCCGTACACTTTGCACTCGATGCGGACCTCCTGATCCAGAGTGACGTTAAACTGAATGGCCACCAGAGGCTGCAGGTACTGGGGATGCAGCACTTTGCCATAGTAGGGGTAGTACTGGAGAGGAAAGCCTTCGCCCATGCCAAAGTACTTGATCTCTCCAACCTTGTCCCTGTCCTCTACTTTCTGCAAGCACAACCGGAGAGCACGGCGTCAAATGTAACCAATTCTTGCACCAGTGCTTCAGACAAAACATTTTACTAGGGTACCTGCTACACGAATGCGTTTTCGGATCCAACATACCTTACTGGAGCAGTAAATGGGGATAATGTTGGGCTGCAGCCTGCTTAGCATGGGCCCCGGGAGTGACTCGTTGCTGATTGGAGCCTAGAAGAAGAGACGGGTTGATGAGCAGAACCGGGCCACCGGCAGTGTTTTCAGAAGAGTGTCGGCCTAATCTGGTGTGCAGCACAGCCCCCCCCCCCCCCCAGCAGCGCTGCAATGATTTAGCGCTCGCGTAGCATCATCGTGCTCACGATGAATAGCGTTGCGTAGTCAGACTCAAGCGCCGTCGCTTGCCATTCATCAGATGGCTTCCTTCACGCTACAATGCTCACAATCTATGTCATATATAATATATAATATATAATATATAAAACCTTCAGGTCCCATCGCTCGGTGTTTCCTGCAGTAACAAACTGATGGATCCGTCTCATCCAACATGCAGCTGAATGCACGACGGTGATGTACAGTATGTACAGATCATATTGCTAGTAACATCTATTAGCTATTAGCGATCCTTCCAGAACATCGTCATGGCTTTAAAGTGTCTTCATTTTATGACGTCCGGCGTGATTTCTGCTCTCGTTATTGTGCCTTTATCGGCGTCAGTGCACCTGTAATCGTCGTAGCGGTGCGGTAAACCCACCCTCGGTCTGAAGTTGACGATCCTGTTGAGCTTGACGATGATGCAGGGCTTTCCTTCCTTGAAGCCGTACGAGGGGTCGCCCTTTCCAGAGCAGCTACCAAGCAAAGCTCTGCTGAAGCGGCAAGCCTTCCTCTGCCCTGCCTTGTTGTCCAGACTTCCACGTTCCCTGTACGCCTGAGGAGTCCCTGCAGAGGATCGGACCAACCAGTCACACGAAGCAGCTTCTCAACTACACGCGCACCCGTTCAGCATTAAGTTCAGAGGATATTGAATGGTTGTTATGAATTCAATGTTTCTTAAAATGGAATTTAAGCAACTAAATACCCAAATGACACGTTTTAACGGACTCGGGTCACTTGGATCGGGAATCAGGGACCAGCCAGTCGGGACCGGATTGTACTTGCCTCCACAGTCTTCGAACTTCATCTGATCTAGCTGAAGCTCATCATCATACTTCAACAGTAAAGCATCCATGCTGCTGACGTAAGTCTTAAATGATCCCTCATCAGACATAGTGAAGGCGATTTCGGATTTTTCTGAGCGTGGAGTGTGTGATAGACCTGAAAAACACAAAGTTGATTTAATAATGATAATGAAAAAAAGAGGCCCAGTAAAACCCCAGTCTGAAAGTGAGAGGGGGTCACGCTGCACCTGAGCTGTCCTTCCTAGCCTCAGGAGTCTCTTATCTTCAGACGACACACCATTTTGGGTCTCGAGGATTTCCTCAGATGCTCCCTGTCAGCTCTTTACCGGAGTAATTTTCCACAGGCCTGGCGCACGAGGGGCGGGGCACGAGGTGACGTGTAAAAGAACGTAATGTTCAGGAGCCACTACGTTCATTCATTTATTGCTGCGGTTACGAGCAAGCTCAGAGTGAGAGACAGAACCAACACCGAGTCATTTGAATTTCAGTGGTGGCTTGGGAAAGTTCACCAACCCCCCCCCTGCCCCCACCCGTCCACCCTCACGTGGGTTCCTCTCACAATGGAAACTTTTAGCCCCGGAGTGAGAGGCAGGCTCGGGCTCTGAAAACGACTCCCCGCTTCCTTTATCTTTGCCGCTACCGGTGATACTTCTTTCTTTCCTTGCCTTGCCAGGCCACTCGGCTGACAGTAAAAACAGCAGGAAAACGACCTCGTGTTCGTGGAGCCGGTCGTTTACGGCGACTGCTAAGAATACCGCCGGGGCACGGAGTGTGCGCTGCGCAAACAAGCGCTGGCACATCAAGACGAGGCGGAGGGCTTTAAAATCGACACCATCAAAGCTCGCAGGAGATTCTAAAACACTTTCAGGCTGAGAGCGGCAGCGTTTGGTGTTTTTTTTCAGTACGGCTTCTGCAGAGACGCCTCTTGGCTGTGACAAGACGACTGCATTTGTCCGAGTCTGAGCATTAAGCATGCAGGCTGTGACACATTCATAGCACACATGAATCGCTTTAGTCACAAACCGTTCCCCCGTAGCCAGAGGGGGGGGGGGGGGGGGGGGGCATCGACTGGCTGAGAGGAGTGAAGGACAAAATGGCTGAACTATCTGAGGTCAGAAAGACTTTTGATGGAGTAGCTGCCTCAAGGTGCGCCCCGGCCGTCTTTGTTATCGCCATAACGCCACGCACAGCCACAATATGGCCGTCACCAGAGCCCAAAATAAAACGCCTCCTGTTACAGCGTCAGAGTCCAGGAGCAAATAGAAAGGAGATTGGATTTACCTGGGGGGGCCACCCTGTCCTGATAGGTGGGTTTGTAGTTACTTAATGTCAGCAGCAGTGCTTGGATGGTCCCGACAAAAATCCCAGCCAAGCACAGGTAGAATATCACGTAGAACAAGATGATTTTAACTGTGGGGGGAAAGAGCAGTTCATTAATACCTCGACAGGGATGACATCATTCTGTGTCTGCTGCTTATTGGCTTGTTCTTTTCATTTTCAATCCTGTGTTAGATTTCGACCTGTTGGTCGGACCCTGCGTGATCACAGAGTATCGCGTTGTACGTCACACCACGGATAGATCGGGGGAAAGCAGACTTGCTTGTACTGTGTGTACTGTACTGCTTGTACTTTGTACTGACAGACTGAATGCATGTATATGGCTCATATAGGGCTTCCCTTGGGATTACTAAAGTACTCATCTATCTGGTTTGAGCGCAGCATACTTCTGAGAACGGCGTGTTCTTTTCATCGGCCGCCGTGAGGTCACTTCCTTCGGACTCAGAGCAGCTTCTGGAAGCTTCGGCTCGCGTTCCACCTCTCAACTGTTAGCCGAGCTAGATTTAAACCAAGCAAACAATCGGGGGGGGGGAGTCGATACGTCCTCCACTAACGATACCTGATTTAAACCTCAGAGCCATTACGCAACAGCGGGAGGGTTTCGGTTCAGGACGAGTCAGTCGGCAGCCCCCCCTCCCCCCTCCCCCCAGCCACTTCAACAGGTTTGGTGCAAATACTGTGTCCTCATTTAACACAACACAGATGCTTCGCTTTCACCCCCTGACTTGTGTTTACTTGCTCCTCCTTACTTCTCTCTTTCCTGACAGAATACACCAATTGTTTTTTTTATTTGAAGTACGCGGCAATACTAATGTGTTTTTTTTTAAATCACTCAGTATTGGAAAAGGATTGTGAACCCAACGCATCAAGCACACTTGTACTAAAGTTGATATCTGTGCAGAATGTGAGTGTAAATGTTTAGCAGATACCATCAACTGTACATATATTTGCTCAAAGTGAAAAACTAATAGGAAAACACCACTTCAGCAGTATTTAAACACCTTCATCTTGTTATAACCTTTAAATGGTGTATGTCTAGAACAACTCTGCAGTAGAACACCGTTTCTTGTGGCAGCATCGGCGACCTGAGAATGTTCCGACGCAGCATGTTTCACATGAAGATATTACTTCCTTTTATATTTGTACTTTACAACCAAACCTAAAGGAGGTAACATTTCCAGATCATGATTGATCCTACTCACATATATACAGAACAATTGATCCATTCTCTTGCTGTAATGAGATTACTCAGCTTCCCTGCATTTTAATGTATACTATATTATTTTGACCTGATGTGTGTGTTTCTTTTAAAAAGGCACAGAGCTTTGAAATCCATTTAACAAATCTTCAATCAATCCAAATCTCATTCGGTATTGGCACCCAACATGTTTTATGGCCGCGCGACGGTCATTCTAGCATCATCCTGTCTCTCGTTGGGTTTTTCCTGCACAGAGAGACGACAAACACGGCAGCCCTGATCTGCCTGTTATTGCAACACCTTCTCAAAATGTCCTCTTTTGCCAGGCTGCTGTTCGGATCACTCGCTGCACAACCAGTTTCGCGGGTTGATAACAGGTTCAGGGCCGCAGCCTCAACGCCTCCAACAGACACAAGGAGACGTTTACAGAGCGCGGCTCGTCTGCTCGCGACCTGAAATGAAAAACACCGAGAAGCCACGACCAGTGTTCCCAGTACGCACAAACCAAGACCAACACGCCAACACTGTATTTGTGCACAACGCACAAGTTAAAGCTTCGGAACTTGGGTTTTAAATGGATACATAATGTGACGACATATGTAAAGCGTTGCCATGACTACCTGTTGTAAGGCAAGTGGCTTTCTACGACTAATGAAACGTTTCCTCGTGGAAAGCAGGCACATTTCAGACAGACACGTCAGAGAGCCCTTTAACTCTCGGTTGGAGTTTCAAGTCACATTTCTTAGCTCATTAGCAGAACAACAGCCCCCCCCTGGGGGGGGGGGGCATGAGTGTATTCATAGCACATTCCTTGAGGTCCACGGAAGGCAGCAGCAGCAGCAGCACTAGCGTGGGTGATCGAGGTGCACCCATTTTGTTGCTCGAATGACAGAAGTGGTGGTGAAGAGCAGAGTTTGAATGGAGAGCACCTCCCCCCACCAGACTGCTGCTGCAGCATGATGGGGGGGGGGGGGGCGTCACCACGTTCACACCTCACTGGTGTCTCCGCACACGCACACGCACACGCACACACACTGGCTCTGTTGTAGTATCCCAGCCAAAGGCTTCACCGACCTCTAAGTACGTTTTGTGACAGGGTCAACCGTGAGAACACAAAAAGCACTGGTAGTTGGGGGGGGGGGGGCTGACGTGTCGCTTCCTGTTCCTACTGCAGGTCCAAACGCCGCCTCGCGCCATCCCGACCGTTACGGTTTGCTCAAGGGCGCAGGCAGACCTGTTGCTTTTGGCCGGTGCGACACCGAGCCAGTAATAGATCCGCCCCGCGTGTAGCTACGCGATAAAAACACGAACCTGCGCGGCGGAACTACGAAACGCCTCAAAACGCAGATCGTGTATGTTCGTCACAAACCGACAACCACGTGACTTCCCGCCTGTCGTTAATACGAACCATTCGTTCATCCTCTTTTATTTATTTGTTGCACTTTTAACTGTTTCGCCACAGAGTTCTGTCTTGGGGGGGGGGGGGGGGGGGGGGTAAGGGGGCGGCCCTGGAGACATGCGAGTCGTGATCTGCTTCCCACGGAGAAAAATGTCGTTTTAACGGGCGACTTGAGCTTCATTGGTGGCCCATCAAACCAAAACGACTACAGCTCCGAGTCCGGTGAAGGGCAGCCGGGCACCAGGCCATTAGTTATTACAGCGTTATTACGTTATTTAAACGAGACGTTAGAGAATCGAACCCAAGTTCCACAGCTTGGTTTGAGTACACAGTCCGGGCTCGCCGAACACTGTCCTTTGAGGGTGACCTTTTCATAAAGGACTTATGAATGAATGGCCCAAAATGGGCTCCGGGCTGAACACAATGGTCTCCTTTCTGCCATTCAATCCGACCTGCAGCGTGTCTCGTGGGTTCGCTCTGAGACACGACCCCCCCCCCCCCCCCCTCACCACCTTCAAACAGCCTCCATTAAAAAAAAAAAGAAACCCCAAACCCGGAGTCACGACGCAGCGAGGCTCCAACAGGTGCTGCCTGCGCCGCCAGGAAACGTCCACTTTCCACTCCCACGCACAAAGACATCACCGTTTACGTGACGTCTCCTAGCAGCAGCTAGCTCCATATCACACAGCAAGACGAGGACTTACACCAGCTGCATCCTGTTCGTCCGAGGAACTCCTTCTTCTCCGAATTCCACACAAACGTCCTCCATCCGCCGTCGCTGTCTTTGTTCCCCGACATGTTAGCTCCCGGTAATGCCCCCCCCGTCTTCTCTCGGCTCGTCGTGATTTGACGGAGTGCGTCGCCCTGTTGTCTCCTTCAGGAAAAAGAGAAAGGACACAGCACCGTAACCGGACCCGCCAATTGTACCGCACGCGCTTCACCTCTCAGGAAGCCCCGCCCCGCCCGCGAGCTCGCAATAAGTTCCCCCACCCGCGGAGGGAGGGCCACGTCTGACCAATCACAGCCCTCCGTGGGCCGGCGCGTAAGAGAGAAACCAAGAAGGGGCTTCAGAGACGCAGCGACAGTTGCAGGGGACATGTCTCCTCCAGCTGGGCACGTCCCACCTGGAGCTGAGGTGGGCCGTGTCCTGGACGTCCCCGGAGTCTCTCCGTGGAAATTCAACTGAAAACATGCTGCCAGAAATGCACACGTATCTGTTATACTTCCTGAAATACCACGAGGAGTACTCACCAACATGCAGAGGAAATCACGTGTGAAGGCGTGATGACGAGTTCTCATAATATCTACACTTTAAGGCTTGTAGAAGAAGAAGTGGGCTGGGGGGGGGGGGGGGGGTGATGAAGATGAAGATGCTGAGGTTCTCCTTGGGAGTGGAGCAGGATTACAAATGAGACAATAAGAGGGACAGTGAAGATTAGACGTTTTGGAGATGAGGTCAGGGAGACCAGACTTTGATGTGTTGGACGTGTCCAGAGGAGAGACGGGGGCAATATCGGTAGAAGGATGCTGAGGATGGAGCAGCCAGGGTACAGCTGAAAGTACTGTAGTACTGTAGTACTGCAGTAGTAAGGCTTCTACAAGCAGAGCTGGCCCCAGCCTTTACTGGGCTCAAGCTGATTTAGGTTTGGGGGCCCCTCAGCCCTCACCCACCAACAATCCTGCTGAATATTGTCAGTGCTTGCATTCACACAATGCAGTTCTATCACACCCAGTATCATGTTTATTAGATATATCCCTGTTGTTTACGCCACAACAATGTCAGCCTCGCATATTTTTAATCTTACAGTGGTCTGATGTTCATTTGCACTTTGATTATGCAGCACCGTGTGGCATTTTGAAAACAGAGTACTGTCAAAATAAAATAAAAATAGATCAGTATGCAAGTTATTTACTGTAGCAAATGCACCACTTTGACTGTGTTTTAATTTCCTGGTTGAATAGGATGTCCTGAGTGTATTTATTTTGGTCTTCTTCAGCCAAAAGTACACATAAAAAAAGTTTGCTTGCAGAAAGGCAGGTCAGCTTTGTAGTTAGGAATCAGGGCTATAGGGCTCGTAAAGTTTAAGTGAAGGTAGTTGGACGTTGTTTCGAGGCCACATAGCAGCAGTCATAGTGCTATTGCTAACTGTAATAATGCATTACTACCCCAAAACTGTAATGTGCAATTGTGCAGAAGAAAAAGAACATTCAGTAAAAATAAAATAAACAGCACCCCTTTACATAGAGAATTAACACAACCGGAAAAACCAGCATAAAACTAATGGCAATGGTTGCCATAGGGGCCCTTCGCAAACCACTTGTGAGTCAGGATGGTATCATCTACAGAGGATTATATTTTTAGTCTATATGTTGGTTAGTGTTATTTTTAGGAATAAAATGGGGCAGAAATGTTAGATTTTTAAGTTTAGAGAAGCAAACATGTTTACAGCAAAGCCAATGGATGGATGGATGGATGGATGGATGTTTTCCCAGTAACTGAAGTCTGCCAAACACTAGCTCCAGCCACCTCAAGACATTGTTCTAACCATAGGGGCCACCTCTGGATTATAGTTTTAGGTTACTCTTCATAATTAAGTTGGAGACAGTAGAACTGAAAATAATCATTTTGTTAGCACTCATAAGCTACTACTGTAACACTGTAAACTACGACCGAGGCCGTGTTTGCTAAATGCTAATGAAATAATATCTTAATATCTGGAATACAATTAGAAGCTGTTTAATAATAATTCCCGCTCAGCCAGCCTTCTAGCTTCTTAGGAATGTTGAAGAAACATATTCCCGTGTGATGTAGCAGAGAACTGAAAACTGGTTTGGGCAAGAATTCAATGAGGTTGGCAAATGCAGTGGTGTTGACTTTGATTGCTGTAACAAGTACTGCATATTTTAATCCAATATTTAATGAGTACACTCTGATACTGTTGCTCAGTGTCATTCGGTCATGAGTCACTGAATGATGACACTCACTGCGTGCTGAGGAGTCAGAAGGTGAATGTACAATTTCCTCGTGAACAACACCTTTTATTAATTAATGAATACTTATTACTACGTTAGACAACTTGCAAAAAGGAGAATTTCACATTGGAGCAAATCGACCTGAATATTGACTTATTTCCGTTCAAACTATTCCATTCATATATTCTTAAACCAACCTGTGAGTCATGTTAAAGACAATGGAAGTACAAGCATGTACTGTAACTTTTTCCAAGCCAGGAGCTTGAAGGGAAGCTTTCTGTGTTTCAAAAGTAGGACAAAAAACAAATATGCTGCTGCGCTGATAGTGTTTCTCTGAAAACTGTGTTGATTTAATGCCATGTTTGTTTACAATTAAAGTTTAAGTCATAAACTCAGAAATGTACATTGTGCAAAATACCAAAAGCGATTACCATCAAACTACATTTGAATTACAATAGGCGTAAAGATTCAATACAATATATTGAGGAGGTGCAGCCTCAAATTAGTCAAACACCTCTAGTCTAATCTATATTCCTGTTCTTTTCTCATATCGGATCACGTGCTTCAATCCAACTGCACCTTTTCCCCTTTATCTGTGTGATCAGTATTTTTGATCCTTCCAGAGTGCTGGTTGGTTCTGAAACCATCATAAAGCAACAACGTCACACATCTCTTTGTAAGACTATTGATTGTGCTGTAATAACGTAGCCGCCAATATTTACATAGACGAGAAAGAGAGGTAGAATTTTGTATTTTTTTGGACTCTTCTTGACACATTTTATTAATAGTGATGATTGTTTTGGTGCAAAAAAAAAGTCCTCTTATAGTGTAAAATACTAGTTGTAGAAATAAAACACAGCCATATCTAAATTGCTCATCTGCTCATACTGTGCAGAATCTGTGGGTTTAAAAAATGAAACTACACGTCACATTAAATCCTTTTACGCTATACCATACATCATTTTGTCATTTTAGTCTGTAGTATTATTTATAGCCTTGTAACAAGTGATAAAAACGTAACAAAAGTTTTTCTCTGCCCGTTTTGTTCCATGTTTCGACGGCGCATCGTAGGAAATAGAACTTAACAAAACACGATAGGCCAGTCTGGCAAGACGGCAGGTGACGCTCACGGTCACTGCAGGTAAGAGGAAACCCAAGTATAGAAAGTCAGAACTGATCTAAAATGTGCACTGAGCTTAAGATTACTTCTGTACAGAAACGTATTCAGCCGTTTACAAGCAGATTCACATTCTTTTCTGCTCTGCACTCCGCCACACTTTTACAACTTTGCAGCATCAATTTAGAGGAAAAGAGACAGACAGGAAATGTTTTCCAGGATTTGTGGGAACTGGACATAAATCTTGAACTGAGCTGCAATTTTAGGATGGAATATGAGTACATTTAAAGTGAGGGGTGTAATTCTCAAAGTGTTCTGCAATCATACAGCATAGCTTTCTGCTACAAACAGTGTTCACACGAGATCGGTGCGCAAGATAACAGCCATTGAAAAGGGAGCGGCGTGCACGAGCCTCCGCTTCGCACTGCTTCCACATTCCCGTTCGGGGTTGACAGATAACAGAAGACGTTGCCATATCACACATCCTTTCTCATGTCAACCGCAAGTGGCCACATGCTGATTTAATATTACAATGAATGAAACCACAATAAAGCTGAGGTGTGCTTTAAATGTGAAATTGAACGTACTCTAAGTAGAAGAACTCTCATTTTGCACTGACTGGCCTTGCTTGAATGTCGACTTCTTATGTGCTGCATTCACACGCAAGCGTGTCCTTGTTGCTAGCCCTCAAATGAAACAGTGTGTGGTTTCAGTATCAACCAAGGTCGCCAAGGTTACCGGCAACCAATTGTTAGGATTCTTTTTTTCAACAACATTTAGACCCGTCGAGGCCACATGGTTCAACATCTACCTTAGTGGGCCGGCCCTCTCCTCCTGTGCAAGCCCTCCCCATTGCATTGTGTCACAGGTGAACAAGCCGGAGTTCCAACATTGTGCGCAAATGATCAACAAGGCACGGGAGATTTCCATGCTGGCAGGACCAAAGCTAGGAATGGTGGATTATTATTCTTATTCCGTCATCGGGTCGCGGGCCAAGCTGGAGCAATGGGCGAGAGGCGGGGTACACCCTGGACAAGCCGCCAGTCCATCGCAGGGCAACACAGAGACAGACAATCAGCCACACACACTCTCACACCTACGGGCAATTTAGTGGAAGACATGAAATCATGATAACTGATACGAGTAAACCTTAGTAGAACTAACATGAGGAAAATCTATGTTTTGTAATAAGGTTGGAGCCTAGTGTGATGGACTAAATGTATGTATTTTATTTCATTTGTGTCTTTTGCAGGACTAACAGGTAAACATATTTTTTATACTAAGTGAATATATAAAAATAGTAAAGACTATTATCATCCCATTGGGAACCAAACCATGTATGTGGCATTAGTTATAACCATAAATGCCAGACCACTGGTCATGGATCACTGCCCCAACCCCCGGAAGTTGTCACTGGGCTGTTATTAACAAGGACTGTTGTGTTATAACATCCCTGAAAGTACTCTTTAAATGAGTTTTTGTATTTCGTTTTTTTACACTGGAGGATCACTAAAAGTGGATATGCTCCCCCCCCCACATGTTGTCCCATGATGCTTCTCTCACTGTGTAGATTAGGATGTTATATAAAGAAGAAAACATCTGGCTGTTTGAAAGCTGCAAACCTTTATGCATTCTACTTCCCAGGAATACTGTTTAATGGCATAACCTGTCACTGGATGACAGGCGAGGCTGAAAGACAACGCAGCGGTAGCAGAATCAGCAGCATTTACAGCATTTACACCATCCATTCCGCTGTGTGATTTATGATAGCTGCCACTCACCTCTCTCTGCCAAGGATTGGATTATTTCTGTTTCCTGAACAACTGAACAAGATGTTTTATGTCAAATATACAAACATTTTTTGATCACTTTGTTTTCTCAAGGTTTCCGGAGACTTGGATTATGTCGTATGAAATCTATGGAGTTGATTCATGGCGTCTGTTCCCTCTGTCATTGGAGAATTCTTCAACTCTGATTTACTGTGGAGCTTTAGCAATGTTATGTGAACTAAAGCACTTATTTCTTCAGCCAGGGAGTGTGTATAGATAAGGGCGGAATGGTCATTTTGGGTGCTCTGTTCCTTTATAGTGGAAAGACCCCCCCCCCCCATATGCCCCAGCATCTCTAAGTGCAATTGCTGTTGGCGCCACTGTCACAGATGCAACCAGATTGATTGCCGTTCACCTCAGAGCATCAATTGCAAATAACAAAAAAGAAAGTGTAATTTTTTTTATTTTTAAATGTTCATTTAATCAATAACGTAGACGTGGAGCTGGTGCCAGGCTGCAGATTGGATGCATGGCATCATTATTCTGAAACTATGAGTGCTTCTTTAAGAATGAACTGCTCTTGTTCTCCAAGCAGAGCAACGCTGCCCTTTTGTGAGCTCCGGTGTCAGAGTATTGAGCTTGCAGACATGAGCAGCTGCACGTCACATAGACATGACGATGACCTTGGTGGAGTCAACGATCACTCAAACGTCTTGACCCCTGTATATCATCCCTTGCTCAGATAGCCTTGAAGCCTGAAAGAGATGCTACGGCCCTGACACAGCCAAATAAATGAGAACATGGTATCATGAGCCTGAAATACTTTGGGTGTGATTATTTTTCCAGCAATCATTCCCGCTCTCCCATTATCACCACTGTCAGCGGGGCTTATCTCTGCCCGCCTACCCCGCATGCCTGCCTCGCCAGCCGGGGCTCAGGCGCAGCCTCCAAGCGGCCACGCCGCATTCTTCTAATGAGGTTAGCGCCTGCAGCAAAGCGATTTGTTTTTTGTAGATGTTATTATGGTGGCCTTTTTCGCTGGCCCCTTAATTTCATCAGTGAAGCGCCATTACACAGCAAAAGGCCCGTTGGGAAAATGGACCATGCTTTTGACATGCTCACAGTGGCAGTTGTGTAACTGTGCACACCAGTGATAGTTGTGTTTTTAAGAGTGATGTATCACTCTATTCAGTCATGATTGCAGCCTCAGATGGCAAGAATGGATTTGTTTTGATCAAAAAAACATTCTTTGTTCATATTCACAAAGATACATGTGTGATAGGATTTCCATAAATAGAATAATGCAATGGACATAAAGTGCTTTCCAAGTTTAGCAGACTCAGAAATGTTCAGATCATGAGTCACAAATACAAATACACACAACACAATACAACAGATGCAGTACATTTATAGTACAAAAACACTCTGCAAGCTGCAGAGGGCAAACAACAGCTCCATTAATATAACCCCAAGCAAGTACATTGTAATCAGTTTTAATTGGATTGAAAAAAAGGAAATAATCCCAAAACTGACCAACTTAAAAATGAATTATGATGATACATATCACATTTGTTTTTAAAAGCAGGCTCAATTCATGCTTAGTGTTAAATATGTGTCGATGTATACGTCCCTAAATTATTATGCTAATAGTAAGTCATGAGATTCCAGTGACACAAGACCTTCTGTTGTGTTTCACCTTCTGAAAGAACAGCAGAGGTCAATTTCTAATATGAATTTCCATTAAAAAAAAAAATCTTTCAAAAGAAGTGTTTGCTTTGCCTGAAAATACCGGGGAAAATAAAAATATACCTGGAATATTTATTTGAGCACAAGTTAGCTCTCTCTGTCTATATACATTATATATCTTCCAAATCTCCTGCAAATCACTATGAGAAAAATAATGACTTGTATATTTCTGTTTGACGTTGTGGGTGCCAGGTTTTACTAGATGTTGACGGTCAGGAATGATTGTTGACATGGTTAAAAACAGTCATCATTGACTGTCAGTGGGAAACGGGGGCAAAACAACTTCTTCCCAGTAAGAATGAGCACCAGAGAGTATTTTATTGAACTCAAGTGTCATTTGCTGCAGTTATTTATATTCATTTATATTCCAAACACACTGAACACAGCAGGGAGAAGGACAGGTTGTCCTGCTTTGACAGTCTCATCTGCGTAGGGACATTTCTGAATAGGATACTATCCACAGATGGCCTGATTTGAATATTGCCTCGGGCCACTGGGACAATTAAATGACAATGACAATGAAAGGCTGTCCCAGTGCAGTTCTGACCAGCTCTGCAGGAGCAGCTGCATCATTATCAGAGTGTCACCTGATGTATGATGATTTGGATCACATGACCCCGTGTCGACACTGGACGGTGAACAGTATTTAGCCAATTGCAGCCTGCTCCATGTTTCCATTATGCCACATGGTGCTGCAAACGGCACTGTGCGTGTCGTGGATGGAGAGCTGATGCTACCAAAGCCAGGAGCCAGAAGCCTGCTCCAACCAGACAGAACCTTCCCAATAGTGAACAGCAATGGTAAAGGTGGTATTAGTGTTGTCCTATGAGGATCACTGTCGGGGCAGGACTGTTGAAGCAGATTCATTGTTGCACATGGGACTAAGAGAGTTGACTTGGGATTTGTAGTACGTGAACGCGTCTGATGTAAAAGCTCTTCAGACCTATGTGGGTTGATCTGAACACAGATATCCTGTGACCTTACTTCAATCCGAGGCCTGGAGCCCTCCCCTCAGTGATCTTTGGCACGGTCCAGTCTCCGTGTCACAGTTGGATCAAAGTACTGTGAATGAGGCCCTACATTCTGTAAGTGCCAGCGGCGCTGCTCTAAATAGAGCTTTTTAAAATAGATGCCAGCCTCTATTAATACCTCCCAGTTCTGCTCCGCTTTGACTTTAGTGGAAATCCTCGCACAGTGAGTCACACGCTGTTCTGGGGCCTTTGCGGTCATTTGTATTTTTAGACGCTGTGACGATGATCATTATGATCAATCACATGGTATCAGAGTCTCAGGCACGCAGTGAATGAATTTCTCTCTTCAACAAAGCCAGTAAAAGCATCTGTTTGGACAAAAAATAATAATGACAAGGTGTATAATGCATATGTAGAGCAGCTATGATATTATATATTAATATATTGTCTGTGTCCACACTGTGTGCTTTCATCACAGTGCAGTTTAAGATGAAACGGTAAGGTAATTACATGAATATAAATATAGTAAATGATTATTATACCTATAATTTGTAGCTTTTATTGTGATTATTCTTATTTATTACAGTCTTTTAACATATGCTCAATTCTGGCCTGTATTTCACTGCATCGTGAATCTCTGGTTAGGTTTGAATGATACATCTTACATTCGGGCGTCATCTTCGGGCTTGAAGTTCATCGCTTTGTTTGCCATTGATTACAAGAATTCAAGAGATAGTCATGCAAAATAACCGCTGATAATGTACTTCCATAATGATTATCCAAACCCCCTGCTGACCTGTGATGAAAATTAAATAATTTATCGGGACATCAAATATGTAAGTAGACTACAAAGCCAACTTTTACAACGCTCTGTTTATAATGAGAAAGTTGCTTTCTAATGTCAGTTGAAGCGTCGACACCAACAGGAGAAGCTGTGGAGACGACAGATCAGGTTATGCACTCGTTTGTGACTAAGCCCTCCTGTGTTCAGGGGGCGTGTTTGCACTCAGTGGTGCGATCCAGAAGCCGTGTGAGCTACTATTTGTGATGAATCCTCAGATCGGTGTTTGAATATATGGATGATGGCCATTCTGTGTCTCAGCACTTGAGTTTAGGGATCCTATCCTTCAGTTCAGGAGTCGACCACACATTATGAAATCTGAAAAGAACACATGTATATAATTACATGCCTTAAATAATGCTCACTTCTTCCCTTATAAATCTTTACACTGTAGGTTTTAGCAAACATTAAACAAACTATTTGACTTCAGTTTTTTGTTTTTCCCGCATACAGATGTTTCTCTCTTGTGAATATTTACATATTTGGGGTATTTGCAGCACAGAGTGCTGCATGTAAGATTGACATGAACTCAGCTGCGTGCATTTATGGCGATAAAGAAATGTGCATTTCACTCAGCGCAATGGCTGAACTTCCTGTCAAGTGTTTCAGTTTCAGACAAACCTTTAACACTTGCAGAAAGCGTTGGGTTTTCAGCATTAAAACAATAATAATCACATAAACATCTTGACAAATTATATTTGGCAGAACTCTGTTTTGTTGAAATTTGGATTAGGGCTTAAATTCATTTAACTTTAATTGAATGTCGGAAAAGAATTTGATTGGGGTTGCTGGACCGTAAATGTTCCCAAATCCAAAACAGTGGGATCAAATCAAAATCCTGGAGCAGCTACTACACAACAGAAAACCTGTACAGTGGATGTTCATGACTGGGCCTTCATTATAGACAACCTTTAACCCTAAAATATTACTTGTACTGCCACGGCCCCCACAGACAAGCTCAAGGAACCGACTCAGTACTTTAGCTGAAGTGTTTTCACCCATTATAGCGTCCAGTCAAAAAAAAAAAAATACTGCAGCCACCAATTGATTATACCCTAGCTCTTTTCTATACCCTGGTTTGGTTTGTATAGTCCATATTGTGCATGCGCCTCTTTGCTCGTAGCCATAGCATAGTATTAATTATGACTGTCTTCATTGTAATGTTTTTATTAAATTGACTGACTAACCGAAAACTCCTCCTTCCCATATTATACTTGTGTTCAGGCATTGCTCAATAAAATCATTCAGAATCCCAGTTGATTTCATACAAATATAGGAGTTTTGTTTTGTTTGGTGCAATAAAACGCAATGATCATAATAAAAGACAAGTCCAAAACTCCCAAACAAACAAAGACAAATGAGATGGGAACGCTTCGACACATTTTCCAGGGTCCAGTGTAATGAAATGCTCCTAATTTGAGGGTCCAGTCTTTTAAGGTGTACCCTCATCCATGGTGGGACTTTGCTAATGCGCCGTCTCAGAGTCTACCTTAAAGTGACATCCTCGTTTGGATTTGTCCCAAGAAGTGCAACTCACACGTCACAGAAAACATCTGGACACAAACAGCGCTTCGGCTGAAAGTGAGGCAGCTGTGGAGCGGAGCAGCAGACAGCATGAATCCAACGCTGGTTGTGTTGTCATTGTCTGTGCTGGCAGCGGTAGCAGCCCAGTCGCCTGACCATCAGGACATGTCCTGGGTCAATGGCTACCGCCAGGGCTTCAACTTCCAGTGTCCCCATGGGGAGGCTCTGGTAGCCATCAGGAGCTACTACAGCGAGCAGGACGGCTCGGACCGCTTGTGGACGTTTGAGTGCCAACCCACGCCCGAGGGTCTAGGAGAGCCCACCGACTGCTGGTGGGACGACATCAACCGTGCCGGGATGGAGTGGTGGGTCCTCGTATATCAGACATGCTGTTCATTGATCATATGAATTCTCATTTCTTGTGCACCTGTGAGCTCAGGAGATTTTAAGCTTGCACTCAAACTGTTAGACTTGTTGGATGTATTTATTTGAGTGTAACTCATATAAATGTTTCACATCTTCGTGATTTCGCATCAAGCAGCATTACATTAACCGTGTTTGACCAGCAGGGCTATGAATCCCACGCACAGTACGGGCAAGTGAATCAGTCATCTGAACATCTGTCACAGATTACGTGTGTGGAGGAAATGTTGACTAATTTTCCAACAGTGTCCTCAAGCATCTCCTTTTTCTCTGTGCAGCACATGCGAATATGTTTGGATTTGTTCAGTTTGGTTCATCAAGGTTGTTTATTTCATGCAACTCCGTCAGAAAGCCACGTAAGAGCCACATCTTTGATCCAGTTGTTCCTTATTGTTCCAATCGACAGGACGGCAGAAGCATAGATCAAAGATGAACCGCCTCACTGAGATACAGAGCCATGTCCCCTCATCCGGGGACAGGATTTGACTGGTGACACCTCTCATTCAAATCATTTTAAGCAGACAGCAGAGGCCTGAGAGGAGTTTGCTGCTGAACTACTGTATGCTTAACCCTCCTGTCTTCGTGGTGGTAAATATGAGCTCAGACATTACAAATCAAAGTCAAGGTCAACTAGAGGTTACTACCTACTCACAGCATCACCTCTGACTGAAGGTGAAACAGACCTGGCATCCTGGTTTCTAATTGTTTTCCAGGTTTAATACGAGCTAGCCGTTTGCCACAGATCCGTGACCCATAAGGCGGACAAGACGAATGAGATTCTCTTCGTCTACGAGAAAATGGATGGACGTCTGACATAGTTTCCATTTAGAGAAGACGGAAAAGAGAATTTGACACAAAACCTGGTGATGAACAAATATTTGGTGCGATGCAAACTTTATAGCATCAAGACTCACGCAAGGCTGCAGCAGACAGACTTTATCTCAGAGCTTCCACATGGCTGTTTGGGTTTCATTTCTCAGTCCAGATCAGCCATATGTGCCTTCAGTTCTCGGGAACTGGACTGTCTCCAGTCTATTTGAACAAGATTTATTCAGCAGGCTGTGCCAGTGGCCCTTCTGTGACACCATATTGTATTTTGCACTCTACGTGTCAGAGCATTTCCCTCCACATCTGCCGCGTGCCATTCACAAAAACTATCACTGCTGCTCCGGCCTGCTTTAACGTGCTGTCTGTTTGGATAACACTGGCTGGGCCCCTGCAGGAAAACACCCCCATTGACTGAATGGCCGTGTTGGCCTTGCCCATGTTGCCATGGCAAACGTTCTACTCATTGCCCAGCTCCAACTGCGTGGCCCAGGCCAGCTATATTTGAAAGTGTTGTGGTGACAGAGAAGTGTTTGGGCCACAAACTGCCACATCAACAAACCAGCGTTTGCCCTTCAGGAAGAAGTGTCCCACCCCAACCTCATTTTAACTTGCTTGGTTATTTCGGGCGACTGAGCAGTTGATTCGGGATAGCTTAGTCGTGCTGCTCGCCAGTAATTCCTATTATACCTGATGCATAAAAGAGATTGACTTAAAAGTCTTAGAAAAACAGCAGAAATTCTAAAAGAACCACGTCTTTATTCCAACTCATCTGTTCCCCGACCCTCGTCCACTTTGAAATGTTTCTCACTGTTTCGAGGCCAACAATGACTTTCAAGGCATTTTAGAGGTTTTTCTTTCTTTAGTTTGGATCGGTTGAATTGAATAGAAATGACTGAATGCCTCCGTGTCTTTGCAGGACTTCGACATGCACCCGCAACGGCCTGGTGGCGGGCGTGCAGAGCAAGTACTTTGAATCCGTTCTGGACCGTGAATGGCAGTTCTACTGCTGCTATTACAAACGCCGCTGCCCCTACTCCTGCATGTACGTCAACGCAAGGCTGCAGACGTGCTGCTTGAACCTTTTAGATCAGAACTCGCTGAATATAGCCAAAGGTTGTTTTTTTTTGTTGTGAGAAACTGTCCTACACACACACCTGAACACAAAACGCGCTGCTACAGCTTTAACATGGATGTTCAAGGTAATTAGTGAGCTGGGGAGCTGCTTTTGGATTGAACCAGACTGTTCAGTGTGTGTGTGCCCAGATAAGCTAACTTTTTCCTGGCCGTATATTTAGCACAAGCTGTATTAAGCTGTACCTCGGCAAGACAGCAAATCAGCATATTTCCCTAGAATGTCAAAGTATCCTTTTAGCTTCTATCTTACTGCCCTACTCATCTCAGCATCGTACAATCAGTGCTTCTGTCGGCTTCCACAGGAAGACCAATAACATTCCTGAATACTACAGAGAGGAGGGAGAGCTGGTCGTGCCCGGTTATGGTTATTTCATCCGAGGAGCTCAGACCACCTTCACAGGAGTGGAAAGGTTTGTTCCCAACATTTCTTTTTTTTTCCCCCCATAACCCCTGATTCCATGAAGCTGCAGCATGGATCTACTATCCATCCCAAAAACATGTTGGCCTTCTCCCATGACTGAATTGGAAGTAGAGATCTCGACAGGCTTCTGGGAGCATCGTGTATGTCAGAAACAGAGGAAGCAGAATCGCAATACTTTTGTTGACCACAGAGGGAAATTCTATTTGCAGCAGAGCTGCAATGTTCAGGCAAAGCTTTATAATTGTTGGACTGAGGATTTCTTCTTCTTCTGTTATTTCATTTCAGAGACCGACAGTGGAAGTACATCCTGTGCAGAATGACAGACTTCGACTGTGAATTTCAGAATTTATAGATTTTTGTTTGCAGTTATTTTCACATCTGTGCACCAAAAAAGTACATATTTACTCTGGCATGTAAACCAAAACATTGTAGGAACTTATATATATATATATAAGTGATGATTCATGTGTTCATTCGTGTACTTTTATGAATGGATCAGGCTTGTCACACATGCCTGCATGATCAGTGTTTAGTCGAGCATGGAAATGTTAAATGAATAATAAAGTTGTGGCAAACATGAGCACAGAGGGTCTCGTGGGGGTTTTGGTTCAGCTGGACATTTTTGCACAGCTCAGTCATTTTCATTTAGCAACTGGATGAACCGTAAGTCCTTTGGCAGCGTGTGAATGCGGGTTCATTTATTTGATGCCGTTGGTGGTCGTGGCGATGGAATCCACGAGCATCGCACTGATCCAACTTGCCTTATGTGAGGTCAGCGACGGCCAATCAAAATGATTATTCCGACTAGAAGGTCACAAATGAGCTTCAGGATACGGCTGATCGGGAGGAAGCTCTTTGAGCTTCGCGTGCAATGAAAGGTGGCCCGCCTGCTTTCAATAGACCTCAGATCCCTCCTTTATTAAAGCATCCTTTTAGCGATTACTGTACAGTGAAACAATACTGCACTAGAACGTACCATGTGAAAATGATAATAATGTCATACCTTCATTAGTCATTGTTTAACATGATGTCATAAAACATGTTGGAAAAATCCCCCATCAAATAACCTTATTGACGGTGTTTACAATACAGTATGAATCAAAGTCTCATGTCGAGGAAGCTCAATAAGAGGGTGCACACCTTTGATCAGCACAGGATGACTGCACTGTATGGAATTGAACACACACTCGTGCTTTTCTCTTCACTCAAGATAAATGAGGAGCTCTTCCATGTTTGAGCAGGAAACAAAATGGCTACATTTGATGAAAGGCCAGCCAATCTGTCTTCTTGAAGGCGGAACAAAGTCCATTGACTAACGATTGTGTAATTGAGGTCGAGGGTTCCCTGCAAAGCTAAATGACTCACATAAAACGTTTATCCTGTGTAGCTCAGCAGGAAAATCTTTCTTCCAACTTAACGTTCCAGTAATCCTTCCCAGTACAGAAAGTTTTCTTCGAGTGCATCTTTTCATGGAAATCCTAAACAAATATGGAACGCTAAACTGTCTTGGAATGGCTTTGGATTGGTTAAACTGCTTTTATATACCAGCTCAATTCTCTAAGGCGCTCTTAATTCCATTGAAACCTAATGGAGTGAGCTGGATGAAGGTTCGCGGGCTCCTTTAAGGGAGCCGGGGACAAGGCCAGGGCTTGTTTATGGTAACTGCTGTCTGCAGGCAGAGGGCCAAACACGCTGTGTGTCACAGCTGTCCCCTGAGACTGTGAACGGTGGCAGCCGCATGCCTGGAGGGGACCCCCTGCCCTCAGGGGCACGCTGTCCCCGTGACAGAAGGCCCCTTCCTGGGCTGGGGAATACAGGGGAATTTATAGTCCCACTCTGTCCTCGAATCCTTCAGCATGCTTTATCACAGCTGGATGAAAAACAATCCTCTCAAAATAATATTCAGACCGGCTGTGATCAGTGTTAAGGAGGACGCGTGGAGTCATTGCAGACTCCGTCCTGTGATCACTTTAGGAAACCATAGATAACCGCCATAAAATCACGAGCTAAATTTGTATAAATGCCAACAAAGTCCCAGCAAAGAACAACATTTCATTTCAACTGAAAACGAGAACTGCCTGGAATATTGTGCATTTCAATCGACTCAAATGCATTTTCATTTAATGGATGACCTGCATTATAGAAGGATTTAGTATATAGGCCACCACATTTAAAAATTCAAACAGCATATTTGTTGAAAGGGAACTTAACTGCAAACTCCTTTCTAACTTTTATATGCTCTATTTGTTTGTTTGTTTGTTTGTATCTGAAGACATTTTCTGCAAACTGTTACCAGCACGCCTCACATTCTATATCAACTCATCCTTCTCCTATCCCACCTTTTTAACCTCAAGTTTACAAAGATCTCTGATTTGGTACAGATCCTGCGTCTGCTTTCCCTCATAGAGGTGCAAGAAGCAGGCAACGCTGAGTTTATACAGACGGGCTGGGTGGAATAAAGGGGCGGCTCGAAAAGGCTGCGTGAAAGGGGCTTTTGTAAAAGAGATTCCTATAAAAAAAAACAAAAAAAACAAATTCAAGATATTTTTTTAGGGAGTGGCCATCGTGACAAATCATCCAAATATGGGTACTTCGTGTGCCAAGTACAATTTAATTCACCCTCGGCTTTTCCAGCGTACAACAGACGAGCAAGTGTAAGCGACGAGATGACGAAAACCCCTTGAAAAGGATTAACGGGAACAGAAACTAGGACACCTTCTCAAACATACGCAGACTTGAAATAAAAAAAAGAAAGCACGTGGTGTTGCTGTTAATTGCTGACCATGCATTTCTGTCCACTCTACGGAAGAAGCTGGAGCAGGCGGCGTCCCGTAGTCGTGAGCCAACAAGGCCTCCGTGCTGCCAGAGCTGAGAAGTCACTTCTGACAACAACTACGGCAAATCCTCTGCTCCAAATCTTTTGTGGAATCAACTTTATTTCTTTGAAACAAGTTTTGTTTGCTGCTCCGAGGACAGATTTTATGTATCTACTTAAATCCCGGCTCTCAGGCCCAACCGGCGCCACTTCCAGCGCCTCGGTCCCAATACCTTGAAATATTTGAAAATCAGCAAATGCGTATTTACACTGGAATGTATTGGCAATGCAGTTTGTTTGCATTTACTTGTGTCCTTTGTGTTGATGCTCAGATGATAAACATGATAAACATTCTGCCTGTAGCTCATTAGCTTTGTCTGACACGCTGATGTGACATTTAGCTCAGTGCTGCTGTGCCTTCCTACAGCATGACTCATGTTTAAAAGTTTGTTTAACCCCCTACGGATATAAAAATGTCAGGATTGAATATATATTTACATTAAAACCAGAGTTTAGGTTCAATATTGAAAAGTAGTAAATAAGATATTTTTATTTCTTACCTCACATATTATGATGTTTCATAATATTGCATTATATTGTACATAATATACTCCATGTTTTCTAATCCTAATATCCATTTCATTGTTTAAATTTTTCCTGTTGGTTGGTTTGCTAGATGGATTATTCATCAACTGTCTGATGGATTGCTACAACTTTTGGTGGAGGGATGGAGAATTGACTAGCAAACAATGCTTAAAATGTTTTTTTGGGGGGAGTCAATCCAGATAAAAGCAGCATTCTTACACAATATTCCGGGTGATGGGGGGGTCCGTAGCTCGTGTGCACTCTGCAGCGTGAGGCTTCACGATAATATGAAACAATCCGGGATTGAGGGTTAAGGCACAGAAACACCGTTTCGGCCCCGGTGGTGTCGCTAACATGAGGTGTGTCGCTAAAAAGCTCTGTTCTCTAGCAGAGAGTGAGGCACCGTGTTTGGATACGGGCAGGCCAAGCGAGTGAGCCCCATGGAGCGAGACCCTGACCCAGTCCCAGAGCTAAACAGATCGCTTGTTTAATTTAGGGAGCCTCTGATCGCCCTCTCTGCTCTCCAGAGGACACAAACAGCTGCCTCGTTTCATGTCAGACAACACGGGGTGCGGCCCAGGGAAGACCCTCCACTACTCTGACCTGATCTTTACAACATAACTGAGCCGCTATTCTGGGAAGAGCTAAGCTGTGGTAAGTCACACTGCATGCAACCTGCAGAGTGCATGGGACCGGTTGAACTGGGGGCATAGCCAATCTCCCCAGTACAACTGGGCTGAAGGGGATCTTGCATGTGATATAGAAGTGAAAACAATGCCATTTGTGCAAGGTCTTTTTTTTTTTAGAACCTCCACGGTCTTTCTGAGGAATTTTAATTAGCACCTTTTCTTCAGACAATCAAATGAATGCTTTTGTGTATA
Source organism: Brachionichthys hirsutus (assembly GCF_040956055.1). NCBI lineage: Eukaryota > Metazoa > Chordata > Actinopteri > Lophiiformes > Brachionichthyidae > Brachionichthys > Brachionichthys hirsutus. The sequence goes on from NC_090905.1 coordinate 12,234,087, forward strand.
AGTGCCATGTTTGTCACGACTCGTTATACCATTATGGTTCAATGAGGACCAGAATACTTTTACATTTCTCGGTTCTCCACACCTTGAATGACGGGATTCTGGCTTCTCTGAAGATTTTGTTTTGTTCACTTTAAATCACTGCTAAGACAATCCTGTGACCACACACGATGGCGTTTCCTGCATTTAGAGCAATCGTCTTGAGTCAAGTCACCATTTGGGCACCGCGACTTTATACTTCCATTCACACGCACCATACGTTTCGCCATTTCTCATTCTCATTCTCATTCCTCAGCACAACTGCTGCTGTGACAAGTAGCTCATTTGTAGCTCATGCTTTTACATTTAATGATGAGCAAGCCTGAAAAGCTGGGAGTTACAATGGGACAAAAATCACTGTTTGCATGGAAGCAATATTCTTTCAAAACGTTGCTTTCAAGTTTCAACTTGCATAACTTTCACATCTTTGGTCTCACAATGGCTTAGCTGCAAAGAAACAAGAAAACAGTAACAAGTAAACCCAAAAAGGCCGTCTCCCCACTGGATTAGTTGAGGAAGAAGCATAAATGGTGGATAAGGAAACAGAATCTGAAACAGAATCTGATCCAAGTGTGGAGGAGTCACATAATCAAATCCCTTTATCTCCATCTAAGTGACTGGAGTGCTGAAGCTATTTGGAGGGTAAGTGGAAGACCCGTCTAATTTCATAACCAATAAGTATATTTGGCCTCAAATACTGAAGAGTACTTCAATAGGAATGCTTCATCCTGTTCCCGCTTGTGTCTTAGAAGTCAGACGAGACAAAATCAGGCTGTATAGCAGCATAATTCAGCTCGATGAGTTGAGGAGGGGTCCATTATTGCTCATGATCTAATGCTTTTAATTTTTCAGAGCACACCGGAGTCATATCCTTCCTCCTTGGAAGTTACGTAATCTCACTTTATTGTTCTCTTTTAATTTAAAACTTCCTTATTCTTTACTTATCAAGTCGTTTCTTATCCTATTTAACTGTAGATATTATATATATATATATATATATTTTTTGCAACGACACATTTCCTATTATGATGGGCTTTCAGAAATGTAAAAGTATGTGTTTAGCAACAAGGAATCGCTGGAATGCACTGACTGGAATTGTGAGTCAGAACAACTCCATGAAATAGCACTGACACCTCATCGTGTCCAATTGAAAGGACAGATCATTCTAATAGCAATACTAACGTTACCAAATGTTATTCACCTGCAATTAAAGTACTTTGACTTTTAGACGTTTATGTTTTTGTGTTATTACAACTACAGCATAAAGACTCATGCATATATATGAAAATGGCTTTTGGCTGGCTCTACACTGTACTGGCCGCTGTCCCTTAAAGAGTTCTAATAGTACGGGGTACCTCTTCTGTAAGCATCGAACCTCTGCTCCCTCATTGACACAGAATATTTTTGGGTGTTCTTCCCAGGTCCATGAGGCAGCGCTCACGAGTAACAGATTGATTATTCCACCAAAGAGGATTCCTTTGATGGATCTGTGCACAATAAACACGAGCAATAAGACGACGCACATTGATTGTTCCCCCAGAGCGCCACGTCCCAGTCGCCGGCTGTTTGCATTGAGGACTCGGGAGGGAGCTCTGCTCTCGTGTTTACACAGTCGACTTGTGTTCGTCGTGTGATCATGAAATGTTGGTGTCAGATAATAGAAGCCGGTTGAGATTTAAGGTGAAGAAAAACAGCTTACTTACCCTTTTCCCCCCTCTGGGTCTGTGGAGCAAAAAGTTTGGGTTTGATTTGGGAGGGCAGCCAAAGCATTGTGGGAAGGGAACAAGCGGTGTAAGGTGAGCCCAGTGGCCTACTGGTTCCCAGCTTTCCCTCTGGTTTTCTCATTTCTCTGCTCACGGCCACCCCCGCCCAAATAAAAGCATCATCATTGGACTCTTCACTGGTGACTTCTTGGTTTTAAACTGCACAGAATAATTTGGGTGGTTTATGGCCTGAATGGATTAATGATGGATGAAGCCGCATCGGGTCATTCACAACTCCTAGTGGGAAATGTTACACCGCAGGATTTCCTACAGCTGTTTTGTCTCCCTGATTAGCAGCGATTAGCTTGGGGCTGCATTTCCTAGAAGCCTAGTAATAAATCCAAAGTTGGCACAGTGTGCAAGGTCTTTGTTTTAAAAAGGTGTCTGACTCTATTCTGTGATTTTTACTGAACTCCCTGCAGGTGAAAGGCCAAAGCTTTGAGTCTAAAAGATGTACTGTGTCTTTTTTTTTTTTGTGGTAATCGGTCCGTTGGCCACATGCCCAGGAAGAGAGAAGAGCAGGACTTACAGTATTGTGTTACACAAAACAGGCTCTTCACATACCATCAAGCATGTTCCTGTGTCTTAGTTGTGTGGAACCCAACACTGACTCAGATAAGCTCCTGGAGTTCTTGGGGCACAGAAAATACAGAGCAGGGGCTCACATTATGGCTTTCTATTAATTGTAAACATTTATATAGTCTGCAATCTGAAGCTAAGAGTCTGACATGCACATGAAAATGAGAATAGTTTAAGGACTTGATGAATTTTGGAGAGAGAAAAAGGAATGGAGCACTCTGCCAATTTCAAGCTAATAATAAAATAAAATGTTTTTTTTTTTATTGCATCAGATCACATGTGATGATGCTAGAAAATAGTTGGAAAGTTCATGTTATCGCTAAACTCTTCAAGGAGATTGTGATTTGCCCAGCGCAGCAGGATTGAAAAATAAAATGTCATGGCATGACATGACAATTAAGCCTTGATTGATGAATTCATTCATTCATTAAAGACCTGAGTGCTGCAAATCTCTCTTTCTTTGACAAACAGTGCTGAACACTAGTGTCCTCCTTATTGTAGTTTTCATTGACATGTGAATCGCTCCACTTTTAAACACTGATTTATGGCACAAAGATTTCCTTAATTCTAGCCGGGGTGTTTTGTTGTTATTGATAAACTGAGGTTTTCACCTCACAGGTGCCTTTTCATCTTTCATTTCTGACTCTGGCATATTTACAGCTGGCACCGTGGCTCTCATGCAGTGAGTAATGGAAAAGTACTCTGAGGCCAGAAGAGCCGTACAAGCTTTCTATTACTGTCTGGCCTTGGACACAGCAACAGCGAGACAATGAACGATAAGGCTGTCTCCACTGGCTGGTTCCCCAGCTGGGTTTGTCCTTACAAACACAGGCACCTTTATCTTAGGAGTGTGAGTTTCTGACTGCCTTTAAACTCCAGTTCTGAATCATTAGTGTAACAGGATAGATAAGAGATTAGCACTATAGAACCTCAAAGACTTCAAATAAAGATTAAAAACAGACCTCGGACTCAGATCCTCACGTCTCCTCTGTATGATGCAGATGTGGTTAATTACTTTCACAGTCCTTCAGAACATAGTTTATTTAAAGTAATGGTAAATATGCATGTGCCTTTTATAAATGAGAGGCTGTTGAGAAGGTTGATTCCACTCACGTAAATGTCTAGGATATTTAATGCCAGATAGTTTAGCTTGGCATGAAAAACGGAAATGGGAAAACAGCAAAGTAAACGATTCGAAAATTGTAAGAAACAAAAAAAATAAACAAAAAAATGCATATATTTTGCTCAAATTTAATTTGGAGTTTGGTTTTACATTGTGATTGTTATGCCAGATAGTTTAGCTTGGCATATCGGCCAAGTGTTCTTTGTACATCTTTTGTCAGATCTGCTTCAAGGCCAGTGAATTTGGGCTGCAGTGTAAAAATCATAGACAAATGATGCATTTTTAATTACTGGAAATATAACAGGGGGTTTAATAGAGTAACAGTAAAATCACAGCACCTTGAGGATCTGGATATGTGTGTTACATGAACCATAGTTTATAATTCACTGACTAAGCCAATAGAAGAATAGATCATATGTATTGCTTTTATTGGAAGCTTCTTTATGAGAATAGTTTTTTTTCCCTTTCTAATTCACTATGACAGTAATAAAAGCAGTTATGGGGGTGGGTAATGAATTAAGAATGAAGGCAGCCTATAAAGCCATATACAGGTTATATGGCAGATATAAATACACCAATAAAAAAAATTAAACGTGTAAATCAGGAAGCATTTATCTTGTCAAGGGGAGGCTGTCAGAATAAATAATGACAGAAAATGAATTCCAGCTGCATCACTTGAAGAAGATTGCATCATGTCAGTGTGTTTGCATACAGGGAGAAAATCTGAATGATCGACACTTTATCTGTTTTAACTCAACAACAAAGTGAGCATGCGTATTTGCAAATGTGGTAGATTGTTTCTGCTGATCCAGAATGTTTAAATTGATCAATTTAATTTTAATTGAAAATAAAAAATTAGGTATAATTTTATTGTGTACTGTATACTCATAATTAATATCCTGAGTTACAAACTATCGTTGGACTCTTGCTTTTAGGTGCAACAATGGAGTGTATAAAATGAACTACCATGGTGGAGAGTGTGCCGTATAGTTTTTATTGCATCCTACCATGATTCAGACGTTTCACCATTTTTCCCAGGCATAACGTGATGTCTGTCAGGCATCCAAGCGGGCACCACTGCCCTGTGGTTCGGTTCAGGCATGGCATTCTTGGCTCACCGCAGCAGCTTTCACTGCTAAAGGTGCTGTTTCGTTCCTATCGGAATCATGCGCCAGCTTCTCTTGCTTTTGAGTCATGAATGTATTTTTTTGCACAGCAGATGGCCTGCAAACAAAAAAGAAAGGGAAATGAACCAGAGGACAGTGATAAGCTGCAATATCAAATTAAATGATGACAGTAGATTAAACTGAGGGACTGCGTTATTGGAAAGAGCAATGCGAACGATTTGCAAATTAAACTTTCAAATGAGCCTCTGATATGATATTAAACCAGCTGTCCTCTGACACCGAAACACAGTGACAGGATGTAAATAAACTCTTTCCCAGCATTCATATAATATATATATATATAGCCAGCGACACGTGTACAGTGCCTGCCAACTGCAGCTGAAAATAGACATATACATTTTCTGCTTCACAGGAGGGATAACCAAATATGTCGAACCAGCTCAGTATGGGAAGTCAAACCAGACAAGAATGACAAAAATAGGTGAAATCCTCAAACAGTCCAGCGCCATCGTTTTGCTTCATGTCTTTGCAACGACGAAGCTTCGTTTTTTTGCCAGCCGAGCATGAAACGTGAGTCAACAGGTTGGTGGCTCTGCAGCCACCAGTCTACCCAGTGAGCTGGGGATTTGTGGACAGAAGCTATACTGAAGAGAGCAGTAAGGGTTGCGGGAAATGTGTGCGACACTGAGACTCACAGCTCACCTCTGAGGGCACGCAGCTTCATTATCAGCTAGCAGCATTAACTTCATCATTTATTCTTGAGCTGAAACCGGGTCCAGTTACTGTAACTCTATAATGATTCAGCGGTGAGCCACATTCCTGGCTAGTGGCTGATGTCAGGTTTGGTGTGTGACAGATGGATGAACAACAAATGCTTGTGCCGCACTTTCCCTGTGGGTCACGGAAGTTCAGGAAAACACCGAACGGCGCAATTTAGACAGACCGTTACCCAGGAGCCGCAGTGCCACACTTAGGCTATTCTGAGGAACGAATGATAGAAGTATCATTTTTTTCTTTTAATCAATTTGTGGTCAAGATTGATTAATAGACTGATCTGCTGGTGATGGAAGGCCTGCAGATCAGTCACACCTCCTTCCTTGGAGAAAAAATAAAATAAATCGGACACTGACAATAAAGGCATATCTGCAGCCTGTGCTTCAGGTCACTTGTCATCTTGACCTGAACGCAATCCTGTTACTGTAACAAGCAAATGGATGAGGTCACCTCGGGTTCTGAAACTATTGGTGATCTGTGAGAGGCTTTGTATTTGAGCTGCAACATTTGCGTTACAACCAGGCCTGCAGGGGAAAAGCCTTGGGCAGCATGAAATATGTGAGACTTCCCAGATGGCTTCCCAGCTCCACAAAATATTTTTTAAAGTCTTCTTCATAAGTAAATGAGAAAATCCAGATCACTCTCAAAATGTAAGTTAGAAAAAATGTCATCAAGCTAAATGCAAATGTCTCCCATTTTTCAAACAATCTCAGCAGTATCCGCAATCCGGCTCTGATCTGGATCAAATTTGGTGGTGAGTTAGACGTCCTCTCCCTACACGACTGTGTCAAATTCCATAACATTGGACCATGGTCAACCAAAGTCTGAATCTCCAATGAATGCAATGTTATGGCATTTCTTTGTCCAGGTGAATAACAAAACAACTTGTTGATGTTGGACAGCTGTTGGGGTTAATTCACAGAACAATCAAATTTCAAATCAACCTTCTCCACTTCACCCTGTCCTTTGCATCGTCCTCCCTCACTATGTCCAAATTAATATTTTAAAAGATGCTTTTAAAGAAAATCCCTAGCACTTACACGGTTATCCTCCTCTTTGTGTCCCTGTCTCACACATCACAGACTGTATGCGTGAAATTAGGATTTGTTTCTGCAATCCTAACATTCCTCATCACATTTCTGCCAAATCTGACCTGCCCTGTTGAGAGGAATAACCAAATAGATGCTGATAGAAATTGATCAGCAAAAGTAATGATGTTTGTTCCATGCCTGAAGCTAGAGAGTAAGATGAGAGTAGTGGAAAGTAAAGCAAACTCAATGTTTGAGTAGGCTAAAAAAATACTTTTGAGACAGGCATTTGACATGCTGAAAGTGAGAGAAAACCTGCCAGTGAAAAGTAAACTCCTCCACAGCTGGGGAAACAACACAAAACGTTCGGTCATCTTTGAATTTGAACATGCAGGACACTGGAAAGGAGAGTCTGAGTAAAGGGTTTTAGGACCCAAGTGGTGAAGTGAGGAATGAGAAGGTCCAAAATATACAGTAAATTGCTCTTACATTCTTCTTTAGCTAAGCATGGGATATTAACTCATAAATGAGCGTGTATGCAGGCTGTAAAATGTGGTCTAACTTAGAGAACAAGCCCAAAATATTTTTTAAAAAGGTTATAAAATTACAATAAAAAATTTCACCTGACTAATATGACCTAAAACTGCAGCTCTGATTCTTATATTATGAAAACTAATATATGTGTGTTGAAGTTCTGTGAGTTGGCACATTGCTCCCTCAAGTGGTTGACAATGTTTACGACCTGCTTCCGCCTTCCCCCACGTAATTTCCGGTTGTGCAGCAGCCATTTTGTCTGTTCGGAGAAGTCTACCCCGACACCTACGAACTGCAGTTCCACCTTGGGAAACAGTCTGAACTGTCGTTGTAGAATTGATATTCCACCTTATGTATTTATGAGGACAGCCTAAAATTTGTATTACGCTATACCAAGACGAAGAGGACCAACCTCTTCGCCATCAACCGGTATCCAGCGCGTGAAACGCGGCTAAAGCTGCGACATGTCGTGTGAGGAAAGCTACTTGGCCATCATTCGCTATCTGACGAACGAACGGGAGCCGTACGCGCGGGGGACTCCCGGCAACACCAAGAGAAAGATCCGCAAAGCGGCTGCCTGCTATGTTGTGCGGAACGGAACCTTGTTTTATCAGCGTCGACTGAAGGGTCTGAATAATTTCACGGAGCTGGAAGTGGTGCTGCAGGACAGCCGGAGGAAGGAACTAATCAACGAGGCGCACGGTACCGAGGGCGGGGAGCACCTGAACCAGCAGCTGACCTGGGAAACCATCTCCCAGAAGTACTGGTGGAGAGGTAACGCGGCCGCACGCACGCTAGCGCCACTGTAATAAACTATTTATAGTCCACCTGATTAACGCGGCTGAAGAGCCGCCGTGAAGGTAAACACGAAACACTATAAAATACGTCACAGTAGCTCCCCATCGCCATCTATTGGTCAGACGTTTTCCCTGCACAATTGACTTCATTTTCAGGAGCTACAACTTGAAAGATTCTTCAGCCCCATTGCGTGCTGTGCTATTATTCATTAGCTGTAACTGTGCCACGCAAGCGATGATATTCTACACAAATGCAAAAATGGCTTGATGCAGCGTTGAGATATTTTTGCTGCAGTCACAAGATGATTCAGCCACCTGAATATCCTCCCTCACAAACGAATAAGCAACGATGTTAAGACATTGTGCACAGTTCGTTTCTTTCTTTCAAGATTTACATCAAGGCTTCGTGCCTGAATTTCTAGAGCTTAACTACTGCACAAGAAGCGTTGGCTCCAATTGCTCAGAATCATCCCGAGAAGACACATATTGTTTTGGATGCGGTTCGGTCAAGCAGTTAAATAAAACTATAACCTTTGGGGTCTATGGATCACTGGTGCGTCTGAAGAACGGCGATGGCTCTGAGGCTGCTTTGGTTCCTTTGGTACGGGAAACCTGCTGTGTCCAGCGGGAACGATGGCTTCCCAAAGGGCTGGTGTGTGGACAGGCATCGTGTTTGCAGCAGCGAAAGGGTCTCTGCAAAGAACGAGAGCTGCTTCTCATGAAGTATGGAAAAGCTTTTAAGATTATCAGTCGGTAAAAGAAGCATTTTGTGATATTTGGGCAGAAAAGTCTTGTAATCTCTGTTGTATTGAGCTATTTTAAAGTATTTTTTCCATCCAACTGTACAGACAGGAAGTTGCCAAATGAAATGCATCAAGTAGAAGCTTTAAAAAAAAAAAAAGGTCCACTTTTTGGCAGGAAGAAAACGCCGGCATCAAAAAATTTACTTTTACAAATAAAAGTGAAAATTGTATAAATAATAATTCTGTTCTGCTAATGTGTGTTTTTCTATATATAATTCACTGCATGCATTTTGGGCTTGAGCCAAAGTAACAGAACGGCGTATTGATGTAAAGATGGCCTCCCTCCTGCGACGCTCTCAGGCATCCTGAAGCAGGTCAAAGACCTCACCAGAGAATGCTCTCACTGCCAGAGCAAACGAAACGCCGACGACGGCTCCGGGCCTCGGCCGCCCCCCCGGCCGGGGCGCCGCAGGGCGGCCGCTGGTGTCAGTGATGGGGCGGATGAGGAAGAGGAAGAGGAAGAGGATGACAGCGTGTACCTCATTGATTCATCCGGTCCGGCGGGATCCAAGTCGTCCAAAATGATGGCGGCCAAGCACGAGCTCGTCTTTGTGAGTCTCTCACGGCGTTCCGCCCTCGGCTATGAAGGAGCGACCTCTGACAGCCGGGTGCCGCTAATGTTCTGTCTCTCTGCGCCTCACAGGTGGACAGCAAAGGTGAGGTGAGCCAGTTTCTGTCCAAACACAGTCAGACGATGTTGGATAACCTCAACCACCAGCGCCTCAACAACCATTTTTGTGACATCACCCTGCTGATTGAAGGCGAGGAGTACCGGGCGCACAAAGCTGTGCTTGCAGCGTGCAGCAAGTATTTCCACGAGCTCTTTTTTGAGAAGGGGGCTGTGACCACCCACGAAGCCGTGGTCGACCTCACCGGTGAGGTTCATTCCTCTCCGCCCGGAGATGTTCTCGCACGCGTCCAGTTTTAAAAACGACGCGCTTCTCTCCCCAGGTTTCACCAAGGAGAGCTTCCTGCCGCTGCTGGATTTTGCGTACACCTCCCTGCTTACCTTTAATTTCTGCATCATGGCAGACATTGCCAATCTAGCTCGCCATTTGCTGATGACGGAGGTGCTGCAGATATGCGAGTCCGTGCATAAGAAGGTGGAGGAGCAGAAGCTGACGGTGTATCAGAAGGGAGACGTGCACACCGTGCTGTCCAGCCAGCCGGTGGCTCAGGATGGCTCTAAGGGCGAGTCCGGCGCCTACGTGGTCACCATTCAGGGCGACGGCGGGGGGCGGTCACCCACAGTGCCGTTACTGTAACGGGCGAACCTTTAACTTTTGTCGCGGCCCCCGAAGAGGCTTACGTTCAGCAGCCAGTGTCGGTGGTCACGGAAGCTGTAGAGGGGGACAAAGAGCAGCACGCCGAGCCCGGACCAAATGAAACTGTGACTCTGATTGCTCACGGCGGCGACGCCGAGCCAGGAGAGACCGTCACCTTCATTTCGGGCAGTGCGGAGGCGATGGCGGGGGCGATGACCGTGGTCACGCACAGCGGACAGGCCGGAGCCAGCGAGTCTCTCGCCGTGGTGTCCGCCTGTCTGGCCCTGGAGCAGCCGCGGGTCTCCGGAGCAGGAACCTTCATCATAAATGTGGACCCGGAAAAAGTGAGCTCCTCAGAGGTCATCCAATTGGCGTCGGCAGTGGCCTCTGACGCCGCGGCGTCGCCTCCGGAGACGGCCGAGCCGGAGGCGCCGGCACCCCTGAAACGCAAACGAGGGCGTCCGGCGAAGGTGAAGAAGGAAGTGCAAATGGAGGAGTTTGTGCCACAGGAAGAGGAGGAGCCCTCTGCTGACGAAGGCAAAGGTGACAAGCCGGAGCTGGCGTCAGATGAGCCAAACGGGAGACGACTCAGGCAGCGCTCCATTGGCGAGGGAGGGTATGCACGGTTACACATGGGGCTGGAGGATGAAGAGGAGGAGAAGAAGAGCTCTACCCCTCCTCGTGCAGCCACACCTAAGGTACCTAACGTGTGAACGTTAAACTGTGATAATTGATTTCCGATCGCGCGCTTCGTTCAGAGTGGACGAGTTGGGCTTTATCGTGGATGTTTCAGGCGGGCGCGAGGCCCGGTAAGAGGGGGAGGCCGCCAAAGCAGCCGCTGGAGAGTCAGAGTGAAGGACCCTCCAGTCCAGGGGCCAATCCAGAGGCCGTCGCCGTGGCAACAGGAGAGCTCAGCACAGACGACGTTGGGATGACGGAGGAAAAGCAAGAGACGGCAAGCACAGAGGATCAGCCGGCCGAGAGCGCCGTCGATGGAGAACACGCATGCTCCGAGTGCGGCGTGTCCTTCCCGAGACGCTACGCTCTCATCATGCACACGCTGAAGCACGAGAAGTCCCCGCGGCTACAAGTGCAGCGTAAGTATGCCTAGCTCGGGGGGTGGGGGGAGGGGGTCCAATGTTCTGATCATGCTCCTTTGTCCTTGCAGCTGTGCAGCAAAGAGTTCCAGTACGCCGCCTCGCTGCGCGCTCACCTCGCCCGGCACAAGCAGCAGAGCAGCCAGCGAGCGGCGGTCAGCAAGCAGCCGGCGGAGCAGAGCGCAGAGGGGAAGCCTGAACGGGGGCTGGACGATAAGACCTCGCTGCCGACCACCATAAGGGAGTTCGTGTGCGACATCTGCGGGAAGACTCTACCGAAGCTGTACTCGCTGCGGATCCACATGCTGACCCACACGGGGGTCAGGCCTCACTCCTGCAAGGTCTGCCTCAAGACCTTCACCAACAAATACAGCCTGAAGATGCACCGGGCGCTGCACGACGCCACCAGGCAGTTCCAGTTGCGAGTACTGTAAGAAGTGTTTCGGCAGCAAGCGGAGCATGGAGGAGCACACCAGCCTCCACACAGGTCAGTGGACCGCCGCGCACGCACACACACACACTTACAAAGCGAAGGTGAATGCAACCAAGGGTCAGCGGGTGAACTGAGACTCGACGCTTTTTAATGGCGGATGTCTCAGTTCAATTCAGTTTTATTTCTATAGCGCCAGATCACAACAGGAAGTCATCTCAAAGTCCTTTACAGGAGTAGCAGGGAAAGACAGAACCCAACTTGGCCCACAAGAGCAAGAACTTTGGCGACAGAGCAAGGAAAACTTCCCTTTAACAGAGCCTGGCAGAAACCTGAAACAACAGAGAGAGAGAGAGAGAGAGAGAGAGAGAGAGAGAGAGAGAGAGAAGAGAGAGAGAGAGAGAGAGAGAGAGAGAGAGAGAGAGAGAGAGAGAGAGAGAGAGAGAGAGAGAGAGAGAGAGAGAGAGAGGAGAGAGAGAGAGAGAGAGAGAGAGAGAGAGAGAGAGAGAGAGAGAGAGAGAGAGAGAGAGAGAGAGAGAGAGAGAGAGAGAGAGAGAGAGAGAGAGAGAGAGAGAGAGAGAGAGAGAGAGAGAGAGAGAGAAGAGAGAGAGAGAGAGAGAGAGGAGAGAGAGAGAGAGAGAGAGAGAGAGAGAGAGAGAGAGAGAGAGAGAGAGAGAGAGAGAGAGAGAGAGAGAGAGAGAGAGAGAGAGAGAGAGAGAGAGAGAGAGAGAGAGAGAGAGAGAGAGAGAGAGAGAGAGAGAGAGAGAGAGAGAGAGAGAGAGAGAGAGAGAGAGAGAGAGAGAGAGAGAGAGAGGAGAGAGAGAGAGAGAGAGAGAGAGAGAGAGAGAGTACAGACACAGGCTGCTAAATGCTAATGCAACTTACAGGCTGCTAAATGCTAATGCTAGCCATAGGGGCATCGGTGTTGAAGACCACAGGTCCAGGTAACGCAGCACCACGGACAAAAGGGCCTGCAGACAGACAGACAGAGGGAGAGAGATTACTGACGCACATTTATAACACGAGTAACCAGATAGTTTATTTTGGTGACGTCTTTCACCGCGGTGTCCTTTAACAGGCGAATCAAAGTACCTATGCAACACGTGCGGAGCGACTTTCCACCGAGCTTCGGCTCTGAGCAAACACTTGAAGAAGCACCAGCCCAAACCCGAAGTCCGCCCGTTCGGCTGCTCTCAGTGAGTAACCGTCCATCCACCTGGTCCGCGTGATCAACGGCGCCGCCGCCGCCTGGGCTCATGGGTGTTGTCGTCTGCAGCTGTGATAAGAGGTTCTACGAAGCCAAGGACCTGCAGCAGCACATGAACAAGCACATGGGCCTGAAGCCGTTCCAGTGCCTGCTGTGTGGGAAGTGCTACAGCTGGAAGAAGGACTGGTACTCCCACGTCAAGTCCCACAGCGTGGCCGAGCCGTTCAAGTGAGTCCGGGGCGGGACCCGGGGTGGGACCCGGGGGTGCCTGCGTTTGTGTTTTTGGATCAGCTGATGGCGCTTGTCTCCTCAGGTGCAACGTGTGCGGGAAGGAGTTCTTTGAGAAGGCTCTGTTCAGGAGGCACGTGAAGAAAGCGACGCACGGGAAGAAGGGCCGGGTCAAGCAGAACCTGGAGAGGGAGTGTGAGCAGTGCGGAAGGAAGTTCACTCAGCTGCGGGAATACCGGCGCCACGTCAACAACCACCAGGGTGAGACTCGCGGCGCGTGTCCGTTTCCTTCAGTGAAGAAGCGTAGGACTCAACGAAGAGGGACACGTCTTCAGCCAGCCTTAAGCTCGTCTAGTTCATTATTTCCTTTTTTGATTTACCTCGACCTGGATGAAAATAAAACTGTTATTATTATTTAACAGTTTAGCTAGGTGCTGCTAACAACCCTCGCTGCCTTTGCTGCTGAACGGGTCACGGGTAGAAACTCTGAATCGCGTGTCGAACATGAGGCATCACGTTTAGTCCCCTCTGATTTTCCCATGGTGACCGTTAAATGAAACCTCTGGACGCTCAGGCTCATTTGTCTCTTTCTCTTAGGAGTGAAGCCGTTCGAGTGTCTGACCTGCGGCGTCGCCTGGGCCGACGCCCGCTCGCTCAAGCGCCACGTGCGGACGCACACAGGGGAGCGGCCGTACGTGTGTCCCGTGTGTCAGGAGGCCCACATCGACGCACGCACCCTCCGGAAGCACATGGCCAAATACCACAGCGACAACCTTCCCGGGAAGATCATGCTGGAGAAGGACACCCTCCAGTTCCACAACCAGGGCACGCAGGTGGAGCACGCCGTCAGCATCTTGGCGTCGGAGCTGCCTCCGGAGCTACGTCCGGCCCAGCAGCAGCCCTCGGAGGAGATCGAGACGGTGCTGATCACGGAGGAGACGGTGGAGTCGATGGAGGCCATGCAGGCGTCGACGCTTTCGGATCAGGGCATCATGCAGGTGGTGAACTACGTCCTGGCCCAGCAGTCGCTCACCGGGAGCAAGCTGGAGGAAACGCCAGAGGGAATCCAGACCATGGAGGTGGAGGTTGCTCACGTCGCCGAGGTGGAGTGAGCCGGAGGCAGAGTTTGTCGTTATTTGCGCGAACGCAGACACGCACACACACATCGCAGGATGTGTGTGTGCGTGTCTGCGTTCGCGCAATCACTTCTGCGTAAATAGCTGGAACCAGTTTGACCGATTTCACGTCCATGAACTCTGACGCTCAGGAGAACCAAGACAACGCGCTACATGTTTTGTGTTTCACGCCGTCTAATGGCTTCCGTGACCTGGAGAGAAGCCGAGATGTCGTTGCAGAAAATAAAAATGGCCTCGTTTCCTGCTTTACTGACGTTTGTATTGATTTCGCTTCTCCGTTCGGGTGAATCAGGAGCGACACAGAGGTCATAAGGTCATTCTGAAATCAAACCGAAGGCCGTTGAAATAACTACACGAGGAAGTATTAACATGCAATACAGCAAGTGTGGGTATTTATTTCATATTTATATCAAAATACCCTCGGTATATTATTGCAACATATTTACAATACATTGTACAAAAATATGAAAATGCAGTTTCTGCCTTGTAACAATTCGGGCTGCTTAAAACCAGGCTGCGGCGTGCGAGCGATGGGCGGCTGTAGCTACACGCCGAATCACGGCGTTGAGCGAACGCTTTGCTCCACGATGACAGGCGCATCATTTCTGTAGGGAGACTTTCAAAAAGAGATCTATACAAATGTATATACATTTATATCATAGGCTCTGGGCCGGTAATCAGATGAAATAAACCTCTACCAAAACATGGTTCATTATTTTTTTAAACAAACAAATACTTGTACTAAGCAAAACCCTGCTCTTTAAACGCAACCACTAAAGATGAGCAAAAAACAAAACGACATCAGTCATCGTATTTCACTGTAAAACACTGAGTCAGCAATATTCGGTCAATGCACGGCTACATCAAATGAACGACCATCTGTCACCTAAACACTCATACTTCACAACCTGACATGAAACTTTGATGCATTGGTCTCACGACAGACAAAAAAAAAAATTAAAATAAAAAGCAAGATATAGAAAGAACAGAAAACATAATACTTCTGACAGGAAATGTTTGAAATGTGTACAATCAATGCTGACTTCTGTCACAAATGAAACCCAGTGGACTTCACTAACGGTACAACCAGAATGGTGGAAGTCTGAAAGACGCTTTCCACGGCCCACGGCAGAAATAGAAGCCCAACTATTACCCCCCCCCCCAACGTCCAGTCATGCTTTAAACATGGGAATGAGTCACGAGCACATAAAAACAAAGCAATCTTGAAAACCACAACATTTCTTAAGTGCTCTCAAGAAATTAGAAGATAATAAAAAACCTTTGCTCCTCGGCAATGACAACCAGGAACACGCGGGGAAAATAAGTGCGCTTGTATTTGAAATATATGCGTTTTGTTCTCAGCAGTGTTTGCACTAATACAATGTTTTTCCAGAAAATGAAATGTTCCAACGGCGGCCGTGAAATGAGGAACGGGAACAGAGGAGAGAGAGAGAGCCCCGTCTTCACTCGCCCTCCTCCTTGATGCGTTGCTGTTTGTTGCGGCGAGAATCCAGGTCAAAGGAGAAGTCAGACCACTCGTCGCGGGGGGGGAAGGAGATGGTCTGGCGCAGGGTGAAGCGCACGGCGTCAATGACGCGCTCGCCCCGGGCCTCAGAGGAGCCCACGCTGACGGTGGAGGCCCCGCTGGTGGTGCGCACTATGTGGGGAGGTGGGGAAAAGTCCATGGCCTGTCGGTGCTCCATGATGCCCTTCCATATGATGTGCAGGAACTCTGAGGGGATCTTCAGCCTGGACAGGTCCTAATGGTCATTACACAGGGGAGCGTTAGTATTCGCAGGGGGGTGTGGGGGGTGGGGGGCAGCCACTCTTCTCTCTCTAACCCATCAAATGACTCGAGTTGGATAGGCAAGGGCTCACCTCCATGTTATAGTTCTCAATCTGGTAGATGTTGCTTAGGCCCTGTGCTGTGAAGTAGTCCAGGCAGCCTGCGCAGCCCAGCCGTATAAGGAAGCTGAAGAGGAGCAGACGGAAAACACGGGTTTCAAAAGCCGGCCTGATCAAACACGCCGGCTCCGAGGATCGACACGACCTTTGCATGCATCTACAACCAGCCCCGGGGGGGGGCTGAGGTCGCCGCGGTGGACACAGGCAGCAGCATCGTCCAATCAGAGGGTTTCATCAAGGCAAAAACTACCGGCATGCACTTCAGTTAGCGTAAACATTTCCTTGCACGGTTGCTCAGTTACGCCTTGAAGATAAACTTTAGGATCATGTGTGACGCTACAATGTGCAACCTGCTCGGATTTAGTCCCATTGTCTACTATAAATGGCATTTTCTCCTTTTCTTTAGTATTTTCAGCCTTTTTAGCAGCATCGCTTACGGATCACGACATTTTACCTGTTGTGATCGGCCGTAATTGAATATATATATGTGTATAATGTGATGGCTTAGTGTTGGATCTGATTATTGGACAGAGTCCACAGTGACTGTAGAAACAAAACCACCGTGGGGGACAGTGTGGTCTCTACATTCTACTTCTACGTCTCCTCTTTGCTGACAAGGTTCATTTTGGACCTGCAGACTTTTGTCTCCAACATGTGAAGGCTATTCCCTCCTAATGGAGGACGGGTCTCTGCACGCAGGGCTGCTCGTGTCGTTTGCAAGCGTCAAATATCAGTTATTGATTCGTGTCTGCGGGTTCGTGTGAAGTTGTTTGTGAAGAGTGCTGTTTTCATACATTTCAAACTGAACTCAGGAAAGATGCAGATGTGTCCCGCAGTGGATTGATGAGGTACCTGGAGATGCTGCTGTCCATTGGGTATGGAGGAGGGGGGGTACAGTGGGAGGAAGGCACCATGGGTAGCTGTGGCTGCAGTGCGTGTGTGGGGCTGAGTGAACTCATGTCAGCGTTCATAGGGATGTGAGTCCCCATCATAGGAGACACTGCAGAGACAAAAGGAGCTACTGTGAGCTTCATCTTTCTGCTCTGGGATTTAGAGATTATGTAATGTCAAGTGAAACACACGGGGTGGAGGACGGGTGGCGGCGGGGGGTGGGGTGGGGACACATAGCGTGCATCATAGCAGGTCCTGCGGTTGAGTCTCACAGGGATCACATTCTATTTGTCGCGGGGACTGAGAGGCGTTCAGGTCCCCCCTCCTGCCTGCCCTGACTTGCTGTCTTTAGAGTACACAAGGGGTGGGACGGCTGGACCGGCCTGAGACAGACAGACAGACAGACAGACAGACAGATGGAGACACACTTACTGTCAGTCAGGCCTCCAGACATGCTGGACGGGGTGAGCGTGTTACGCTGCTGGGGGTTCATGAGCTGGCTGACGGACGGCAGCTTGTTGACTTTTCCGTGAGTGGGGGAGCAGGATCCATAGGAGGGCTGAGACGGCATCGCGGTCCTGGGACGGGAGAGAGGAGGTGACAGGACGTTACTCAACCTGCTGACGAGGAGAAAGGGCCATTTAAAGTCAGCATGGTGAATGAAATAATGCAGCGATCGAAGTTTGAGGTCCACGGACAGCTCATCCTTTTTTATGCTGTCCACCGTCCACGTGTACGTAAAAGCAGAATAAGAAAAGCAGTCCAAGCAGAAAAAGCTGTTTATTACACTCCTGTAATCTGTTTCAAACAGAAAAATGTTGTAATGAGATCTCAGAGGCTCAAAACAAGCAAACTGTCCTGCAGCGACGCCAGAAAACATGACCAGCATTAGCTAAAGGTTCTCTCATTAAGAACAAAAAACAACAAACAACAACAACAACGCTTTCTGAGTCCAGCTCTATGAAGATGCAAAGACAAGTACATTCAGTAACGAACATATTCAAAGCTTTATCAGCCGTCAGACAACCAGCATAGAATGAAAGGACAAACAGGACACACATCAGTGTCATCATCGGTCTTTGTCCAGCAGGCAGGACGACACTGATGCTGTTTATACGTCTGAATAAAATGACGCAAGAAAGCAATAAGTGTTAAAAAAAAAAAAAGTCCTCGGTGTATCGTCCAGGAAAAAGGAAGAAGGAGGAGACCAGGAAATCAAAGTTGGAAAAAAAGGAGACAGAGAGGAGGTCCGTGTAACCTTGGGAGGAGGAGGAGGAGGAGGAGCAGGAGGAATGTGGGTCAGAGTTTCAGGAGGAGCTGCAGCATCGCCTCGGCTCTCCTGCAGGTTCCACGAGCCGGTTACCAAGACGGGGTTTTATCAGACTGCGGGGAGGAACCAGAGAAGAGAGGAGAGATAAGGGCTCGCTGAGGAAGAGAGAGGTGACCGCCCCGAGAGGATAAAAAGAGAGGCACACAAACTTCAAGCAATGCTGCACGACTGCCACTGTCCAGAAGATGGCGCTCTAAGACAGGCAGCAGCATTTCAAACAAGGAAAGAAAAAGGAATGAAACTTTAGGCTGCTGACAGAAGCTTTTATTCTAATGAGCGAAACAAGAAGAGACGCACAAAAAATACAAAGACCCAATAAAGCAATACACCGAATACAAAAGAGCAGGACGTCTCGTTAGGAACCGGACTGGACACAATCTAGATTATTGAACATTCATTAAATAAAAAAAAAATGTATAAATTATTATTATTTCAAAGACCTGACAACAAGCAGGAATGTGAAATAATGAACCAGAAAACCAAAGTTTTATCTAACTGTGAACTCAAACTATAGCATAAGCAATAATTATCATAACAGGGCTGTCAAACTATTATTTACACCCAACTCTTCTTTTCCATAGCTTACTG
The DNA here is from genome assembly GCF_040956055.1 of Brachionichthys hirsutus. Taxonomy (NCBI): domain Eukaryota; kingdom Metazoa; phylum Chordata; class Actinopteri; order Lophiiformes; family Brachionichthyidae; genus Brachionichthys; species Brachionichthys hirsutus. The sequence goes on from NC_090905.1 coordinate 12,252,728, forward strand.
TGGAAATGGGCGTGCAGGACACAAAGTGCATGTGTGTGTGTGTGTGTGTGTGTGAATTACGATGAAGCGAATAGATGAGGCTGACGAATGGATTTTGTTGAGCGCTGTTGTGCAAAAGAACCTGGCAAAGCACCCAAAGGCGTTACCACAGTTCTTTGGAAGCTTCTCCTTAACAAAGCACAAGCCGGGTACATTTGCCACGATTCATCAACGTTGGCTCGTGTCCCACGAGGGGGGAAAAAAAAAAAAAAAAAAAGCTCTACTTTAAGCTCGGCTCGCCCTTGAATAGCAGCCATTTTAGAGCAATGAACCCTGGGTAACACAACGCTTCAGCGGCAGCGTGAGGAAACGTTCGTGCGCAGGCTTCACCAGTGCAAGCCACGCTTCAGCAACAAGTCAGCCACGTTAAACCAGTTAAATCACAGCAGCAGACTCGAAAGCAAAACAAAAACTCTTCTGCGCCGGTGCACAAGCGAATCGGTGTGAAGGAGATTCAGTCTGAAGCTCACAGCCACACATCTGGCCAGATGTGCAGGTAACTCACTGTTTCTGAAGGAGATTCTGCTGCTGCTGCCTGTAGGACTCGATTGTGTGCTGTGGCAGAAACTGCATGAGCTCAAGAGACTCCTTGATTTTGACCAAAATCTCATAGATCTCACGGCCCTTGATCTGAACGAGAGGAGGAGGAAGAAGAAGAGGGTCAGTAACAGCGAAGACTCACTCAGAACAGCAATCTAAAGCAGAGGGACTTACGGGCAAACAGAAAACCTCCTCATCTGTGGACCTTCTCTTCTTGATGGTGGACATCTGGATGCCGTGGGAGACTTGGCGGAAGGCTGGAGGGAGGAGAAAGCAGCGTCAGCACCGCTGGCCATGAGCTTCCCAGTTAACCTAAAGCAGAGCAGAGGAGCGCGGGAGCGGCGGCGGCGGGCGGCGGGCGGCGGGCGGCGGGCGGCATTCACCGAGTCGCAGGCGCCACCCGAGGCCGACGTTCGCCGTCCCGCCACCAGCCCCCGGCCCGACTTACGGCGCTTCGTACCGTCACTGCTCTTTGTGGTGTCCGTTATGTGCTGCTTCCTGATGCTGTCCTCGTCCGCCTTGCGGTCTCGACCCGGGCAGGCGCAGATCCTGGCCTCAAAACAACGGCGGCCTAAAACCTGACCGCTGGGAGGAAAACAAAACAAAACCACAGAGGGTTAGAAAACCCCCCCACAGCGGGGAGAGGCTGCAGGACGATGCTCGGCCACACGCCGTCGCTTACTCTCTGGTCTCCAGCGTGACGATGATAAGAATCGGGCGTCTGTTCATTCCCCCGACGCAGCTCGAGTTGCACATGAAATTGTACAAAATTGTGGTAAATTCCGTCCCCACCTGAGAAAAGATGAAGACATATGATGAAGGACACAACCGGGTGACAGAAGAACTGGGTTCTGCTTGAATCCCGCTAGAACGGCCACAGATTTCACACCGAGCTCCGGCAGCTCCAGTGGAAACTCCAGTTTCATACTTATAGTCAACATTTGTCTCTTTTTAATCAAAACGTTTAGAATATTATCGAATGAAGGGAATTATCTGCTAGAGATTTACTTTTATACTTCATTTTAGTCTCGTCTTTGTGATTGGGTCAAGTATTTAGTGACAAAACCCACGTGGGTTCCTGTGAGGCCTGCATGCGTGAGGGGGGGCGGGGGGGTTCTGCATGTCAGGACTCGGGGCCACTCAGAGGGTCTGTCACTGATCTGTCAGTGCAGACTGGCGTGGGGGAGGCGCCGCTGACAGCGTCCGGCTGGCCTCGCACCGTGATGACGGACAGCTCACCTGGGGAGGTTCGTAGGGAACGAGGACACTCTGTCTTCCAGTGATGGTGTCCTCCACGTACTGGGCGTGGTTGTTTCCCTCCACACGGATCAGGTGGCTGGGAGGAGCTATCTGACCTGGAAGTAGCAAGAGTTGCGTCATTAAATGTGGACAGGCGAGACGGGAGGCCGCTTGTGTCCCAGCGACTAAACTCACCGTCATTGAACTCGCGGCTGAGCTCGTGGTTCGGGCAGCGTTTCACCACCTCGGTCACGTGCTCCGCCTTCTTGTAAACGGGCATGGCCCTGACAACAGCGGCCTGCGGCGGGCTGGTCAGAACCTTGATCTGGATGGGGCAGGTCTTGGCAATTTGGCAGTATAGCTTCTTCAAGTCTGTTGAATACTGAAAAAAAAGAGCAAATGCAAAGGCACACGTTACGTGCAGAAGTACTCAGTAAACAACTTCTGTTTTGTTTGCGTTTGTTTTTATTTACTAGCAATATGTTTTAGGACTTAAAAGCACAGATCAACCCGTGGTTCTGGTTCATCATCAAGCAAAACAGGGCTGGAGAAAAGACTGATTATGACCTGCTTACACACACACACACACACACACACACACACACAGACGTTGATGATATTGGGAGAACTCAAAAATGTTCCCAGAGAGCCTCGGGGGCAAATGGATCCGTTTTTAAAGAGTTTGGGAGGTGCTGTTGCCAACATGTGATGGACGCTCCCACAAACTGGCTCCCATTCAAGATTTGACGGCAGGAGTCCCGGATGAAGGACGGATCTTGATCCCTGGCCCCGTTTGCAGTTACTAATAGGAAGATCACAAGGGTGCAAGCAGAAAACACTGCATGGAGGGTGAAGGGGACGTTTCCCTGTCAGAAACCGCTCGGGGGGGCTTTGTTGGAGAACAATGCAGCATAACATTCTCTCCTCATTACCTGTGCCGATGTTAAAAACATCACACAAGTTTGGCACAGACATTTGCTGTTCTGCTCCCCAGGCCACAACCCGCTCTTTCATCAGGACGAACCCAAAACATTACATCTGTTTCCCAAACTCCCGACACAAGATCTGTCTGCGTCCTCAGAGAAGCAATTATCATCAACTGCCTAACCAGAAAGTCAAGACAACGATAAAGCAGACAGTAAGGCTCTAAAAATAAAACCCGTGCTTTGCCTTAAATGCACGGACGTCGACACGACGAATGAACCGACGCTTCCTTAAAAATCAAAGCAGCTTTCCAAAAGCTCCTCTTTAAAAAAAAAAAAAAAAAAGCCCATGATGAATGGCCGAGGCAGCCCCCCCCTCGTCCCAACTTGATACTCCCCGTACGCCTCTGTCAATCAGCTAAATGAGGTGGAGAAGCCAAGCAGGGAGATGGAGGAGGAGGAGGGGGGGCAGTCGATTGAGAAGAGGAAGGAGATGTGCTGCGTAAAGGGACAGAGTGTTTTCAATAATTAGAGGGTGTTGGTTTTGTGCTGCTTGAATGTGAAAACAGAGAGGATTTTTCAATCAGAGAGACGATGGAGGCGGAAAAACCAAAGCCTCTTTAGATCACACCCAAACGGGCGCTCCGCTAAAAACCCGGGAGAACCAATCCAGCCCTGAAGCTACAAACTTTCAGAAACACCCAGGAGCTGCCGTGTTTGCTCAGCAGCGAGCGGCGGGGGCCGACACCGTTCAGGGTGGAGGACGGCTTCAGCAGCTCACGCAGGGCGCGGCGCTCAGGTGTTAACGTGCAATTATGAGCCTTTCATTGGTCACAATGTGAAAAAAAATCACAAAGCACATGATCCGGAGCTCCTTAATCACAATGTCTGATTCCGAGTGGAACACGCCGAGGAAGGGAAAACACCAAATGACCCCGAAGAACACGCTCTGCTGCTGTGCACGCCATCCCATCGCCTGCACCGAGTGAGCCAGCGTCATAATAATAAAAAAAACATTTCTAATGTAATCCTTACTTCATGCAAACATACAATTTGCTTTAATGCTTGTACACCGCTGCCATGTGTGCAATTACTTTCTAACGCATGCAACATTTGAACACACAAACACACACTTCCCATTCGGCGCAGGTCGAGGCAGGCCCACAGCTGGAGCGTTCTTTTCTATCTGACAGGCGCTGCGGGCGCATGCAGGAGTCAAGTCCCGACAAACACCGGGCCTTAAACAAGCACTGTTTGGCGCCTCTGGTCTTGTCTTCTTCATACCTGACATGTCATGTCATGCCTGCAGCTTCTCCCGGACCCGTTTGATTCAACAATAATGCAAAGGACTTGTTTTTGTTTTTTTTATATTATTATTATCTTTCCTCTTTTCTCTGAAACAAAAGTAAAACACCTGCTTGGACAGTTTTTCTTAAACTGTTGAAGTTGTGGTCATCACCTCCAACCTTGGCCGCAGGGATGACGCCTGTGCTGAGGTGAACCGCTCCAACATGGAGCATCGTGCTTATGTGGCACTGAAGGAGCTCGCGGTGCATCCGTCATTCATTTGTCGAGCCACTCTAACCCTCGTCTTCACCATCAAATCACAACGAATGAAGCAACTAATACTCAAATAGAACGTTTAAAATGGGGAACTCTTACTAAACATTTCTATTGTTTTCCTGAATAGAGGCCTTAAAGCTACAACCCCGTATTGTTTTTTGGGTTTGGCTCTGATGATCCCTTGATGACAGCCTAAGGTGTTTTTTTTTGTCTGCTTGTTTTCGACGCTGCCGTCATCTCTACCAGGATTGTTTGCTCAGAGCAAAAAATAATAATCTCGGAATCAAAATTTTTGAAAGAATGGGCTTTCCACACTGTGCATGAAAAGAAACTCCCACAGCTCATGTCATAAAACCTTTTCAACTCTGTCTTTCTAAAAAAAAAAAAGAAAAAAAAGATTCCCCTCCACCTTTCCCCATCTGTATCTTTCAGGCTCGTCTCCTTGTGATGGGCGAGTCGCGACACGCTTCTCGACATAAACAAGTCTCAGCCCCATCTCGTGAGGCGTGGGACGGGCCCGCAGATGTTCCAGGGGCAAGCTGCGTCTTGCTGCCTTTCGCTCAAACACTCCTCTCTTTGAGCATTCAAGGACTCTCCTCCTCCTCCTCCTCCTCCTCCTCCTCCTCCGGCACAATGTGAGATGCAACCATCAAGCTTAACTCTCTCAAAAAGACAGAAGCCACTCCAGGAGCACAGGGTTCAGGAAAGAGGCACACCGTATTTACACAAGTATTACCTACAGGCCCTCAATCCATTACTGTAATCCTCCGCCCCAGCGATACCTCAAACTGGGACATTCTTCTCCATTCACGGCTCTACATGGTGGCAGCTAATATGCACGGCAAACACGACCGACCTTCACAATACGCGCATCGCACGCCAACAACGGCCGCCTTCATTGGCGTCACTCCATTAATCTGGTAAAGCAAAGACGATGAAGCATCGCGATGACGCGTTTTCACCGAGACGTGTCCGTTTCCAGCTCAATGATAAAAGACGCGGCAGGAGTGCCAGCTCGGAAACCGCACAGCAGCAGTTCGGGGAAATGTTGAGGTGTTGCTCTGCTCTCAGTGTGTGTCACCGGCATCCTAGACAGGAAGAGGTTACGGTGCGGGTCGGGGGGATTAGGCGTGTCTCCGTAAGAGCAGTCATCATAAAGCACAGCACACAGTCCACTAAGTCCCGTTGGAGATCCCACAGGCCTTCAAAAAAAGGAGGCTTTAGCAGATCTATGCAGCGAGCAAAGCTATCATCAGCGGCACAACAAAACAAAGTGGCAGGTTTAAGATGGAATGATGCACGGATGTTCAACACAGCGGCTGTCGTTAGGAAAGAAATGTGAGGCTTTATTAATATGCTATAGCTCATCTATAACACACAGACTACCTTAGTAATAAACACACCGTTCTGCCGACCTGAGTGAGCATCGAACACACACTCAACTGGTCTAATCCGTGTTTGGGGCCAGACTGCTTCTCCCGTTTGATAGTCACCACTTTAGCAAATATGAAGTTAAGAAACGGACTTTAGCGACGATGAGTGACAATCCACTGGCGTTCCATGTTAAGTCAGAGCGATCAAGTCAGTGTTGCATCATGTGTTATGACTATGGGATGCACAGACTGTGTCTGTGATGGGGATGTGTCCCGAACCAGATGCTCAGGGCCGGGGCGTGCCTCCCAACAGCCACACTCTTAAACCTGCTCGGTTGCGCGGCAGACAAATACTTTTGTTGTTTGACTGTGACAATCAGAGGGATGAGTGGTGCACTGTGGGAACTGGATAAATGCCACAGTTTGCACGGCACTGGAACAGAGAACACTCCCCGATCTCACTCTGGTTTGAGGCCACGGCTAATTTAAATCAGTGCATCCGGTTCAGCAGCTTTTACAGCAGAACCTTTGTGACGTGATGCATTTTGTTATCCACCAAACTTACACCAAGGACAGACATAAATATTTACTTTCTTCAAACAGCGCGTATCTATTACGTCACTGATGGAACTCAAAACTGACATCCTGAATGGCAAAACGTGACCCTTGGGTGAGCCGTGTCGTCCGCCGGCATGCGTTGATGCATTGACCAATGAGCAGGCGGCGCTCCCACACCAACAGCTGTCCCTCAGTCCTGTCGTGCATAATAACAGAGCAGGAGGAGCTGCTTAAGGAGGTCCACGCAGCATCACATGGTGACATCCAGCTGCAAGGACATCGCCACACCTGGAGCAACTGAAATTCACTTCGAGACTGTTGTTGATGTTGGTACATACCTCGAAAGCATTCACACGTTTTTGAGCGAATGAAAAGTAAACGCAGAGCGTACGTAAGGATCACATCGAAAAGATAAAACTCTGCAAATGGCTCTGATCAGCAGTTCGCCCGTTTTCCTCAAGTGTCGTGTCGCAGACCACGCTAGAAGTGCCTCGGGATGAGTCATGATTTGAACCCATACATCTCAGGGGGAATTCTTCCTTGCCAGATGTCGTTGTGCAACAGAGAATTTTCACATAATGTGCACTTAAATCTGCCTGGAGCACCGATCGTCAGATAAGGAGTTCCCAGTGGGAAGAGTCTCCTTCACCCCCACCCTGACAAATCACTGGCGATGACCTTTAAGATGACAGCTAGCTGTAAAGGCCCATATTTATAGCGATGAGGCTGATGGAATACATTTATTTCACATTTGCTGCTCGTTTTATACACATATAGTGGTTTATTATGAATTACAAACAATCCAGTCAATAAATAAAGAAAACAAGGGGAGCCCCAATCACAGCGCATTATTCATTCATTTGCCATCTTGGTAAAAGTTAAATGTGAAGGACGATACTCTCATGTGTAAAAACAACAACTCCAAATGTACCCTGCCAGAAAGCCGTTTATAAAATAGTCAGACTACATTTTTCTTTTGAATAAATGAATCAATCAACGAGCTTCAGAGATGCTGGGTTTTGTTTAACTTCGCTAGATGGCCCTTGACAATAGTCTTATATTTAATTGACGTAAATGTTATTGGTTAATGAGCTAAGTGGCTTTCCGAGTGGAATGAATTTGGCTAAAAATTATTATAAATGTTATCTAGGAGTGAAGATCAGATCATTTTTATTTTTATTTTAAGCAAACGTTGCTCGACTATGAGAACCCCAGAAGGCGACGGTGGTGCATGTGTCTTACCGTCCAGGTGGCGGACTTTGCCGTGCTCGACTGCTGGAAGGACACGTCAAAGGTGTGAGGCCCTGCATAATCTGTGTTGGAAGGGATGGCTGGTGAAGGAGAAAGGGCGTCGAAGGTGGAGCTGGGCTGGGCGTAGGGCGACGGGGCTGTCACGCCGTTTTGCGCGTGGTCGTTGTTGTAGGGGCTGGTGGAGGTCGAGCCGCCATTCTGAATGCTCTGATCCATGCTGTTCAGGAGCCCCAGGTTTGTGTACTGCGACTGAAGACGGGAGAGAGGGGACGGGGAAGAGGAGGACAGAAGAAAGTCTTTGGTCAGTATCCAAGAATCTGGACAAACTTTCAATGGATAAAAACAGAAGGAGGACTGTTTGATTTAGAGAACCTGACAATTTCACCAAAATGTAGCTAAATTATAACATTTTTAAATGTTTCACACATTTCTGGTTGAATTCTGAAAAAAAAAATTACATTGGAGGTTTTTATTTATAAATAACAGCTATGATATATGAACCCGTGCTACTTAAATTAATTAATAATTTACCCAAAAAAACCAAGTGAAATTCATCCCAGAATATTGCATGAGGAATACGTGAGGAATGAACATGGCGAAGGCTCGGGAAAACCGCCCGCTGCAGGAAGTGGAGATCGTGTTTCCATTGTGCTTGTAGTTCTAGCTCCTTCCTGAACGAAGGCACTAACATGCGTAAGATCAATCATCTCAGAAACGTCTGCCCGACTGAAACACTAAATCTGATTTCAGAACTCAATCGCTCAAATGACCAGCTGAGCGTTGCCCTTGGATTTGTACTGCCAAGCCTTTTCATTCTCGACTCCATGCCACAAATATTCGGGCAGGGGGGAATGGGACGGCGATGCGTTTTGTGCAGGAGGGAGAACGCACCTGGGCCGGAGCCATCCCCTCCATTCCTTTCCATTTAGAAGCGGCACATTCCTGGACGAGGCTGCATGGCTCTCACCCTTTTAAATCTCTCCCGGGCCTCTTGTTTATTTTCAAGCGTGGCTGACCACAGCTGTCCGGCTCACACCCGCCGCATTACCAGGTGTTAGCGGCGTGGCAGACGACCAACAAGACACAGACGAGGTGTGCTATTTAACTATTAATCACAGCAGTGAGTAAGGAAACAATGCCACTTAAACACATAGAGGCCCCCACACACACACACACAGAGACACACCTGAGAGAGGTCATCCGAGTCAACCTCAGCATACCTGTGCAGCAGCGCCACAGGGTAGCCGTGTGTACGGCCCAACGCTCCTTAACCCCTCGGAAACAATGACACCAGGGCTTTAGAGGAGCTCGACTGAAGAACAATTACGTTGGGCGTGCAGGTGTTAGCAGCCAAGTGTTTGGTGAATGGAACACACGCGGGCACGCGCACACACCCCCACGCACGCACTCTCGAGTCTTTAGCGGGGACAGACTTCCCGAAACACACGCTCCCTCAAAATGCACAAATTACACACATAAAAAGATTTTAACTGGCGCTGCTCGTCTGATAGAGCAGAAGATGGGAATGGATGGAAGCTTATCAGCTCCGTTTACATGTATTTATTTTAGCCCGTACAAATGAAAAGGAGGTGATATAACCTGTTTTGCATTGGAAGCAAACAGACATCGTCTTTCCCTCTGCGAGGAGTCAATGACCATGTAATTCCCCGCGGCAGCAGCAGCAGCAGCGGGGAGGCCGCTCAGCCATTCAGAGATGACACCGCCTCGCCCGGCATCTGATGCTGGTAGCTGCAAAGGTGGATGTGACAGGCACCAATTATCAATGCCAAATTATTGTTCTAAAGAAAAGGCCGACGCTGGCCAGAGACCAAACATAGATAAAAGCTGGGACATAAAGCAGAATGCCTGCCTGCCATAGAACACTTAGCATTAACTACAGGCCCCTGGGCGATGCTTCTCATGCCCTGGATGAATGTAAGGATCAAAGATGGGGGGGTTAGGGTTAGCACATAATTGACCAGATAGAAAGTCTCACAAACTCATCGTTTTTTAATGTTAAATTGACTGGAAGTGGAATATCAGCCTTTAAAAATGTTCAGCGGGGAAGTCTGAGAACTTCTCTTCCTTCCCTTTCCTCAGATCTTATTCCACTGTAATACAGCAACCGTGTAATAACTACTTTAAGCTGCTCTTAAAAGTTCCCTCTGCTTACAGCAAACGCTGCGTTTGGCCTTTAGGATGTCAGGCAGTTCAGCAGCAACACAGTAAATCAGCAGCTGTTGACATCTTCAACAGCCTCTAATAAAGTTTCTGAAAGCTATTGTTGCTCGTTTCATTTTTTTCTCTCCCTGAGACGAATGCTGGAGTAAACATTTAAAAGAGAACAACAGGAACAAGACAAGTAATAATGATCTCCTGAATACAATGGAGGAGCATGAATGATCCAAATCACGTCGAATACATGTGGCTGCACTATGTTTTAGTTTTTTTTTAGTTCTAACAATTCAATTTGGCGTGGGAACCTGACAAATGTCTTCTTGTGCAGGAACTCCTAAACAGATATTTTATTTTTGAACACATGCTATTATCTCGGTTTGCAGCTCATTGACTGTGCAGGAATAAGATTTTTCTGCAATCCTGTCTAAACATGAATGTCTGTGAGTTCTGTCAGTTCAGGGGTGCAGACCACTTTCTTTCTGATCAAGTGCTTTTAATGCAAATAAAAAAAGAATGAACATTTTATACTTGTGAAAAGCTTTCCTGCTGCAAACGTATCGAACACTTTGACAGTAAGCCGTAAAGTTCCGTGCTTTATAGCTTAACTGATTCTCCTCTAGCGGTCGAGGCCTGGACTGATAGGTGACAGGAACCGGAGCAGACCCAGCCTGAGGGAGGGGGGGGGGGGGGGGGGTCCCATTCCAGGTCTCTGCTGACCAGCTCTATGTACTTTGAGCCGGCGTAAGAGCATCTATGGGACAGTGATGAGTGACCACAGGGGAGGGAGGCATTAAAGGCTCAACGAGGTTGGGGTTGAGGTGCGTCTGGGTGGGGGCCCATCTACAGATTCTACACCTTATACCTGCTGGGGTGGGCAGAGTAGGTGATTGTATCTACATCAACACACCATTAAAGCAATTACGACCCCGGACTAAACAGCAGTGCCTGGCCAGTCATATTCTAATGGCTGCAGCGGCTCCCAGGAGGCTGGGGATGGGGCAACCTGATACCCCCACACATGGGGGGGGGCAGTTCACTTGGACACCACTTAAAGACACCCTGCTCAACAACTTAAAAGACAGTGACCTGACACACCTGCTATCTGCAACCTGCAATCTGAGAATCTATGGCCGCTCACTGGCTCCTCAAAGAAGCACGAAAAGGTTCGTCGCTAAAAGCGGCGACATCTGAGGGCGTCGATTATGGATCAGCTCAATGGATCTGACAGGTTGTCATGTTTGCTGATTAAAGAAAAAAAATGAAAAAGCAGCTGAGAATGTCTTAATTAAAAATTACTAAAACAAATATAAGTGATTACAACTGACTTGAAAATAAATATTTTTGGAAGGCAGATCAATTCATCCTTACACGTCTCTCGTCTTTAACCTATTTGACTTAAACAAGTTTTTTTTACCCACCTGTGAATAACAAAATGTTTTTAGTCTTAAATGTTAGACAGCTCAGAAAGAAACACTTTCCCAATAAGCAAATCCTGGATTTAGGGTTTTGGTTCAGCACCCTTCCATGAATTTCTATTTAAATTAAGCAGAAATTCTTATTTGTCTCAGTGGTTTCTGAATATTAGTATAATTTACGACATCCTTAAATAAGTTGGTCCCGTTTATGACATCCTGGATTTTCATAGAAGGAAGGGAAACCTCTCTTTGACAGTGAATCATAATAACCGATGAAAAGTCTGATATTGAGACGAGAAAAACGCTGATTCAACGACGGCAAGTAAATAAATCACATCGACTGACTGAACCCGCGCTCAGGCAGGCAGCAGCCATTTCACAGCTTTCAAAGAGATTCTGTGGGTGTTTACATTCCCCGCTCTCTGCACTGTGCACGCAGATGTGCACACAAACACACACACACTGTCAGATATAATACATTAACCTCTACCCTGCAGTACGAATCTCTAAGGTAATTCTTAAATGATGGAGACAGGATGATTATACTATATGCCCCTTTATTTAATCTGAACTGAATGCAGGGGTCACACCAAACAGAACCCACAGAACCCAGCAGCAAACAGCAGGGATGATGCTTGGATTTTGGATCATTTCGATCACATACAGATTTAAGGCCTTTAGATCGGTTGTGATATTTTTATTTGTCTCATAGCTGCTCTGGGGAACAAAGCAAAGGGTTGGATGGCAGAAGGCCCCGTCGCCGACGTCCCCTCTGGTCTTACCTCACTGTACGATGTCGTGGAGCCCGTTTCCAGATACAACATGTTGGCGCTGAGATTGAGCAGAGCTGCTGCTGTTTGCTCCACTGGCTCCAGGATTCCACAAATCTCTTTTCCTCACTCTGAGGGAGTGATGTGGACAACAGATGCAAAGTAGGCAAGTAGAGGCTTCTGTCGGAATCTAAGGGAAGAACATATATACGGGGACGAGGGGGGAGGGATCTCAGGAGCTACCTGGATAATACCTGAGTCCACACCCATCTGCAGAAGCAGCGCTCGTCTCCTTGTCTTTTCCTTTGAGACTTCTGCAGGCCTCCAAGAAATTAAAATCGGGAGGTTTGTCTTTGTAGCACTGCGCTTACATGATTTCTACCTGCTCAGTAAAATTAGATTTAAAATAAGCTATTCAAAAGACACAACTTTAGCCACACGAACAGTTAAAAAAAATAAATCCAAATGAGTAAAATAGACCATTGTGGATAACGCTTAAAATGAAGATGAACATATAGACGTGCTGAAAGGTCCCTGAAGTCACACACACAGTCTGGTTTGGGGGTATTTGCCCACAGTAGCTACTTTGCATAAGAATTGCCAGTCTGCATCCCTGGAGCTCTTCCAGCGTCGAGCCCAGAGGAGAAACAACACGACTGCTGTAGATGGCTTGTATCTATCAGAGATGGCTGATGTCGATCTGTTTTGGAAACACACATTATGGATCAGATAATTTACCTCCACTCAGAGGGGTTAACTCGGTGCTGCTAGCGCCGACCAGGTGGTTCCTCCAGAGAAAAAGGAAGATCTGGCTTCTGCATATTCAAATCTGTTTATTTCCCTGTTTATTATTTATTTAACTGAGCAAGCCAAAAGGGTGCGTGCAGGGCCGGTGGAGTTTGCATGGAAAAGCCTCTCTGTGTTTTAGCCTCCTGCAGGTAGAGCGGACGTGTTTTTGGAACTGCCTGTGGGCCTTGCAGAGACATTCATCAAGCAAAGACAGCGTCACTAGGTTTTTTAATTTACCCTGTGAAAGTAAAGTTAGATCTGAATGGTAATAATATTGCAATACATAATTCAAATAGTGCTCATGAAAACAAAGGTGCACTGTGTTGCACCGGTGGAGGAGGCAGGAGGATGCAAATGACTTCTACTACAACAAAAACCCCTGCCCTGGCCGCAAGCATTTGAAAGCTGAAACACAACTATGACCTGAGGTCAGTTGTCTCTCTGCTCGGGAGTCACACCCTCCCTCAGGCCTACGGGTCAGCCTGCCACAAAAGGAAAATCAACACTTTAAAGAGCCCAGCTCAATGGCCTCCCCGGGGACCAGGCGTCAGGAAAGACCTGGCCAAACCCTCCGAGTGTGATAATTAGTCGAACTAAACAAACTTCTAATTATGCTCAAACAACATTGGCATGTGAACAGAAGTTAGGGCCCTCTGTTAGGGCGAAGCGGCAGTAGAAGGTTGACCAGCAGCTGAAGCAGGACAGGACGTTCAGCCGTGTAACAGACAAGAGAAGACAGGAAGCGGCATCAATGGAAATTATATAATCCTAACATGGAAATGACTGCGAGTGCCGATTATTACCAAGGACCAGAGAAGCTGCTTCACGGGTGGCGTATTGTCTCCCGAGACTCAGAGAACAGTCACGTGGCTTTTCACGGCATCGCCTCAGATGCTGCATGGCTAAAGATCTGCAGATCCTGGGCTCAGACAAAAGAGGCTTTACTTAAGTTTTTCCCTTTAAAGCGCCTGTCCCTTAAGTCAGCCAGATTAGTTTAGTATCAAGTGTCAGACTGCAGTAGCTGCAGAGGCACAGACACCTGCCCCGAGAACAGTGGGAGTTCACATCCACACTGACAGACGCAGGACACAGCGTCACTTGGGTGGCAAGTCTTATAAACACTCACAATCAACCAACCACAAAATACTTCTGCTTTAAACTAAGAACTAAGGTGTCAATTAAAAATTGTAGATATATTGCTTTCAAAAGCTGGTTTGGGGGGGGGCAGAGGCACACACACACACACACACACCCTGTAACGTGGGTCCACCAGTGCCGTTGTTTTAGGCTTGTAAGTGCACCTGGTTGTTTCCAGGGTTGCATCATTAAAAACAAACCTTCTACATGCTGCTGGGCAGCTCTGGAGGACTGAGTTACATGCGCTAGAATCCTTGTCAGTCGATGTTCTAAAGCATCCTGCTTAGACTGGGTGTGTGTGTGTGTGTGTGTGTGTGCGCAGTCAGCTGTGTGAGTCACAGGGAAATCAAGGGGCGAACATTAACTTTGTTGTTTAGCTATAAACACTAACAAGGTAAGTAATGAAGTATGAAATGATTTACTACAAACGGGGGGTAATTAATGCATTCTTACAAATGTTTTCAGCAGAGAACACTTTTAGATCAACACTACATTTCGAGTTAGTCTGTGGGAAACGTTGCAGCTGGAGGCAAACTGGTGGGGCGTTACAGAAAGACAGCTTATTATGGTTGGCTTTAATGTGTGCACAGGCCCAAATTCATAATGCAGGCAAAGCTTTCAATCGGATTTCTCGTTAATCAACTTAAATATAAATAGAAAACGTATAAATTTGGGGCCGAAATGAAATTGCAGAATTTTTTTGCTAGATGTATTAACTTGGTAGAAACCCAATGAGCTGCTTGGACATTGAACAAAGGGCGGGTAGAGACACACAAGGTTTGATGCATGGAAAAAGTATGAACCCAAAGTAAACACACACTCGTAACTGGATCTCAGGGATGCTGTGTGTTGATGGAGTTACTCTGTGGAGGCGTTTAAACTCTACCCTCTGCCAGAATAGAGCCGCTGTCCCTCTAATCAGCGTCGTGTCTTCCACGCACAGCTGATCCGACCTTTATCTGGGTGCAAAATCAGCTGTTTAGGGTAGAATATAGAGTTTCTCTTCTGCCACCATTTCTGCTACATTCCTTAATGTCATCCCCCCCCCCCCCCCACCTTTACATAGAGAAGGCCCGTACTGATAGATGAGAGCTGGGACCTCTGCAAGAGGCAGGTGCTGCGTTAAATTGTTGCCCTGCAGCTGCAGGAAAAAATAAAAAACCAGAACAAGAAGGAATTTCAGATTAAACATAAACCCCCACACAATACAAATAAGGCCCCCTAGGGCACCAAACAGGGAACTGCATTCTAATGACTCATGAGGCAGGCACACTTCCACACCGCCGGCGGGGGGGTTTTGCCCACCCCCCTCGTTTCATTAAAGCACGGACTTGGTTTAGTGACTGGGACTCTGTGATTTGCGGTAGCCCTACACGTTAGCTACCCGAGTAGCTGGCGTGCCAATCACCACAACACGCCCCTCTCTGGTGTGCAAGAAAGTGGGTGGTGGGGTGGGGCCATTAATTACCAGTTCAAGAGAGCACAGTCGCCCTCGGGGGATGCAAAAGGTAACATTATTCAGCTCCGTGAAAAAAGTTTATATGCAATTTCTTTCCACCTTGGCTGGATGAGAGCATTCCTGCACTGGGATGGGAACGTGCACATCATCCTCCAGGCAAAGATGCGTCTCCCACTCCCACAAGGCAGCCTCAGCACGGCGCTGCACTATATTAGCAGCGTGTGTTTGTGAAGAAATCAAAGAAGAGAAACAAAAGAAAGTGCAATTCCACTACCTGCAGCACATCAGCACACGGCCCGCCTCAGAGGAGACACCCAGGCCAAGCACAACTCGGGTCACAGCAAACATCCCACGACAGATTAACCCCCGCTGTACCGCTCGGCACCGCAGAGTCACAGCTGGCCTGGGGAAACTCCACAGTTAAGGTGAAGAACAAATAGCCTGTTACATTCAGCACTGGAGCTCCTACTAACTCAAAGTGAAAGTAATTAAATATGCTACATTCATTTCCCAAATCTAAATAATGCACAATACACCGTGGAGTGGACCCAGCTGAGGAGATTTGAACACAGAAAAAAAACATGGAGGGTTGTCGGCACTTTGTCACAACACACCTTGATGACCCTCAGAGGGGGGAGAGTATTCTATGGACTGATTACCGGTCGTAGAAACACAAACTGTCTGAAGACGCCCCCCCCCCCCGTTACATCTAGCCTAAAGCAAACACAGCATTCCACATAAAGAACAGTGAGCGTACCCACAATATAGTGCAATAGGGGGAGGATGCTTTCCTGCTTCAGGCTCTGGATGACTTGTCATAAACGAAGGAAAGATGAATTCTGCTCTCCAGATGGATATCATCCGGTCATCAGCCTGCGAGTACAACTGGGTTAAGCAGCGAGATGATCCGAACCACCGCTGATGATCTCATAAGAACCTGTTTGCAGTGACCCTGTCGGAGACTCGACCTGAACCCCACTGAGATGCTGAGGCAGAACCTGAAAGAGCAGCTCATGCTCACCAAACCTCCAAATTTCAAAGCAGCTCTGCAAAGAACAGAGTTGTACCTCTAACACGGTGGACTTGTACTTGTCTCAGGTTCGTTGTTTCATGCTGAAGGATCTGAAACTGATCAACAGCAGAAATCCCGAGGCACTCTCATCTCTTAGACACCACCGGACATCTACCATAAAAACAAGTCTGTCTCAAAATGTAAAATTACTCGAGATTAAACGCAGTAAAATACACATTACTCAAGTTCACTCAGCATGTGCTATTCATATATTCATTTGCGGCTACTTTTAACCTCGTGAGAATTTGGATTAAAAGTTATTTTGTAGATCCAATAAATCCATATTGACATGTCGACCAGTCAGCAGGACATACCGAATACAGTATTCTATTGGCGAAAAAGAAAAGAAATCCAGCACTGTGATCATCATGAAAATGTTGAAGACTAGAACCTAATGTCAGATTAATGGTTTCAAACTGTCTTTCAGGAATGACTTGCAGGGAAACGGCATCACCTGTGTTCCTGGAAGACAAAGATAAAGCTGGTGAAACTGAGATAATGTTATTTCTTGATGTTATTGTTCCGCTGTGATGACACACTGCTGCGTCTTTCACTTGAATCTTAGAAGAAATATTATCAGTGTGAGGTTGTTCCTGTCCGTTAACGTGAACTTTAGTGACACTCCAGCGGATCCCAGGATCCTTTACCGTACTCATCCATAAAATTATTAAACATGGGGCGACCCGTCATCCCCAAATACACAACAATATATTACAGTGATTCTCATCTCCCTTTATTTAATTTATTTACTGCCTTTTTTCTCTAATATTTTAATAGGATATTTCCGACCTATATCTCTTGTACGTAACCTGCTCTTTAAAAACACACAACATTAAAATCCCAGATTTTGGTATCACCTGCCTGCATTTCCCACAACACGTGAACAGTTTCTATAGAACTTTGTAGGAGTGGAAGTGGGTTGTTGCTGTTGCTGTTGCTGCTGCTGCTGCTGCGGTGAGAGAAACACTGCCCAGTTGCAGAGTTCATGGGCACACGCATGTTAATCGAATAAATAGATATGAGCAAGTTCAAGTCGGCAATGTCAGTTTCAATGTAATTTAATTACTTAGGCCTATGTCAGGGATGCTGATCAATGCACGAGGCGGCAGCCTCGATGTCCGATAAATGTATGAATCGTATGAACGCTGCAGGCTGGAAGGAGGCGGACTGTTTAGTGGTTAATGAGCTTCTGGGCCATCAAGTGATCACTTTCTGGTCAAGTAAATGTGATTTTTGTGGTTATAGTGAGTGTCTTGGGGAACCAGCAGAAATTACTCAACCCAACATACTCACAGTAAAGGCATCGTCCGGCTCATGCATGGTAATGCAGTCCATGCTGATCTGGATGGTGTTTCCTGCAGACCTCTCAGTCGGACTGTCTGAGAAATTCAGCTCAATGGGCTGGACCGAATGAATGGCAGATCTTTAAAAAAAAGTCAAAACAGTGAGCAAAGTGTTCTTTGTAAACCACTAAAGATCGCTTCATTCTGCTCTTCACTTACTGGTCCAGCATATCAAACAGCTGGTTGAAAACATCCTGGCTGAAGGAGTCACTGGTCTGTGAGGACTGGTTCTGGGACATGGTGGACAGGAACGCGTTGTCCCTCCAGGACAAACGAGATGACGGGTCCCTGTGTCTGCAAGCAGAAGCGACGCAACCTCAGTCGTGTTTGCTTTACTGCTCATAGTCCTCTCAAGCGTTGCTTAAGTTACCCCGAGGTAGCTTTCACAAAAACAAAAAGGCAGAATTATTTTAATAGGCAGTTTTAAAAGCTGTAATGGCAGCAAATATTCAGGGCACAGATGCTGACGGCCACCCAGCCGGTGGAGGAAAGGAAGACGAGGAGTTCTGCCGGCAGCCATTCACGAAGGGCAGCTTCCATTGTGGAGAAGTCCGCCTGCATAATACAGAATATTTGTACTCCACATAATAGTGATTATGCACCTTTCAGACGGAGGCACTTTGACCTGCTCCCCTGAAACATTACACCTGCTCCACAGCTCAGCCCGCCATTGTTCCTGCTGAAGTGGCGCACGCTGAAGTCTGAGAGCAGCGGAATTCCCCCCACGGTCTATATGATAGCACTGCAGCAACTCCTGGTATGTGTGCAGCTGGATGGGCGACGGGGAGGGAGATGGGGGGGGGGGGCATCATCTGAAGCTGGCACTATTTTAGTATTTTGGAATTCCCCAACTCTCTGTGTTGAATGATATTAATACCTGACTTACAACCACAGAGACATTTAATGAAGCAAATTATTTCGGTTGTGCAGGAGGCAGAGAAGGATGTGCTGCATTTAGAAAAAGAAAAAAACCCCAAAGACCAGAGTCCTCTGAAGAAATGTCTCCTGGTCAGCCTGAATAGTGTTGTGGATTATTTGCTACAGAGAAGACAGTCACCCGGCAGTCATAGCAAAATGTGCAAAGGTTACTGGAAGTTTCTTATCTACGGAAATTAGAATGAAAGGATTAAAAACCTTTTCAGCACCATGTGGGGTCTTTGCAGATGTTGTGAACATCATGGTGGATCCATGGAATTATACCTCACAGCTCAATTTACGTTGGAAATTGGATTGTTGCATTATTATTATTGGTCATATTGCAGATTGTCAGTGCTACATGTCTACATGCATTGTGCCTACTGAAATGACTGTAAAATAAAAACCAAGTTACACATGCAGGTTAACTATGCTGTGAACAAACTACAAAGTGAAGAACACCATATTGATGGAAATGACAGTAATGCTGGAAAACTATCCTTACATTTGTGAGCAGAGGTAAATTGTGTCGAGCTGTTTTTGATGACTTCGCTTTTTTAGAAGATGCCTTTCCACTCGTTAATGCCATTCAGTCTGTTGAGCAAACTGGGACCGGCTTCCATCATTATATAACAATTTTATATACATTCCTAATTTAACTTCTCTCCTGCTCAGCTGTTTCTGCTGGGCGATTGTTTAACCAACAAAAATGCTTAGAATAAGAAGGCATTACCTTAGATTTTAGGACATTAGCTAATATTCCGTCTGCGTGTCCCCTTTGATTTCCAGGTGTCCTCTATTAATTGTCATGGCAACCAGATTCTGGCGGAGAGGTGTTATGAAAAAACTGCCCGTCTTTAATCCAGTTATCAAACAACTCTCCTTTCTACGGCCAAAAGATGTAACGCATTCACTTGACTAAAATACGTTAATCTCAAAATATTGGGAAAACCTGTAATAAAAAAAGAGGTTCTGTTGTTCAGAATTAACTACATGATTACAAATTTAATTACTTCCTTTTCAGTATTATTGGCTTGACTTTAATGGATGTAAAGAGAAAACAAAATACAATTCTGGTAAGTTTTCTTTCTGAATTAATGAGTTCTTTATTTTATTAATTCTGTGTTACTGAATCAATGAGATAATTATCTTGTTAATTCTGAGACAATTATGAAATATTTTTCAAGAGATAATCACTACCCAATAAAAAATGAACCATGTTCGGTGCACTAAAATGTCACCGCAGACTAATAGTTTTTGTAGTTTCATAATTGTGATATATTAGTTTATAATTATCAATAATTTATTGTGATTATTTACGAACTCTATCATCAGCAAGTCGTCTTCAGAATTGAATGCCAAAATTAGAAAACAGTAGATTAAAGAGATGTAAAATGCATGCAATCACAGGAG
This sequence comes from Brachionichthys hirsutus, assembly GCF_040956055.1. Taxonomy (NCBI): domain Eukaryota; kingdom Metazoa; phylum Chordata; class Actinopteri; order Lophiiformes; family Brachionichthyidae; genus Brachionichthys; species Brachionichthys hirsutus. The sequence goes on from NC_090905.1 coordinate 12,272,705, forward strand.
AAATACGTATAAAGTTTTTACACATATATTCATCAAAAGTGTACAAATTGTATTATAGTTACTGAGTTCAAAACAAAACAGTAAAACAGCTTGGTTTGCATTGAATAAAATGAGGAGCTTGCAGGTGAAGCTGCTGAATGGAGCGAGGTGTGGCCTCCTTTTGCCTTCAGTTTCCCTTTGAAATAAGTTGTTTGCCAGGACTCATTCAATTATGACACCACTGTCGACTTTAAGCTTCGTGTCACTGAATTATCTATTGACTATTCAGGATTCACATTATAACAAACTTTATAAACGTGTGTCCACAAGAACTGGCGTTTATGCTGCTGCTGCACCTGGTTGAAAACATCAGCCCATCAAAGTTCGTTGAAAAATGCAAACCAAGAACGAGGGAATTATTTCTAATTGAACCTAGTGAAATTGAAGATTATAGTGAAGAGTAAAATGTTGATACATAAAAAAGAAAGATAAACTTTTCAAATTGACAGCCTATTTTGTAAGTTAATTTGCTCGTCTGATTAAATGCTTGTCTTCATAAGCCTATTTGAAAGTTCTTATTTGAGGACAACGCAAAGTTCTGCGTGTTTGTCCTCTATCTGGTGTCAGGTTACTCCGTTTTTCAGGTAGCCTGAAGGGAAGGCTGTTCAGCATCCACTTAAAGACAGTCCAGCGCCTCCAGACAAGACTGGGTCAGAGGTCAGCCCTAAACAGGGACGGCCATTGTCTCTTGGCAGGTTGGGCACACCAACCGATGAAAATGCAATCAAAACAAACAGCCCAGCCGATCGGGGCCCTTCTCCAGTGTCTTATTAATCACTTGTTCAAAGGCACTAAGACCTTCTCCCCCTCATCTGTCAGGCCCGGCTGGAAGAGGGACATGACTGCAAAACAATAGAACGCCTCCTAGTTTCTCCTCCTCTTATCCCCCCGTACTTTTATAGAAGTGAAACAGTCTGAAGTCAAATCCTTCGGGGCAAACAAAACGACAGAAATTCCTCTCATGGTTGGAATGCACACAAAAAACAAGGTTGAGGGATGGAACGAGCGGACAAAAACACCCTGATCCTCGAAAGCTGAAATCTAAAAAGCAGCTTTGTAAAAGTCTCCCAAAGTAGGCGGAGTCTGTTTGGGAGCGTTATATTACGGGGATAGTGTAATGTTATTTCCCAATAGGAATAATTTAAACCACTCTTTCATTTAGCACCATCTGGGTCTGTGATTTGCTCAAGAAGGTTAGGCCTGAGGTTTAACAATTCATTTGCTGGACCTTGATAAAGAAACTGTGACAGGTGGAAATCAAATGTCAACTAGACAGCATTAGAACAACACAAAAAGACTACATGAACAATTTATTGTATGTTCTGCATTAATTAATTGCCAGATAGATGATAGACCGACCCGTTTTAACTCATTGGAGCTTTACGGTTTTATGAATTGGGTAGATAATTGTTTCTTGGTGAGGTACGGTTTTGACAGGACGCTGAAAGAGAATGAAATATATCTGATTAGATGCTATAATATTGCAATCTGCCATTTTGGATTCAAACATGTGCAAAACACCACATTATCATCCGTCTGCCATTTTGCCAGGATGTTTGTTTTTTATTTTTTACACTGTAAACAGAAGTATGCCGCACTTATAAATATATCAGACCAGAGCAGCAGCTGAGGATTCGGGCGGACGCAACTGTCCTGGTGAACTTTGGACCTCCAGACATTGCGAGTGGCGTTCCAGGTCACGTAAAGCGTCGGGGAAATTCCAAGCTCGCTGTCCGAATCTGATCATTTATGCCGTCCTGTATTTGCTCTCTTGTAATCACGACATAATTAAAGTTGAATCCCATTTTGAATCCATGCTTTACATCAATTTAGCTGAGTGTGATACGTCAGGATATAAATATTTAAATAAATATATATATATATAAACACAGAGCTTGACATAAATTGTAATATAAAGGCAAACTGCCACTCATCCGTACGTATGTACTTACCTACGACAGGGAAACTCTGGATAACACTGCACAGCTGTGTAAGGTGAATTCATGTTGACATGCCAAAACTTTACTTTGACGAGATCTTCAGAAGTACTATCCTGTCATAAATACACATATATCAGTGGCTGTGTGTGAGCTTACAAGAACAAATGAGATTAGTGTCAATAAATAAAATCTAAAGATAAAAACGGGCCTGGGTTAAATTGCTGGAGGGTACAGTGCAGAGTGGACGGCGCTCGAGAGATGATTTGAATTTAGATATTTTTTCTTAGGTGACCCTGGAGATGGGAGGAGCCTGTGCCAAGCTCTCTGACCAATCCCCAGCTACGGTTGCACACGATATCACTTACTCTCAGTTGCTAGGATATGCACATATCAAGCAATTACATCTGACCCGGCCCCTCCTGACCCAACACAGATAGCTAGTCACCCTTAAAAGATCACCTCTACTCCACACTTTGTGGCCGGTCCCAACATTTCCTCCCAGATTCCCATATGGTTTTGTGGGTTGATGGCACATCTTCTGCATCATTCTTCTCAGCTGAACACGCTGGGTACAAACATTCTGGGCGCCCGAGATGGTTGAATCAATGAAACTAAAATGGAGGAAGTGAAGCACACTCATTTCAGCAACTACACACATTAACGTTTGAGAGAAACCTGAGCTAAAGAGACACCAGCAGAAATACTGCGGCGTGATCGTCCATGCCAGGAGTTGACATGAGCTCGTATTTCATGCATTATCTTCCCACATCCTGACACATTCTTCCACCCAATCCACCTCCGAGCAGCAGCAGAAGCACCTCTCGGAGGTGTGATGGTCCTGAGTGGTTTTCAGAGATGAACAGCACATGAATCAGCATGCTAAAATAAAAGGGAGGGTCACAGCGAGGGGGGTAATAATAAATAGATATGGTGTATCCAGGGAACACGAAACTCAAAGCTGCTCTCTTGTACTTCCAATAAAGACACAGAGTCTCTCGGTCCACTCCGATCGCCTGCCGTGCACCTGTACGAGACAGCAGACGTGCACACTGGGCCACACTGGTGACATAATGCTTTGGTGAGATAGCTGTTATTTTTAAGATACACTGAAGAGCAAGTCTTTATGCACATGGAAAGTGTGCACACAGGTTTTCGTGAGTTTTACACAGCTCATGAGGACTGAGGGTCAACCCTGTGATTGAGATCTTGAGTTTCTCGTCAAACAAGCATGAAATGCTCAGGATACGAGTGACAGATTAACAACGAATGGCGGCAGCAGACATCTTCATCTTCAGAAAACAAAACGTTATTTAGCATAAAATAAAATCAATAAATATTCATATCCTCACCCAAGTATGTTTCACACAGTGTAAGTGTAAGCACCGAGCCATAATGAAACTAATTGGAGGCGTAAGTATTCCAAGGGTTCTGATAAGCTCAAGTGTTTAAATAAAATGTTTGAACATGTCACTTGTCCAAGTTCCTTATGAGCAGCTCGTCCAATCAGTAGTGGTGTGAGTAACAGCTGGTCACTGAAACGGAACAGTAAAATCTAGTCAACTAGAAAAGCCTCCTAATTAGATCTACACCGTCCACATGGTGATCTGGATCATCAGAAGGTTCTAAGTTGTTCTTGGTATCTTTATACACCAACCATGGAAAGTAAAAGGGAATCGGACTTGATGTGTGTTTTGGCTGAGACTGAAGTGTGTCCACAAAATTTATCAAGAAACAAGCTTCACAAGGAAAACTTCTTGGGAGAATTAAACTGCCTTCCTTTCATCATTTTTACCAATGTCGTCAGTCTCAACAGAGTCATCGGCCGCCACCTCCACCAGCACCAGCAGCATCTGGAAACCATGAGAGGATTTCTCTTGCTGCTGCTCAGGACAGATTACATTCAAACAGAATCTCCCCATAGAGTGCAATCACCAAAGACATTCTGACAAGACATAAATCACCGCGTTTGACAGGTGCATTGTGAAATGCACCTGTAAAAAAAGGACCGGTTTTTCCCAGGAAAAGTTGGTGTGGGTAAAATACAAAAACACCCCCGTCAAACCTTGAGTAAGGAATAATTCCTTTTGTCATGTGCGCTGAATCACAACAAGTGTCGCTGAACTATGACCGACTGACGAAGCAACTAATCCCCAACTATCAGAGGTTATAATCAACCTGCTCCTCTTGGATAAAGTAAAGTAAATCAAATTCGATGATTACCTCTCGCCAGTAAAAACTCACTTGTAAAGTTCAGGCGATTATTATGTTATTAATCAAAACATCCAGCCAATAAATCTTTTACACACACTGTATGTACCCCCTCTCGACACCAGGAGGACAAACCAACCTCAAAACATCTGATACCCTTACATCATTAAAGCTCGCTAAGGCTGCAACGCTGGGAACCAGTCACCGATCCCCGATTACTTCATTTAGGATGCATGTCTGCGTTCATGAGAGGGCAGCTACGTCAGTGACGGCTCTGTCATCAGCAGGACTGCACACATGTCTGATGTGGCTTATCATCCCCATCACGGCTCTGATTTGAGCGCGCTAAGCTGCCTTTAATCTCTACTTGTATGAGCAGTCAAAACCGTAGATGGCAACGGGTCAGTGCCGCTATCTCATATTCGCTTTTGGTGCGTTCATTGTCCCGAACGCACGAGAACCGAGTCTCATTAATGACAAGAGTTTACATACGGGATGCCAACGAGCAGTTGGCGGAGCAGCTGAGGAAGTTGTCCACGACGCTTGCCGCACTACGGACAGACGTATCATCGGCGTCCGTCACACACCACACTGTAGCGAATCTCTGCCACACCGTGAGGGGGCTGTGCGGGCATACTTGCGAGCGTCTGTGTGTATATTCCAGTTGGTGACTAATGCAGGGGAAATCCAGATGAGTCAAAACTGCCAGTGTCCGGTGCAGCGTCTGAGAAGTGTTAATTTACAGCCTGTGCACTAAACTGCCCAGCAACTTGGCATTGTTCACAACATCCCTATAGAGACGCCTCTATTTTAACTGGCAGTATGTCCAGGGAGGTCAAAGGGGTCACGGCATGAATCAAAGAAAAAGCAAATAAATCAAGGTCCTGGAGCATGGAATATTTTCATTCTCATACAACCAGTCCTGCACTTTCGTAATGGCACCATAGACAGAAAGCTGTAAACCAGTGAGTGAGCTTTCCGATAGGACCTGAAAAACCAGTATTTCCATTGACATTCGTGGTAAAAATCAGACTCCCAGATAATTATTGATGCTTTCCCACGGTGTGGTTCAAGTTGTTTTTTGTTTTTGTCTGTGTCCTTTGTTACAGTGACTTTTACATGTGATTCCAGGTTGTTGTCACCTTGGGAAAATCTGTCTTGCCTGCAGCAACAAAAAGGCTGTGAGCCAGACTCGGATCATTCAACTAGTAAAACCAGTGTCAGTTGAGACCAGATTTGTTTGATGTTTGCACAGCACGACATGAGCGAATGCTACTCATTCATTCTTACACACTCAGATTTGTTGAAGTTAGAAGACAAAAAACCAACAACTAATATTTTACTTCACATTCTCACATTTCGGATGCTGGAACCAGTGAAGTTTTGCATAAATCAACAACAGTTAATGTAATTATGAAAGCAGGCTTTATTTTTCGGGAGTCAATTGTTTCGGCTCATCAGAAAACCAAATCCACTTCACATCCCCTGATTGTGGGGGGGTATTGTAATATAAATAGGACATGAATGAAGACAAAAATCATTGCTGTTGATTTCATTAATGTAGTGCGAAAACAAAGTTACATCAACTCCAAAAAGAACAGGTCAGGCCCATACTCCCAGCAACCCCCCCCCCCCCCCCCCCCCCCCCGTGAGCGACACAAAAAACGGCCTTTGCAGTTATTCCTGGATCAGAACTAGAGTACAGCATATAGACCTGGATAATCATATAAACAATAGCATAGAAACTGGATTACAACACACTCAGATTAAAAATTAGTTTCACTGGATTGTTTTATTTCCCCCAAAGGTAAAAAAAAAATACCATCTAGCTTTGACAGTGGAAAATACAACAAAATATTTCCAATAACAAGTCACAGGATCTGAGAAGCAAACTAGCAGCGAGCCCAAAACCATCAACCATAATCAATCCAGAACTAAACCATTGATGTCAATCGACGTCACTCAAGGAGTGGAGCTCGCACAGCGTTTTATCATTTCACACTCCGTGGACAAATGAACTGAAACTGCACAAACACGTGACTCCGTTTATAATAACCTTCATTTTACGGATCCATCTTGAGCATTAAACACAAATCGTCACCGACGCGTTAACACCGAGCAACTCAAAATGCTCATCAGCACTAAACATGCCCGTCTGTGTTCCTCATCTTCGGGCAGATGATTTATTAGGAATTGGTTGGTGATCATCTCGTGAAATGAGGAAATTGTCTGCATTTAGTCCGAGTGATGATCTTTTAACCTGAAAGAGCAGGTGTTCCTGGGATCGTCTGGAAGGTAACACAATAGTTCATATTCGAACTTTCAGAAATATAGTCATGATGTAAAAGTTGTGGACCGGTGTTTAGCAACCACACTGCCTGTATCCTGGCAACAGGTTGACAAGTGTGATTGGTCTGTCCCTCAACCCATTAAAAAGCACGAATGCGTGCAGGACATGATGATTCCTGGGGGGCAGCTCAGAGACACATTACCCCCTCATCCACGAGCTTACACTCGTTCACATGTAACCTAAGCAAAGGGTTGGAGTGTCCTTTGTCACCGGATACGCTTTAAAAATAAAACACGCTGTCGATGTTCGGAGATGCTTCGATGAAAGTGGATCTTTCAGAGGCATTTCTGAGAGTCTCCGATGAGTAGATGGATCTGGTTCAACTGTGACATGTCGAAGCTGCCAAACAATCACACGCCCCGCATCGCAATACCAGGATGAAGAAATACCCCGATACCCCAATATTTTAAATGTTTAAATGAGAGCATATGCTGCCGGCGAACAGAAGAACAGCGGCTTTTGCTTTACTGGGGCTGATTCCACAGTTAAATTTGAATTATGAGTCACAGTAACTAAAACACGACGACCCACGGCATTAAACGATGGCTTTGCCCCTATTCGTTCCGTCATTGTTTTTTTTTTATGAAGTGATGTTCTTCGTGTACAGGAGGTGACGTTAGATCAAGCGTGGACACGCGTAATCCTTTTCTCTAATTGACCGGGCTTAGAGAATTTACAGAGGAATGGTCGCATATGAAAGTTGATCCAGGAAATGCGGGGGGGGGGGGGGGGGCAGAAATGTTTGCAGTGTCAGGTAAACCAGGTTCCAGCAGGATAACGTCACGCGCATGTAGCGCTCAAGGCCGGCTACGCTCTTCTCCTCTTACTATTCCCAAAGACGCCGTCGCTACCTGCTGCCGCGTCGTGCCAGCAGCACTTATGGGCTTCACAGCAGGTGAGATGATGCCTTCAGGATACAGACGCAGGTCATGGAGAGCGGATCTCCGTGCGTAACGAGTCCATAACTGACTGGCTTAGCATCACGGAACCAAAGCAGAGTGTGAGTCACCTTGACACCGCGCTCCGCACCAATAACGTGTTTAAATGGCACATTTAAATTTGTTTATTACTTATGACATGCCAGCTTTTGTCAGAAGAACTTGTTTGCATAATAGTTAGAGTAAATGAAACATAGATTTACAGATTCAAACCGTTTCATTCAGGTCACAAGTATTTTTAAGCTGGTTGGTTACCCCATCATCTGACAAACAACTACATTTTGTTGTTCTTTTGTAACACAACTTGTGTTGCAATACCAACGCTTGTGATTGATACGCTCACGCTGCATGCTTTGATTCTCAGGCAACAGCCTGAGACGCTGGCACATGTGGACTTGCAGGTGGGTGAGAAGTCGTGGGTATGTTTGAGGAGGGATTTGGAGAAACGCTCGCCATTGTCGAGAGGATGCTTTACAGACGTTTGCCACTGTGCATGATCGAGTCAGAGGATCGCACTCCTGGCTGCGCTTCAACTGTGCAAGAGTTCAAATATCTGCCCAGTTAAGCCATTGCTCTGTCTGCATATAATTACCTAACCTCAATAGTTTGACAATGTCCTATTAGACTGAGGGCCCATTTGTCTGACCACCCATTATTCCAAAAGAGTCACTCCGCTGAAAGCTGGTTGTTTCAAAAATCAACATTTGCCCTGTGGCAGTTGTTTAGGGTTGCATAAGACTTTTACCGCAGTCGGTAGAAAGTCTCATCACCTGAGTCAGTGCGTACAATACGCTGAACTAAAACAACAGACACAAGCACACTGATGGAAACGCAGATAAAGGTTGATGAAAAGCATTGAGCATTCAGAGTGACGAGAGTGTTGGCCAAATAGGCTTCCCTTCCAGTAAGGCTCAATGGGCGCTATGGCACGGCGTTTCATTTATCACCCAACGTGAGGTAAGAAGCCACGCCACGAGGCTTCCTCAAAAGCACAGCAGCTTCTCAGCAGGCAGTAGAACAATGTATATTACTAGCAATATAAATATACCACTTAGTGATGCTGAACCAAAGTTCAAAGATACTGAGTCAATGTTTTTTTTTTTTTTAAGCTGCAACCCTTTTATCAAATGCTACAGAACGTCCCTTTGTATCGCTTCAGACATGCATTAGTGAGGGAACTGACGTGATCATGAAGTAGGCCAACAAATCAATAATGACCCAAAGCCTCCATAATAGTGTAGAAACATGGGAAAAGTGAGCTCCTCATAATATGGGACCTTTCACGGTTAAGGAAAGTCACATTTCCTTGACGGGACTTTAGAAAGAGCATCGTGCTCAGGAACAATCAGACTCAACAGTCGAACCAGAGAACAGAAATGAGTGTGAAGCCAGGATTGAATTCCTCTGAACGTTTATATTGGTTGTAATGACATATTATGCACAACTAATAACCAGCCGTCACACAAAGCCAAACAAAGCAAGAAAAATCCAGGTTTGTCAGGTTAACAAGCGTTTCTCTGCCTACACTAAATGTTCTCTGGCCGTCTGTTTGTTTTTTGCTTTGTGATACAGTCAGTCTTAAGCAAGCAGGAAAATAACAAGTCAGAAAAACAAATCCATGCTGAATAAAGCGAGCTGGCTGAGGTTGCCGGACAGGTTTGTTGAGCCTGAGGGGCCGGCGGATCCCAATCGGCTCCTCTCCTCTCTCAGCTCCTACAGTAGAGCCGCTTGCTTTTACATAAAGCACATAAAGCATTTGAAATATGTGTTGGCCTGACAGATCCTCATAAGCAGCACGCTTAAGTGATCCCCAAAGATCTCACAGCCATTCTCATCCTGTGTCTGAGAAAATCCCACCTGATGACAAATCTCTGAACTTTCACTGCCAAAGCAAACACACCAAATCTGATCTGGTGAATTTAGATAAATGCAAGTCCAGCGCCGTTTCGAGCGATGCAAGCTCATCGGATTTCAGATGGGTTGATTCTCCTGGTTCTTCTTGAATATGTTGTAAGTCATTTTAGTTCCACACACACACACACACACACACACACACTCAGAAACCAAACATGCACGGAGGCGTCGCCACACCTCTTCTCCCTCTGTTAGCGTTAGTCACAGCAAGACATTGCACAAAGAAAAGAAGCTTATCTATCTTTCACCGCAGAGGCCTTTCAAAACATGGCACTATTCCACTTATCAAAACAATTTTTAAAGCAGCCCAATAGATCCCAGCGATGCCAGGAAGTGGTAGAAATGTAACTGGGGGGGGATTAGGCGCGGTTTCAAACCACTTTGACCCGAGTGAGAAGCCTCCGTGACCAATCGACACATCTGTGCCAGAGTCAGAACCGAACACACTGAAATGCTGCAGCCATGTCGGTGGCACCGCGTGTCTCATGGTAGACTGAATGCTGCTGGAATGTAAACTCCGTCCTCACACACACACACAGGTCTCACTTCAGTGTTGTCTGACCAGTAGGAAGGTGTCACAGTGCCTCCAGCAGGCTTAGAGACAGATGGCAGAACAGCACTGGTGTCCTTGAAAGATGGTCCTCTTCAGTAGAATCTCCAGAATCGACCAATGAGGACCAGAGTATGCAGCGGAGGCGTGCGTGGCCACATCCGTGATTGGTTTAGATAACAACAACAACAACAAAAAGCCACCTGCATATTGTCAATCTGCTGCTGCCACGCGAGTCGTGACAAACTAATTCTGGTTTGAACCTCCTGTGGAGCTTTATGTTGAGAAAACATTTACTGTGGATGTGAAAGTGTGTCCAGGGGGGCGGCTGGTTCACGTCCACTAAAGGTTAGCAACGGCAGACATCTGGTGAAACCGTAGCTCACAGCTGTCAGCAGCCTGGCATCTCCTTCTACTCAAATGTATCTCCCGCCATTGGGACATTTGCGTGGGACATGCCAGCCATTTCAAGGACATATTGGCAAACTGTGAGGAGGTTTCTGGGGACACAGGGGGCTGACACAAGAGGCTTGGGGGTTGATGCTGCTGTAGGGTGGAGGAGGGGGGGGGGGGGGGGGGGGTCAGCAGGGACACTCAACTTAGTGTCAAGCCATCACATTCCTGCCTCCTGTGCCAGAGGTCAGGCTGGGGGACAGTTAGAGAAGCGCTAGCATTACCCAGAGTCCACACTGACATCTTAACATTACTCGTAAACTGCTCCACTTGCTGAGGAAACAGGTCCTCCAGGCAGAAATGGCCACCGCTCAAACCCATGTGGTTAACATTCTCAGAGGAAAACGCACTATTTTGACTTATGGCTCGTGTGTGGCATGTTTGGATACTGAACTGCTCAAAATCCTTTTTCTTTCTTTATACAATTGCCCTAAAATGCAGCAGCGTTGATAGAAATATGCATCATTTACCAAAGTAAAAGTAGCGGTTTTACAGAAATACTCAACAGCCAGCATTCATAATGCTGCTGAATAAAAAGTAAAAATTTAACCTTAAAAACAAGAAAAGCAGTTGGGGAGCGCAGAGCTGCACCGAGCACCTCAGTCTCTATATTGTGATTTACCGCAAAAATAATGGGCCTACATTTTAGATTCCTTAACCAACCATGAAAACAAACCTTTAGCAATTTGATTCTCATTGATATTATTAGTTTAGAATTTACTCACAAAAAGCACACTTTCAGTAATGGTGGGTTCTTCTGGATCTGGACCCAGAGCTTTTGAAGATACAAAAAATCCATTTGTCCAAATTCCCTAAACATCGGTCAACAATCAACCGAGATATTGAGGAAGGAAGGAAGGAAGCTCGTATATTTTAGGCCAGACTTGATAGAACAAAAACTGAAAACAAAATCTATCTTAATTCCTCTTCTTAAATCCATCTTTTTATGACAAATGTATTTGCGACAAAATTTATTAGAGCATATTCAAAAGTATACCATGACAGCGCATGTCCTAATGGGTTGCACATCCTGCCATGCTCGACGCACGGAGACGAAGGGCTTCCTGACTACAAAACCCTAAACCTGAAGAAATGATCACATTTCAGTTGATTTGAGTTCATGACAAAATAAATAGTATCTTGGACATGACTCAAATGTTTTTCACTGCTGTAATACAATATCATCTTGGGCATCATTGCTGGCAGCAATGATGTGCGCATTTATGAGGATTTAAATATGACTGTGGATATACTGTAGTATGTGTGTGTGTGTGTGCATATCTGAGGCTCTGGCCGGCCCCTCTGCAGGCCCTGCTCCTCCTCCTCCTCCTCCTCCTCTTCCTCCTGCACTGCAGCCTGTCCAGCAGCTTGTCATCAGTGCTTAGTCTCGCCGCTGCTGACCGTCTGCTCAGCGTCTCATGCTGGCATCCTAAAACAAGGAGCTGGATGACTGACATGGCAACACAGCCCGGCTCTCATAAACTGTCTGACATGTGAAATATGAGAGAGAATGCAACCAGCCTCCGCCCAGTGACAAGCTCCCGTCTGGTCTTGAATACATGCCAGTCTGGCGATTTTCACCAGTTGCACCAGCTGGGCGTCCGGACTGGAGCTCCAGCTCCATGATGTGGATCCCCGTGATCTGCTCCATGACGCTTGTTTGTCCAAAAATATTCATTGGATTTGGATGAATGTTTTGGTATGTGGGGGAAATAAAGTCGTACTGGAGTTGATTCTTATAAAGGAATTGATGCAGAATTTTTGTTCTTTATGTTTTGTTTTGTTGAAATTTCACTATTTTGCTTATTAATTTAAAATCTTGATGAAAGTTCTGGACAAGGGTGGCCGTTATATTTTAGAGTGAGTCCAATCAAAGGGGTGGATTCAGAATTATTTTTGGAACAAAGCAATGCAAAAGATTTATCGCAAGATATTAGCATATTTCAATTTTGAGTAGATTGCTATTTATGCAGTATAAATACCGTGAATCTAATCTAGTACACATTACCATGAGGAAGACTGGTTTCACAAACTGTCTGGGAGACACTCACTGACTCCCTCCACAAGCAGGGGAAGCCACAGATCATTGCTGAAAGGGCGGATCACTGGCTGCTGTATAATTTCATTTTAACTCTAAAGTGTGGCATGTAGGTTCATGGGTTCAATTACATACTTGTGTGATATGAGTATGTGATTGCTCTTGATGCTTAATTGGGATTGTAGTCCAGGAGTAACATGTGGTAGAACCTTGTTGATGTTGGAGTCTCATGTGTGTTAGTCAAAGTTAGATTATGCTGTTCGTATGGTAGCATGCAAAGTCAATCATCCATCCATCCATCGCTTTCTTCCCTGCACAACACAAAAATGCAGGAACTGGTAATAAAAGGATTGTGTCACAGGCTCCCTCATTCAGTGGATAAAAAATATTAATAGATGATTAAACTCGGTAAGAAGATAATAAGCCTAACATTTGTATTAACAAGAATATACGTAAAAGTAAAATAAATAAATAAATAAGCACTGTGCAATTTATCAGCATTGCAGGTGCAGAGCTTTCTACAGCTGAAAGAAAAGATGAAGCTGCCTCACCAGGCGGTGATGTAACCAATCAGGATACTCCGTGGCGCTTCTGTAAAAGCTGCATACTATCTGGAGTCTATGTTGAGTGTCCAAAGTCAGCGGAGGATGGTGAATAATTGTATGGCTGATCTTGTATTGGAGTCTGTGTGAGGACTCTGAGTCAGGTCGTCACTGGTGCGGGTGTGAAAGTGTGTCCATCATTTCCCTCGTGACAGGGATGTGTTCTTTGAATCTAAAAATAAAATTCTGAAGGAAAGAAAGAATCAAACTGATTTCACTGTACACAAACGTATAAAAGGCGGGAGAGTCAGCTTAAGGTTGAGCATCTCTTGAATGTCCCTCTCTACTTTTGCTTTCCATAATAAGAATCCAGGGCGTGTTCCGGGCTGCAACGTTCTGCATAGTTGGGAGGGTTTCGTGGACTTGACAGTTCTCCAAGTGTTCCATAGCCCTGAGTTCAGCGATCTCGCTCCAGACACAACAGTGACAGCTGGGGGGCGATAAATAAAAACAGCCTCTCTCCATTACAGGACAGTGATCCAGACAACAACCCAGTAGCCCGTGCACATGCCACCACATCCACAGTCAGCAAGCATGAGCAGACACATGCACACGTTTCCACACATTCTCCCCTTCACACTCACTGGATTTCCTGTTGCGAGTCAAACCCGATGGAAAAACGAGATACGTGAAAAGAGGAAGAAATTAAGCCCCGTTGAAAAATGATAAATGCAGTCGGACTTGGCCCGTTAGCAACCGGCATTCCTGAGACAGGTGTAGCGTGTTTACCAAACAAACAAGCAACACGATGTCAGAGAAACGGAAATGGTGACAGGAGGTTGCATGAGCCGTGCAGAGAGGCCTGGTATCCACGCTGGCACATCTTTTGAGGACTTTGAAGGCATTTCAGAGATTTGAGAAGACTACCCGCCACACCAGGATTGCCTCGCAGAATTTGTCTTATGTTACTCACCTCGGGCATCCCGGGGCAGTTGTGGTAGTTAGCTGGGGCCATCCAGGGTCACAGGCCCTGATGGGCAGTTTTTAAGCTTCTCACTTTCCTGATCACATTCCACTTCAGGGCAATGGGAAAACCCATCTCAAATCACAATCAAGCAAAAATAAGCACTTGGACCCGTCAAGCCAGACATGGAGACTTCCGACGTGAGCCATGACTTTGACCTCCAACAAAATCACTTGGAGCCGTACATCTGTCCCACTTCTAACTGGTCAATTTGTGGATTTATTGGCGTTTTCATACGCATCAAACACGCTTCATGCATTTCATGAATAAGACAGAACAGTCAGCAACGATAGCTCACTCTGTAGTCCTTAAAGTTACAGCTAGAGAGCCACAAACTGTCGGTTGATCAGCTTCACATGCTACTGGAGGAAAATAGGAAGGAGCAGGCGATAATAACTAGCCTGAGGCGCTAACTTACCTTCCCAGAAAGGAATGCAATCATTAGCTTCAAAGGCCATTCATCTTGTGCTCGTCTTTGACACAGCAACGGCGTACACTCCCATGTTGTTGGTGCAGAGAAATGTGAAGAAAGAGTTTAGTTGTTCACATCCCAGTAAAATGCCACAGACTCCCATATAAAAAGGTGGATCATGATCAAATGAATCTGTAAAAATAAACTTTGCTTACCGTATTAGTCATCGTACCGTGCTGTTGATGCAAACACTCTTAGTTGCCGGACCACACTGTTAAATAATAGTGATCATTTATATAGCTGGATACCACTATCATACTTCCACACTTCAAAACATCATGCTGTTAAAAAAATAATCTAATGAAATGATCTTTTGCTCTTAATGTCGAGCCGCTTTGTTCAGCTTTTGTCTCCAACAGACGGCTGTCGTCAGCCCGACCTCTGACCCACTGCGATATCTGCTCAGCAGACATAAAGGCACTTTTTTTTTAACCAACAATAGAAGGTCCTTCTCTACTTAGCCTTTGTTTGGCTGAGACAAATCCATGGCAGGATAATGCCTCTCTTACACGGGATCTTAGATAGCATACCGCGGCACCGCCAGCAAAACCCAAAACACAGACAGCGCTTTTGTCTAATGTGGCGTTTAAAAATGTGTTTTTTTTACAGAATGGTGAGGCACAAGCAGGACGAGCAGTCCGACTTGAATAGGCTGTGTAAAAGGGGCTATTGTTAGCCACTATGTTGATTTCCCAGGTTGCAGGGCTCACACTTCTGTGCACGACGCTGGAGTTACACCTCTGGTTGGAGATCAAGCTTTGTGCTGAGTGGCTAATTGTTCATCATGTGCTTGAAATAACATAATGTATGTAAAGTAAATCATGACACATAAGTTATGTGACAGAAATGAAGGGTTCGTTAATAAGGCGGTCCGATGTTGTCCCACATGCTTTGCTGTCTGAACCTAACAAACAGCGTTTGACCAGTGATCAGAAGTCAAAGGCAGCAGCTTCGCTTTGAAAGGCCAACCAGATGTTGCATATTTATGGCCGACTGCTACAACGTGCTGAATGTTTTATGGATGCGAGTGGCAGAGCGTTATTCTTTCATGTTGCCAGCACAGATACAATCATTTCCATCCATTCTTCGAATGCTCTGCTGCAAAAACAAATTAAAATTCTATTCAGCAGCTCGGTGGGATTTCTGTGCAGCTCCTGTGTCTGTCGGGCATGTCTCACTGGCCGTGAAGGGGATCGCCATGTCGTGGCAGGACAGAAGAATATTTGTGTGTGTGTGGGGGGGGGGGTGACGCAGCAGCATAGACATCGATGTTCTGCTCTGGATCTAGTGAGGATCAACGCTAATGAAAACCTCCAGATGAATGATAATATTTGAGTCTGCTGGATGTGAAAGGTTCTGGGTTCGGGTTATGTCTCGGTCAAAACGCTTCACTGAAACCTCCTTTAAGGATTTTACATTCATTCTACTAAATAAAGCATTATTTAGTAGAGGTTTCCGTAATTGATCACTGCCAATGATTTCTAATACTCATAAAGTGCACATGAAAGTCGTGAACCAGTACCTGCCTACTGGCCTTGGTGGTTAATCATGAGCACTGTCTGAACGTCGAGAGCAAATCACAGGTTTGATTCAGATAAAACACCTTCAGGGCTGAACATAATGATCTCTAATGCAAAACAAAGAGCATCTGAGGACAGACATAGCTCATGCACAACACGCCCACACTGCCGATCTGCACACACACACACACACACACACACACACACACACAAGCCCGTTTCCACCCTGTACCATGGAATTAAGAGTGATTTACATCACACCCAGATGCCATTCGGGAGAATTAAGGCTCAAAAATATAATAACACTTCATAATCATCGACATGTTGATAATAAAAAAAAAGGGAAGATTGGAATTTCATTTAAGGGCATTTCAAACACGACATAACTTGCAAATTGCATTGTCTGAGCAGCAAACAACATAATCACCAACATTACATCTCAGGAAGTCCTGCATTATGTCGAACGATTTGGGACGCAGCTCTTTGTGCAGGTTTGTCACGCCGCTGCTCAGAGGTTTTACCTGCAGCCAAGACAGTCACAGCGAATAAAGAGTAAATGATTATAGGTACAAACGTAATCCATAGAAACCAAACAAATAAAGCCCTCTGACTCGCAGGGCGACTTCAACGTTAAAACATTCCCCCGAGAGGCTGGACAGCATAACTATGGGGGCACATCTACCGGCATCTGGGAGATAATCCTATTTTCCTGAACAAGTTTAGCAGTTTGAAATACGAATGAGGCGCTTTGCTCGGGGCCACAGCAGGATTAGAGACACGTCCTCATTCCGGGAGGAGACACGTTAACCCCCCAAACCCTAAGGTTGTGACACGCGATACTGAAGGTGCTGAACTTAACCATATACTTTAACTGGCGCAATAACAGCTGAATGTATTCCTGAGAAGACACCTGCTTAACCTCGTTTCCGGAAGACTCAACCTCCGGAGAGACTGAATGCTGCAGGCTTTAGCTGCGCAGCTTTCTCATACGTGTCAATTTGGAAGACCAGTGTACGATTTCACGTTTTCAGAGATTTAATTGTTTCACTATTCATAGTCAATATTTTACTAGGACTAAACATTCAGTGTTTTAAATTCTGTTCTTAACGTCTCTGTTTAGCCGTTTTAATTACTCCAGGTGGATCAGCCAGTCGCATGCTGGCCTGAGAACAGCCCACCTTTACGTGACTGTTTTTATTCTGATTCATAATCGTGTTACGGTTTGCTCTTCCCTCCTTTTTTGTGAGTAATAATGCATTGTTTCCTCCACCGTTGAGGATTTTTTATTTTTTTTTCCCAGTGTGGTTTTATTGTCTGCCTGCCAGAAGGATAGCACAACATACCTGTCAACCCCCTTTCACTGCCAGACGTACTCAGGACCCATTAGAGCCGTACAAATCAACTGGTGCCCGTATGTAGCAGGGCAGATTTTGAAGAAGCAGCGACAGCGCCACAAATTTCTGTCACTTTCTTTACCATTGCGAGATGGAATGATTTTAGCATTTACTCATTAATTGCTTGACGTCTGAAACTACGTAATGGGTGCTGCCCCCTCCTGGTAAGGATAGGCACCCACCCCATAAACATCTGAGCAAAAGAATAACTCGTCACTTTTAGTACAGCTGTTGTTCAGTAGCGCAACACAAATTACGCACAAGGCCATGCTAGTGTAACGTGCCGTTTAAGGGCACGAAACCAGCTAACATGAATCTGCAAGAACCAGCTGCATATTTTACATCACTAGAAATAAAGAGACTGACACGTGTATATTTTTAAACGTTCCTATTTTATTTTCTGTGACTAAAAAGAGGATTCCAACACAAGGCAGGACAGAGTAAATCAAATACCAACACTGTATGCACTGTAAAAAATACAGAACAAATGATCAAATTAAACCGACGCGTGTGCCCCCCAATGCTCAAGTAAATCTCTGAGGGGCATGGGGAAGAGCTTTAAGCAGAGACACTGGGGGGGGGGGGGAGAAAGGAGTCCCATTGCGAAAGCATTGAATTACCATATCACTGAGGAGCAAATACAAAGCTCCTTGAGAGCAGCGGGGATCCATCATCCAGTGGAGAGCGGTGTTGAAATGTAGAAATTTCTGAGTACTTAGACTCCACACACTGGTAATAAGTAGGGGGATGGGGTGGGGGAAGTTATTTAAAGCAGAAATCCTGGCAATCAATGTTGCAGAACATGTAAAAAAACAAACAAACAAGCAAACCATGCGAACATCAATAAAACTACAGGACAACGTGGAAGGGTTAGAACCCTAGGCCTCCTCGAGCCATGCAGTACCCCAGCTTGTTCTGGTTCCCGAAGAAAGACATGACACCCACATAAATCTCGACTGGAATGTTCTGATTCAGTACCAGGACGCCGTTGGCCTTCCCGGGAACTGGCTTCAAGGCGTGTGCTTTCTGTGCTGCTTCCTCGAGCTGCTCACGAAATGTGTCAATCTGTAGGCCAGAGGGAGTTCCAGGTGAGTGTCAAACTGATTGAAACTTCGTAACAAGCTCGATACACTGATCAGCCGTAACACTGACAGGCGACGTGAACAACGGCGATTATCTCTTTATCATGACGCCTATTAGCGACTTGGATATTTTACGAAACTAGGGAACATTTCGGCCTCAAAGTTGATGTGTGTGGATTGAAAAAAGGCTACAATGTGATGATTCTGGGAAATAATCTGAGACGCATTTAAAGGGTTACAGTTTTGGGGGCAGCAGAGTATGCTGAGGTTCTCTTTGGGAGTGACCAGGTTGGACAGGATTAGCAATGAGGAAAGAAGAGGGACAGTGACGGTGAGACGTTTTGGAGACAAGGTCAGAGAGACCAGACTTTGATGGTTTGGACATGTCCAGAGGAGAGACAGGGACTATATCGGTAGAAGGATGCTGAGGATGGAACTGCCAGGGAACAGGGCTAGAGGTCGACCCAGGAGAAGATACATGGACGTAGTGAGGGAGGACATGAGAGTGGCTGGTGTTGGGGAGGACGGTGCAAACGACAGGGTAAAGGGCATATTGTAGCATATTGTTTTAGAATTGGCAAAAACCCTCGAACTGCCTGTTGACAGTCATCTGTTGTTACTTGATGTGGTGAATAAAAACAGACGGCAACTAATATAAAACTAGCACAGAATGGGTGTTGAATAGTTTGATTTCCAAATGTATTAAAACCCTCTACTGTAATCACTAAACCAATTACTAGAGTATGTTTTTGTCCCACAAGGCCAAGAGGTGTAATTATAGAAATATGTGTAATTACACCTCTCTCCTACTTTACAATGAAACAGCCGTGCACAGTGCGACAGTGTCATCACACCTCGCAGGACGTCAACTACTCATCGGGATTTCACTCATTTTTACAAGATCCATATTTAGTTTATTTTCATACGTGAAATATTAATTTGTAAGGACAAGAGTGTCAAACGTGAAACTAATAAGTAGTTTGAGTGCTGGTTTTATTCATTATATCTGATCATTAGTCTCACGCGTCCCAAGTATTTTATTCTGTTGCAAACCACAGATGCTACAAGAATGTCTCTGACACAGTTACAATGGGTATGACTCATTTGATGCAATGATGAAGCTCAATGCACTCTTATAGTTCTGTGTCTCCAGGACTCTGGGGGGACACACCTCCACCTGGTTCAGGCATATAATTAAATATTAGCAAATATTTCCAGAGATTTAAGCCCACAAGCAGTTTTAATAAGATCTGAGAAATGTGACTTTAAAACAGAGGCTACTACTGTTGTACTTTCTTCTTGTCCCGTGAGCGGTCATCACAGCAAATCAACCTTCTCCACTTCACCCTGTCCTTTGCATCGCCCTCCCCAACACCAGCCACTCTCATGTCCTCCCTCACTACGTCCACGTATCTTACCTCTAGCCCTGTTCCCTGGCAGCTCCATCTAAAAGCCGTTAAATGTGACATCTGTCTATTGAGTGTAAAAACATTTATCTCTAATAAATATCTGATATTATAAATGTATGCAAACAAGCCCACACCTTTTTTGCGTGGATCTTCACCATTAAATAGACGGGATAAAATGATTGTATTAAACCTCACCATGCTGATCCACTTACGTCGCAGAGCGCGGCAAACCTTTCACTGGCGTCCCTCACAGGGTGGTGGGTGAAGCTGATGAAGGGGTAGTCGATGGCGAAGGGGTTCCACCTGGATGTAAAGGAGGGCTCCCTCAGCCGGTCCCAGAAGATCCTCATCCCCTCCCCATCTCTCCTGAACACACATACGAATGTGTCAGTGACTCCAACCAGATCAGTCCCTTTCAGTAGGCATGATATATTGTGATATATTGTGATATATTGCCTCTGGCCACGTCCTGACGAACAACAACATGCAGGCTGTGCAACCTGCTACCTGTTGTGTGACAATTACAGAGCTGTTTTCACCTACGGCTTCACCTCAGGCTTCATCCAGAAGTGACAATGGTGCTGAAAACAAACTGCTCTTCTGCGCCATGGCTGTTTCGTTTTAATGAACACAGTATTTTCTTCAATCATGCCATCGCAATATTCAAAACCTTGTTTAACGTACGGTGGCTCATTTTTACATCGCATTTAAGCCCCTGACCACTAGTGGGCAGCGTTCCATCTTCATCCATACATCTTCTCTACCACTTCATCCCTAAACGGGTCGGGGGTCGTGCCGGAGCCTATCCCAGCTGACTATACGGGCGAGAGGCGGGGGTACACCCTGGACAAGCCGCCAGGTCATCGCAGGGCCACGCAGACAATCATTCACACACACACTCACACCTACGGACAATTTAGGGTAAGCAATTCACCTAATTTGCATGTTTTCGGTGGTGGAAGGAAGCCGGAGAACCCGCAGAGAACCCACGCAGACACGTGGAGAACATGCAAACTCCTAAACGGAAAGGCCCCAATAATTGTTTTGGTTAGCGTTTCACGTTTTATATCTAAACACTGTGCTGTAACCCCCCTTCACCCTGATTAGAATCACACCAGCAGCGGCGGAGCAGACCGCCGTGTTTAATTCACGAAGCTTCCTCAGGAAGAAAAACCAAGGAGGGAGTCCAACGCTGCTGGAATGAGCTGAAGCGAACAATTGCCATTGACCGAAGAGACTTCAATCCCCCCCCCGCTGAGGTGAGATGCCTGAATAAATCAGTTAAAATACATTATGTTTAGTCCTTCAGAAAAGAGCTCAACAAAGTTGGCTGAACTGAGCCCAAAACATTCATGTTCATTGGGAGGAGAAGAAAAGAGTATTTAGCATTTAGCATTTTTATAAAGGATTTCATGTAAATGCTGACCGTTTATTCTTGAACTAAAAACCATGTCACATTTATCAGTAGATCAAGCTTGCGCTGCAGAAATCCAGTTTCAGCCCAAACTCGTATCCATTTAGCCTCCTGGGAAAACGTGACGTGGTTTTTACATACGATCAAAGTTACTGTAATTACGTCTAAGTTAAAAAAACACATCAGCCACAGAGAGTCATGAAAGCAGACCAGAAACCTTTGAGTGGGCCGGCCTTGGAAACAGGTCCGCACATTCATGAGAGCTACACCTGAAAAAATGTATAGCTACCTTCTGATGTTTAAAGAAAATGCCAGTAATCTGTCCTCGGGGCAAGCATGAGGAGAATCTGATGTTTACAGATTTTAGATGTAATCTGCAGCGTGCTCATCACACCCTCTATCGCCGTTTTAAACTAAATACCGTAGGTTTTAATGAAAGTACCCCGGGGTCGTAGCCGTTGTCGGTCGACAAAAGACATCAGTACTCGTGCAGATCCCACTTGGGAACTGAAGCCAGAGTTGATCTGCTGTGAAAAGCGTTACAATTCTGTGTTTTACTGTTTGCCCATCAAACAAGTGTGACATCTGTGCTACTGTTCACAAGGATTTCACACGCCGTTGCAGCTTTACTTAGACAAAGCATCCTGCAAAATAATTCAATAAGTCAGTAGTACTAACGGTGCATAGTAATAGATACAGTACACAGTGAACTTTGCATGTTCTTCCTGTGTGTGCGTGGGTTCTCTCCGGGTTCTCCAGCTTCCTCCCAACACCAATAACATGCAATAGAGGTGAATTGCCTATAGGCATGAATGCGAGAGTGAGATCGCTTGTTTGTCTTTCATGATTAACTGAAATTTCCCTTAAAGGGCTTCACCAAGTTTTCAATGCTCTCTTGTTTTTGAAATGATGAATATTGAAAAGGAAAGTGTCAGTTTTATTCCATGCATTCCTCTTCCAGTAAGCAGAGCCCTGCTGTCATCAGCTGCAGGTTGATGTTTGGGATGCTGGAGATGAGTGGGCTGCAGGAGTCTGCCGAGCGCTGAACTTTGAGTCTTCACACCCAGCCGACGATGACTCAAGAGGGAATTTATTAAATTTCGCAACACCCTGAAACCGTGAAGTGAGACTTCGCATAACTAATTACAAGTCAAGCAGAACTCTTAGAATCTTTTAGAGCAAAAAATAATAACATTTTCTGGTAAAGTATAGCCAAATAAGATTAATTTATTAATCAAGAAAATTTAAATATGTTTGAAAAATAAAACATGAAATTGTACGTTTTTTAATGCACCCCCCGAGACCGAGTCATTTGATTTTGAACAGATATGGAGTTCCGATCCGATACTTCTATAATACATTTGAAAAAATAAAATAAAGATGAGTGAAAAAAACGGATCCAGGATGTCCCTTATTTTTTTATTTTATCATCTTATACAGAGAACTTCTGTGGCGTAGCTTGAACATTCAATTAATAAATAAAAAACCTTTTCCCACTTTGGACTTGGACTAGTCTAGTGCAACAGAAAATATTAAATTCAAACATTTAAAATAAAATGAACCTCAATCGCAATGTTTTTTTTCCTAGCCTTTGTGTCGCTTCAATTTTAAATGACCATATAGTCATGTCTGATGAGCATGCTCATCAGTAAATACTATCCAGCATCACCTCCATCAGAATCAGACCGTCGAACCGGAAGACCCGGACGAAGGCAGCGACGGCGCTCACCCTACATGGAATAAGTAGAAGGGAAACCCTTATGAGGAGCGCGACGCTGAATTCTATCCATCGCGTTCATGACTAACAGCCATTATTTAATAACGCCATGATGAGCAGAATGAATAACATGGAATCAACTCCTGGTGGCGTTCAGGCATTTGCAGCTTGCCCTTATAATTGGCTGATCCTGTTTAACAAAAGAGGAAAAAAAAAACAATCTGGGAAAAACCCAGATTAAAAACAGAAGCCAGAGGAACCTGCAGTGACAGGCTTCAGTCCTGGGTCAAAGGTAATAACTCCTAATCATATAAAACCGATAGACGGATTACGTTTTTGATCATATTTATTAAATGTGTCTATGCGTGATCCCCCCCCCCCCCCGTCTTCTTGGAAAAGGTGGAGTTTTCTCCTTTTCGTCTGCTGACATAAAACAACAGAGGAGACAATGTTATTTCTGCATGCTTCTATCCTATCAGTCAGTCATCCATTCATTCTCCAGAGTAGATCTCCCAAACTAAACATACTGGCATCAGAGATGAAGCATGAAGGGCAGGACGCCTTAGCACCACCTACACAGACCTGGTTTACTTCAACCATGATAGTAGGGCTAGTATATATATATATATATATATACATATATGCACTAGAGCTGAACTACATGATATTTAACGTGACTTGTTCTCTTCAAATGTGATTGCATGGCATCATGTAATGCTCTATTGATTTATCCGGATTCTACATGCACTGATGGATTTGTTCGACGGTCCTCTGCGAGATCATCCAATCCGTCGTCTCCAGTTAAGAGAGATCAGCTTTTAAACAGAGAAATGCTCGTGTAGCACAGCAATTAAATACATTTTGAGGTTTCCTTATGCGTGTGGATGTGCAAACACACGGGAATGTTTTAGTGTTCAATAACGTGCATAGACGTTGTAGATAGCAAGCTGCCGCTTTAAAGCTCCTGACATGCATAAATAGTGTCAGCAGTCGTGATAAAGTGCAGCTTGTTATAGCCACCGCGCACGCTGCAGTAACGACTGTGTGTGTGTGTGCGTCTGTGCAACAATCCTCCTCTTTTTGCATAAAGAGGTAACAGAGGACATACATAAATCAAGATGCAGGCAATTTCCCAACAGCCTTCTGATTTCCATAATGACCTGTCACCGTGACGCGCTCATTTTACCACGTAACTTGTGCAAGAGCACTTCCTGCCAAACAGAATTTTACACCTGAGGCTAAACAATCGCTGCGTATCTGCCGATATGTCATGGTCCCAGGGAGGGGCGGCATCATAGTGCAACCACCATCCCTGTTTACACAAGTACTCTGAGAATGACAGCGCTGCCGCTGAACACTGTGTACCTCCAGAGTCAGAGAGCGAGAGAGAAAGGACGAGGGCACAAAAGCAAAGCCCGGACTGAAAGACTGATTATATTTCAGTAAAAGCGAGTGAGCAATGGGGGGGGGGGTTATGTTTGTACACATTGGCCTTTGTAGGAGAACACAACTAGTGCCCTTGTATAAATGGGGATATTAAAAAGCTTTGGTAAATTCCACAGGTAAGCTATCACAAGGAGCGGGACCGGCCCAAACAGGCAGAGCAGGGCTGGGCCTTTCAGCCAGAGGCCTTGGAAGCCTTCGCTGTGTTGATGCGGCAGCGCGAAGGTTTGGACTTTCACTGCACCTCGATTCCATTCCAAATCACAAGGAACAAGGAAAACGGGCCACGCCGAGTTTCCCCAAGAAGGCAAGGTTTGGTGTCACGAGTTTAAGAGAGGAAGTAGCGAGGCTAAAACGTTCTGCACCCTCCGCTGGCCTGAGCAGGAGAGTTCCAAACACACACGCATGGAGTGAACGCGGCATCCTGAGCTTAAGAGCAACCGACGGACATTATTCACCGGGCTTCCAAACCGCTTCAGACTCATAAGTCAACACACAAGACAAACACGAAGCTCGGTGCAGTGCGTCATGGCAAGCGTCCCACATTGTCTCAGGGTGAACAAACAAATCTGGTTTGATTGCTCAATAGAGCCTGCAGGTTTGTCAGCCGTCCATAATCACATCCATGCGAGACAACAGAGCGGGACTGAAGCAGCAGAGCTGGAAAACAAAGACCAACACGAAGAATGGAGTTCGCTACACACACACGCACACACACACACACACACACACACACACACACACACACACACACACACACACACACACACACACACAGCACTTTGTTTCATCAGTCAGGTACAGCTTCTCATGCGAGCCGAAGGCCTGCATTCTGCAGCCGCGTTTCTGTCCTTGCCGGGATGTAAAGCTGCATCACAGCGTTAAGCTGCAACTCAGAGCAGCGTGAAGTCGGCTAACGTCCATCCAGCGCCGCTGCACAGGACGGAGACGTCCCGTCCTCAAATGGGACGCGTACCGCAGGCAGAGTACGCGCGAGTAAAGTTGTTGCAGTTCACGCAGTGAACATCTTATATTCAAGCCAGGTTTTTTCAAGCACCTATTAAAGGAACAAATTAAGGGTTTCTCTAATCCAGGTCTCTGTCCTGTCCCACATTGGAGACGTCAAAAAGAACCAGAATAGGTTTTTGGGTTAGATGTTTGTTTTGAAGCCAGTCATTCGTTATAATCAGGCACCGTTTATTTGTTGAATACATAAATAACCCCTTGATACTTAAACCATGAGCTGTTCTCGAGCGCCACCATCAGGCCAAGCTTTAGAATTAGATTCTAATTAGAATTCATTCATCTTGAAAAAAAAAACTAAGATCTCCCTCTCTCTCTCTTCTATGAAAGTGCTGAATTCAAAGTGAATAATATGACTTAGAAAGACTTTTTACCTTCACGAGAGCCTCTGTTTGCTGCTGCAGGCTGTCCTTATTTCAACAGTTATTATCTAGTGTTCTAGGATGTAGTCCAGTAGAAAGTGAATAGATGTAAACACTATGAATGTGTCCAACGTTCCGCAGCAGCGCCGTTCATGCAGCTACTTTGTTTCCACCCTAGTGGAGATCAAACAGCTCAAAGGGCTCCGTGATTCTCCTGCAACATTGTTTAATCTCGTTGCTGCTTGACTTCCTGATTCCATCATAAATATAAATCTTCCTCTCGTGCCTCCATCTTCACATCTGAAATAGAACATCTGCTCCAGAAGGCAGGCCCAGCTTCCTTGGTGTTCATCAGTGTGTTCAGTTATTTGGCGGACGTTCAATGGTTCTATGACAGTTTAGAAAGTCAGTGGCTGCAAATTATACTTAAAACAGCTCGAGGCCAAATCGATCCCAAGGATAACATTCAATTGTGATTTTTTTGAGTCTAGTTTTAATTCCTTGATTTGATCAAGGACTGAAATGCAGTGTGTGTGTGTGTGTGTGAATCAGACGCGAGTCAGACGGACTGCTGACCCGAGGCGGGGCAGATGCAGCCACCGTGCAACGACTGCCCTCTGCTGTCTGGTTGCGTTCGCTGCTTCAGTTCGGTCACGTTTGTTGAGGTGTGTTTGCAAAAGCTGCGGAATGAAAGGAACATGGTCCAAACTGAGCCACAGCCAGGACCGGACTCCAAGTAAAGATCGCCACCCTGCAGATAAGTGCATTTATTTAACTTAAATATAAATAATAATCCTTTCCCTGTCAATGAGGAGGATGTTCAAGTCTTTAAAGCTGATTTGTGTTGCTGAAGTTGGGGGACAAATGATGCACCGGTACCTCCGACGTCGAGCGCGGCCAGAAAGGACTGCTGGGATGCTGAGAGTCCGTCCAGCATTCAGAACTATGAACAGTTGCTGACGCAACCTGCAGCGAGGCTTCTTCAAACCTCCACACCCAACTCTCTCAGACAGGAATTAAAAATCACAGGAATACGCTGGGTAATTACTTTGTCTAGACGGTTTCCCAACAGATGCAAAGTATACGGTGTCTTTTCTCCAGCTGGACAATGTGTGATGAAAACAAAATCACTGGCATTCCCTCAACACTTTTTAATGACATCATCAACGTTTTGGAGCAGCTGATGAGGGCACCAAAGACAAATGAAGGCAGTGTAATTTAACATGCAGACTATAATACCGCCGTCACCTGCGCTTTGATTTCAAGCTAAGGAAATGGCAACAGAGAAGATGAAGCAAAAGATCTGAGATCAACACACGTCATAACCGTTTAGCCATCACAAAAGAAAGTGCGGAAAGTTCCATTAATGAAATAAAGTAAGCTCAACGTGGCCAAAAATCGCCTGATCTGACGGCGGAGTTGTGAAACGTGTTGCAGCTTCAGGCAGCGCTGATGCACGCGAGCAGCTGCAGAGTCACCAAGGCAGCGTCGAACAGACGGAGGGGATCCGGCCCACGCCGCCGCACGCCTCCACCGACGGTGCACACTGACATCCAGTGGTCAGATCACAACCGTCAGCTGCAGACGTGTAGACGCAGCCACAGGTGTCGAGTTACAAAATAACAGCATTCCACATGAGACGATGAAATATCAGACTTGTTCATCATCCCAATATGAGCCGACGGAGACGAGGACTCTCCCCCGTCTGCGTGGACAGTGCCGAGGTGGAGCAGGTGAACCCCCGTCAGGCTGGACCTGTCGATGCCATCAAAGAAAAGAAAAGCTCCGCTCCAAACTACGCTCAGAGACTCTTGAGGAGGATCGGGAAGGACAGGGGAGCGCTAGAAGCCTTCAGACTGGCTTGCACACGGCCCAGGACAAGAGGGCGCCGCGATGGGTAATTAAAACCGCCCCGGAAGACAAATGGTACCCACGAGGTGAGGCGAGGAGTCTTCACCGGGTCCACAGGAGTGAAAGATACCACCCACCACAGTCAGAAGCATCCAGGCCGAGGCAGAGCGTCTCCCCCCAGGCTGCGGCACCCCTGAACTCGTCCTCCACGCTCCACCAGGAAAAGTTTATTCTCGTGAAGTCATTATTCATTAGTTTAGACACTTTCTGACTCGGGCAGCGTACGGCACTGTCAGTTTAGTTCGTAATCTGAGCTGCCTCTGGAGCCTTAATGGACATTTCACTTTGAATGTGGAACAGATAGCACTGAATGTGGAATAGCTTGACTCCACATTCATATCTTAACGTAGATCACATGAACAAGAGGATCTGAGACGCGTCGCTCATGGTCACGATGTTCGCCTGTTCCCCTCAGCTCAGCATTTTATGGTCTGGAACTTCACAGTTCCCGTCTCAACAATCCCATCAGGCAGCGATTTCCAGTTAAAAACTTCAAAAAGGACAATCCCAGCCTGAGGACGGAACGGCGCTGCACAGCAGTCAAACTGCAGTTTACAGCGCGTCTGCCCAGACGGGAGTAAAGAGACCAGCAGCGTTACAGGAAGTTCACACGAGGCCGCGCAGCCTCGTGTCTGCTGGATATGCAAATTAACAGTTAGTTGTTTGCAAAAGTTCGCCCTTCCTAACTTAAAGGGCGTTCAGGTTAAATTAGATGTTACCAACCCCAAAACATTAGCATAGCGGAGCGGCAGAATAATATTAAGCGTCTGAGTCGCTGTACTTTTCTCTCACATTGATTTTGTGATGGGGGGGGGGGGGGGGGGGGTGTTGCGTACTCTTACAGCTGGAGGAAGGATTAATTTTTTTTATATGTTCATGAACTTTAATGTTTATCAGTTTCTGCCAAAAACAAGACACAATGACCTAGACCAGAAAAAAAAGAAGAAGACGACAGCAAGAAGACAAGGAGAAAGATGGAGGAAGAAGCGAAGATGAGAATGGCGAGAGAGAGAGAGAAAACATGTTTGAGGCTTCAGTCTTTCGCTCTTTGCTGTTGCACTCCCGGGTGGCTTTTGCAAGGGTTTTATGTATAATTTAAAGTAATGTGCAGAGATAAAGCCCCCAATAAAAGGCAGCGCTCTGTAAGCTCTTCACAGCGCGTTACGTTTTATTCATCAAATTAGCTCGAGTCGCTTTGCTATCCCCTGAGCCATCTTTAAAAGGTTTAGATGAAAGGACTGCATTAATTTTGCCACTAATCAGTCAAGCGACAGCTCCAAGTCACAGCCATGGAGTCCTTACCCCGATGAACTCCTCCTCCTAAAACTCTTTGGTGAATCATGCATATTCTCCCAATCACTGGAATTATTTAAAAAAAAATGGCTGTCTGTTACTTTTTCTCTTTTTTTTTTTTATTGTCTTCAAAGTTTTCACAAAACTTCCCTCCCTGAGAATAAGTTAAGAGATTGCTACATGATGCGATTTCAAAGCAGACTTTCTGAAAATGGTTCAAACCGACGGGAGATCCGAACTCAAAAATCAGTGAAGGGCTTTCAGTTTTAAGTACCAGAAGTTTCCCCGACTATCATCTCGCGCCGTGAATGAGACCGTTAACCTTCCGAGACGTGGCGGCGACGCACGCCTTCTGTTGAAGGGCTCGTCACGGGGCCGACTTACTTGAGCAGGGAATACTTCGGGAAGCTGAAACAGCCGTGACAGATCCGGTCCACCAAGTTCAGGGCGATCCTGTGCACGTGGTCGCAGCAGAACATGACGAAGTCGTATTTGAAGACCAGCAGAGAGTTGTCAGTGATGAGGACGAGACGCTCCTTCTCGTTGTTCCAGTGGTCCACCCTGAAGGAAGCAGAGGACAGGAGGAATGTCAATGAAAGAATAAACTGGAGACCAGTAGCTATATGAGCAGCTAATTATGCTACCTTCAGCAGCAACTGTGACACTGCTATACTGGTGTAATACTTTGACTTGCAGCAGATCAAGCAGGATCTCTGGCCTCCAAACAGTCAGTCCACAGACGAGCGTTCCGGTTCTTCTGGGTTCTTCGTCTCGCCACGATCCCACGGATGCCACTTTTGTTCTCGTCGTCTTCCTTCGGAATTCCGGATCACTGATCTTTCCCCGAGTTAAGAGAAGCCTGCAGTTCCTCCTCTTGGTTCCTGTGGATCTTTTGTGACTTCCTGAATGAGACTTCAAAATGCTCTCGAGACATTTTGGAAGGTCGTCTCCTTCTGGGAAGATTCACTCGTTTCAAGTCGTCTCACCACGGATCTATGGCAACCCAGAGCCTTAGAAATCGCTTTCAGAGCCCTCTCACACCGACGCAGTTCTTCCGCAGTACTTTTTTACTTTAATGTTCTACTGATCAGACCTACTGGCAAACTTCGTGCTTCTGAAATTGATCTATTTAAGTGATGATTTCACTGAACACTCTGTTAACTCCGTTTATCTTAGCGTAGACACCAGAAACGGGAAAACAAAAAAGTATTCGTTACATCTAAAGTTATATTATTATACAGGTGCAGGATTCGTTGTAGATGCCACATCCTCTTCGTGAGAGGACAGTGCAAAAAGGGGTTGCTACTGTGCATTTGAGGCTTTTTGTGCAAGGTGCAAGTCTAAAATCAGAGCTGTGCAGGAGGAAGTATAGTTTTGCTGCTCAATTATGTTCTTTAAAAGCCTCCAAAGAACCGCCGAACATCCCCTTGGCAAAGTTCATAAAATATGCACGCAAACATTTCTACGTTTCTCAATTTTAGGCGACAAAAGAAAGAAACACCTTTAAAACGACAAACTAAAATCTGTTTGCTCTCAAGTCCCTGAAGTGGGCTCAGAACTCTGATTTTACAAATGGGAGTCTCAAGGAACATCGTTTTGATTCTTCCTCACAACTGTGCATACAAATGCAGGCGATCTCACGACCTCCTCCAACTCCAGCTGGCAAAGATAATGAATGAAACATTAAGGCCTAGTAATAGAAATAGTAGAGGAACCGTCCGGATGATAAAATATAGATGAAGTAAGATAATCGGCTTCTTCCTAGAGCTGGTTGAGGAAGATGGATTTACATTTCCCAAGGTTTTCTGACATTAGTCCCCCCCGACCGGGCACAGTCAGAGGCAGCGCTACTGGGTGATTCTCATGAAATCAAGATTTAGAAGGTGTCAAGCATAAAAAATTTTAACATGCCCTTGAATATTTTTTTTTTGTACATAACATCATGGGGTGAACCAACTAAAACGTATATTTTCAGGATTAAAAAAAAAAATTGCCTATGTGTTTATCGACATTTTTTAGATGAAGCCCATAACAAATTATCAACTTACCATTACATGAAATATATGGTTAAAAATTATTATTTTTGGCCATTGTTACAGTAGACTCTTATTACTCATGCCAAAACCTATATATAACTCTGGAGAGAGTTACATTAATTTAATGTAATTTCCTATTAATTCTCATTACCGAAACATTTGTGAGGATTTACAATTGTGTTTATTTAATTACTTTCGTAAAAGATAACATACACATTTTGTATGTATCGGTCACTAAATAACTAGTATGTATATTTTAAAACAAAATATGATAATATAATTACTTAATCTGGAAAACAAGACCAGGTTGCGGTAATGAGAATCAATATTTCGGAAATGAGAATTTCATTAACTTTGGACAATGAGTCTGATACCCAACCATATTTGACACATTTAAACACATACCATCTTTAAATGAATGTTTATTTCATAAACCCCACAAAAGCAAGACACCTCCCGTGTGTTGATGAATCTTCAGCGTCCCAGGAACAGTTTTTAGATTGGGGGGAATCAATTCACTGCTGGTATTTATCTCCTCTTCTGACACTTTAAACAGAGTCACTGATGAATTGTTCTTCAGTTGATCATACAGACATTCAGCATTTGGGATACTGATCCCATACAACACTATTCTGTCTGCCAGATTCTTTAAAGCCCTATGCTTTGCCAACCTCTCTTTCGCTGACGCCATTTTCTTTTCACTTGATGCTTGCCTGCAACAAAATACCATACTTGAGTATAACATCTCATGAAAAAGATTGACACACAGAAAGATAGAAATAGATTGTTGAATAGACTGAGCAAGAGTTATAGTACTTCCCTCCTTTATTGGTTTGTTTATCACTACCGAAACATTGTATCTCTCCACCGCAACAGGCCCTCAACTGTTGCGGTGGATGAGTGACAATGAACGTTTATGCTAACGTAGCTAGTACATGATCTGCTAGCTAAACTATTCTTAGCCGTTAATATTTAGACCATACAGGGCCGGCTCTAGGCATAGGCGAGCTAGGCGATTGCCTAGGGCGCCACCTGCTGGAGGGGGCGCCACTCCAAGCCTCGAAAAAAAATATATATATATATATATATATATAAAAAAAAAAGGAAAATAATAAACGAATAACCGTACGTTAGAAAGCCCATATTATTAGCTTGGCGTTGCACGCGTTTTCAGCCGATAATTGTTCGTTCTGACGTGAGTTGTCACATGTCCCATGTTCGTGAACACACCATGGTTCTCCGACGCCTTTGAATGCGTCATCTCCGTGTGCAGCGTCGAAGCTGGAATAGTTTCCCTCTCCAGACGACGGTAGAACGCCATTATACCGTGGCTTATCTGTCTTTACAGATATTCTCTACTTCTTTCTGTTCAGTGATGTGCGTACATGCCAGAAGAACACGGCATAATAAATCGAGCTTTATTTGTGCCACGCAGTGCACACACAGTAAATCTGGTGGGAGCTGATGGGCAAAAAGCTCTGCAGATGCCAGTGGTTACTTTGGCTACCTGCAGAAGCTTTTCACACTATTTTCTGCCTCCACTCAGAGATGGTCCATCTTAAAAACACATGTCCACACAACACTGAAATCCTGGCCAGATACTAGGTGGGAAAGTCAGATCAACAGTGTACAGGCTGTGAGATACCAGGCTGCAAAAGTCAGAGATGCACTTCAGGAAGTGAGAGACCACACCACAGATCCGGTGGTAGAAATTGAGGCACAGTCTTTAGCTGAAGAGGTTGCATCATACCGTTCCTCTGTCTGTACTGTGATATGGGATGACATCCTGACAGAAATTCAGCATGTCAACAAGTTATTGCAGTCAGAGACAATGCAGATGGATGTTGCAGTTGATCTGAAGAAAACTGAAGCCTCTCTTACCAACCACAGAGACACTGGATTTGCTTCTGCACAAGCATCTGCCAAAGAAATGGGTGAGGAGATGAATGTTGAAGCTGTTCTTAAGCAGAAGAGACTAAGAGACAGTTCTCCTACGAGGCTCCTGATGAGGAACTGACTGAAGATTTCCTTTTTCAATATGGTGGTAGATGTCTGCATTGTGTCACTAAGGGAAAGATCACAGACAATGGGTGAAGTCGATAAAAGGTTCAGTGTGCTTGTCAACTTCCCCCAGCTGCCCAAGGAAGAGCTGGAAAAGCCGTGTGAGAGACTGAGCAGTCCGACCGGGATGAACAGGAACTGGCATCATTCCCAGATTTGCCAAAACCCAAAATGACCACCTTGGAACTTCTCAGTTTCATACAGGAGAAGAAACTGAAGGAGATTTATCCCAACATGTGGGTGGCCGTGAGAATTGCTCTCACTATTCCAGTGACAGTTGCTGCTGCAGAGAGGAGCTTCTCCAAACTAAAGCTTATAAAAACTTACCTGAGATCCACGATGTCACAAGAGCGTCTCAATGGACTTGCTTTAATAAGCATAAATCATGAGCTTTCAAGACAGGTATCATTTGATGATACCATCGATGCCTTTGCTGCAAGGAAGTCCAGTCGTGTAACATTTTAAATGTAAGCTATCGTGGAAAAATTATTTGCTATGTATCTGTTTTGCATTGTTTGTGTGGAAGCTGTCAGGACTTTCAATTTCCTCTTAATCTGAACAGTAGCCCTGTTTTATTTCTGTTTATTTATTTAATTATTATTTGTATTGTATAGCGTGTGCTAGTTGTTTTGAAGAATAATTAAACTTTTAAGGTCCGTCATATGGCTGTTGTTATTAATGTTTTATATATATATTGTTTGCCGTTATGGGGGGGGGGGTGCAAAATCATAATCTCGCCTAGGGCACCAAAATGGCTAGGGAGACCATAATTGGGTATATAATAATAATCAATAGAATCAATAACTTTTTTTTTTTACTTCAAAACTTCACGTTTCGGTAATGAGAACCAAAAGGTTGTGTAGCTACTTAAACATACAAACTCTGAAATTGTATCCGGAGAGGTAAAAAAAAATAACTGCTTACCAGGTAGCCATCTTGAATGTTACAGTCAATACTGTCCCCTCCAACAAAATTCCTTGCAAATGTAAGTTTCTTGAGGACTTAAACAATGATTGAAAATTGTTGCGGAGAATGAGAAAATGAGTCTTGGACACATTTTTATTCCTTGTTATTTTCACTAACTTTACTAATATTCTTCAAAGACCACATGTCTCTTCACTGTAACTGTTTATAGTATAACATGCACTAAAGTTTATTCTTTTTTATCTTAATTACTAATATTTCCATCTCATAGAACCCAAATCCAGTTATGGACATGTTGCGGTAATGAGAAATTTACCCTTAAATGTAAAGAAAAACAACAAAATTTATATTTATTATGGTAAATTAAAATCATGAGCAAATAGTACATTAAGATATGTCTATAATGGTATCATTATTTTGATAGCATTAAGTTTTATAATCAAAATGCTTCATGCCACCTTGTTTTCTGGTTTCGCGAGAATCACCCTACTGTATTACCCTAGAATGCTTCCTTTGTGTGTAGCAAGAATCCGACAGCGGCTTCTTCAGCCTCGGTAACTGCAGGCCAAATGCAGGACAAGCAATGCGTGTTTGACAGAGCAGCATAAACGGTATGTATTATTCATTCTCACATGTGCAGCCCTTTAAATGAAAGCCGCTGCAGAAGTGATACGAGCCGACATCTGAACGTGCACGTGGTTCAAGCCCTGCAGGGTTTTCATTCTGCTCTGCGTTCCAGGCAGAGGTCACCAGCTCGGGATAGATTTATGTCGGGTTCTGGACGGGAACAGTGGGATTTGGGTTAACTGGGGGTCCGTACTGGACGAGGATATATGCATAGAACTTGAGTAGCCGCCCTCTCTCTCCAGCGAGGCAGCGGAAACAACACAAGTGATACAGATGCATGAAACCAAACCTGCTTCAGTCATTTTCAGCTTGCATCATTCCCGTTAGCTGGAAGCCTGACACATTCTAATCCTTCCTCACGCCGATGCAACCCGCGATCCGGTAACGGGCAAAGCCGTTCAGAAAATGAATGAACATTCCTTCCTCATAGCCACAGAGGATTTGTGTCTTTCCACGTTTTGGAATTGATGTGGTGGACAGACTTTTAAAATGTACCTTTGAAAAAAACACCAACTTTGATTCTAGTTGTAACAAATGGTAACATTTCAAAGTTCCTTTGCAGTAGAGACGTGGCTCGATATCCTTCGTCAGGACACTTTTGCTGATTCAAAAGAAATGTGGTGGTTCATGAATTAATGAGGTGGCGGGGGTCCAAGCGACGCATTACCCAAAAACGCCATGAGGTATTCCTTTAGTACTGTGTACTCACTCTGCCATCAGCCACGTGCTTAGAATGCTGCCGTCTACTTCCTTATCGACCAAAGCCTCAATGTCCCTGATGGCCTGATTCAGAGTCCCAGGCTGAGGAGACAACAAAGCACGGAGTCACATCCTAATATTCCTTTGGGACAATCGGCTAAAGGTTCGTCTTCTGAGGCAGACATGCAGCACAAAACACAAAACTGCAGCGTCCCGCAGAAATAGAGGGCCTGCATGAAGACACAGAAGAATGCTTCAGTGCACGGCTAAAGCTTTAGCGTTCATACTGAGCTAGTCCAGCCTAACCCGGTGGCTAGACCGGTTAGCAGCTAGCTCATATGCTTAGCATCAAGCTGCTGGAGCTGCCATAGAGGCCACCTGCTGCATGCTAACTCTCCATCGTTCACTTTACCTTTCAAAAGCTTGGAAGCTACAATTTTCACTCACTGTCGAAATAAATGAAATGAATAAATAACCTCATCTTTGATCCATTTTGTCCAGCATCAGCCAATCAGAGCCATGCATTGTGCAATTGATGCCTCGAGTTCACTTCATTCAAACCAAGCCACTGGAACAGGCCCAAGACGTCACCAAAAATCACTGTCCCTTTAAAATCCCTCAGAAAGTGATGTCATTGTATCCAATTATATTGAATCGTATCGCGGGATTAACGTATCGATCCTGCCCTAATCCAGCCCTAATCCAGATACTCACCTGGGTATTTAACAATCCAGATATTCCCATTACTTTATACAAGAGGCACCGGGTCACAAAAACCACATCTTATAAAATATGCATTTAATTCATAAAGGAGTCTGATGTGAACCATCATGCAATCCGGATCCAGATCACCGTGTGGACGGTGTAAATCCAATGAGGAGGGGAATGAGCTGCTCGGCGGAGGTTTGTGCTCTCAGTGATTTTCTAGTTTCGTTTTTTTATCATCACGGATACACAAACGTGTATCAGTCACCGTGACAGAAAGATATTTAAATATTTACCCTCAACACGAAGAACCTCCGGAACTTGAACTCCTGCAGGTGCGTCGCCTCAGAGGCTGCTGGCTGGGTGGGAGGCGCTCCGCCCTCCTCTGCCCGCTCCTCTGACCGCTCCTCCGGGGCCTCCGTGACTCCGGGCTGCTGCGGGCTTGGCATTCCTTCCCCTACGACCTCCGACATGTCTCCACACCTTTTCAAATCACCGATAAACCGATATTAATTATTGATCAAGTAAAACCAGCACCGCCCTCAGTACATTTGACCAGGTCTTAAGTGTCGGGGGTAACTATAGCAGGTTCAACTCCTGTGTTCTGCGTATCACGTGACCTCCAGCGTGGATCCGGACCGAGCGCTAACCGGTCAAACTCAACGCGACGTTAAAACGAGTCCTTCACGTACCGCTAATAGTGGGCGCCGTGGTGCGAGCGAACCAGCGGGCAAACAGGCAGCAGGTGCAGCTTCCTTCTTCCGTGTCTGGCTTTTAAATTACGCCCCAGGTGCGGGGCGTATCCCCGCCGGGCACGCGGACCCGTGCGGTGCCGTGCGTAAAAGGGAACGCGCCCAAAGACGCAGCGGCAGCGTTTCGTCACGTTGAGCTCCAAGCAAGCCGTCCATCCCTCTCCTGCCACCCCCCCACCCCAGGGAGGAAGTCGACCAAAGACGAAACGTGCTTTCATTTCTCTGAAAATGAAAGCACGTTTGTGGTTTACGGTGGAACAGAAACCTTTTTTAAACGCTCCGCACAGACAGCAAGCAGGCAGTCTGTCGGGGGGGGGGGGGGGGGTTAACAACAAAAACTCTTCTCCTTTAGTAATGAACGGTCTGTGTGTTTGTTACTTTAACAAACTGGTTAAATCAATGTCTTTGCTCGAATATGACGCTCCTTGATGATGATGGTGAATATATTTATTAGATAGAATGTTAGGGTACAAGTACAGTCACACAGTAGCATGTATTACAGTACAAATACAATACCTTCAGCTCATTATAGCACCACAAATCCAGTTACTGTATTGACACAATACTTATTTACTTAATATATAAATGGGCCGTAGCGACACCTGAAATACTAAAACGCCTCTTTGGCCACGATGGCCGGATTATCAGACGGCGAGTGGCACAAAGAGCTTTCTGTTGAGGACTGTCTGTCATTAATAACTACATGCAGGTATCATATTTAGTGGTTGTCAATCACTGGGGGCCACTTCCCTGTCAGCTCTGAATCGACACTAAAGATAGACTCTCGGTTATATTGAACATTGACTATTTCCTGTAACACATGATTCAGTCTGTTTACGAACGATTTAGCTTGATTTGATTTCCTCTGTCAAGCTTTATGTTCCCGCCTTGACGTCTCTTCTTAAAATACCAGTGAATGGCATCCAGGATTGAAGCCAGCATTGAACCGGACAATGAACACAATGAAGCCGCTGTGGGATGAACCAGATCGGCGAAGGAGGAGGAAACAAAGACGTTTCCCTCCCACAAACCCTTGAATCGCGTCGCCGTCTCAGCGTCAGTCTGCGTGAAGCT
Organism: Brachionichthys hirsutus; assembly: GCF_040956055.1. Classification (NCBI taxonomy): domain Eukaryota; kingdom Metazoa; phylum Chordata; class Actinopteri; order Lophiiformes; family Brachionichthyidae; genus Brachionichthys; species Brachionichthys hirsutus. Next base: position 12,310,619 of record NC_090905.1, read on the forward strand.
AATGCGTTCTGGCGCGGCGTGCAGCGAGGCCGCTCATTCCCGACCGCAACTCTGTCAGGAAGCGCTTCCAAAGACTTGTTGGAAGTTCAAAACCCAATTCAGTTGTAATCTTGCAGCCGTCAAAAAAAGAAATATAGATGCGTTTCTAAAGAAGCTGTTTCTGCACGGTTGCTTAGCTACGCCCACACACAGATTGTAATGCTCTTTGGTGCCGTGTGAATGGCCAGCAGCTTTCAATACACATCTTATTTAGGATGCTTTTTTTTTTTTTTTTGGAGTCTGCAGTCAAGTAATTATTCTTCTATTCAGTCCGGAGCTTTCTTTCTTCGCTGGGTTAATAATATATGTTCAGATGTTATTTTTTCTCTCTTCACTGGTGGAAGAGGCGAGAATTTCCTCAAAATATCCACCAAGCCGTAAATCTCGCTGTTCTTCTATTTAATTCTGTGGCGACTGCAAACTAAAGAGCGGCTGCATAATTGAATCTCAGCCCTGGTGGCATTTTAATGGAAATATCTCGGCATGACTGCACCGAAACATTGGATTTCTGATGCCACGTGCTTTATGGGGGGGGGAGCGGTGAACTTTAGAAGCCCATTGGCCCCCGTGACGCCTCGCATCGGCGTGGAAGCGGGGGCAAGCGTAATCCATATTGTTGTATCTAGGCCAAATAATCAACACTTTTGCAGAACGGGACACGCTCGCTGCTGCCAAGCGAAGCTTTCCAACTGGTGCCGCTGGTCCCGACGTTTATGCTTCGGTCTCCCACGGCAGGTTGTCGGGCGCTCTCTGAAGATGTTTATCACAAGTGGACTTTAACCATGAATTAATAATAGCTTAAATAATGCATGCTGTGTTTCCGGCGGTTGTTTGAGGCGAAGCAGAGCAGCACAGAGGCTTGTCCAGGGTGTCCCCCTCCACACTGCTGGGATAGGCTCCGGTAGATTCCCCCGACCCGGATTTCGGAATAAGAAAATGAATGACTGAATGAATGAATGAAGCACTATTATGGGATGGTGGGGTGGTGAGTCGTGTTCAGCCTGTTAAAAATACAGCTCAGGAAATTATGTGGCCTCATTGCATTTCTTTAAACTGGTATTTCTTCTTTACAATACATGACCATCGCTTGCCTTTATTACTCACAGGCTGCTCACATTCACTCGATCGGTGTCAAACGCTTCGTGAAAAGTCTCCAGTTTTGTGGCGGGTTTTTGTATTCATATGTTTTTTGTACTTGGTCTATTTTTACTGCGTACGGCTATACCATAGCGCTGTAGTTTGTTGCATGTTGCATGATTGGACCGAGAAAAAAATCCTAGTTTGTGAATCCTTTCACTGGCATATATATCTTATAACATATATATTATTGATATCTTTACTTATAGTTTACATGTTCATTAAAATTTTTAGAAAAGTTTGTTAACTTCCAATTATAAAACTGAATCGTCAGGTTTCCTTTCTACCTCCATCTCTGTGAAGGTCCCCAGTCATCCAGGTGGAGGTAAACCACGCATGCACACACACACACAGACAGTGGTTCCCCAGAGTTCACAGCTCGGTTCTTTATGATTTGCTCGTCCTCTTTTTGAAGCTAAGCTCAGAATAAACGTGTCAGAGGGCAGAGTTCTTGTTTTCTTCCTGCTTTGATGAATTGATGCATAGAAGGAGGCAATCAGTATGAACATGACATGATGGTTTCTTCATGGGGGGGGGGGGGGGGGCATGTTGCACACTTCTGCAAACCCAGCATGAGTTGGAAAAACCTCTGCAGGAGGCTCCTCTGTAAGACGGCATCAGTTGAGACAGACAAACGTGACCGGCACACTCACTCTCCATCTTCGGGTTTCTTTGCGGATGGAAGCAATTCGATTACATCCCTGCAGGTTTGTGTTTGTCTGTCCATGTTGTAGCAAAGCCTGATTCACCATTCCTGAGATATCACGCAGGATCTGCAGATGTTGTGCGGACCTTGGTGACCCCGTAACTTCCATCTGTGTGTGTGTGCAGCAGCTTGTTGAGGCGTACCAACACTGGCAGCACCCCCCTCCTTAGCCCGTGACTAATGGTCAGACCAGAGAGTGAGGGCTGGGCCACAAGGCTTCATTAATCCAGCTGAAGCCTGATGAGCTGGAAAACTTCTAACCTTCAATGTTGTAGCCCAGTTCAGGCTCCACAGTGGACACCGCAAATCCGAGGGTCCGTGTTAAGGGTCTCATTTTTTATCATTGATAGAAGGAAGACAGTTCAGAGATGACAGAGAGAGTTTGTGTGTTAAATATATATATATTTGTGACCAGTTTCAGGCGTATTTCCATCGTTTTAATGTGATGTTTTTGAAGTTTGACCTTTTAGTCGTTCCACACTTGCCTCTTTCTGACAGTAGTGTGTATCTCAGCATCTCGCGATGCAAGTCTTGAGCTGACAATGTGGCGTGGGGGCGCCGTTTATACTGACCGTGAGATGACCACTTCCTGCCCTGAGGCTCCACTTCCAGATGATTGCCGTTTCACTTGACCTTGGCCGCTATGACCAGCAGGATCAGGCCTGACCTGTCAGGTATGGTTCACCGGGACGCTTTAGGTCGATGACGGAGCGATTCAGTCGAGTCTGTTTGGTATCTGGCAAGCCTGGTGATAGTGCACGCATAAATCAGTGTGACGTGTGGCTGTCACGTCGCTGAGACAAAAGGAACGAGGCCCCAACTCTTCATCCAGATCTAAGAAAAAGACTTGCATGAATAGCTTCTGGGTCATCGGGCCACATTTGAGGTTACGAGCTGAGATGCAAAGCTAACGCTCATGCACAACTGTCCAAGTTCAAAAATGTACATCCTGTCTATAAGCCAGAGAGCTAAGAAGCTTGTGTGACAAGTTCTTTCATTCAAAGAATGAAAGTCAAAGTGTCCCTGCGGTGATTTGATTTTTGGAAATTCTTTGAAAATTTGTTTGATCCAGGTCTCAGTTCTGACATGTAAATACCAATAAGGTGTGTCTCCCTGAATCACCTGGTTTCCAGGTTGTAGCTCCTCATTACCGCCACCAAAGCAGTTTTGTTTCCACTTTAATTTAATTATGGATCCGTTTGAAATTTTGGAATCAGGTCAGAGCAGAGTAAATCAAATGATTTAGAAGATGCCTAAAAACAGGTAGCTATGACAAGAGCAGCAGTGGGCTCTGGTGCAAGACCCTGCAAATACCACTTGGGAAATAAAATAAATCTTGGTATTAAATAATAGCTGCAGAACAGGGAGCATGCAGCTTGAGCAACATCTCCACCCCATGCTCCATATTTAACTTGTGTTGTCCCTTCAAGCGGCCCTCATGAGTTCACTTGCAAATATCACCGAGGCCTCGGAGCGGTGTAAATGCACTTCAGCCAACCTTGTAATGCGTTTTATCCAGAGGGAGAAACACTCCGGCCACTGAGTGGCAGTGTTGTTCCAGCGATGACAGGACAGCAGAGGGAGCATGCTCCACACGTGTGGTTGCAGCATGTTTAGCCCTGGGTTATTAGCCGTTATACAGTGATAATGATGCAGCCTACCCTTCCAACGCGTCCATGTCAGCATGGCTGCAGCTCGCCGCCTCCCCTCTCTCGCCATCCTCGCATCACCTCTGACTGTAAAGCAGACAGGCCTCTCTGCCACATGTCATTTCCGATCCCAAACTCTCTCTGGAACACGCGACGTCACCCCGGACGTCCCGGCTGCTGCCGCTCGGCCCCGTCCAGATATCACTTAATGCACCGTACTACGTGATGCTTCTCAATTTACACAATTTGCACTTTAGCCTTGAGCTTGCGTGAGACTGAAGCTGAAAAGCAGCCAGAAAACGATCCCTTCAACATGCGCTACTAACAGAGGGAAAGCCAAATCAGAGCTGAAGAACTGCGGTTGGCCTGTAAACACATAGGCAGCCCGTTTCGGGATTTATTTCCAAAGCATGCTCATTTGACGTTTCACAATCTCAAGAAATGTGTATTTTAAACTCGTCCAAAGAAATGTCAGCTGTTTATTTTCTCTTGCTCATTTTCCCTCAGAAGCAACAAACTGAACTCGCGTTGCGTTTGGCTGGATGTTACATCGCAGGTATTTCACTGGAGGTCAGTAATAATGCTGGAAACCCTCGACCTCTGGCCGACCGTTTGAGAGTCTTCAACGGTTGAGGTTTCCCCGTGAACACGTTCCTGCAGCAACAACAACTTCCCTTTTGGGAGCTGACGGCTGCCGAGGCGTCTCCGATACATCCCTCTGGGAAACAAAGCGGCAGCTCTCCCTTAAATCACCAGCAACATTTCATCTCAATTCGGCGTCAAAGTGAAACTTCGGTTGAAGGGCAAAACAAGCCCTAATTTGCAATGTTCCTTTGTCTCTGGTTTTGCCTGAGGTGAAACAGTCATTCAGGAATTCCTACGATTCTCAGCCTCTTCTTAGTAGAAGTTCACAGATTTGTCATGCAGCGCCTGTAGGAATTCAGGGCATTTTCTGCTCTGCCGAGAAATCCCTTTCTGCTCCACTGATGCTCCGCAGCCTGTTTGTTCGGGCAGCGCCGCAGCCTCATGCGATTTGGTGGGCTTGATTGCTTCCTTATAATCCTGAAACGGGACTAATTTTCATTGTTCATCCCCCCCCCCCTCATCTCTTGCTGGAGCGCCGCTTCATATTCCAACATTCCACTTCATGCTCTGTTTAGTTGACAAACTTATGTGCGCAATTGTGGAACGTTGAACTCGCCGGGAGCGTGCAGCAGCGTCGTCGTCGTCGTCGCTGGTGCACCTCCATCACATCATCGCCCACAGTGTCACTTCTAACAGAGGAGACGGCAGCAAACACGTTTGAAGTGGCTTCTTTGGGAACGAAAGGCGACATGAGAGAGAAACCCAGAAAATGAGGAGGAATTACAACAAGGTAGCCACGCAAGACGGCGGGGCCGGGAGATGATGATGAAACCGAAGCCCACTTTAGAACAGAGAGCCCTGCAAATCTCACAAGTCCCCATTTTATCAAAGTCAATCCAGGAGGCAAAACACCCCCCCCCCCTACAATTGCAATCATTTTATGCTATCACACTGCTCCTCATCTCCCCAAAGAGGGGCGGTTTGAAACCAGATCAATTGCTCACCCCCTTTACCGGCAAGCAGAAAACCTTCACCCCCCCCCCCCCCCCCCCTGAATATTTGTTCAACGTAGCTCGGCGACGCCTCGCCCAGAATTCGTGCCGTTGCTTGTTTGTAAAAAGGCCGTGCAACGGCTACTAAAAATAGCTCCTTTGACCCACTTTCCCACTGGCATTGTTGAGGAGTAGATCACATCACACGAGACCTTTGGTAGGGAAACATCCAGCCGTCACCTTTTCAACGTAATCTTGGGTTGAAAATGAAATCATCCACAATATTCCCTTCTTTGATTTATGCTCACCATCGTTTGAGGTTGGAGTGAAGGCCGAGTGTTGCAACGGTTCGTTCCTGCCCGGTCAGCGATCTGTGTGAGGACAGGAGTCTTTTCACCTTTTATCAGTGATATATGTAGCTCTAAATAGTACATATACATATGCAACTACACATGCAAGTACATATACCTGTATGTGTACTTTAGTCCCTTTGATGAGGTCCATTGTTTTTTTAAATCTTCATGGGTGGCTTTGTTTTCACCTTTTGTCCTTTTTTTTGTCGGCAGGATTACACAAAGTCTACTGAAAGGATTTCCATGAAAGTCGATGGGAGGATCTTTTTCTTTTCTTTCTCAGCACAGAAAGTTTTTATTTGATTTTATATTTTAACATTTTCTTCAGTGGGTCAGAGTGTGGTGCAGAAACAAAATAAAAATCTGCATCCCACAGCTTCTAATCTTTTCCCCCCCGAGGTGTCGTCTGCCTTGTTTGGATGCAGGGCTGTGAGTTTGACTTTGTAAAAGGCTGGATCGCATTGAAGGAGGCTGTTGGGCACGGTCAGAGTCTGCACTGAGCGACATTCGACAGCAGTTTCTGCATTTAATCCACAATAGGAAGTGATGCAAACTGGGGCTCCTGCTGATGGTAGCCAATGACCTACACTAACCGCTCGGATAAGGGCCTTAAATTGTCAAGTTTGGAGGCTGAGGAAAAATCCGACGCAGTAAATGACAAATATCCAGAATATCCTTCCATGCTTTTCTCTTGTCTGAATCTTAGAGAATCCTCCGAAAGAAATCAATACAGAGAAAGAGACTTAAAGATTGACAAATGCTTTTCATACTCACACAGCATTGATCTCTTCCTCCAGTGCACGCTTCTCTGCCATGCTATGCTTCTTTTATTTTTATTTTAAAGATCTGCTAAATCCACATCACTATGTTCTCATGAATGATTCTGCAACAACACAGACCTTCTGAACGAAAGCGTTCCCTCCAAAGGGAGCTGCGAGTCATCTAATGGAAGCGATGATGAGTGTAAATCCTGGACAACTCCCCTGACACCTTGCTGTAGATCTGGATCCAGACGGTGCTGCTCGCAAGTGCTGCACTTTCATCTGAGGGAGAAAAAAAAAAGGGTCCTGCTCCTATGGCAACAGAAAATCAGTTAAATGAACACAAACAGGAGGCCTCTGAACCGCCACCTACGCTCATGCCAAAAAAAAAAAACACAGCCTCCTTTCTCAAATCCATCAGCGCCGCAACTTTGTAGACTTGCTGTATGCTAATGGCTCATAGCACGCACCGCTTAAATAGGTCACGACTGGGAATAATTGTATTAACTGCCGCATATAGAAATAAACAGGGGAACGCGAGGAGCAGTAATGGCTTGTCGGGATCTATTCAGAGGCTTCCTCAGATTGCAGGGAAGTCTGGAGGAAGACGCAAGGCGGGCGCTTTTGTGTCATGTTCTACAAAAAGCCAATTTTAAAGGAAGGAAAAGTGTCTTTAAGAGCAAGCCTTGATAACATTACTTCAAAAATGAGCTTCGGCGATGTGGATCTAACGGGAGCTCTTGTTTCCACTTGACCTTATCTCTGACCTTTAATGCATTGAATGATGGGATATTACAGGAAGACAGCGTTCAGAAGAATCAGCCCAGTCCTCGGTCTCTGTGGTTTTCTGGTTTGCCATTACATCATTTCAAAGTCTGGACTGGTGGCTCAGACACAAAGCCAAGAACAAGTTGTTCCCTGTAAATATGAGTTAATGGAGGCTTTTATAGTGAAACCAGCAGCTACCCCAGCTGGCCTGCTGCTGCACATGGCACACAGAAAACATTTCGTGAAAGCAAGCTCTTCAGCAATAGAATGACGTCCACCGTGATTCTGCGTGTTCGTCAGACATTCCTTGCAGCGCTCTCATTTTTTATGATTTCCGGCTTTCTTTGCAAACAAATTGCTTTGCCCTCTCGTCTTGAGAGCTGCTTTTACTCGACAGCACATGCTCTACTCCCTCTGCTTGGCGAGAACAAGGTATTCCTTAAATGCTTGAACAGATGGCTCCCAAGGAGTCTGGAGGTGAAAATAAAAACGTGTGTGTGTGTGTGTGTGAGGCTCGAGAATCCAGAACGTCATCTATTCTTCATCTCCTTTGGGATCCCGGCCCGGGAGCTGATGCTTCTGGAAACACATGCCAATAAGGATTATAATTCTCTTTGGTTGTCCACAGGATGAAATCGTTCCACTTTGTGTTGTTGATGCAAATCAGGACTTTTTACAAAACTGGAGCATCCTGCATGTTTCCATCAAATTCCACCTAATGTGAGCTGAAAGCAGAGATCTAATCTACGGAGCGACGCGCCGCTTCATTCCCCGACATAAAGCTGTGGCCGATCCGTGTGGTAGAATGGACTCAAAACATCTGGGTAGCGGGGAAACAGAACATCAGCATCGTTTCCTCTTCCAGGTCGTCTTCAAACACACGAGAACAGCGTGTTAAACAGTTTGCATGCATCTGCACTGATCAGAGTGAAGCATCATTGCTGCTATTGTGCTTCTGTGCTCTCCAGAGCTGAGGTGAGCATCAGAGCATCAGACGCGTGCCGCTTCCAGACATTTGTCCTCTTCCACTATGTAAACCTCGGCCGTGGGAATAATAACACACCAGAGGGAACAGCCACAGGTTTCAATGTGACACCTGTTTCAGAGCGAATCCAACCCGAGACGCACTGCGAGGGTCATACGACCAGGCCTTCACAATAAAAGATCCAACCAAACCAACGTTCCAGGCTCTGAACTGGGTCAGGACAGTCCAACAAAGGCAAACAATCAAATCAGCATCATTTAAATGCTGTAAAATCAGGCCGTCCCTTCAATCCGTCCGCCTGGACAAGAGACATCCGCACAAAGACAGCTTTAAAATGCTCAGTGGCTGCAACAGGAAGACTGTGTGAGACACATTACCCTCCATGCCATGATGAAATACAGGCAGCAATACTTTTCATTTTTACAAATGGAGGGAACTCACCAAAGAGCTCAGAGACAAATGACCCAAGAGCAGAAAAAAGGACTTTAAAGTTGACATCGTACAAAGCCTCACTTCATTGTGTCGACTCAGAGCGGAACATCGCCCACGTAAAATCCACTTATGAGAGAGAAGGAATTGAATATTTTTAACAATAGAAAATTCTTTGGAATTATACAAAAGCGTATCTCACCCATCTATCGAGAAGCTGTCGTGTGATAGGCAGGGGAGCGCTGATGTGTGGAATGAGTCTGGCAACACGACTCTGTACAGGAGCTATTGAATCACCAACAGTATTCCATTAATGTGAGTGCTTCAGGAAGCTGACCCCCCCCCCCCCCCCCTGCTGTTGAGGTGAAAGGAACCTAACCCTGACCTGTAACATCATAATTAATAACGTTAAATAATAATAATTACTACTAATATTAATCAAAGACTATACCTCCGCCGAGCAGCTCATTCCCCTCCTAATTGGATTTACACCGTCCACATGGTGATCTGGATCATCATCAGAAGGTTATAAATGGTTCTTGGTGTCTTTTTACACCAACCATGAAAAGGAATCAGAGTTGATGTGTAATTTTAACACAATGTTTAATCTGTAAATGGGGTTTTTAATGCTCCTGACCCCATTCTGGATCTGATCCAGAAGGGATTGCGTCCGATATAGTTCATATCGGACCTCCTTTATGACTGTGGCTTTTGGTGAGTGAATTTAATGCATGTTTTGATTTTCTTTAAAAAATGCCTCCATTATAAGTAAATGGGTTTCTTTTAATCCAGACAAGTATCCGGATCGCTCTCAAAATTTAATGTGATCTAAGTTAGGCCAAGACCAACTTCAGATTTGACCAGACCAGCAGTTTCTCCATAATCCTGCTAACAGACGCCCATAAATTCATTTAATCCCGTGTTTAACACAATCCATGCGTGGATCCTGGTCCTCGTGAGGTGAACCTTAAGGAAAGTGTTGGACAACAGTAACTAATTCACATTACAATCACTGTTAGGGCTGTTTTGAACATTGTGCTGTTCTTGTGTGCGATTGCTAGCACGCTTACATACGTGAAAAACGTTTCACCGAATATTTTAAAGCATCACCACCGGCCTGCGGAGAAGCTGCTTCTGCTGCGCGTGTTCAAGGACCCAACGTCCCTCCTCTTCTTATTCACGCTGCCCGGGAGAAAAACATTTGACAGCAGCAAAACAGATCTCCAGTTTTTCCAACACGTGCCTGGGGAACGTGGGAGATGAAGACGCAGAGTGAAGGTTGACATGTATAAAACATGAGCCGTTTGGGAGGGCGAGGTTATAGCACCAAGAGCACAGCTTGGGGGGGGGGGGGGGGGGGGGTACTAAATATAAAGTGAATGTTTGATTTATGACCTCCTAACCGCTCATGCTGCTAAAATACATACAAAATCATTGAAATGAGAAGTTGGTCGACTTTCACTCGATCAATCCTGTTAAAGCCGACTAAACACATCGCCTCATGGTGGCGAGAGCAGCAGAGACCAACGACAGAGCAGCAGGGACCGACGACAGAGCGGCAGGGACCGACGACAGAGCGGCAGGGACCGACGACGGAGCGGCAGGGACCGACGACAGAGCGGCAGGGACCGACGACGGAGCGGCAGGGACCGACGACGGAGCGGCAGGGACCGACGACAGAGCGGCAGGGACCGACGACGGAGCGGCAGGGACCGACGACGGAGCGGCAGGGACCGACGAGGGAGCGGCAGGGACCAACGAGAGAGCGGCAGGGACCGACGACGGAGCGGCAGGGACCGACGAGGGAGCGGCAGAGCCACTCGCTGCACAAGGAACACCAGGAAGACCGCGTCCTGTCCCGTGAAGGCAATGGCAATGCTTTTAAAAGGTAGATGCAACTCTGGAATAACATGTGTGGAATCTATGTTTGGATGGATTTTCCCATTAACTGTTTCTTGGAGCAGGAAGAGAACATTATCCTTATCGCTAGAATCCCACGTCAAGGCTTTGCCACTCAAAGGATACGAGATAAGAGAGCTGACAGCTACACGGGAACGCCCATCCCTATTTCAGCAGAGCGGCTGCTTCCGTGCTGCTCCCTTACCATGTTGAGTCATCCCTGACGCCTGCTCTTAATTGTTAATGATTTCTTCAAATGCAAGCCAGGCATCGCTCACACTCTCCCTCAGAAGGTGCCACATTCCAAGATTTAAATCCGAGGTTAATCCACAAATGAGGTTTCCGCAGGCAGCGAGCGTGGATACTGTGAGAATCGGAGAGTATGCCGGTAGCATGAGAGTGCTGTCCATGCAAAGCCCTGCAAAACGCCTTTGATCACGTAGCTCTGAATCATTTACCAGGGAGATGGAGAGCATGAGAAGCACGCGTGGCCATGTTTTATGTGTACAAGGGAGAAGTCAAACATTTCACTCTGCAGGACTCTAGTCTATTAAATACATAAATAAAAAATGCATGGTAAACACACATTAGACTTGAATACATAACTATCAAATAACTATCTGAAGATTGCCGGTTGCTATCAGTCTGTAATATACCTCGTGTTTATTTGTCTTCCTACCACTCTCCATTTAATGCTCTTTAATTGGTATTTATTGAATTTATTTTAATTTGCTAGTTGTTTTTTTATGTTCCTTATCTCTAGCCTAGATTAGAAGAACTTATTTTACATGCACGTGCACGGACAGGACGTTTCATCAGTGTTAAACCAAGTTCTCCTTATTTCCACTGTTCATTAGCTCCTCTTTGAAGTGCATTGTAAATGTATTAATCACCGCACGCTAGCATATGAATTATTGTGTGCAACATGAAGCTGCAGCAGCAGAGTATCACCTTGTAACTTTGATCTGCACTGAAAGACTTTTACTTACAGATGAATGCTCATTGCGCTCGTCTTGCTTTCACACACACACACTCATTGAGCTGCCGTAAGGTGGACGTTTTGCAGGATATTAGAGATGTTTAATCTGCAGTCGATGCTGAATGAACAGCATGCAATGATGCATTTTACATCAATCCAAGCCCTATTATGTGCATTTATATGGTGCTAAATCACAACATCACAAAAGTTACATCAGTGCACATTCCCAAAGATCACATTATTTTGCAGAGGACAAATAATTTCCTCATGAGCAACCGCTTGGCAAAGCAGCGAGGAAAAAGCGTCTTTGAACAGGTTTAGAGGAAACTGCCTCACCGGTAAATCAACCATCCCGATGTGTTTGCCCAAGGAGGAGACAAAGCAGCGCCGCCACCAACATCACGAACACGTGAGCGGCGTCTTCCAGTTCAGAATGCAGTTAGTGGACACCTTCGCTCCGATTACCGAGTCAAAAACAACAGGTTGCTAGGAGACAGTTTCAAAACTGGAAGGAAGGCATTAAAGACAAGCCTCAGCAGAAGACAAGTCGAGGAAACGGAAATGATTGCATCGCATTTTTCATCCCATACATCGAATCACCTATTGGGCTCTAAGCATTCAGTAAAGCAGGCTAGCGAACGGAACACGTTCTGCTCAGAACCAACATGTCACCTGCAGTGACTGACTTGTAGCAGAAACAATGCTTCTGTAGTTTCTCACTCATCCTGGACACGGGACACCATGCTGAGTGAATGGTGCTACATTCACAGCCTTAGCATTTCCATATTTACGTCAACGTTATGGATCGTGTCTAAAGACGCAACACCCAACCTTGGAGACACGATCCATAACACTGATTAGACTGTAGCACTCCGAGGAACAGCAGAAAGACAACAGTCGGCCTCCTTACTGGATCTACGTCTCATTGATTGCTTTTTTTTTATTTTTTGGGGGTTGAAAACATCAATTTAATCTATTAAGTGCAACATTTGATTCATGCGTGTTCAGAGCGGAGCTGTTTTCTGCAGCAGCAACGCTTTGCACTTAATCCACTCTGAAGTGAATGGACTCGGTCATTATAGCAACACACAACCTGTGACATTCAGCTGTTTATACACAAATGTTGGAGAGGTAATCCTCACAATCCCCCCCAAATCCCCTTAATCACAGCTGCTTGATCCTGAACCAAATACTAAAGCCGTCATTCAGGGGCGTTTGACAAACTGAGACCTCATCGGAGAGCGGGGACGGCTGGAGCAGCAGACTCGTCATGACAACGAGTCCTCTTTGGGTTCCATGGAGATTCCAAGTGTCCAATCCACCAAAGCGGGACTTGAGATTGAGATGTGAACTGAGATGTTTCAGATTTGGAGAAAAAGATGGCCAGCAGCGAGGATGCAGCGGTCCTGGAGGTCAAAGGGCATCTGAGACCACAGAGACAGAGGTCAAATTCACTGACTCCTCTCAGCTGTCTGTCCCGGAGCTCCAGGCCGCTCCGTCTCGATCACATGTGTCATTTTATGTTGCCCGCGAGAGCTGTGTGCAGACACTTGTTTTTGTCACACATCAGCCCACATTTGTTGGTTGTACTGCAGTTCTGCCCCTCTCAACTGACAAAAGAGTTTTGAACAAAGTTAATGCCATAACTTGTATTGGATAATATTTTTCTTTCTTTATTATTTAATATTTACTTGAATAAGTTTGATTATTGATGGAGTAGTGTGGTTTTCTTAACCTGATCAATTGAAAGGATTTATGTTATAATAACAGCAATAATCTATCCATATATTTTTACAACTATATAATTGAATATGCAATGTTTGTAAGTTAAGTAGTGAACTGATCAAACGGAAAAATTCAGCAACATGGCAACAACAATAGCAACACGCTGCAGTCAGGAAATCAATAATCTGCTGCCGGTGACTATTGAAAGTTATCTGAACTTTTTTGTTTTTTCCAGCATGTGCTGAAATGTTGATCACAGCTACAAATGGTGCTCAGGATCAGCACTGGACAGCTACACAGGTAGCCGACTACATATAGAGCTGTCCAGTGCTGTCCGCGGCATTGAAATCGGGATTTTGTTTTGGTTTGCGCATGTCCATGACAAGACAAGGTGGTGGCTTTTTGGTTTTGCTTTGATTTTGGATCGATTATCTTTGTTCCTGCATCATGATTGCATTTGAATGGAACTTTTCCACATTATTCGATGTGTTAATTTATTCAGATCACAAACTTTGGTTGATACTTATGATTTTTCTTATTTACAGTATGGCTTTATCTCTAACATTTTTAAGTTACAACCTTTTCAAAAAGTGATATCAAAACTGAATATTTTATTGTAAATACTGTGGCAGCTAAAGAGTTAAATAAAAAATAAATAGTTATTTAACAGCATGTTAAGGAGTAGTTACATTTATTTTACATTAAATGACATTACATTTAGATACATTTTTACTGTGTTACGGTTTACATTTGGCCTTTGGAGGGCAAACATAATGCTAATGTGGCCCTTGGAGAAAATGAGTTTGACACCCCTAGTCTAGATGTATTTAGAGGTGGCCATCTTTTTTAAAAGTCGTCCTGTGTGTCTAAAGCGCTGATCCACTTCCTTCCATCAGGGGGTTGCTGGAGCCTATCCCACGCAAACACGGGGAGAACATACAAACGCAGCACAGATAGGATTCAAACCCGGTGCCTTCTAGCTGTGAGGCAACAGCGCTAACCACTATGCCACCGCCATCCTGATGTTGCACTTTCATCATCTGTGTTGAAATATTATGACAAAACAAATCATATATTAGAATAAACTACTTACATTACTTTACGTGACATTACGTTATGTTACATTACGTTGCGTGAAATTACACAACGTTAGTCCCCTAGTGTGAAAAGGCCATACCAAATAGAAACGTTAAGACCCAATGGAGCACCAGCTCATCAGGAGCTGCTGCGGTTCCTTCTGTCGTGAATATGAACGTCCTTTAGAATTTCAAAATTATGGGATACAAAATCAAGTCTGGTACCCCACCCCCCCGCCTCCTGCCTCTCTCCCCCAATCCTTGTGAGCCATCAGCTGAAAATCATGGATGTCTGGACAAAATGTGTTTCGATCCATCGTATCTATGTTGAAAAATAAATGATCAACAGAAGCAGAGCGGTGTGAAGAAGCACTGGAGCGTCTGCTGATTCCTTCTGGCTTCTCTGCGTTGGATTGTCAAAGTTTAACATTTAACGAAAGCGACGTGATTAAACTGTTGCATCTCAGCTTTGACAGAACGAAGGATCAAAACACAGCCGGCAGGCTGAACCAAAGACGGTGCAGTTGAATAGTTTAAAGAGTGTCTGACCTTCGCGTGTCTAATGAAGAGCACGGCGAACACTCATTCAGGAAGTCACAAAAAAGATCCAAAAGAAAACGGCCGGCAAGCTGCGGGCCTGTTACCTCAGTGGAGGGAAACGTTCACAGCTGCTTCAAAGAAACAGAGAAAACACTGGTGGAAAATGTCAGGTCATCAGGCTGAGGAGAAGTTCAACAGCAGCACCAAGACGGTTTGAACCTTTTGGTCGAGTCAAAATGACGCTGTGACAGAACCTGAAAGATAAAGTTGATGCAAACAAGTTCGGGGGAGGGTAAAGGGTTAAAAAGGGTCTTCGTGCTACTGCTAGCATGGCCGAGGAGGTGCAGTCGATGCAAACTGAAGACGCTTCGATAGATGCCTGCTTAAGTTGCTTACGCAACACGTTACATAACTCCAGTCTGGCAGAGCACGAGGAGCGCAGAGGACCAGTTCAGACATCTGATGTCTCTTCTCCAGTAATTCAAGGCTAAGAGAGGGACGCGGATTAGTCTGGAGCGTCTCGGAGAAACAGTGATGGCGAGGAGGGTGACGCGTTTGATGTGAATAATTCATCACTGATGTTTCCACTGCCTTTGTTCTTCGTCCAACAGATCCGGGTTTTAAGCTTTAATAGCATTTGTGGCTGGGCTTATTATGCGTGATCAAATAATTCTCAGTCCTGGGATTTAAAAAATGAGCATCCTTTGCTTCTTTTCTTCTTCTTCTATCAATATAAGTAATTAAGGCCACATGGGTATAAGCACACTTCTCTCCGCACTTCACCCTCCAATTTTAACACGCAGCATCGCTGGTATCTCTCAGACTCTGCACTCATCAAAGGTGTTCAATCATTTATCGATTCAAACATTTGCTCTGGTAAAAGTTCACATTATTAAGCTGAGCTGGAAACAAGAGACGGGTCCAGTGAAGACGCTTGTAAACCCTTCATCTGTTTACAAGACTTTGTTTCATATTGATTTGTTGTATCCCAATCCAGCCTCATGCAGTCTTTTGTCCGCAGTCCTTTTTCACATTATGCTTTAATAAAATAGCCTTAAATGCGCCGCAGAGTGCAGCCCAGGCCGATTCCGTTACAAGTCGACAAAGGTTTAGGAACATTTGTGAAATGGCGTTGTCTCAGCTCCCGGTAAGAACCACACGGGTTCACGTCCACGTGTTCCAGAGATATTGAGGTTTCGAGGCCGCCCCAAACCGACCTATTGAAGAGTATGACATCATCACAGTGACAGCATCCACTTTAAACGGTGAATGAAGGATGTCTGAGCTCCCGTGGGGGGGGGGGGGGGGGGCTCTGCACCACAATCCAGAGCAGTTTTGTTTTGCGCTGTGATATAACACAGTCCTGTTCACATGGAGACACTCACCTCCATTTCTATTAAAGCCTCCAGGGTGGAGGTTCAGGTATAATCGGTAGCACGCCACGATCCAGCCAACTGTCAAGGAAACAAGAAAGCGGTGTTCATTCATTCATTTTGCGCCCACTGCCGGCGCGTTCAGAGATCCTCGGCTGGCTTAATCAGTCGGCCTGCTTTAGTGTGAGAAGGAAAGTTCAAGCTGAAACACAAGGTTTGCATTAAATCCACAGACGACTCTTTGCTTCTTACCCCGAGGTCAAGAGGTGACAGCTCAAAGAGAGCCTTAAATCATGAGAACCGCTTTACCTTCCAGTGGAGCTGCAGAGTCGCACCTACACTAAGTCAGTAAAGACTGTGGACTTATGTGAATCTGAATCCGCTGCCTGTGGTGCATATAAATCAGCCATCATTTGGTTGGACTGTGGTTGCAGAGACACAGTCAGGATATAGTCAGAGATGCTGCAGGATATGTGGAGGGAGGCAAAGGGCAACAAGCAGCGCTTCATTATTAGCCTTTTAAAGTGTAAAACATTCACGCTAAACTAAGTTTTTGCATCATTTAAACCTGGAAATTACCCATTTTCCTAAATGTAGCATTACTTTGCTCCTGAACCGTACCTCTTCAGGAAAACTGTGCTTATTTTGAGACATGCTGAGCAGAATCTGTTTATTGTTGCTGGATGAACTGCAGCATGAGCAATGAATTGTGGGTAATATAGGCAGCATCAGAAAAATAGATGGACTGGTGTTTGTTTTTCAATGCAGAGACGTTTCTGTGTTTTATGTACATTTCCTCTGTTTATATGTGTACGGTGCAGTTATAACAGTATCTATGTGTAATTACCATCCTCTCTATATTTAATGGGTCCTCTCAGCTCTACCTCATTCCATGTAAACATGTGGCCTCTCTGGACCTTTTGTCCAATTAGTGGGGCTGCCTGTCTGGATGAGGACGGCGTCTGAAGAGCAGCGGCACCCAGCGTGGAACAGAACCGCTGCCGTTTCTGGAACGATCCCAGGTGTGAGAGGACGTCCACCAAAGAACCGTCAGTGATGTCGTCTTCCAAGACGTGATTTCATGGTAGATTTTTGAAAAACCAATTTCTTGGTGCAAACACCTTCAAATCTGACCCGCTGTAGATTTTCTGTGGGATTCTTGTGTCGCCACTCTAGGATGTTCCAGAACCTCTTCTGGAAACAAATGTTCCGAATCTTCTCTGGCTGGTTCTCAGCTTCTGGACACCTGATGCAAATCAGGATCTTGACAGATAATATTTTGGAAAGCTACTGGTTAAGTCTACAAAAGTTGGCAGAGCATTTTAACAATACATTTATTTTAATTTTGATGTTCAGATCGCTGAATCACTTAAAGGCTACATGTGGAAACTTAAACTCTGAGGTAGTGAGCGATTAAATCTGCTCTTGTGGGCTCTGGTCATTGAAAAAAGCTGATAATTACAATATAGAAGCTTCAAATAGTGGCTGAAGAGTCTGCTTCAAATTAAGAAGACAAATTGCAGCACCAGAAGAAAACAGCTAAGCTAAACGGATCCCATTTTAAAGCTGCAAATGAACGCGCAAGATAAATATGATAAATCTTTGTTGACCATCAGCTGGGAAACTGTTGTAAAATGAGAAAAGGCAAATGAATGTGCAGCAAATAAATAACCAAGATAGCAAAAGTGAAATCATAAAAAAGCAATACAAGCAAAAACTATAAAGTCGTTCAGAACGCGATCGTAAGACAACAGCTGAGTGGAGACAAAGGTATGCTCTATTTACCAGTTTATAAAGGCACAAATCAATACGGCATTATGAAGAGATCTATGTGAAGACAGGAGATGAGGTGGCACAGGAATGAAGATGAAATACGACAGTTACGAAGACAGAGTGACAAAGAACACTTACACAAAGAAGTGATAGCAAGATGTAAAACTGTTGAGCCAATTGTTGCGTTGACAAACGCTCTCGCTCCCATTCCGAGCAGCAGCCGCACAACATTTAGACGCATTCGGAGACATTCTGCTGACAGACGTCGATGGAAACAGATTCTCCCTGGTGTTTTCCGAGACGTAATTACAGGTATAGACAGTCGTGTGACGTCTTCGTGCCAGGAGGAGTTGAGTTCAGAGCATCGGGCAGCTTTTTAGGAGCTTCTACCTTCATTTGTCGACAACGGCAAGAAAGGCGGGGGGCGGGGGGGGGGCAACAAGCAGCAAAGGCCGAGTCCCAGAGTAAATCACAGTTTTTCAATGGGTGAGAATAATTGATTTAACATTTTAATGCAAAAAGTTTCCGTGTTGGTAACAGAATAACAATCTGGAGAGCAGCAGTCGCCTGTAGCAGAATACACAACTCCCATAAAGCCGCCTGAACGATGCTTTTACAACAGAGTGACCGCCAGAGGTGAAATCCATTTTACATGATTGCAGCACTTTTAGAGACTCCCGTGAATGGATCTGAAAATGTGCAGCGGTGAATGAGTCATACAACATTCAGATGCTCCCCCATCAGCCTGTAATGGAGGCACATTAGCAGAGTAGAAAGTTTGGCTAACAATCAACCTGCGACGGCGAAGCCTGCTGAACCTTCACACCACGCGCTGCATCCTTTCTCTCTGTAAGGCGCTGAATCGACAGAACGTTCTCTTTGACTTCCTGTTTTGACGTTGCAAACAGGAAGTCAAAACGACGGCTGGGACCCTCGAACCCTGGGTACCTTGAACAGAACCTGAACAGAAGCAGCTCTAATGATGGTTTCATGCACACTGGGGGGGGCTTGGAGCGCCAAGTCTGACCGGGAGATGACATCGGTTCTTTAGCCAGCTCAAGGACACCTGAAAATCAATGCTTGATGTAAATGCACAGTGGGAATTCACTTTAAAGCCAATAACATTAGGCTCAGCGCAGTGCAACGGGGGCCCACACGGCAACGTTATGTAAATCTGACCACATGACGGCTTCATTTAAATGGGGGCACGATAGATTATGCACGATAGCGGCCCATTTTGCCCCCTCGTGTTCATCTCCCCTTTCCGGTAAATAATTCAAACCATAATTCTCCGTATTAGCGGAAGGCTTTAAAAAAAATAAAAACATGCCGGCGCAG
Source organism: Brachionichthys hirsutus (assembly GCF_040956055.1). NCBI lineage: Eukaryota > Metazoa > Chordata > Actinopteri > Lophiiformes > Brachionichthyidae > Brachionichthys > Brachionichthys hirsutus. The sequence goes on from NC_090905.1 coordinate 12,329,726, forward strand.
ACTCAAGGCTGGATTTTATGCAGATGAAGACATTGGAGGGTTCACCATGCTGGCCGGAGGGCCCGTCACTCATCAATTTGTTTTCCATGAACGTAGGTAGGAGACTATTACCAGGAAATGTCCACATTCCTGTCATTCCATGCTTCCCCGTTTAATAGCAGAGCTCACATCAGAGAATGGAGAGCAGGAAGCTGATGATAAAAGCATCTAGGGATAAATAGGACTCCAAAGCCTCCTGTTTTTCCTCATAAGTGTTGTCCTGTTTTGATTTTAAATTCCACAGTCTCCTGGAGGGAGACACAACGCTCAGCGACTTACTGCTGGATCTGCAACAAAGTACAGATGACACAAGGATCAAATCAAGAGTGTCTCGGGAATGCGAGAATAAAAAAAAAACAAGCTTAAAGGAGGTCTTTAAATGATCCTAACAACTCCATCACACACCCAGCAGTGAGCATACTTCACAGCTCAGTGCTTTTTGCTGATTGTGGCCATGATATATAAAAAAGAAGAGGCTGCGCACGGCATCTCTGTAATTAAACCGCGGTCCCAGAGGTATGCTTGGAAGGCTATTCCAAGTGCAGGATTTCTATCAGGCAGGTAATTCCAGTTCACCCAAAGACTGGTCGGGGAATCGGCGAACGACACAGGGCTGCGTAAGCACGGAGCATTTGCTGCGACTGAGCGGCTTTAAATGACTCCTTAAGAGTAAAGTAGATGTGGGTCACGCTCTGAGGTGTGTCACGACGAAGATCTTCATATTTCATGTGCCAAACACACGAGGAGAGGAAAACCACGCGGACATCGAGTTATTGCAAAGCTTTTATTGAAGAAAGAAAAAGAACAACAGTCGACTACAAGCCCTCACCCAAAGACCAAGAACAAATCAGAAGCTTGAACAACAGAGCATCAACTCAGGTGAGTGTCACACCAACACCTTTATTCAGGCTTCACTGTGAAGACGCACGGTGAAGCCTGAATAGCCGCATCCTCTTTAGTTTGAGCGAGGCGATCCAAACCAGCAGTTGTCCTTAATACTGCTACGTCAAAGGCACTTGTACAAATAAACAGGACCGTGGACAAGACAAATACACGGAGCAAGTACGAAAACCATGAGGCTGAAACGACATGTTCCCAGAGAGATGTGTGACGCTCACCGACGTTCCGCCCTGCGTTCATGGACCAGACCTGCCACACTGTGAATAAAACGTGCTAATAATCCAGTGATAGCAAGATTTAAAAACATGTCCTTTAAAAACTGTAAAAGTCAAGAAATGATACAAATCAGTACTCGTATAATATTTTACCGTTTGCTTGCAGGCTTTAATTGAAAACGGCCCTTTTATCTGCAACAGCATTCAGTCAGTGTCAGTGGATTAGTGGCGGCAGGAGAAAGCACGGCCGAATATCTGGCTAGAATAATCAAAAGCCGGTTCTCTGCTATCTGCTGTAATGTGGTGGCTTTCCCAGAACCAACCAAAACAGCATCGCTGCAGGACGCTAAAGTGCTCTGAGGCGAGGGAGATCATTCTCTGTTGGTTCAGAACTTTACGCGATGCACATTACTCCCAGTCACGTGATCCAATGCTGATTTAAAACTATCGAGACGTGCAGCTTTAAATGAACCTCATATCTCATGTGTTGATTTGAAGGTCAAAGGTCAGGAATAATTCACCAGACAGACCGTAGACGTTTTCCTGTCTCCATGTACCGTTACCAGCTGGCCTGACCGACACTCAAAATGGAAACCTTTTGTTATCAACTACTCACAATACCCTTTCATTTTTTGTCAAACTGCTGCTGTTGTGCTGATTTAAGTCACTTTTACACCACCTCTTAATGTGTCTGCGATTGGCTCGTCACGACCCAGGATGGAGTCAGATCTGTCTGAGCAGGACCAGATGGATCTGCCACAGCAAATTAAACACGAGCTGGCAGACTGCTCTGGTTTCTAGTTACATAAAAGCAAGTTTGATTGCTCGCTGCACATTCACTAAAGCTGAGGCAGAGCGCAGGAAACTGCTGTGGAAAGCAGACAGGAGGTTTGAATAGATGCGGCTGTTTGCAGGTCATTATTACGAAGCTGTTCCTCACAGTCAACCGAGTGAAACACTGCACTAGAATGAATCAGCTGTTTATTGGCTGAGCCTGAAAGGACAGCTACCGTACGCCAAAGTCCAGACATGAAATAATGAATAGAAATACTGTCTGGAAGCAGAGACAAAAACATATTTTAATGTTTTTAAGCCTGCAGCTTGGCATTTTTTTAAAAGGATGAGTAATTGCTAGAATAATACAAATTCAAAATGTATTATTTTTGAGGGATGCACCGTCTGTCCTGTCGTCTGGTTTCTTTGACGGACAGAAGAATGTTAACATTGATGGAGAAAAAAATCATTTTAATATGATGTTTTTTTTTTATTTAAAATTGTTCATCATCTACAGATTTGTCTACTTTTATGTAGAAAATGAGTTTGGCAAAGTGATTAATGTCTTATTACTATTCATTATTCACAGGCTTATTAGCACAGTCATTCACAATGTGTTACGCTGGTCTGACGTAACCTTATTGATTGATGCAAATATAGCGTATAGACTAGAGTGGTTGATATGAAAGTCCACTTCTCGATGTGTCTTTGAATAGCAGAATGATTACGGTCCCCACATGATTGTGAAACTTCCACTATCCAGTCGCATGGATAGTTGAATAAAACAGCATTCATTTAAAAGCACCCCGTGGAGTTCTTATGTAAATAAACTGAACATTTGTTTACACGAATTCCTTCCTCATGAATTATTAGTGACACTGATTGTCTGCACATTCAGAATCCTGCTTTGTTTGCATCTCTATTTGTCATCTTGTAATCTTGAATGCTTTCAGAGGCTCATGTCGTGATCTCATGGACATCCCCTGCGCTGAGTGACGCCTGCAGCCATGAACAAGACGATGAGACTACGGGCCTTGAAAGCATCACAAGCCCTCCATACACAGACACAGAAGATCGGTGTTCAAGCTATAGAGAGTTTTAGTCACTGCTACTCTGTAGTCCCTTGATTAGCTTTCAGGTAGCCATGAAGACGTTCTTAGAAAGTGTCCTCTGGGCCAGGGACGACCTGAATCACGCATGCAAGCTCCATTTGAAATCGGGGTTTAACAAAAACTCCACAGGTTACCTTTAACTTGCCATCACCATCACCTTTTATAAGTATGTTTCTCTAGTAATCATATTTAAGTAAAAAAAAAAAAACAGACAAATAACTTCTGGATGGAATAAGTAATACAATAATTTTGGGTAAACTCTCACGGTCCCTTTTTAGCCCGTCATCTTTTAACAAACAGTGAATACAAGAGAGACAATGGTACAATCAATACTGACAAACAGCTCAGTGAAACAGTCCCGCAGTACCAACCGCACAGGCTTTGATTAAAGGACCATTATAAGGACACTTATGTTTGAATCTGTACAGGTAAAATATTTCCTTAATCATAGAAAATTCTTATAAAGTGTCGATGCAATTAATATTTAAAATTGCATAGCCATCTCAAATCCCGTATTACTACCCGACTGCTCGCGCTGCAGTCGCTATTCTGATCTAGGAGTGGGAAAACCTGCACATTTGCTGCTCAAACTCTGTAAGGAATCTCTCTGCGGGGGGGGGGGGGGGGGCTTCTGGAAGAATGGAAAGACACGACTGAACTGCTGAGTCCGACAGCCGGTGATTTACGGCTTTAGGTCAGCCGTAGATCACCGGAAAAATAAAAGATCTGTTTTAAAGTACATTGTCTTCAGCAGCCGTCTGTTGTTTTGCTTCCTGTGACTTTTATTGTATCCGCTACACGTACACGGTGAACACGCAGTTTAAGGTCAACTCTTTGGTGCTCAGTCAGGCAGCGCTGTTTTCATTTATGAGCTTCAGTGTCGGCCTGTTTTGTTGGAGTCTCCATGGACACTCCACTTTAGATCACAATAAGATGTCAGCTTGAATTTATGTTTCTTGCATAAACCTGCAGAGCATCTTGTCTAGAAGGCGCCTCATTAAAATGATTATAATATATGCTAATAGCATCGATATACGCTGAAACTGGTAACTGGTGGATTGGAGTAATTTTAGCATTTAGCATTAGCAACAGTTTGACGGGGGGACAAGGTCGTATTTGTTCGAGTGCAAAATAAGAAAAGTGATGCCAGTTTATTATCTGGATGGTCAATGTAAGGCCACAGCTTAAGCTAATTTAGTATAAATACTGGACATAGACTGGACAAGACATAAGTGCACTACGTGTGTGTGTGCGGGGGGGGGGGGGGGGGGGGAGTTAACTTGGCCAAGCGCCGCTCATAAACCCATAAAAATACAAATACAAGTACAAAATGCTAATTAGTGAGCTTTATGGATACAGTTCGGTGGATTTCTTCTCGCTTCGGACAAAGCCAGGCTATCTGTTTTATGATATGCTAATATCTCTGCCTGCTGACTGCAGCTTCATGTTTAGCATAAACACATAAAAGCCATTAGGCTCTCATCTGAAGTTTGGCAAGACAAAAACAAAGCACACTGAAACACCCTTCTGTTGGGATTGTACCGCGGTGGTGATGCATGTGCGCAGGTGGACACGTGATGTCATTTCCTTTAACTGAATGTGAATATAGTGTATGAGGAAAAGGTTGAAGGCAAGGTTCTGTGGATCTGAACGTTTGCAAGACAAAGGAAGAGCAAGACAAAAGGAAAGAGCGAGCGAGCGTTCGATTATCACAGTGGAGGTGACCGGGTGGCGGGCCGCTCAGAGGTCAGTGGTCGCCTTGGCGGTGAGCGCCTGGATGCGGCTGGTGTTACAGTTTTTGCAGAGGACATGTCCGTCTAGAGGGTAGCAGCCCTGGTTGTCCCCCTCAGAGAGCAGAGAGCCACAGTCCTGCAGGACACAGACACTCTGTTAGGCTGCAAGCACAACAGCACCAGAATACAGGCACAGAACCAAGGCCGAAGAATCGCCACCACGTACGGATGAGCGACCGTTAAGCTCTACGAGAACAACAGCGACGTTGGTCGGCTTCAGCTCCTGGACCGGTGCCACCAGCATTCTTATATTTGTATACACGAGGTCACATTTTTGTCTCATTTTCGTTTTTAATTGTGAATAAACAAATGTTAGCACGCTGACAAACGGAATGAAAAGGACGAATCGGGGGGGGGTCACGTCTTCTATTACAGTCCCAGACATGAAGTTCTGGAGATCTACCCCTCGGCGAGCGATAGATGCCGGCTTTGTGTCGAGCGGTGCTTTGCTAGAAGTTGCAGACGTCTACTCTCTGTTAACAAGGCCTGTCAGGATCCAGAGGACATCACAGCCTTCAGACTGACACCGCCCAGAACATACTGCCCATCAGACTGTGCAGAGCATCTGTGAAAAACGGAACCTTCATCATCATCAGTGAAGGTAAGTCACGCTGATGCTATCGTTAGACAACAACACGGCGCACTAGGTTTGATTCATTCTGGCAGTCCTTGCTGTAACTGTGGTTACACAGGTTTACGGCAAAGTTTCACAATAAAAGCCTGTTCAGAAATGAAGGTTTTCTGAGTAATGAAATGCTGGAGGGCTTTTCATGTTGAACAGATACAGGAAGCATTGACTTTGCATGAGCTGTGTAACGCACTAAAGCAAACTGAGCGTATCAGGAGTGGATTAAACTCAGCTTTGGTACTAAAATATGAACATATATCAAGTACATTTGGTTGAGAGTACAACTACAAGATCTTTAGGCTGGCTTTAAACCACATGGACGCACTCAGAACTACAGCTCCATTTTCTCGTGTCTCCGTGGTGACAGAATTCTCCGGTTGTCGAGCTTTGACCTTTATGTTTGCCGAACGCTCTGTGACGACACGACACGTTACTTCTCTTTGAGGAGGACACATTATGTCTCAGCACAGATTGGGTTACAATGCAAGTCCATGAACTTTGCAGACGGAAGGTAGAAAGCCATTTCCAGGACGTGTAACGTCATAACCTGATGACGGCCACCCGGAACAGCGGAAGCTGGAATGTGCCGTCCACTAATCTAAGAGCTGAAGACACGAAACACACAGAAGACGTACCTCACAGCGGTAACACTTCACGTGGAAGTCACGGTCCAAGGCCACGATGCGAACGGTCTCCTCCTGGCCCGGAGCTGGCATGATGGGCTCAGAGCACACGCAGCAGCGAGGAGCAAACTTCCTATGAAGGAGAGCGAGAAACAACTCAACGACGAGAGCTAGACTTTGTTCGGTAACTTCAAAGAAGCATTCGTTTAGCAGAAGAGCTGAAAACGCAACACGGACATGTTCTGGCTGAAGTGTCAGCAAATCGTTGCTTATTAACACTTTCAGCAGACAGAACAACAATAGCATTCAACTGAATTGCATTTCCATCCTCCTGACAAATAAATAAGTAAATAATCCCTCTCTATTTAGCTTTAGCTTGATGTTGACCAGCAGACGTTTGAGCCTCAAATTTCTATCAAAAATGTCCTAAAATCTCTCTAGAGTTGTTTTAAAACGTGTCTGATCTGCTTATTTCTTTAGCGCACTAATATTTGTTGTTGTAGGGACATTAGCTTACTTATTATTAGCTTATTATGAGTTGAACATGGTGAGGCCTAAGACATCTTGCACCAACTGTGGAGCCGAGGGCTTGAGTCATGCTAATAAAAGTAAGGAGTTTCTAGGAATGAATGAAATTTTTTTTGTTTACAAACAAGTTGCAGATCAGTAAATGAAAGAAATGTGGAGCAATTTTAAGGTGACAGTAACTCTTCATTTACTCTGCTAAATGCTCCATTATGTTCACCAGCAAGATGCTTCATTTGACTGCAGTTTGGTAGTTAAAGCTGCACGCCATTTAAAAGAAAAAAGAAAAGCTCATGGTAAACAAGACGGAGAGTCGAGGCACACAGCAAAACTTAAACCTTGTCTAACTGTCTCGGTTTGTTACTGCAAGCACAAGTTCAATGAAGACATAACAAGCCACGAGCTGCCTACTTGTGAAAGTCCTCGATGCAGTGGATGTGGTTGGAAGCGTCCACGGTGAAAGGGATGCCGTCCAGGCTGCGGTGGCACACCACGCAGGTGAAGCAGTGAGGGTGGTAGGCTTTGCCTGTAGCCCGCAGGATCCGCTCCATGATGGGCTTGCTGCAGATGGTGCAGGTCTCCAGGGTGTTCTGCAGACACACACACAAAACAACAGACACCCACATGATTACACAACCAACCCGATGAACAATTAGCTCTTGTCTGCAAACAAATTTTAACCGGGGGGGGGGGGGGGGGGGGGGGCTTGGCAGCAAATAAATTGAGAACCTTTGGATCGTCCGTCCTCAGATCCCTCCGATGCTGAAGGAATCTGATTAGCACTCCTCCCGATACACAAACAGTCATTTTTCAGCCGCCTTCATCTTCTCTCCATCCTCCCATATGCAAAAGTGTTAGCAGTAAATATTTCCACTTTGTGATGACTGCAGGTTTTCTGCAGCCAGGCGACTCAGCAAGCGGCCCACAGGGTGGGGGTGGGGGTGGGGGGGACGTGGCAGCCGCTTGCCTCTGACTTATCCGTGGCATCTCTCTTCTTAATATCAGCCAGGATATGCCATTTGTTATTTCAATATTTCATAAATAATGACGGACTCTCTAAACAGCAATGCAATTATAGGGGAGGGATACATCATGTAGGGTGAGGTGATCAATGTGCGGTCTGATGGGCCCGGCTGCTTCTCATTCAGGCATTTCCTGGATCTCTCTGTCTCTGTTCTCCCCTTTTTACTATGCTTGGCTGGGCTAATGAGTTCACGCTTCAGCCGTTCCCATTGGCTCCCGCTGCAGTAACAAGCTGCCTCAGTGTTTCCAAACACAGCTCGAGGTGTGTAGCAACACTGCGCCGCGTCATCGGCTGCCTCCCAGACACGCCGCCGGGCCCGGCCGTTTAAAGTGACACTTCTGTGACCGTTCAGCCGAGGTAAGCTCCCGACCCATCCCCCTGTCCAGCTGCGGAGCACACGCCTTGGCGTTCAGAGTCTATATGCAAAGCAGCCTCACGGGATGAGGATCCTCTGAAACCGCGGTGTAAAAATGTTCCTGACATGATTCGCTGAGCTGCCTGACTTCTGCTCGTAAGGCCTCCTCATGACACGGCCATGTGTCACTGGAGGGTAAGAGGGCATGAGATGAGAGCCGCTGAAGTACGACTCCAGGCTGGAAAGAAGCGGCTTGAAAAATGGCCATTTCTTCAAAACACTCCTGGAGAGGCCTCTTTTTTTTTTCTTCTTCTTCTTCTTTCATGAAAAGCTGTGCATGCAGACACACTCTGCATTCTTATTTGTCTTTTCCTCCCTTCAAGTTAGAGTAGAAATAAACAGATGTCCCAGGGCAACATTTGTTTGTAAACAATGTCCATATTGCAGTCCTGGAATGAAGCCTTTAATGAGCTCTCTGTACCGAACCCTTGAGGTTTGCCTCGCACACACGGGGAGAGAGAGGTAGAGAGGGAGAGAGAGAGAGAGTGTATTTTCAACCTGAGAGAGATACCAGGGCCAAACAGCTAAACATCCTCGACTCTTGCTCATCTGTCTGCGTTTCCACTTGCTTCTTCTCATCTGCCCTTCATGTGGGAATACCTTGCCCTTGTTTAGCTTAACTGGAGCACATGATTTCACAGCACACAGTTCCTCCGGGCCGCTGTAATGAGTACAGTACTCAAAAGACAAAATTTTCTCTCTTCCTCTCAGATGGTGCGATTCTATGACCTCAATTCATTCATTCTCCTCCGCCGCTGTTGTCTTTTATTCTCCCGTTGACTCCTTTTATCTGGCATTAGGTAACATTTATCAGGTCGGTGACACAAATGCGTGTTTGATGTCAATGCAAAGACTTTGCGTGAGCTTTGCTCTAGATTTTGGGTTCAACCTCCACAGATGGTTGGGTGGAATTCTGCAGAAATCACTTTGGTGCCCTCTGTGTCCAGGTTCTTTGCAGTTTGCCACTAGAGGGCTGTATACGTCTGCAGATGTCCGGGTTTCACTTTCCCCCTGACAAAACATGATGTATTCAAGCATATGTATTCTCTTTTTTTTCCCTCCTCTCCCTCATACATTTCTCTAAGTGTTTGCCCAGAAGGCTAAACAAATGTCTAGGCAGATGAGGTAAAGAGAATTTAGGTCAGACAGCCTCTTGCTGAACTGAGGGGTGAGTGGAGTGTGTTCAACTCAATTGTGGCCCCTGCTTCTCATTGCAACTCGTTTTCTTTTGCTCCAAAGCGCCATCGCGGCCTCACACCAAACACACACCGATGGCCACGCAGTCCGGCTCAGCTTCCCACTACTCCGCTAACAACGTTTGACACAGCTGTCCGATGAAATGAGGAGCGTGATGGCAAACAAAGCATGTAGCTGGGAGCCGAGCGCTTCCCTGCTCCGCTCTGGGCGCGAGGCCTCATCTGAGCTCATCCCTAAAGTAAAGCATCTGCTGGTTTGTTACTTTATTGCATCAAACGACACTTAACAGGTACACTGTCACGAAATTACAGTGCAGGAAATAGAATAGAGGAGCTATTCCTAGGTGTATTCGTTAAGCTTTAGAGCAGACGGACCCAAACTAGAGTAATAACATAACTATTATACCATTATCCTTTATCATCATGTCATTATCACAATGCAATGAATTGTGTTTAAACACTGCTGCCCAACTTTATACACCGCTTCACACGCTCAGGGGTCAAGCAATCACACCCAATGATTAGAGGAAATTCAGCTGGTTTACACTTTCCCATGTGAAATAAATGTTTCCAGTTTCAGGATGAAAAGAGTAGATCTCTGAAATCTGCTGTGACGCGCTGTTAAACTAAGATGTTCACCGTCTCTGACCATTTCAACATACATTTTTACACCTATCTGCTCGGGTTTAAAACATTTTTTTTTAATGTGGCCTTGTTGGGCTGACAGCAGCCGTAATTTCAATGAGACGGCATGCGATTTATGACCCGGCAGGCTGGACTCAACCCGGGCCAGATTACAGAGGATGTGGTTCTGTGTGTGAGCGTGTGTGTGTGTGTGTGTGTCCAGGCCTTTGCAGAATGCGGCGGTCAGTTCCAGGCCATGCTGCGTGAGAGTTAGCGGCACCGTACTGGGGCGAGCTCAAACAAGAGTCGGTTTGAAAGACGGGCCTGAGCGTGCTGGTGCAATGAATGAGACTTGATTTTGAACTATGAGTCAAATCCCTCGTCCTTCCTGAGGGAAAGCGTCTTCTGACTTAATGGACGTCGACAAGCAGCCTCGCTCACTTTCACTGCCTGGCGTGGTTCAATCAAACAGGACAAAGACATTAACTTAACAGAATACATAGAATTATCTGCTCATGAAATGCTATGTAATTAGATAAGCAAGAAGGAAGCGGACATACATACTACTACTTTAAGGAACTATGATTCATAGTGTGGTGACGTTCGACAGAGACTGTGAGAATCCGTAATCCAACACCACAAACTACGGCTTTAGGGAAACGGAAACATGGAACTGTTTGTAACACGCACACAAAGTCCGTTATGCAGCTGCCAGATTTGGAATAATTGTTTGCAAGAAAAGAAGGTTTGGACAGAGCACACGTCAGGACGATCCAGATGCTACAGAACCGCGATGTCACCGAGCCGTAGTGTAGTTCCTGGAGGGCCCGAGGTATTCCAGACTCAGAATTGGTTATACCTGGGGCGAGCATCAAAACTAGACAAAGGACTTTTTAAATGGAGCTATACCTTTTTCTTCCTGCTTACTTCATGCTTTGGTAAATGTGAATGTTCCCGACAGATGCAGCAGTGGTGTTAATCTTTGCACTCAACCTGCAGATATTTCCAGAAATAATGCAATATTTAAAGAGATACTACCTCTGATGGTAGTATTCATGTAATACTGCATGAAACATTCCATCTTTGAAATGAAGCGAATGACCCTCTGACGAGTTAAGAACCATCTCGACCGTCACTAACTCTCAGCTGACTCGGTTCCACCCCCTCTGGACATGCATATTTAAAAAGCAGAACTGCCCCCTCATGCCAACGCTTCTGATTGTGGATTCACTAAACGCAATCAGCAATATTTCTATTTTAGTGAGACACTTTGAGTTGGTTGAGTCCTCCGACACAGTCAGACAGGATTAGGGTTAAAACAAACAAACCTTCTTTCACTAGATCTCCGAGGTATCGTCCCTCCCCCACGCCCATCTCAGCCCAACTTGATCGCATCTCTGGTCCTTGATATCAAAGTTAACTTTGATTTTACACACCAGCGATTGCTTTCCAGTGATGCCCCCCCCCCCCCCATACCCTGGCTCTGTCCATCTGTCAGAGCAGCCCAGAAGCATCAGGACAACGGCGCAGGCATATGAAGATATATTAACATGACTTGACTCCTTTACAAAATCCTGTCATTCATCTGTGCGTTATGTAAATCACCCACTCGTATCCTTTTGCAGCCTGGATGCAGATGACTGAGGTGTGTGTATGTGTGTGTGTGTGCTGTGCTTTTGTGTGGGAGTGAGCTTGTCACGCAGTGGAAAGTGATTCTTCTAATGGTTAGGGTTAAATCAGAGGATCAGTGACCTCAAATCATTGTCTGAGTTTGTAACACTCTCCTCTGCGTGCTTGCCAGTCGGTCGGGAGGGCCGCACTGAGGTTTCGGTGTCTCTGACCTGAAACGGCCGAGCTTCCTCTAACCTGCGATGCTCAGCTCAGTCTGTCTGCCAGCGTAATAAATTCTCACTGGGTTATGGATGACCAGAGTGTGTAGGAATGGGGTGGCATCCTGCCAGGGCCTCCCATCATGATTTTTTCTCCTTTAAATTTATATCTCTGCCTAAAAGCTTTACGAGCAGCTTCAGCCCTGTGATACTTTTCATCAGCACTTGCGCCGCCGGTGCTGGGCTCCCTTCGTTCTACTGGAGAACACAACTTTTTACAAAGTAAGAAGAACTGTAAATGTCAGAATAAATTTGAATATTCATGCATTCCATTACACTCAGCAGAGCAGCTTTATTTGTTCACGCGTTTCCGCGTTCTCCACGTGACAATATCAGGCTGCGGCCGACATGAAGGGACAGGGCAGAGACGCAGATGATGCCAGCTCAGGCCTTACTTTCTAGAATAATAGGTGGCACTTGGGGCCGGATGGCTCTCTCACGCTCAGGCGAAGTGCCCCCCCCCCCCCCCCCCCCACCACCCCGTCTGCCTCTCTGCCTTAAATTCAGCTCCGCAGCAGAATGTGACCCCTCTGGACTCTGGGCAATGTCTCCTGCTCTGGTTACAGAGAGGAACTGACAAAGACCCCGGCAGTAGTTCTCCCATGCCATGAGTTAGAGTGACATCGTGGTGGGTCAGCACTGGGTCGTAGATATTCTCCTGCTCGCTGCTGGGTGGAGGGAATATATGCTAAGAGAACATCCATGAGGAAGGATTAGGAAGCTCAGTGTTTGCAATCACTCTCTCCTCTCTTGTCCAAACAGTGCACTCTAATAATAACACCCGTGCTTTCATTGACTTATTTGCAATGCAACAGGACAGCTGGCTCTCCTGCAGCGCAGAGAGTAGCAGGAAATAATGACCTGCTTGAGTTTAGTGGGCTCACACTCACTGTACAGCACAATTACACACACGTATATAATTGTCTTGGCAAGTCTGGAGACGTACTAAGATGTGAAATCCTATTCATGCAAGTGGTATCTAATTGGCTCACTCCTTTGAGGAATTAGACCGAGTTAATCACGTCTGAATATACAGAACTCAATTAGAACTCTGCAAGCTAATGCAGACGGCCATGAATATTTGATGACGAAGTCGGAAGAAAGCCAAACCACTCCGTTCATGAGTGTACCTCCGCTGCCGCCGAAACCAGGGCTGGTGTTTACCTTCCATCGACTAAGTCTCCCAGCGTGAGCTGCAGACGTGCGGATCAGCAGACTGCGATCTGCAGCACCGAAAAGACAAGCTTAAGGGGCCCTGAATGCATCGCATCACCTCTGGACGTGACTACCTGGATACCCATGCCAGAGCGGCGAGGCGTGCGAGTGGTTTGCAGTCACTTCAAAGCAGAGCTGTCGTCCTGTCAGCATGACAAACTTTCTGTCTGTGCTGTTTGTCTCAGAGTGAAAGGATGCGAGGGGAGAGACCAGGATGCATCGTATCGCATCCCCTTCTCAATGACAACAGGGGCTGTGGGGAAGTTCTTGGGGATAGCCCAATGTTAGGTCGGAGATTAGTTTCGCATGAGGGTGGAGGACATCCATCACCGGGAGCACCAACACAGACGCCACCATGCCTGTCCCCTCGGGGGCGGGGGGGGGCTGTGTATCAGTATGGTGCATTTGAACTCCACAAATCAATAACCAAAACACTACCTTAATAAGGGTTTCCTTAATACATGAATTAATATTTTATATTTAAAATACCCATTGGTTGATTTTAATGTACTGAATACCGGTATTTGTTCATGTCTTTCGTTTTTGCTTGTGCAAATCAAATTTCACAAAGAAGTGCCAAAGAAGTGCTACTTATTTGTGTTTTTCTTCTTTATGATGCATTAATTGACTAATGCGACTTATACTCCGGAGCGTCGTATAATCCGGTAAACACGGTAAATTGCTTTCAGTTATTTTATATGGGAAACATTGATTTGACATACGAGTGATTTGAGCTCAGAGTTTGGTACAGGAACGAATGATACTCGTATGTCAAGGTATTACTGTATTTGCTAACCGATTCGATTTTATGTGTAAATTGAGCCCCACAAAAAAGGGTTTTATTTTCAATAATTTATTTCCCAATGAAGTGAATCTGCTCAACAAATGAAACAAGCCAGGCCGATTTTAAGCTGTAAAATCGCGTACTATGAATGGACGACCAGTAAGAACGACATCTTTCCAAGACAGACAAACAGAGTAAAAACTCATCAGTGTTTCCTGGTGACCGGCAGGTCACGGCTGCTCACCGTACCTCTTCCTTTAGAATGGAGAATAGAAGAATGGAAAATCTTTTGGAGATTGTAGCCAATAAGACCCATTTATGTAAAATAACAGCGCCACAGTACAACACCAGATAATGAATGTAATTACACTGAAGCAACTTGGCGTCCGTGACCTTGATGGTCGCCGAAACGCAGTCAAAAGAAGCCGAAATAGATTGAGGTTTTTTTTAAAAGGTTTTTGTGTGGGCAAATCCCTATCTTTTTATTACTGCTCTTTCAATATACTACTCCTGGTGTGACCTTGTGTTTCTTACATCAGTCTCATTACAGTACTCTTAAACTGGCTACACTTTGGATGATCTATATTCATAGGAAGTGGTAGTAGTGGGAATCTGAAGCGTAACATTTTGAATGGTTCAGTTTACCAGCACAAAACCTAACGCAAAGGACAAGTTGTCATTTTAAAGTAAATTAATTACCCAAGTGAGAAACAGGAATGCTGTAGAAATGTATGAGCTCAAATATGTATGGCACAAGAACGGACTTAAATATAGTACACATGAAATCGTGTGTAGGCAATTAGCCTCCGTGACACCCAATCCCATGGCTGAACCGCTACACAAACCAGAAGGGCTAGAAGATGCTCTGTTTGCTCCGAGCGCTGCTAAACCAACACAACCTTGAGGTTAAAAACAGATTTCAATGGACAGGACACATTAAACATTCTTTTCACATCAGATCATAATTTCAAATGGATGAAGTGACTTTAAAAATAATTTAAAACACGTATGTTTGAACTCTAGAGAAGGTACGATGACGGACGGAGCTCCATGAATGCATTTGCACTGAAATGTCAGAAAAGCAAAAGACAAACAAAATCATGTAATTCCAATAAAACAAATAATAGAGAATAAGCTACAGAGTCAGTAATAATCACAGCTGCAATCAGGGGTGGGGTGGGGGGGTTACGTGAAGGCGACTGTTCACGGTGCCAGCTTTCAAACACAAGGGCAGCGCGGTAGAATTTACAGGGTGCAGCTTGTTGCCTGAAGCCGCTCATTCATCAGCTTGCTGTGGCTGCTACGGACAGTTCCATTATCTCCTTGCAAAATTTTAACAAATGATCCCAGTCAGCGCAAACGTGAATTACAAATACATTGCACTTCCTGTGATTACTTCACAATAAAAGTCCGCCTGAACTGGAGAACAGTTCCTAACAGAATTAGTGGCACATCCTTGCTACGGAGTAAAATAAAATAGAGTACAAAAATCACAGTAATACTGTGTTACATAAAGCACCATGAATATCTCTCACGAGTTCAAGTGCCACAACTGGATTTGCTTCATTAGGATTTTAAGAAGTGCCATGTGTAACGATAGAAAGCTGTCGAAATAAAAATGAACAAAAATATAAATGGAGCTCTTACAAATAACAAAATACCACACAGCTGCACGTACTCGGAACAACTGACTGTGTAGCTTGTGTGTTCACATACAAGAAGAACTACTGGCTTTTCAAATTAGAGCAATTTCCTACTTAATGTATAACATCCAGGTACTCGGTCAGCGGTGTCTGAAATACAAGATGCAACGTCAACTTCCTGCACCTTCATGTGAATTAACCGCAACAAAAGTTAAAAAATATGTGACTATCTGTAAAGTCCTGGTCTCAACCAACAAGCCCCCAGTCCTCAAGTTTTAAAAACGTCATCATAGATCTAGTTACATAATTTGACCTCCAATTATGAGAAACCCAGTCAAGGAACATTTTGTAATATCATCCAACCCCAACAGGTTGTTCTCCTATTTGTGAATTTCAAGTTGCTCTGTGATTAATTTGTTCCAGTCTGCAGAAAACACCGAGTCAGCAGTAGTTTGAATCTACTGGAAAATATTTCACATGCAGGGGGCTTTCTTGGAAAACACAAAGTGGTAATAAAATTCAAACCTACTATCTCACAGTAGCGATGATGGAAAGCCTGCTGGCTGGTGTTTGCAAACACACCCGTACTTAAAGTCTTATGTGTGGAAAAACGGGGGAAAGCTGTGGGACACCTCAGATAGAAAAAAAAAGCAGAACAACTGCAACACAACGTTGTTATGTTAACGAGATTAGGAAACGCTCCATGCAAAACAAGACACTAATGGAACATCTGTAGAGTTTATCAGCATCAAGTGGGCAAAGAATAGTCCTCTGAGGAGACGGGCTAAACAGAGGGTAAATACGGCGCTGCAGATTTGTGGGATAGTCGTGTGATTGTTTTGTCAGAGATAGCTGGTGGTAAAATCAGAAAATAGACTAAAAAGAATTGGATGGCCGCTAGACACAAATCACCCAGTGGAAAAGATAGAGCTTGCTAATCGAGTGCTGGTATTCATCCCCAGAATATGTAAAGTCTAAAGAGCATCCAAACAGCAGTCAGGTCAGCTGTGAGAGTGGGCTCAATCCCCTCATTTAACTCCAGGTAAGACAGCAACAAAGTGTCCGTCTCAAAATGTATGTAAGGTCAGGTAAGGTCAATCACATAATTTTCATGAACTGAACTTTTAAGAGCAGTTTAAATCTAACTTTTACACACTCATTTGCCCCAGCTCTTCTTCAAGATGCAAAACAAGGGGAATGATTTGCTTCTCATACAATGTGACGCTTTATAGAGGGAGCGCAGTCTGAAAATATATTATCAAAAATTCACAGTGTGTCATTAATGCTCATTTGCTCCTAGACATTCCTAGACTAACTGACTTGGAGGCTATCTTGAAGTTTCCCTATTCCTCTCTGGGATATGACATTTCTCTTCAGAGACTCGGCTCTCGCAGTCATTCTTTAATCGCACAGAGGCGTATGACCCTGAGGATGGGAATAAAAGAATAAGAAATTACTTTCATTAAG
The DNA here is from genome assembly GCF_040956055.1 of Brachionichthys hirsutus. Taxonomy (NCBI): domain Eukaryota; kingdom Metazoa; phylum Chordata; class Actinopteri; order Lophiiformes; family Brachionichthyidae; genus Brachionichthys; species Brachionichthys hirsutus. The sequence goes on from NC_090905.1 coordinate 12,346,592, forward strand.
AAATTCAGATTTCAACATCCTTTTGATCTTGTGCCAGAAGAACATTTATGCTGATGAAATGCATAAATAAAGTTCTTAAATTATCCCGCTCTTCTGTAGCGCATGTATCAGAGTTGGAGAACTTCCAGACAAGACAACTACAATCACAGTGAGTGCCTGTGAAAAGAGATGAATTAAGAGACGGCCTGCCGCTGATTTAAATGTCATGCAGGTCAACTTTGAGATTTTAGTAAGGTAAATAATCCCGCCATTTCCTGCAAGTGAAGTGATGGACAGTGCTGGTCGGAAGAATCAGCGACATCAGGGCCAATTCCTGGAGGAGAATTCATTAGAAATATGAATGATGTTTTCAAAACGCATCAACAGTGCCCAGCATAAAAGGAAGGTGGCAACTTAATTCCTAAAAACATTATAAAAGCTGTACAGTGACGATGTGACCTACTCCATATGTCTTTTGTGTTTTAACCGTTAAAAGCCAGCGTGACGATCGAGTGAGTCAGGACAGTCTGCATTGGTCTGGATCAAGACAACCATTGGTTGAGGTAGAGAAACTGCAGAGCTTTATTCCACGTGCCGGAACAGAACCATAAAACATCGCTGATTTAGCATGGCACCCTGTTACATTTCTATGAGAGTATAATTCTCATATAATTCTGCCCCACAATGAGCACGTAACAAACCTCGTAGCAACTTAGCTGCCGTCGGTTCAGAAAGGCATTCGGGGGGCTTATTTGAGGTGCTTTATTAGTAGAGGCAAACGTAGCCTCTGCCTGACTAAAGCAGAGATGAGCTTAAGCTAGCTCGCACTTCTGAAAACAAGAACACCTACGTAATAATCAGAGCGAGATGGTGGGAGTTGAGACAAAAAAAAAAGTTACTTACAATGTAACAAGGCTCGCAGTACGCCTTCTTCTCCACGGCAAAGAACGGCTTGCCACGCAGCTTGGTGCTGCAGGTCATGCAGACGAAGCAGTCGACATGGAAGACCTGGTCCATGGCAGTGCATCCGGTTCCCTCACCAACTACGTTCTCTCCACAGCTGGCACAGCGCCCTGGGGAGAGGAAGACGAGAAGAGGCTGAAGGCGCATTCGCTGGAAATCCACACATATTTAAGGTCAGACAAAGTCCATCAGGAAAGCAGCACGCCATTTCACTGAAAGAGATTCGCACGACGCTCAGAAGTAGTGTTGCACCGGCAGACGTTCCGGTAATGGTGAATAGTTTCAGCTGGAAGGAAGCATCCGAGCGGCTTCAGTGAACCCCTCTTTATGTCTCGAAATTATCCAGATCAAAAGAAAACAGTATGACTAAAATAGCCGTACATATTACACTTATTGCTTAAACATTACTTAGTATAATGCAAATTAATAACTGAGTAACCTTTTGCTAATAAAGTAATATGTGTTAGTATATTAAGCATGCACTGAAGAACGTATTACAGTAACTGTTCCATCTGACAAGCTGCTGGCGTGACGCTGCTGCTCGGATCAATAGGTTGAGCCGGGCTTCAATTCACCTTCTTCCCAAACATTTCAAGCTTTCTCTATAAATGCTTTCATTCCTGATGTGAGAAGTGCCTAATCTTCAGTTCTATTTCAAACTCCGGATAAGGAAAGATTAAATGGGACAATTATGCGACATTAAAGAAACCATACACATCACCAAAAAGTGACATGGATGACATCTATTTAAAAAAAATATATATATATATATATATCAGGCTTTAAATGATAAAAAAGAAAAACTTTAGAAGTACAATCAACTCTTTGTAACAGGGGCACAAGTGGCCTGATATTATTGCGGCAGAGAGAGCCTGATTGCGTTTTGCGGGACATGGCATTTGGATATCTTTAATTGAGTTGGAGATATCATTAATTGAGTTTAAGATGTCCTCGACTCAATGCTAGTTATCTTCAACCCAATTAATAACACTGTCAATTTAATTACTGGTATCTTACAATAAGAGGGTTTAAAGAGATATCTCAGAATGCTTTCTTTTTGACACATCTGAGGACCGATGCAATCTCTCAAAGGAAAGCATGATACAGTATATTTAATTAATTCAATTTGAGTTGTATAGAGGATTTGGGTTTTATTTTGTGCTTCATCTTAAGTGTGATTTGGGTGATGATTGACATTCTATGCTCTGAATGGAACAGTTCAAGCACGCTACAGACGGCGGAGAGGCTTTAACTGCCGGAGATACGACACCCACATTTTCACACTTCCACTTTCTGTGTTCATATCAAATAATTCAAACAATAAAGTGTGTAAAGCTGAATCTGTCTCAGGTATCAGCAACTGTCGGAAGTTATATGTGGTTGAGATCAAATATCTGCCAGTCTGTGAGACTAATGGTATTCTAATCTTTGCAAACTCATTATCTTATTGTCAGAAACCGGCTCAAAAATGACTGAAAGCACAACTTTTCCATTGCGAAATCCTTCCAGAAACACTGATCTTTGTGACTTTTTTTTAAAGTGGGTTACATGGGGGCGGGGGGGGAGGGGGTTGGGGTGAATTAAGAACCAAAGAACTGACAAATTGCTATTTGAAGTCACTTGGTCATTTGTAATTCGTATCACCGCAGCATTTTGTACATTCATTTTGCGATATCTGTCACCCATGGCGACTCGTACTGCAGACGGGCTTTCATAAAGCCCGCTATGCAGTTTCATCTGTTCCCACCGCTCTATCCACACCTCAATTACGGCTGCGTTACCTACTGCACAGGGAGGCAGATTAAACAAACTAGTGAAGGCACGTCTCGGGGGGACATGTGGGTGTCAATGGAATCACAAGCAGGGTAATCACTTCAGCGAGCCAGAAGGAAAGAGAAAAGGAGAGCGAGCGAGCGAGAGACGGCGACAGAGCATGCAGAGCCTGTTAGTGGCTTCAGATCACAGGCCATCTTCAGTGAGTGGATGAGAATGCCAAACATGTCCCACAGGGCTCCCACTTTAAACAGCGAGGAGGAAACCTCTCGGAAATCCTTTTCCTTTTGGCAGTCTGTGATCGGGAGCGCCCTCAGGAGCTTTTTGTGTGCGACTGTGCATATATCACGCACGCACACACACACACACACACGGGAAAAAAATATCTTTGCACCAGACATGCCACACATGTAGACCCAGTATACACAAACAGACGCAAGTATAATATAACATGCAGACATGATGCTAGAAAGAGCAGCCGCTCTGAGGCCGTTTCAATCACTCGTGTGTAGAGCCGTCTACAGAACCTGATTAATCTGGAAGCTTTAACACATTGTGTTTTCAAACATGCAAATTCATGATCAATTCTTTTAATTATTCCGGAATCTTAAAAGCCCCCAGACGAAGCCAAAGTCGTGTGGACGCAGTTCCTTGAGCTGTCGTTCGGTTGAAATACAACCCGTCTGAACCATCATCTTCATGCACGTACATTTGCTTTGTTGATGTCAGCAAAGATGCTAGCTTTTAGACCGGACCAGAGGTGAGCTGGGCCAACAGAGCGAAAAAAAGCTGCCAGATGAAATCGCCAAATGGATCACCGTGCACTGGAGAACCAATAGCACTGAAGACCCTCAAGGAAAGCGTTGTCTTCAAAATGCAAATTTCTAGCTATATTGTCTGTTATGTAATAAATATTTATTTCATCATCTCTCGCAATTTTCCAGAGTGGCAAATATTTTAGGTTAAGGATACTTTAACAGGCAATTCACAAAAGTTGGAATAATTGTTCCATCAGTAAAATGTCAGAAAGTAGCGCATGTCCAACTTCCATGAGTGCAAAGTGACATCAAAATGTCTCTTTTACCAGCCCCGAAGCCGCTACCATTTATACTTTTGTTGTCAGTTAACTATTTGAGTATCTTTTTAACATCTTCTGACTTGGATTGAAAGAACTAAACAGTGAGACCTCGTGTTCCATCAAACAAGAGCACATTTATCTAAAGCAGACTTCTATTATGATGGCTTTCATTGAAATGATGCCACAAAGTGAAAAATATGATGCCTTTGAGTGAGTCTAAGTTTCCTTCTCCAACACTCCTACTATCTGATAATAGAGCGCCATGTTTTACAATACTTGACATCAATAATTTCACATGTCTGCCTTGGAAATAAGCATTTTCAATTTCAGACACTACTTCAATTGAAATTGAAGCAACAGCATATTTACCCCCGTGGAGATGATCGCAAATACTTTCGAACTATTTCAGCTGGGCATAAAGGAATCATGAAAGACCTCGCTGCTCCCCAGTGTCCTTTTGCACGGGGAATGGAACCAGAGTCTTAACATCGAAACTTCAAATAGTTCCTGTAGAGCCAATGCGGTGGTAGCAGGGCGGGAGGGAGGGGGTTCATTTACACTTTACTCACTTTCTTTCCTTTCATTCTTCATCCCTCAGAAGTGTCTCTTCTCTGTTACATCGAAAGTCAAAAGAAGGACTGAAGATAAAATCTTTTCTTATTTTAAAGAAGCACATTCCCTGTGAGCTACAGAGGGAATGGTTAGACAATTTAATTGTATAAAAGGAAAAGATTAAAGAGGCCTTGACTCGGTCCCATAAATAATTGATTTCTAATGTATTTGTAGTGGCAGCGAAACACTGTTGTTTGGGAACGGGGGATGCTGAGTGGCAGAACGCTTCAGATTTACCCCAGTCTTTGCCTTCTTTGTTTTTTTTGTGTGTGTGTGTGTTTTTCACGCCGTGATATTGAAGCAACATGAAAGGCAGAAAGGGAGCACACTTGCAGCTCAATTTGATCTTACATCGTCAGAAATCAAAGATTGTGCGTATAAAGAATGATCGCAAGGAACTTTTTTTTTTTCGTGGGAGACCAAACTTTTCACACTATGTTACTAAAGAATACAATTCTGCTGGTGCAACCCTTGTAAACCCCAAAGGCAAAGCCAGGAACTGTAGCTTGCATCCAAAACGAATAAAAGAACCACAAAATCCATTTTGGGACTTCAACTAAAGTTTTCCACTTGAATTAAAATGTCTGATAGATAAGGTGGTAAATACACAAACTACATTCAGCAACTGCATATATATACTCAAGAAGCAACACTAGTTAAATAACATTATGTAAGGAGAGAATTAAAGCAACTAATTATCTCGCTGTACGTACTTCATACATTTAAGGCTTTATTTTTGAGTAACACAGCATTAACTTATGGTGACACCGTGAGAAATGTCATTGAAACAAAATAAACAATGTTGTGACGCCTTATTAACACTTAATTAAAGATATAACAACAGGTCAGCGAGTGGTTAATAGGAGAAAACAAGTCTGTCGGACACATTGCGAGTGCAACTCCTGGCTGCGACTGCCACAGGCCATGATTTGTGAGCGGCTTTATCTCCTCCCCCTCTTGGTTAATCTACTTTGTTGCTTCACATTGCCCTCTGTACAGCCTGACAATGTTGTGGCCTCTCGCCTGCCGTAGGATGATGAGAGAAATTGCTGTCATCGCTGCATTTCAATCTCTAAATGCCTCTTTCCTAACCCTTGCCTTTAATCTCATTCCCAATGTCAGCAATAGCAATCTCCAGGACTGCTGCGGCGATGGCGCAGGACGGAGGAGAGGCGAGCCTGTGCCACTAAGCATTATCGCTCGGCCTGTCAGGGCCCGCGGAAGCAAAAGCAAGGGGAATTCAGTGTGGGTTACATTTTTTAGAAGCAGGTTGGCAGTGGCGGCATAGAAGGGTGCCAGGGAGCGAGCAAGGTCGGCAGCGAGAGACAAGGGAACAGGTGAGTGTGTGTAAAGCAGAGTATATTGGCAAAGCTACGAGTTCAAAGAGGTCTCTGTGTTTGTATGTTGTTCATCCGTGCGCACCCGTGTGCTTGTAACTATGTTTTGCGTGCATGAGCATGCGGACGTCGACTCATTCCTGAGGTCAAACGCTCACTCACAAATGAAATCTAGCAACGCGAGTGCCCCGGAGCCTCAGCTGGGCTCGCACGGCAGCTGATCTTGCAAGCCTCAGTGGAGCTGTCTCAACGAGACAGGATAGCAAGCGTGGAGCCTGGGGGGGGGGGGGGGGGGGGGGGGGCTGGTCACCTCACGTGCACTGCTGCCAAAAAGCAGGCTTCCGTCACTGGGAAGGGAAGCCTAATGCTGGCACATGGCATCATCTGAGAAACTAGAAAGCAGCATTATGAGGTCAGTGCGGCAACAAAATAATGAGAGAAAAAGAAGGTAAAGAGCCCCCATAAACCAATAAATGTTAGATGGAACAATCCCAGCTGCTTAAAATAGCAGCAAATATCATCAAGATACGACAACAGCACATGACTAATAAATAACAGCTGAAGACAGTATATTGTCATTTATTTATAGATTTGAATAGAGAATATATATATATATATATAATGAATTTATTCAGTTAAACAAATACAAAGACAAAAGGGCCTTGGAATTGAAAGCTGCATTAAATTTATGTGGCTATTGTGTTGTGGATTACCGTCTTTTTTCGGTCATGCATTATAATCCACTGTAGGTGGTATAGCTATGCAAGGATTGAGACCAGTTGCCCCCCCCCCCCCCCCCCTCCCCACCATGCCCCTGGGTGGTCCCTGACCTGCTTCTAGCAGCATGATGCTCTTCGGTCTGATTGAGATTGCTTCAACATACATATAGACATGAAGTACAACACAACATAACAAAGAGGCAACACTCGTGTGTGATTGGAGGAAATCCTCTCTGAGTGATGGAGGGAACCAGCTCAAGTTAAAGGGCCTTCGAGGAAATGGTGTGAAAAAAGAAAAAAAGAAGCAGGCAGGGTCAAACTCAAATGACTTTTGATAATTTTTTCAAAAAGACAAACAAGAACTCACCTATACTACTGCTCTTTACCTTGACCAGGGAGGTTATGTTTCAATACTGTATTCTTTTTTTTCATTTGTCAACAGAAAAAACCAAGCGGACTTCGATTTGGGGAGCTGAAAGTCGCAACATTGTTGTATTTATCAACAATTTCTGAGCAGCATCACATGGTTGAAAGGGGCGCTTGTCGATTGGACAAAATAGGAGGGGAAATCCCGCCCTCTCCCATGTTTGTTTTGGTTTGGAGTGCGCGCTGTACTTCCTCTACCAAAGATGCACTGCATTTAGCAATACTATGTACATTTGGTACTGTGTTTGGTCCGTTGAGCGTTCATACTGCATACCCAGGGTTCCGTTGCAAGCAAACAGAGACCCATGTTTTCAGGCGGACCAGAGAACACTTGTTTGATCCACACCAGAGTTCAGATAAGCTTTCAAGCCTGCCCCAAACGAAGCAGACTATCAAAGGAAACAAACTCTGGTCCGTTTAAAGCGGACCAAACAGCGACAGTGTGAAAGCGACTTAAGTCTACAGCACTTTGTGTCAGCTACGATTGTTTTAAAGTGCTTTATAGATAGCGGTAATTTGAGGGGGAAAAAAAGTACTTTTTAAAATCAATTTTCATGAAAAGCACATGTATTTGTAAATGTAAATGTATTATCATATTGCACAAGACACATTGCTTTGTTTCTGTCTAGATGCTGAATGAATATTAAAAATTAGGTTGGTTTGACAGGAATACCTTCATGCATTAGAGAGGAACAGCTGTCTGTATCGGGGGTGACGATTGGCCAAAGGCATTTGGAGACTGTGGAGGTGGAAGCTGTGCTAAGGTGGGTCTTTTTAAGGTTTTACTCTGACACACATTCCACTTGTTATGACATGCAGAGACACATCTAAAAGCAAACTCCTAAGAGGTTGCTGAGGGCGACCTCAGTAAAATGTTAATGAGCTCCACCAGAGCAACTTAGACAATGCTAAACTGGAAGACTATTAATACATCCATGTAGAGATGTAATGAAGCAGAGGCAAGAGTACATGTGTAAATATCAAATGTTTTCTGACCTCATTCTCTATTCTGACTCCTCTGGCCTGTACAATTACTGGAGCTACACCACCATTTGTATCTCTTCCAAGATTCCTCATGAACATTTTATGTGAGGTGTCTTATAAATTATGAGAGATCCTCCAGCTGACATTATGAGGAAAATTGGCAAGGCCGTTTTTTCTCTCTCTCTGGCTCTTATCATAGAACAAAAGTAAATTCAAACCATGAGGAAAGGCTTTCCCAACAGTTCAGCCTCCCTTGCAGGATTCAGAATGCCCAGATTAAATTATCTTATTTCAAATCATCATGTCGCTAGTATATGGCGATAAAGTAACAGAAATATTTATGCCACTGCTAGAAAAAGGATGTTAAAATCGCCATCGTCATTAATTCTATACAGCAGAGTACAGAAAATTCTGGGATTGCATGAAAGAGCTCTCAGCGTGTCATTTTGGTATTACAATAAATAACAACAGATTCTGTGCAGCAGAATGATGTACACTGTGTAAGTATCATCGTCACTAATTGTGAATAATGCAAAGCATCTCATCCTTTCAATTATTCAGCTTTACGTCCTGGTTTCGGTTGACAGAAATGTCGCGATGACAAAATATTGTAAGTTCCTCTGATGCCAAGGCATCTGCACTGCAAGATGAGTCGCTGTGTCTTATTAGATTTCCACAAACACAGCACACCTACGCACAACCTAAGTGGATTAAACATGACGGATGATGACATTTGAAGAAAAGGCTCTTTCAGATTACTCAAATCTAATCTGGAACTCCAAATCAGGACTAATCAGTTGTTTTTCAAAGAACTTCAATCATATGAGGAATGTTTGGCTTGCAAACTGTGTTTGTCACAAGAAAAGCCTTTTTTTTTATGGTGCATCATTTTCAGGGTTTTTTTCTTGCATTTCAGAGCAGCTGTTTTTTATATGCACAAAAAACATGACCGGTTTACTTCCTGGACTCATTGTAAGAGGGAATAATAGCATTGTGCGTCCAGAGATGGAACTCGTCTGAGTTGAATGCAACGTTTTTAGTGGCTTCATAATGCCAGAGTCTAACGCTAATTCAATTGAATTAACCCTGTCTGGACCAATGAAAGCTCACCATTGCTGTTTTAGATTCGAAGCTCATCAAAGGCATTCATGACACCAATAACAACTTAGCTATAGGAAGACAATGATCCGGTCCAGTAGCGCGCCACAGATCGCAGCCCCACTTTGATTAATCTTGTTAATTACTAGCCTCAGGGTTTCAAACCATCTTCCCCCAGAACGCCACCAAAGAGGCTTGCGTACCATTAGACCCTTTGTAATAATAAAACTATCATGTCTTGTGACTGATTCCCCCACAGCCCTGGATATACAAATAGGAACATAGTGGACTAAAATCAATTTCAACATTAGTGTACCGTTGTGGCTCTATGTACATTCTTCAGCGGGGGAGGACAGGGGCTCTGTGGATTTGCTAAGCAGCATGTGCCTGTGCTTGAACTCTCTCCTAATGAGTCCCTGCAGTCACCTCAGTGGAAGGCTCCTGCCCTCATCCTCTATCTTTCCTCTCAGTTAATTCAGCTGTCGCCTTGTTTAACCACAAGATGACCCTCCTCCCTCCCTCCCTCCCTCCCTCCTCTCCAGTAACAGCCAGCAGCTGTCAACTAGGGATGCACACGCTATCCCTAACTTGTTCTGGCTACCTCAGCTCACACATGACCCATTTCTCCCATGTCCTTATTTTACCAAATTTCAGCCAGTCAGATTTATAGCTGGCAAATAGTGACAACGTGCATGCATGGTATAGCACGCCGTTGGATTCATGCCAGGTCTACCTCATGTAAGCATTCACTCAAAAATTAGGACAAGGCTTTGGATGGCCTTCCCTCTGTAGAATGTCTACACTTTGCTTAAGCCAACAGATCCATTTGACCTATGTCTAATGTGAACCAATTAAGGTTTTTACATCAGTCCGCTCTAACGTGAAGCAGAATATCCCTTAATGCCAGTTAAATACATGTCCCTGTAGCTATAATACACCTACACATGCTATGGTGGTGTGCTGTGTTATTATGTGCTGATGAAAAGCCTGCTTCAGAGCTCAACGGAATGTATTGAGCGGTATCTAATGGGCATAGGAACTAATTCCAGGGCAAATGGGATTAAAGGCTAGAGAAGAGAGAGCAGCAAAGGGATGTCACTTTCTGGCAGCAGAAGGGACAGAGGGCAGAAAAATAGAAATGAAATGTAAAGGCACAGAATCCTGATCTTTTGAATCCTATTTTGGCAAAAAGTAGTATTAAAATGTGTATTTTTTTTAATCCTGGCAGTTATTGAACACAAAATTAATATCAAATGCTTCGAAACAAAATGAAATAAATACCGCTGGGCAATCAAGCAAGATATCGAGTTTCATCTACAACAGGATGTTTTTCATCCGTCCAAAGACTTTATCTCTCATCCTCTCTCGCTGTGCCTTTTCCTTTGATCACAGTGATACAGTTTTCAGACTGGACCTTGAGGCCTGCTTCCCAGACTGGTAGATATGCTGCTCTTGGAAGTCAACACATAACACGCACCATTGTGCAAGGTTAACTTTGCCTTAAAACACCTGCACTGTACCAAATAGCTGGCAGACATTTTCTCAAAACATTGCTGCTGGTAACGCAATAACATTTGCGGGACCCTGGGCGGACTAATGTAGGACACAGTACGTCAGGCTTACCGGTATTCTGTTAATCCAACCAACGTTGTTTCATTTAGCCACATCACCACAAATGTGAAGTGATCGGCAAGCAGTCGTTTTTAACCTATCTAATCGAAGAGTCTATTTTATCAAAGTGAAAAGCGATAGAGGGATACGAAGAAATAAGTTTGCACTCCTTGAACTAATGATTACAAAACTGCATGTGTGTGTGTTTAGCTAGGGCTTTTATCTATGTATCAATAAACCTCCTGGTTAAATAAGTTTATTTTTAAATAACTAAAAATAAAAAAATATATACATTTTGAAGTCAAGAAGTAACAGTATTTTTTCATTACTTATGACTTACCAGAAATGCTGTACTGTTGAAAATGGAATAATATATATCGTAAGTGATATCTTATTAACTCCCAAAGCAAATATGACTGAAATTCATCATGAAATCAGAGACCATCAGAGATCATGTCTAGGTCCACCCTGGACGCAGTCAGGAGAAGAGCAAGTTCCATTCTAGTCTCAAGCAATGCCCAAGGCTCGAAGGAAAAATCTCGGGCTAAAGAATAAATGACCTCATCTTGGAAGAACGTGCAGACACCTCAACATAAAGGAGTCCCAATCGTACCAAGTTGTCTGTAGTACAGCAAGTTGGTGACTCAGCTCGTAGTTGGCTTGTCCAAGGACTATGCAGCCGATCTCATGCAGCAGGCCAAGTCTTAAGGAAGTCAAATCAAAGTTTATGGTCCTAAAGATAAGACGTGTGACAGACCAGTTCCATTTGAATCTGGGAGGGATCCAGATTCCAATGGAAAATCCAGTCAAAAGTCTGCACAAAATATTTGGAAGAAAACAGCTGCACTACATACAAACCAGGAATAACTTAACATGGCTCAATTGATAAAACCCCCAGGAAATTGAAAGCCTGGATGTCTCTTGCTGAAGGTACTCTGGGCCCTTCTAGTCCATGAGGTACCAATGACAACAATGGCGTCACCCAGACCCGCACCCGGTAACTCAGAGCATGGTCGCGGCTCCCCAGGTCTACAAATTACATTATTCTGTGTGGAAATTCCACCAAGCAGCAAATCCCTATTCGTTGTGTATTGAGGAAATTCGAGACAGGGAGGTGATGATGTAAAGTGACTCTTCTGATGTCCGAGATACTTGGGCTGGAATCCTAGTAGAAACTGAAAGGAAGTGACGCAGAGTGGAGGCATGGCTGCAAGGTGACCGGACAGTACCAACAAGGCCTCGGACCACGCTGGGGATATGCGTTACCTTGCAGATGTTTGGAAAAATCAAACATCTGAACATAACGTTTCTCATCCAACAGTCACCAGTATTCCTCCTGAGCCCATCCCACTTGCATAGATGGGCCATGGCAGACACTGCCCCCCCCCCCCCCACTGGTTCTTGGATTATCACTGCTGTGTCTAGGTTACACCAGATTGTATTTCAGAACTATCAAAGATAATTCTGTATTTATTTTTTCATTATAACAAAGTGAACTTAAGAAATAATAGAAATAGTAGAAGTAACATTAAAGTAGCAGTAGTACTGCCATAATTAGATAGTGTTCATCTTTTTGCACGTTACAAGTTTGCACCAGTTTCAATGTCTGTATTATATTTTACATTATACAACATTGCTGATAACCTTTGGTTTTAGTTGTCGGCATGCTGCAGGTTTTTAGGTAAGTCATAGAGTGAGGAATGACGATAATCAAAAATAATTTTAATCTAAAGTGAGTACGGTAAATCATTGTGTTTTCCTTGAATAATTCCTCACCAGTTTTTACCTATTGTGATTTGTAAAAATCGAGGACCCCCATGAGTCCTGACTCGTTAGTTTTGTTTTATATTTTTGTTGAGAAAGATGCCATTTGCCAGCCTTGTGCCACAATCAGAGCAAATCACTTGATTTCTGGTGGAGAAAGCAGCATTCAGAGATCCATACTTTGATCACTTACACTTACACATCAAAATGCTAATGCTATACAGTTGCATGTAAGACAAGCTTGAATGTTTTTACCAAAATATTCCTCAGATGGTGGGTTGTCCATGTCAAACAGCATCTTCTTGGTCAGGCGCTCCAGTTCATCTTCAGGGTGGGAGACGGGAGTATTACCCTGGGGGGGAAAAGGGGTATAAAATAGTTGTGATTCATAAAACCGATTGAGATAATGAAGAACATGTCAGCAGTTTGTCCAAATGGAAATCTGCCCACACTGATAAATATCACTTGAAGTCTAGACGATATAAATGCTCCTTAAAGTCAAAGCAAAAGTGCCAGAGTATATCGATTAACAAAACGAGGACGAAGCTTGCAAGGTCAAACAAAAACACATCGACTCATCAACATGCAGCGGATGGTCTTGAGTCTGCCTCCCCCCTCTGAGATACGTGACCCTGGCTCAGGCCCCAACGCTGCTGCCGCCTCAAGGGTTGTGCAAACCCTTTTGTGCAATACAAGCATGTTTGGGAGAAAAAAAACTATGACCCTGACTAATCCTCGTATTTTGGAAAATGATAACAGAAGGGAAAAATTGGAAAACCTTAAAAGAAAGCTTCTTTTTAAGTCTTGCACATTTGTAGATGGGTCAGGGGATTGTTATTTAGCCTGCTCTGAACACAAAAGGCTGAAAATGCAAGCTGGGTTGAGGCCAAATCTGCAAGAGATTTTAGAAGGATGATAGAACTCTCTGAAGATGCCACTACCTTCTTTTTCTCGTGAACCTGCCCTCCTCCTTATCACACAGTCTCTGGCACCTGCCTGCTGTGTGACTGTATGTGGTTGATATTTTCTGCCAATCATCCGCACCTTCCCCCATTTCCGAATGGCGGAATCCCCTCATAAGTGTTGTGTGGCCTTTGCAGACACTGGAGACCTGAACTTAACTCTTTTCCTTCTCAACGGCTGAGCTTTTTCAGAAACCAGTGACACTCAGATGACATTACAGTCGATTTGATTTTCAATATCGTAACCGGGGCCAATATCTGCGCTGACCTTTGAGGTGTTTTCTAATTGTGGCATCTGGGAGTTGGGTGAATGTGAGTGACCAGTCTGGGTTTGTATTTTATCCATGGTTTACCGTGTCACACAAAGGACTCAGATTTGTCAATAGCTGATTGAGTGAAGAATGTAATTACTCTTTCATTCTGAATACAAAAACAAACAACTCGGCTATTATTGATGATCAAATGTGTTTCTAAAGTAGTTTTGAATACTTTGACTCATTGTTTGTCAGCCAAGTATTCAGGGTTTATACATTTAAGTGTAATCTTAACACCGAAGGTGGTAAAGCAAATGTTTATTGCCAGAACATGCATTCTGATAATGGGAACCCAAGCAGTAGGCCTCATTAAGTGAGAGGGACCGACACGTCCAATGTGCAGATCCGTCTGCCATGCTGGAGCCCTCTCTAGAGAACAGCTGGGCCGGAGCATGTGGAATTCTTGGTACTTTGCGCCTCCTTGACCACTCAACCATGACTGGCAGCGAACACATCATGAATGGTTAGGAAGACATGAAATGGAATTAGGCCCCCCTTCAAGGATACATGTTTTTATTCTAGAATGCACAACGCTCAAACGAGATATAAACAGAAAGGGTCAAATTTTAATCCAACTAGCGATATAAAAGAATTGAAAGTAAGACTAAAGAATGTTCCCACACCCTGAAGAAGTGTTCTTGTTGTCAACGTTCAGATCATTATTCCTGTGTTGTTAGTTTGAGAAAAGCAAGGGTATGATTTAACACCGTTAATCTGAGCTCCACATCAAAAGCACATTGGTGAAGAAATGAAATGCTGCCATTACTAGAACCAGCCTTCTGAGATTAAGCTTCATTTACACCTTTATCCACCCTTTCGACACCCTGCAGCAAGGCACTGCCAGGGACTTTAAAGCACCTTGTTAGGAAGTCTTTTGTGACAGCGTGGAATAATTTTTCACTTGAATAAGAGAAAGAAATTGCTTCTCTGCATGCTTTATGATTGCTTCGCAGCTCCTTTTCAGCTTTTAAGAGGCAACAATAGAAACCATAGAGCAGCTATACGTGCTGGAGACATGCTTTTTTTTTAGTTATGTCTGGCTCAATTCAGTAAATTGTTTGCCGGCACCCTGAGGACACTCAAATGCAGTTTCATTGAAGTTATTGCTTAAATTCAGTGGTGTCAAGGTTACGAACGGCACCTATTTTCCACTCTTATTACTATACGAATGCTTATACATTTAGATCATCTACAATCTGCTCTTGGTAGGCAGACATCCTATCTGCGTTACATCCTGATGATTGGCCAACAAAAGTCATCGCTTTGACAAACTATTAACGGAAAGTTGTTGAATGCCAGAGCAGTCAAAAGCAACAAAACCTCTGTAAATGGCCACTGCTGTGCACGACCCGATACAGGGGGGGGGGGGGGGGGTAATCACGGCTCAACTGCCACGTCTATGAATGAAGCTCTGCGCACCACCCACTGTGGAATTGGCATTGTGTCAGAAGTGATTGAGGAGAGGAGTTGGGTGCGTTTGGTGGTTGGTACAAACTCTCACCTGATGCCCTGACAGCATGGTACCCCGCTAAGAACTGAACCCGGGGCTCTGTGTTGCTTCCACAGCACTGATAGAGAGTGAACGAGGGGGAGACAATTGCTGTCAGCCGACCAGATCTAAACCGTTACTTGATCCGGGAGGTGGAACAAAGTCCAAGCAGAAGGAAGCTTGAACTATTCCCATATCAACATCACCTTCTATGGTACTGAACAATGACAACAACAACTTGAATGTTACTAAAGCAAAAAAGTCGTACATAAAAAAAAATCCTCATTAAGTTAAACTAAAATCCTAAACCATTGCAAGAACATTTTCATAAATCTGAATTATATTTACACCATGTGAATTGCTTGGAAAAGATTGGTGTATTAAGACTATGGGTAGGGACTAAAAATAGATGGGAATGGTTTTTAGCTCAAACAGGCAAAGGGGGAGTTACCGGTAACATGTCTCAGTCTGAACTTTTTACCTTAAAACTGTGCACGTCGCTCAGTGTAATGACAGGATCATAGTCACGGGATCACACACGGAGGTTAAAGGACTGTACAGTTGTACGTGTTATAAGAGTCTGATCATTAGCCATCGATAAAAATGCATCCTTAGAAGACACACAGGAAACGGATGAAGAAGTGTCTCCTTTGAATAATACTTTACAAGAGTTACTGAGGACTAAAGTGTTGCATTAACACGGACACAGGAGTGTCTTATAGAAACACTTATTGCACAAAACCACAGCGTCAACGGTCCAGTTTCTACCAGGGGCCTTCGTTTCATGTGACACATGGTCAAACAAAGACAAAGCTAAAAGACAAATCCAATCCACAGAATGAGCCCAAGGTTACTTGTAATCATAGAGAACGAAACAAGAGAGAACAGTTCCTCCATAACTAAATACAGAACTTCAGAACTTGGCTGTCAGTGAAGAAATCCTCTTTTTTATCCTCATTTAGAAATTAAGGATGTCTAAAACACATTATAGTTTATATTCATAGACAAAAAAAAAACTGATGATGCTTCCAAGTTCTCAGTTGAACTTTTTAGGAACCGTGAGCCGTATCCTCACATTTAGGCCAGCCCCTGCAAAAGAGGCACAAACCACTGAGCTGAAAGTGACACCCAGAAGGCAAAAGGTAGAAATGCTGCAGAGACAGCGCGAATGAAAGACAACCGCTAAACAACACTAATCTGGATCTAAACCTGCAGTCACTTATCAGCCGTGTATGTCTCCGGTTTTAATTTGTTTTACTTCAACCAAAACAATTGCCTTATCTTTGGAAACAGCTTAATATTTCCTGCACGATCAGCACATACTAAAGAAAGACACAATCACACAGGGACAAATTTATCAACAGATTAAATGATGATGGACACTTCAAAATGCTCTTTAGTGTCAATAGAGCTGCAGCTTTAACGCAGGCTTTAACAGAGAAGCTTTAGTCAGCCTTCAAGCAGGCGACATAGCTTATGTCTCCCTGAAACCACAATGCCATTATTATTATTATTCAAAATGGACACAAGAGCCTTTGAAAGAAAAATAGCTTATTAAAAATAATAGTGACATTAACAAAAGCAAATGGACCATTACATTACTGAGGTTCATGAGGGATTGAATGTGTATTATTGGATTGCTGTATCTAAAAAAAGCATTTGTTGCTGCAACATTAAACGGGCGATTATAGAAGCTTAGGCGACTGTTTTACCAAAACAATGAAAGGATTTCTGGAACCGTCACAGTATCCATTCAGAGCCGCTGCGTGCTCTGATGAGAATGAGGCTAGAGTACGTCGTTCATCGAGAATCAGAACGCATGGGTTGAAAACAAAGACTTTGTCTTTTTGTTATTATTATTATTATTTATAATGGATGGATTTATTTGATTCCAAATTCTAGCGACCCATTTTCTCAACTTGCTTTGAAAGCCAAAACATTGTTTGTGTCACAGTGACATGCTTCAATAAAGCTTTGGAAAGCACCTCATTCAATCACAACACAGAACACGCAGACTTGTGCTGACAACATTGCAAAGGATTCTCCATTTCGATGACACAGGTGAGGTCAAGATGCCAATTTCTGCAGGAATTCCACTTGAAATAAAAGGGGTTTGTCTGGACACAGTTGTGGGAACACTGTTTTACCATTTTTCTGGCCGTCGCATGCTCAATTGAAGAGTTTGTTAAGTTTGTGATTGGAATCATGTCGATTCATCCAGCTGGTGAATGCTCTCTTGGCAGTGTAAAGGATATTCTGTACTGCATTAGGATTTGAGAGGTGCTGTCACCACACAGCGTATTAAGCTCAAGGCCACCTACTGAGGAGGCACAGATAAAGTATATATTTCCAACAAACAAAATAGGTCATGCTGTTTCAGCTCCAATTAAATGTGAAGAAAAAAATAATAAAAATACTCGACTGTAGAGCAGCAACGCGTGGAGCGGTTGATAATTAAAAATGAACCAATTCCGTAAATGACATTTTCTACAGCCTCTCAACTCTTTTCTGTAAACTGAATTCATATAAAAGGAAACAATTCAGAGCAATCACAAACATTTAATGTATGTAGAGAGGCCTTTCAATGTTTGTAAGGCTGCGTGTGTGTAAAAACTAGGTCATCTGTTCGGAACTGACACATCCCCCCTACAAACAGATATTTGAAAATCTGAGCCAAAAGCAATCTTTAAATAAATAAAAAAAAAAATCAACAACAAGTGACTGCACAAATTGTTGTGATGGAGATAAACTTATTTGGGTCTTTGGAATCCACCCTGTGAAACGCTGCATTACACAGGATGCAGGTTCCCCTGGTTTGGGTCAGAGCTCAAAAGGCTCCCCAGCTGTTTCCTCATGTGGTAGCGCAGATCTATATTAAAACACATGTGGTGGACATAATGAAGATTCATACAGGTTACATCTTCCAGTCAATGTTCTGGCAACCTGCGCTTCATGCAGTGTTGTCCATTTCCTGTGTAATTTTGCCTCTGGAGAAAACCATGATGCATCCCTCTCCTTTTCATTTAGATAACTACATGGTTTAACTGGATGACATCCTGAAGGACCATCTGTCGAGCAAACACAACCGCTGGAACGTTGAAGCCAACAATGTGCAAAGCCTGAACTGCTTAGGGATGATTCCTTGATGAAGAAAATGTTTGGAGGGTGCGCACGTTTCATGGATTCCAAATCAGGGCTGGATAAGAGTTCTTTTTTTTGGATGGAAAACCCTTCTGAGGACAGAAAGAAGTCTAGTTTCAACAGTAAAATAAAAAAGAGTGTGTGCCGCGAGGCACTGGAACTAACAGGAGACTGTGTCCACAAAGACCCAGCAGGGGCCACTGTTTGTGCGGTGCCCGGTCTCTTCATGTAGATGTACCGGTAGCTGGAGGGTAAAAAGCTTGGATTAAAGTATAAACACAGTCAAACTGGTTGACTGGCGCTTTTTCCATCATACAAGTAAATGAATTACTGACATACCCAATTCCACAACCATAACCAAAGACGTTAAAATCAACATATCAAGTGGCAATATTGTCCAAACACACATACTGCATAAATGCACTTGATGCCCCATGATTGACGGTGCCACATACACCACATAACGTAACACTGCAGCATAAACGCCGTGCTGCAGGATGCTTGTCTACGTCTTCACTACCACCCAGCAAGGGGAGTTCGAAAACAAGAAAATAAACTAACCGCTCAGACATTTTAGATTGCCGGGGCTCACTGAACTGCAATGACAGATATTGATCCGGCCAGTTATTTATCAGTCCCACTCTGACTCCAAGGGGCTCAGAGAGGATGGCAGGCCGTATTATTTATGAACGCTTACATGAGAACGACTTCTGCTCTACCAAGGGTTAGTTACCCTGACAAATGAACCAGCAAATCAACAAAGTCACAAAACCTGAGAGACATGAAAGGTAAAACAGACTTTAATTAGAAGTTAACCTACAAAAAAATAATACACGAACGTGTCAGGTTAAATACCTTTAAGAAGCTGGAACGTTTCGGTTCATTTGTCAAATACTGCCCAGTAACTACTTGTGTGTGGTAACTTTAAGAGAACAATTGTGTTTTTCGCTCCTCAATTACAGCTTTGAAAGTTTCTAATATGCAGATAGGGTACACGTTTTATTTTTTTCTTATGTGTTTTATTATTACGGTGAGAAAATAAAACTTGAATATTCTGTCCTGTGAGCTTTTCTGCTGAGTCACATTAGATATTGTTTCATCAGCAAAGGTGGTGGTTTCAGAATGAAGACAACAACTCCCATGATGCCACGCTAAATTTACCTTTGCTTTGTTGCTTTCAGGAGGAATTACTGTTTGCCACAATATGCATGAAATATTCAAAAGTTATGCTCTTATAATATTTATATTCATAATTTTATGAATACTATTTTAATATTTGTTTAACATAATATTTATTTTTTGGAGTGGAATCTGAATAATCCCATGGAATGATTTTACAATAAAAAGACAGCCTTAAAAAACATAAACTATATAAGACAATCCTAATCAATTCAATGGAGGCAGTTTAAGGGTTTATTTTCTTGAATACCCTTAGAATAGGGCTAAATTGAAATTTAATTTATCATTATGTTGTGACACACAAACACAAGATGACCTGCAATAGTTCAGCTAATTTATGAATAAACATCAAATTATCACCACCGACTGCCATCAAACTGTAAGGAACCAACAGAAGGAACACAAGTCCAACAATACAAACCCTCATCTGAATACTACCTGATAGCAAATGTTTAACAGTTGAATTTTCCAGCTGCTGTCTTTAAAAATGTAACACTGAATGTGCTCATTTCTGTAATCCAGCCTATGAGTTTGTTATGGATGCTGTTGAATAATTAAATAACTAGATTAATTTGTAATTCTTTTATAAATGAAGCAGTCCTCTAATGGCTTTATAGTAAAAAAAAAATAGCTTCGATTAATTCCCTTCAAATACAGCCATAAGTCCAATAAAATTGGAACACTTTTGTATTTCCTTTTGTGTTTCCTCCCGACAATGCATATTGTACCAAATACGAAGGTGTCCAAAAACTACAAATTAATTACCGGTACTCAGAAGGTGACCATTATTTAATGAGTTATTTTCATATTTGTAACAGCCGATGACAAATGCTTGATGCTTTGTCATCATTTTCAACACTAACTTCACTCCTACCCTTAATGGGCCTCATCAGTCCCTGCTCTCGCCTGAAGCTCTATTTACATTTAACATTTGTTATTGGTTTGTTTAAATACTGAGGGCAGCTACTGAAAGAAAGCCTTCTGATGTGTTGGCATGATAAAAAGGAACACAGAAATGGGGTTTCACCTTCCATCACTGACCTCAAGGATAGGTCAAGTAGGCCGACCTTTAGTCTATGAAGCATTTAGTAACAAGAACAAGACCCTGTGTGGACCAGCACCAAGTACCAAGTAAGCCAGCAACACGGTCATAGGAACAGCACCAATTAAACTGGATACATTATACAGTGGCTTTTACACAGGCAGCGCACGATGAATTTAATGGATCAATGTGACCCGGTTGATTTGTGATCGCTTCCGAGAGGAATGTGTGCTTCAAGATTACAAGGTACAAGTCAGTCAACTGACAAAAGATTTAATGACATGAAGAGGTGAGGTAATTAAATTTAAACTGCACACATCATGTTTTCTATTCCTAATTGTATTCATTAGTATGTTTAAAGTGCTCTAATAGTGATCTGGTTTATGAACGGGTGACAACAGAGTTTCCATGAACTTTTAGACTCCCTGATTTGAAACCCTCACACCTCATCTCAAACCCACCCAAACTAATATTTTATCATATGACACATCGATGCCAGATCTCAGAACACGAATCGTGTGTTGACATGCACATCACCACTTGATGTGTGTAATGATTTGATACTGTATGAGAGAATTAAACAGCATGAACACTGAAAAGCGCCAGTTTTGTGTAATTGATATTTTAATTGTGTCGTCAGGTTCATTACCTTTCACTCAAATTATGAACATTTTGCACAAACAAAAGAAAACACTCGTTTTAGGTGTGTTCTCTTTCTAAAAACTCGACGTTACATTCATTAGGCAGAAATTGCTACACAGAAATAGAAAATGTGATTCTGTACTTTGGACAGGGTGGGATTTGAAACAAAACTTAACAAATGTAGACCAGCGTGGACCAAGAAGTATGTGGACTAGTGGTTGGGGAGATGCTTGAGCACTGCCATGGTGCCCTTGAGCAAGGCATCAAACCCCAGAAGTTGCTCCATGTGCACTGCTACATGACTTGCCCTCCACTCGACCAGCGCTATCCCTATCTCTCTCTCTCCCTAAATTTGTGTGTAAAATTGTGTGTAAATTGTATGTCAAGTGCATAATGAATTTACCCACGTGGTATTAATAAAGGGAACTTTCTTTCTAACATTATCAAAGTAATTTTTCAGTATTAAGACAAACTATTTTGTTAGTGATGGAGCACATGCTTGAGCTGATGGTCTTTTTGACTCAGATGGAGCCATATGCAAAGTGGTCAGGGCCAGAAGGCAGGAAAATGTCAGATATTCTAACACGTTTGACAGTTGAAATCATCATTGACCTTTGAGGGGGTTTTCACTGGCTGCGGGGATTGAGCAGTTCAAAGTAATCCCCCTGTCTCAAATGTCACTCAAGATCAGCAAGAACACAACATCCAGCTTAGCTTTCTTCCAATATCAGGAAAGACATTGAGACTTGTGGAAATTGGTAATATAACCAGCTTCTATTATATGTTTTTGGAGTACGAGAGAGATTTAACACTGATGGATTTGCTTAAGTACACGTCTGAAGTGCCTGTTGATGTGAACAGTTGTTTTACGCCTTTACCTGTGAGAAGGACCACTTGAGAGGATTGGGTGCGGGGTGGCAGTAGATGAGATTGGGGATGTTGTGAGCAGTGAGCTAATCAGAAGATGTCTAGGGTCATAGAAATTAATCCAAGGAGTTCATCTTGGACGTGTAATGACACAGACCTTCTATGAATACCCTCAATTATGTGAAATAATCTCCTTAATAAAGTCCTCAATCAAAGTCATAGACCTCCTACAGAGAAAGCTGTGACATCAATGACTCTTAACTCTTAGTGACTGGAAATAACAAAATCTATATTCATGACAAATGTGTAAATAGTGCTTTTAATTGACTATATTTTGGTGTGTTTAAACGACGGATTAAAACTTGTTCCTTTTGAGTAGATTAACAGCAGTGGTTAAATGTTATGAACATGTCATGACATCGGGTCAAGCAGTGAGGATCATAAAGGGAGATCTTTGCTTTCACTTTGCTTTCAGTTTAATCTTGGTTTTACGGTGCATCTGGTTTATTTTGGCATTAAAGATCTGCTGCACTGGGCCTAAATATATAAAAAGTCTGATTAGAGTTAAGGTTTGTATGATTTTTTTAACTTGATGTGACACCACAGAGTTGCTTACATTTTACAGCACATCATCTTGCTAAGTACGTGAGCAGGAAGTTTCTTGATATGTTCCAAAATATTCAAGCAGTAGGGGCACACAGCCTATTATCCTGACACCATATATCCTTGGGAAAGAGACAAATATAGATATATAGCAGAGGCTATATCTGTAAAATTTGTGTTTTGCTTTCATCTCAAATCAAAGACACGCTCATAAATCCATTAAACGGCACCTTTTGTTTTTTAATAATGCACCATACTGGGACCAAAGCAAGCTTTTCAAGCAAAATGTAGACTTTTGTTCTGCAAAAATATAATTAGACTTATTCTTAAGATACGCTGCAATGTTGAAGCTAATTTGTGTTTAGTAAAATGTAGTCCTTGATGAGTTATTCCCGAAGGCAAGGAGGCCCAGTTTGTATTTTGTACCAGCATAAAATCCTTGAATTAAACAAAACTCAAGGGCTTTTCACTTTCCAGAGATTG
Source organism: Brachionichthys hirsutus (assembly GCF_040956055.1). Lineage (NCBI taxonomy): Eukaryota > Metazoa > Chordata > Actinopteri > Lophiiformes > Brachionichthyidae > Brachionichthys > Brachionichthys hirsutus. The sequence continues at coordinate 12,369,658 of NC_090905.1, forward strand.
TCAAAAGCTGGATATATTGAGAAGAGAATAGCTGTCTCTCTGGCAGTAACTATTCCATTCTAAAGGATGACAGAATTTGTCTTTTCAGTCATGGATAGTTCTATAAAAAGCCCATCTTTTAATGCTTTAAAAGGCTCGAGGCCTGGACTATGACAGCTTCATATCTCTCTTGCCAAATGTAATTGTTGTTAATCGTATTATAAATATGCTTTTAGTGTTAGTTAGTCCTTCATTCCTCTGTGTGAATAACATATTGGACCCTTCTTAGAAATGGATTATTAAATTTAAGCTCTGGTTAAAATTTAAAATGAAATGCCATTATCCTGCATAAGGCATAGAAAATGAGTTTACAATTTTTGGCTGTCCCCTTATTGTTAATATATCATGTGTTTATATCTTTCAGCGCACATGATAAGCAAATATGTAACATTAAACTCTTATTTTAAATGTTTTAACATTCACTGCTTAGTTCACATACTTGTTTGATTCATAGTTTTAATAGTTTTATATACTTTGGGATGTTAGGATGAGCATTAATTGATGAGTTTGGTAAATGAAAGTTATCCGTTTAACTTGTCATTAAAACTGCACAATCACGCAGCACTGACAAGAATCATGATGTTACCTTTAGATCTGTGGACATTAACAAAAATCAAATGAAATATATACAAGCTAAATGCCAATGTGCATTGGTTTACAGTGAGTACATATAAACGCATGAATATGAGTTGCATTTAATGAAACAAATGTAATCAGATCAATGTAAATCCCCAACATACAGGATCTTTTAAAAATAAAATGTATAAAGGTTAAAACAACTTTTTATTGTGAGCATTTCAATGAAAGATGGTTCAGCTCCCTAAAGCATTCTCATGTCATGCTGAACAAGTGTAATATACTGCTAGCATATATGCACACATCCACACAAAGATGTGCATCAGGGGTTTTCAAATACAACTACCAAGAGAAAGAAGCTAATTCCTAAAAGTGATCTCATTGTTACAGTTTGAAAAGCACCGCCCGATGTGATGGTCTATACATTACCCGAGATGAAAACATTGTTGTGACACACAGTAACCCTCTTTCAGACTGCTGGCATACTGGCTATTTAAAAAACCCCGTTTTGCTCAGGGTACGAAAGCCTGTATGAATGGTATTTGTTGAGCTGGCAAGAAGAGCCTCAATGCCTCAGTGATTGGGGGCTGGAGGATGCCCTGTCTTCTGATTCTACATGTTGGAAACTTACCTCGTGTCTGACAATTTGACGATAGTAATTAAACTACAGAATTTAAAACACAAGTTAAAAAATTATCTGTACACAATCTCCTCCTCTGGCGCCAAGGCTCAGACTTGGCAATAGCAGAACCAAATGTCCCAGAGTGGTTTGAAGAAGGCTTTGCTTTCTACTAACCAATCAGGATCCTATGAATCCTCCTTGTGGAGGTATTCCAGGGATAACTAAGTGGGAAGAAGCAAAAACATGGAAGGATTAACTCTCCTGGCTGGTCTGAGAAGGCTTCTGAATTGTCCAGAGGGAGCTGCGATATGTGTTTTGGGAAATGGACTAGTATACTAAGCCACCAATCTGGGGGACAATTTCATTCTATTTTTTAAAATAGAATTTGAGTAAATTATATATACTAAATCTAAATGTGATGGCAGCTGGTATTTGTTTGTTGCCTGTGTGATGGATAAACAACCTTACCTTTGGAGGAACGGCTGGCCCAGGGGTATATTGATCCAAGCTTGGTGGTACATCTGTGATATAGGTCTTCTTGGGGCCTGGCAGTTGGTATGCTTGAGTGGGGACCTGCTCAGGTCTCATGGAGCTGAAGCCACCCGCTTGAAGTACCCCTGGAAGGATCTGTTCTTGATATGCACCCTGAGACATCGGAGAAAAGCCAGGCTGTGGTGGTCCATAGGCAAAGTCAGGACCTTTTAGCTGGGCAGGCATGTACTGGACTTGTGCAGGGCTGCGAGGAGGCTGCTGGCCAAACTGGTGTCCACCTGGAACTTGATGTTGGGGGCCCGGCTGGGCTGACCTCACCTGGACATTGAAGGTTGGCTGGCTTGGCGTTGAGGCTGTAGTGTAGGAAGCCGGGACAGGTTGAGGAGCTGTTTGGCTTGGAGGCTTGGCCACTGGACTGACAGAGGAAGGAGGTATAGTTGAGCCTCCCCCATAAGCCTGAGGTTTGGAGGTGGACTTCTTCGTAGCAGTCAAAGGTGGTTGGGTTGGAATGACCATACGCTTGTAACCAGTAACTGGAGCACTAGGGGTGGAGGTTGCAGAAGATCCAGAGTTCTGGAAAACAGCAGAATTTTATATTTATATTTTATTACTAATTTGTCCAAACAAAAGCAACTAAATATTGCTCACTGAAAAACTGAACTGTATGGATGGAAATGGAAATCAGAGCACAAAGAAGGATTCACCTTCTAAAGATAATGCACTGCAGTTTATATTTATACTTAATGTGCATTAAAAACATGTTTGAAATCCATACAATTGTAGAGGTATTTATGTTTGGTCCCGACTGACTGACAAGACACGGCTATGATGGTTAAAATAACTCTCCTTGAGAGGAACAGCAACACGATGAATGAAAAACTAAAATAAATGCTGAATGGTGAATACACAACAGTAGTATTCGACAGCTTTTTACTGATACTGTGATTTACACTTCAAACGATTATCCACCCTGCCTCCCCAGAGTCAATTACAAGGCTACCTCGACAGCAGAGGCTCTGCACTGTCCACAACCACCCATATCTATGGCTAATAAAAATGGAGGGGAAGTGATAAATTGTTTGGCAGAGGACGCCATGACAGCAGATTGGCAATGGCATGTGACACTTGTGCTGACTCCAGTTGTTTGCATGAGAAAGGCGTTAAATCACCGAGATTTGTAGCGCTGGTTTCTTGGGAAGAGACGGCTGCATAATAGTAGCACCAGCAACTGCTGGGAGTCTCACCATCTGATCAACTGTGACCCTTCATGCAAAATATAAAGCAGGGCAGCAAACAACACAGAATGACTGTTTCACCCAACTGTCAGAGTCTTCTGCCCCGAGTGTGTCGTGTGTGAGCAATAATTGTTTTTCACTACATCACATATCGGTGTCAGACGTTCAGCCAGTCTAAAAAAGGTCTGTCATTAACCTTGGATGGCCTTATTAGGTTATTGCCTGCAGCCAAAAATCAGAGTCAATTACTACATTTGCAGCACTACAGGAACCAAAATGAACACTTGTAGTCTTTAGAGCATTTGCAACTCACGTTGATGAGATATCTTCTAAATTGGGGCAGAGAACCAATTCAAATCGATTTCTCTTAAAAGTTGATCAAAGCCTGCTGCAGAGAATCGCTGTTCTGCTGCACTCCTTTGTAATTTCTTGCTTAAATCAACCACTGCAATTCCACCAGATGCTTGTGTCTTATTTATTTCTGTCAATGAATACAGTAGATTTTAGTCTTGGAATCTAAACTACTGTACTTTCGGTTTGTCCTGGTCTAGCCACAACTACGTTTTCACAAAACTTCATTGTATGACTCATTAGCTTTATCCCCCTCTAGTTTTCCGCAACTCTGTATGTCTCCCTTCTTCTTGAAAATGGGCACCAGAACATTTCTCACCCATTCCTCTGGTATCTTCTTCCCCTCTAGGATTGTATTAAACAATCCCGTTAAAAACTTGACACCGACCTCTCCGAGACACTTCCATACCTCCACAGGAATGTCGTCTGGGCCAATTGCCTTCCCATTCTTCATCCTCTTTATTGCCTTTCTAACTTCACTCTGATCACCTTAACTGCTGTATTCCAGTCTTCCGGAAGCCTCTCTTGCCCAGCCTGTCTCACCTCTTCCCTGAAAGCCACACAACACTCTTCATTCTTCAGCCTCCACCACTTTGTCCTCTGGTCTGCCTTAGTCCTCTTCCTCACCACTAGGAACCTAAAACTGTACTAAAATAAAATGAACTCCAAATTTATTAAGAGGTGAAAGCATCAACTTTGTCTAAATCCCATCTAATCTAAATCAGAGGGGAGCCCCGAAGGAACCAGTATAAGCACCAGAAAATATTTTCTGCTCTCACACTGATTTCAGTCTTGCCGATTAGTGCTGATGTTTATTTAAAAAGTGCGTCTGTCTCCATATGTATGGCAAAATCTCCAGTATGCCCTTGAGGAAGTGAAATTACTTAATTTAAATGTTTCATGGGTTTTAAATACTCTAGATTATTAATTTATCTTTAAGGCCTTAGAACCTACAGTTAGTTAACAGAGCACTGGAAATGCAAATTGGTCCCTCAAAATAATTACACTGTCATGGTACATTTTCCACAAATTTCAATGAATAGATTCGCACACTCTCTGAGGGTGATGAAACTAATCAAATGCATATAGTCTGCAAAAAATATCAGCGGAGTGGAAGAGTTTTCATATTAACTTAGCTATCGTTTTAGTTGCGGCTTGCCTATGACATGTCCGTGCTAATGAGTGTGGTCTTAAGTACTATAATAGATATGCGAAGAAACTGATAACTGGGACTTTGACAATATGCAATGATAATGTCACTTTCTCACTTAGGAGTAAGATGTTTACTTGGCAAGTCACAGATTCCCATGATGCACTGTGCATTTTCTGCCAGAGGCCAATTCATCAGCAGTATTTATTTAAAGCAAAGTACAGTCAATTCATACTTAATAGCCTCAATTAGGATGGATCAGAACCATGCTAGACTTGAATGTATTATTAATGTCTTATTACACAGAGGTTCTTTTTTTTCAGCGTCTGTGTGGTAATATTTATACTGTGGGGCAACATGGAGGAAATCAACATGACATAATTTATATGAAAATGTTAAAAATAAGCATGCAAAAATGGTTTAAACAACAGAACATAATTAATGCTTCTTTAATTGTTTTTCATATATATATATTTTTGCATATTTCAACTCCATCCAGCCATTGTGCAAAATCAATATACTGTAATCAATGCAACACACATCTTCCTACTATGACATAATAAGGAACGTCCATGTGTTTCCATAATATGGTCTGGAAAGTGTTCAGTACTACAAATCATACATAGAATTCAATTTAAGATTTTCATTCTTTGTTTTTCGACAAAATTCTTCACAAATGAAAAAGTAAATAGAGAATATGCTTTAAAAACTATATTTTGGGACTTCAATGGGCTTTATTATTTTCATGCACTCATGCTAAAAGATGACAAGGGTTAGTTCTGTGCAAAGATACAGTAAATATCTAACATCAGTCTGAATGCCTACTCTGTTGATGTCTCTTACACCACCTCCACACACATGAACAAAAACAGTTTTTAAAAGTTATCCCTAAAGCCTTCAGGAAAGTTAACCCTCACTCTACACTGATTCAGACTGACTTTGCAAACAACTTAAGTGTGAAATTTCACAGAGACTCTCAAGAAAGCCTTTTGACACATTAAAAAAGATTAGGAGAGACTATACAAGCCTCTGGGTGTTGAGTAAAACTGTTAACTGTGCATTTCAAACCAAGAAGGGGGGGGGGATAAGCAAGCTTGGGGGGAACCCCTAAAGAGGGAGAAGTTCTGCATCTTTTCAGAACCGTCTAAGACCTTAGTTATTTTTCTCTCAACTTTTCCCTGCTCCTCCTTATTGAGCTGATGGTCTTGACTATTGACTATTGATCTTTACCAGCTCTTACGATGTGGCCGTGGACGAAGTTCTATCCACAAATCCTCTCAAAAATTGTGTCGTCTTTTCCCTGCACAATCAGACACAACAGTTCCATTAACAGCCTCAATACAATCAGTCTGAGGGTATCAACCCTGTTCCTAAAATAGTTTGAGATATGCACATTAAATATGATTAAACAAGGTCTCTGAGGAACATGACGAGACCTCGAGCTGTATTGGACTATCTTCCCATGTGACGATAAAAAGTGCTCTATGCATGGTACATCTACGCATCAGACATCTTTGCTGCTTCACATCACAGCTGCCCAACAAACACCACATTTTAAGTGGCTATTTCAGCAATGTTTTCACCTTCACCAGATACAGGAGAAGACACATGGACGTAGTGAGGGAGGACATGAGAGTGGCTGGTGTTGGGGAGGACGATGCCGATTCCACCACTACGGTCTCCCCTTCACTGAATGTGAACCTGACCCTTTTATTAGGTCAGATCTGGCTTACTTGTGAACTGAGTCATCGGATCTGGAATATCACTGGAAAATTGGACAGTTAAAAAAAATTATTATCCCTAAACTTTACACACAAGACATACTATTTAAGAATTGAAAATAAGGCACAGTAACAGGGGAGGAAATCACACGAGACAATGAGAAGCTAAAACAAAGCAGTTCTACAAATGTACTTTCCAATTCTACAATATGCTCCCTTGATAATAGAACAGATATAATATTTATTTGACTTGTATTTTTAAATACAAACAGCCAATGTATGTTAACCCCACTAATAAGCAAGTGTGTATGTAAGTAAGCAATCTCCACAGCGATCTCTTTTCCGTGGAAATAAAAAGCTGGACCAAGATAATTATATGAAACTTTTCAGTTCACTCATCTGCCAAATCACCGCCAAACAAAATTACACTTCTGTACTACAATTGCTCGGAGGGACCAGCACGTCTGAGCCATGAGCCATGTGACCCATACTGTGTCACATGTGCTATTTGTGGACAAAGATCAAAGTCAGTCCATCTGTGCCATTCAGAAAACTCAAATAACACGCTCCTTGAATTTTTTTTTGAAAATGTTTGCAGTAACAATGTTACGACTTTCTCAACAAATAATAACAGCAATATAATTATGTGTTTGAACTAAAAACATTTAACTTTGTCCATCTTGTCTTTTCTTCAGTCTGCACAAGAGAGCCATAACTCAAAGTGCAGAGGGAGGTGTGAGGCAATAAATGAGCCAGGTGGCAGTAGTTTCATTCAGACTCCTTGGTCTCACCACCAACACAACCCAAAGACAATTCAGATGAACATTAGATTCATGTGTCTTTTCATTGTCATCTCCTGAAAAACTGCATCAGAAAAAGTACGTAACACTGCTAGGATAATGCAACATCACCATAAAAAGTAAAGTGCATTACTCAATGATGCAACTAAAAATCCTTTTTCCGAGATACTGCGTGTGTGCAGAGAAAAATCCCTGATTGTGGCACTTCTGCAGGCAATTTTAAAAAAGCAGGAAATGTGTATTCTGTAGCTCTCAGAGAAGAAACTAATTGTTTTATCCTGCAGTCCTACAGGCCAATCTCTCACCACAAACACCACCGACCCATCCCTGTAATGAGGCTTTCATGCACTTGTAACCCGTTTGCTTCAAGAAATTAAATACTTCACGGCTGAAATGCCCATTGCTTACACTTTGTCGAAGTCATCAATCCCAGAGATGGACAACTGTAACTGTTCTCTCAGAAGCTGTGAGTCTTTGCCTTTCTGTGTGGCTGTGTACTGCAAGCTTGCACATTGTGTGGATCAGGGATAATTAGCAATGACAGAGGCTGATGGTCAGGCTTTCAGCATTGTTTCCAGGAAGATGCAAAGAGGCAGGATACATTGATTGTCACAGCTCCTTGGCATCAACTAAATTTGTCATTGGTTCACTCTGCTGACGAAAGACAATGATACAGTTCAGTTTGTTCGGCTAACAAACATTGATGGAGCACAACGATTGCCCCGTGGCATGCTCGTCTTTCCACAGTTGGCTGCCCCCGTCAAAACTCAGAACCTGCTGCCAGATTGACCTTAAGGTCAATGGGAGCCACCGGCACTGTGGCAACATCTCTGCTCCACGCAGCAACAAAGCAATTACAGAAAATAGCAGCATATGACACAAACAGAGGGAAAAGTTAAACACCACCAAGCCCTATAATTACAGAGTTGCAGTGTCATCTTGGTGGAGTTTTGGCAGCTCTTAGAGACAAGCTGCAAAAGCACTTGATTGCACACTTGTAACATCAGTGCCCTGTAGAAACTATCCAATGCAAAAAATAGCTTTTCATTGACCTTGTGTAAGGAGTCAAAGAGGATAGCTAACACACCAGCGCCATACTGGTGACAGCAACAGAAGCTGGAAACAAATTCCTCAGGTAGCGAAAGTCCATGGCAATGTTTTCCAATCCTGAAAGGCACAATTGCTCCCCCCCCAAAAGAAACATAGCGGTAGCTGTCCCTTCATTGACTCGCTGTTGTGTCCACAGAGATCATATGATCAAATGGACCATGACATGAGTATTATACATGGAAACAGAAGGTGAGCAAACAGCAGGATGCACAGCGTCAGAATATAACAAATTGTAAAGCATCTAAACGGTCACATGGTAAAGTTAGGTGGAAAAATAAATTAATAGTTCAGTACATCAGCCCTAGATAATGTGGGGTTTTGTGGACATAAATAGTACAAGTATATTTCCTGAAGATAAACACGAAATCAATACATGAAAGCAAGCCCGGAAATATTAGACACACAGGAAATCAGGTAAACATTGTGAGCAAGATAATGGCGTGAAAGGCTTTTCCTAGTCTTTATAAGATAACCTTTAATTTGCACCGACTCACTGATCGCACAGGAGGCCTTAATAATACAAAGCAATAAAGACAAATATTTTACACATTTTTAGCCTTTAACGAACACCATTCCCCAGGACCTCCAAAAAGGAGGGTGAAACAGACACTTTTCTCAACACCAAACACTGCAAGAAAAAAACTTTTAAAGATGAGATTAGCAGAGTGCTATTAGATGTCATGGATAGGGGAGAAGCTAATGTAGAAATAAGCTAAAACTGTGTCAAGATACTAGTGTTGTGCCAAATGAAAAGCCACCAATGAAGGCCTTACACCGGTTCAACATTGGTTTAGTTTCACTGAAGAAATATTTAAGGACTGAATCAATTAAAGCAACTTGTTTGAGTTATGACAATAGCAGAACTAAAAAAAAGTGAGGCCTGAGACGGCTTCAGGTTGCACTTCACACGGGAAGCAGAAGAAATGCCACCAACTCTATCACACTCTCCGAGACACTGCCTGGATGGCCTATAGTTCCCATTCTCTGATCATTCAGCAGACGCCGTGATCACTGGAAATCTCGGGCGCAAGCAGTGAGGACCCATCGTTCTCCTTGTTGTGACAGGGAGTGCCATCTGTAATGCGCTGCCAGTTGAGCGATGGGAATGTCACTGCATGGCTTGACTGGCACAGTGTGAAGCGAGGCCTCCTTAGGGCACTCGTGTGGAAGGATCCATCTCAGCAGCATTTCAAGCACTTGGATTCAGCTAAACCGTCAACCAACTCCAGTAATAGCCATCTGTTTTGTATGGACATGGAAACTTATTCCACAGACATCAAGCTCTTTGGCAGAGTGAAAAATAAAACTGTCTGCTGACACTAGGTGCATTTACATGGACACATTTAATCGTATTAAAAACCTGATTGGAATAAAAATGCTTCATGTACACACCCAAATCGGATTAGTCTGGCCCAATCAAGCTCGATCCGATCAAGATTCTGTCCCGACCAAGAAGGGTGGTTTATACCGATTGATGATCCGATCAGGGCGCATGAAAACACTTATTCCGATGTTTCGGTACAAGCCGTCCTTACAGCGCATGTCTGTGACGTCAGCTAAACGCGCTTCTGCTATTCCCGGAAGGGAGTTGAAGCAGAGAGAGCAAAAGACAAAACTGGTCAATATCTGAGACAAACATGTTGCCGGAGATATTAAAGGAGGAAAGTAACAGCAAAACGGGAAAAACGCGCGAAATAACGCTGACGTTTCAAGCATAAAAGGGCGGAGCCATGTTTTGTTTACAAACGGAAGTCACTGCGGCTTCTTCTTCTACTATTTCCGGTATATTTGGTATACATTTTCGCATGTCAAAATATTTTTTTACGATGGAAAGTGTGATGCACTAATCGGATCAATATTTTTAGGGTCCATGAACACAGTGTGTCCAATCACAATTTTACTCCGAACTCCGATCGGATGAAAGAAATGTTGTCCATGTAAACGTAGCCACTGATGAGGTGACAGTAACATGATGCCCTTCTCTTTGGTAATTCATATAGGATCAATCAACCAGAAACATAATGTCCCTGCTACTGATGCACTCATTTGAATCGCAAATACACCTGCTTTGTTGGGACCTTTAGAGAATGCAAGGAAACTGAATTTGCGTTTGAGATATTTGAAAAGTAAATGTGACTTGTGTTAGTTTAGTGCATTTTAGTAAAAACAGTTGAGACAAAGCAATGTCTTTATTTGAACATTTCTGCTACAAGCAATATAATTATGTTAGTGTGTATGATTATAGTCATTGTTACCTAATTAAAAACAAACAAAAGATTTATCTGTAAATCTTTTAAAGTCCATAAAGATTGAGTTTTGTAAATGTAATCGGGTGACGCTTGGCTACATCTAGCCATCTGCACTTACCTATCTCTGCCATCTCTGCGTAGGTCTTTAAGGTGACTTGCAAATATAAACCTTCAAGAGGACTTTTGCACATTTTCAAACTTGCATCATTTCGGTAGACGGTGATCTGGTTTGGTTCAGAATACAGAATTCTTACTCGGGTACTAAATCAAAGACACATAATCCACCAACAGATGGAGCCTATAGACTCATAGAAATTCTACGGCTTTTACTTTGTGGTGGGAATATGACCTGACACTAATCTGACCTTGACCTGACCCAACTACAAGGTACGGCACAAGCTAAGCAGCTCTCATAGCGGGTGCAATTTGTATACTGACATGGATGGGGGGAATGAACAAACTGTAAACAGCCAGCCAGAAACTGAACCTGACCCGGACCTAGCGACAACAAATGCTGTCATATTGATGCGTCTTTTCCGGTGTTTACATTCTCTCTCTCATATCCCAGACACATTTCACAAGCATGTGGACTGAACAGATGGTTTTCAGTGAAGCATTTTGGTTCACTTGTATTTCTTTCACCGTGAAAACACTGAACCAATGGGAACATGCCACAGGTTCAGGAACTCCTACATCGCTTCGAGCCAAGGCTAATCAAAACTGCCTCAGTTTTCATTTTAGTTTATTTCTCTGCCCTATGTTTCAATAATAGCTACAATTACTCAACGATGGCAAACTGGTAAAACGTTATGTTACGCGCACTGTCAAGCTGGAACAGAACCCATCCCAAACCGGTCGACGCAAAGTCAAACGCCAGGTCATATTTTCAAGCGCTAGAAACAAAGTGTGGACCTCGAGTCTCACTGACAAAAAACAGAATGTCTCGAGAATTGTGTGACGCACACATGAAATGTGACATCCACCTCACGGGGTCACGACCTTGCTCCATAGAAGTAGCAGAGAATGCAGTGAGCAGGTCCTGTAAGGTTTCTCAACAGTAGCAGCAAACACGGCTTGGGTACACACACACACACACACATACACACACACACACCTACACACACACACACACCTCTTTATTCGGTTTTACTGTGGTGGTGAGGGGTCTGTTGAATACGGGGCAACGCTTTCAGTCGATCAATTGTTATCCTGCGCACTCGTTTCCCAGCATGCGCTCATAGCAGACAGGAAGAGCTCCGTCAATCTCTGCGTATGATGGAGGCGCCGACAATCGATGATGCAGAATCTCAACAGGAGGGATGCTGATCTTGATTTTTGTTCACTTGAAACACACGAGAGGTCAGCATGAAGACGAGGTCACGGCAGCCGATGGTTCAGTAGCCTGAGCAGCAGTGCCAGCATGAGAATTGTGGACCAACACCAATATCAAGTGGAAGAACGTGATCTTAAAAGTATGCGTGACGTAGAGCAACGTGATCTTATCAGGACAGGTGATGTAGGGCAACGTGATCTTATAAGGACGAGTGACGTAGAGCAACGTGATCTTATAAGGACGCGTGACGTAGAGCAACGTGATCTTATAAGGACGCGTTACGTAGAGCAACGTGATCTTATCAGGACGGGTGACGTAGGGCAACGTGATCTTATAAGGACGCGTGACGTAGAGCAACGTGATCTTATAAGGACGCGTCACGTAGAGCAACGTGATCTTATAAGGACGGGTGACGTAGAGCAACGTGATCTTATAAGGACGCGTGACGTAGAGCAACGTGATCTTATAAGGACGCGTTACGTAGAGCAACGTGATCTTATCAGGACGGGTGACATAGGGCAACGTGATCTTATAAGGAACCGTGACGTAGAGCAACGTGATCTTATAAGGACGGGTGACGTAGAGCAACGTGATCTTATAAGGACGCGTTACGTAGAGCAACGTGATCTTATCAGGACGGGTGACGTAGAGCAACGTGATCTTATAAGGACGAGTTACGTAGAGCAACGTGATCTTATAAGGACGAGTTACGTAGAGCAACGTGATCTTATAAGGACGGGTGACGTAGGGCAACGTGATCTTATAAGGAACCGTGACGTAGAGCAACGTGATCTTATAAGGACGGGTGACGTAGAGCAACGTGATCTTATAAGGACGCGTTACGTAGAGCAACGTGATCTTATCAGGACGGGTGACGTAGAGCAACGTGATCTTATAAGGACGAGTTACGTAGAGCAACGTGATCTTATAAGGACGAGTTACGTAGAGCAACGTGATCTTATAAGGACGAGTTACGTAGAGCAACGTGATCTTATCAGGACGGGTGACGTAGAGCAACGTGATCTTATAAGGACGAGTTACGTAGAGCAACGTGATCTTATAAGGACGAGTTACGTAGAGCAACGTGATCTTATAAGGACGGGTGACGTAGGGCAACGTGATCTTATAAGGACGCGTGACGTAGAGCAACGTGATCTTATAAGGACGAGTTACGTAGAGCAACGTGATCTTATCAGGACAGGTGATGTAGGGCAACGTGATCTTATAAGGAACCGTGACGTAGAGCTGCAGTCAGTACAGCTGGCTGTTGCTGATTTTAACTTTAGAGGTGGGGTAGGATGAGGGAAGGTGTCTGCCAGAATGTTTGATTATCCATTTAAAAAAGATGCCAACCCTTACTGGAACTTCAGAGACTCACTAAACTAAACTTATTCTCACCTCATCCCTACAATGAAGGTCAATCAACGAAAGCAGCCATTTAGTCCAAAACAGTCCATCTCTTCAGACACCACCAAAACCTGGATGTAATAGAACACTGACAATTTTATATGGTGCATCTTTGTCAAAATACTCTGAGGCATGATTCTACAACATTCTTGAAGTGATTAATATTCATTGGGAAGATGAGAAAATGACAAGAAAATAACAGAAAAATCTGTCACTGTAAATCCTTCCTTAACAAATCAATTTGTCACCGGTCAGGTGTATTGATAAAAATCCAAGAAGGACCAATGCAGAATGTGAGAGTCTGAAAAGAGCAGCAACACTCGAGGTCCCACATCAGGCTATACTGAACAGTACAGTAAATGAGCATGACCCAACCATCATATCCAATCAAACAAACAAACTTAAATGAGTGTGTCAAATAGCAAATGGCAACTCTACGATGGAAGTGGAGAGAGAACAAATGGGAATTATATAATGATCACGTTTCATTACCCACGGTTATGCCACAGAGAATACCAACTAAGGCAAACAAAATTGTTTTGATGTCTGTGAAGCATCAGCGCCGGCTGACTGTGTGCAGGAATGCTACTTAGAGTTTTATGAATGAGCAGCGATGTCCATTTCAATTTTATCTGGGAAGGTGAGCACAGTTAAGGTCCTTTTAAGGATTCTGAATTTATTGTTAGAAGGATTCCTCTCCTCGATGTTGAAAAGGAAGAGGGCAGGATGGCCTATTGATCGTGCAGGGCTGGCTCTTTGATTACTTGAGCTCAAAAGGCTGTAAATCAAACCCACTGGTTAGTCCTCGATTGTGCAAGTAGAAGATAGCTGTGTAGGAGTGCTGCTGCTGAAACCTGCTTTACACACAAACCAGCATTAAGCTAAAGCCTGATGTTAAAAGATGCCGAGCATGGACTGACAGGAGCAGCTGGGGGGGGGGGGGGGTCAAGCCGAGGTTAATCAGCCAGAATCAGCATCAGCTAAGGAAAGAGTAGCAGCATGCGAGTGTGTGTTAAAAACACTCAACCTATAATAGAGCGCTGATGTTTTCCATGGGAATGAAGACAAATGGGTGTTACAGTAATGCTGCACAGACAGCGTTAAGTCAACTGAATATCTGATACACATCATATGATTAATACATGTCAACGCATCATAACTTCACAGGTGGTGAGTCTTTCCTACCACAACTCCAAAAGCTCGCAGCAGGTGGAGATAAAAAGAGACATGCAGCAACTTTGACCATGACAGGTAAAAAAAAAAAAAAAAAAAGAAAGCACCATAACAGCCATACATTAGTTAGGAGGACTGTTCACCCGTTCATTCGCCAGCTGGGCTCAGAGGAGCACAGGTGCACATCAACGTTCCCCCTCATGTACACACAAGAGGGTTCGTGTGAGAAGCAACAACAGTGAATCGCTGCGTGACCTTCGGCAGTCACAGCAATGAGGCCATGAACATGATGAAGCTCAACCGCCACAGTTGCATGTCGTCTATGTACACTAAGGATTATCAAGAAACCCTTGAAGGTCCAATTGATTGGTCAAAGGGCAGTTCTTCAATTCTATGATTAAATAATGTTATGAGTACATTTAGTCACCACACTAGAAATCATCCAGTTATATTTTACTATCTTGGCTTTAATGTGTACGATTTCAAAGCCACTTGCTTTTTTTCTTTTTTTTTTATTCCTCTCGACATCTGCTACGTTTCCCATGTGGAGCTGTACTTGTAATGTTTTTTGTAGTATGGAGATTCTCCTCCCTCTAGCCAGTGAGGCATTTGCAACCACATTGTTTTTGTAACACACTTTCCACAAAATGCTCTGCTCTAAACATACTTTTCCTCAAATCTAGAATTTCATCAAGATTGTGCCGTTTGAAAAATTCTTATTTTCAAGGATGTGCTGAAAAGAAAATTCTATCAGTAAGAATATCCCCCTTCTTGTTCCCTGGACTATGAATCATCGCGTCTTGTACGAGACCTCGGAACCTTATTTACAGCTAAATGAATAGATTGCTCTCTCAATAATTTATCATCTTAACCTTGTTGTCAGGATTGCCGTACATATATCTGCAATAAATAAATAAAACAGACATGGTGGCTACACAGTAAAAAAAAACACACACAGAGAATAAATACTGTAATATGTATAAGAATTTCATACTCTGGTGATGCTGGTGTGGCTACGAAGAACGAGCTTGCAGGTATTGAAATTACTGCTTGAATAGCTCACTGGAGATATTGTCTGCACCAGCCTTCCTGCTTCATGCAGGGCTTTTCTTTTAACTGCCTGTCCTACATTTATCGTGTGTCAAACTATTTAGTGAAATGCCCAAGGGTTTGACTTTTTCAGATTGATCTTAATATCATTTCATATAAACTAATGATATAGGCCAAGGCTGACTTTGACGTCACCGCAAAACATTTTCTCACAGGATGCAATGAATGAGTTTCCCTCGTCTTCATGCAGCAGTAAATTGTCATCTTGCTAAATATTGTAAAGATGGTATGTTACTGTTACTAGCAAATGTATACCAAAGTGAGAATAAACTGTCCCTCGGGTTCAATGCAACCGCTGTCAGACTGAATCCCATGACGCCAAACCTGGAGCTGCATCGATCGTCACAGGAAGTATTTCATATTTCCCTCCCATGGCTGTGTGTTTGCAAGTACGAGTGAAGCTGTGTTGGTAGTCGTACTTGTGCGCTCCGAGGCTTGTAAGGCGAGCTGCTCTCCAGATCTGCCAGGATACTGGTAAGGGAGTCGATCTCAGCATCCAGACTGGAGCGTCTCTCCTCCAGGGTTTTCTCTGGTCCTTTCATCTGCAAGCAAACATCACATATGGCGTGTGTGTGTGTGGTACGATCAGGAAACACACATTAAGTAATTCCTTCTGTTTGCACAAGGAAGTTGATGATCACCAATGACAAATGATCGCGGTTGTGCCGCTCGGAGACATTTCCCCGGCCGTTTTCGCCCTTCTAATGCTTTGGATCATAGTGTTTGACTTCATGTCTCACCTTGACCCCAGACAATCCCTTTGAAAGCCACACATCAATAGAGGAGATTTCACTCAGAGAAACGCAGTGAGGAATAACAAGAAATTCACCGTCTCTGAGACAGCGTTCAACTTTTTGCAGTGCACCATTAACCTCCTGCTCATCAGTGCACTTGGATTTACAGTATCTGACTCTTCATACATGATTCAAAAGCAGACTTTTGTTTTTTTATCCCACATTTTAAACATGGTCTCAGAACTGCTAATTAACATTAGAATTTCTTCAGCATGCTCGCCAATTTATTCATTTGACTTATTTCAGTTCAGACAAAGCAACTTGATCGTGTACAAAATAAATGCACAAAATAAATAGAAAAACAAAGTCACTAAATTGTTGTACGCAAATCCGGAAAGCAGTTAAAATGATGTGACCGTTGGTGACACAAGGTTTTCGACAAATTCCCGGGAATTTCTCCCTGACAGATATATTTTTAGTCTTCTGAACTATGCTGCAACTGCAGGAAGACTTCTTGCAATTGCCTGCGGGGGCTTTCTTGAGTTGGCTGGATCAGTGACTGCTTCTTATTCTAATGTTATGTGTTTGGATTACCTGTCACAATCTATTAGAGAAAGGCTTTGCCTCCATTCGGAGCAGAGCTGCTGCGTAAAAACATCTAAGGCAATCGTGAGAGCGGGTAAACAAAAGCAAAACACTAATGGCTTGTCTCAAATCAACAAATGGAAAATGGAAAAACTTGTTTAGCGGTGATAACGAGGAGGATGAAAGGAAACTCGCCGTGTTGGGCTTCGCGATGTGGACAACAGCCGTGATGAGAACAAGATGCTTTTGTCTTTCTTTCTAACGCTTCTAAAGATCCAGACGTGTCTACCAGTAAAGGAGATGAAGAGGAGAATAATATTTCTGCCTCCTTCTGAGGAAATACCATTTCGTCACTCATTTATTCATTCAGTGCGAGTAATGTCTCTGCTGAGGCACAGAGAATTTGATACAAAGACATTTTGATTGATATCTATCCCTTTTCTGAACGGCGCGCCGACAATGAAAGTTCTGCTCTGACTAAAGGACACGTAATTAAGATACCAGGGGGGGTATTAAGGAATTAAATTGCATGGTCAGAGTGATTCAGCCAAATTGATAGAAGAAAAAAAGTTGGAGATGAAAACACTAAAGTACTTTTTAAACTAATCAAGCATTTAATTTCTTGTATTTTAAGCCTCAAATATCTTTTTCATTCTACTGGCTCTGGTGTTCAGAAGAGAATGACCGATAACAGAACTGGCACGGTGAAACAGGGGAAGAAACTACACACGTTTATCTCTATTATGTCCATTTAGTTAGTACAGTTGTTCTGTGAAAACATGCCCCCCCCCCCTTCTCAAAGTTAGCTTTCCATGAGCAAAGAAGCCAAATTTCTTGTTTAGCTGAAAGGTTATGTTTCCTCAAGTCTCTTACAACGGTAGACAATTGCCCACGTTTACATCGTAACACTTGCTGCCAGCTGTAATTATGCTGGCTATTAGAAGATCGCTGTCAGCACCACCCTTCATCGGCTACTACGAGGCTCGACATGTCTGAGCTCCACAAAGTGGACGTTTCTTTTTACTACAAACGTCCTTCTGCAGGGTTTGTCATGCATTCATTTACTTGCGACGATCTGGAACAAAAGCAGAACTGACAGGCACATATTTTTATTATTTTTGGAACTGTGCTTCCAGTCCTCTCTCTGGTTGCATCATGCGTTTCCCACACTTTGACTTGACTTGGGCAGGCAGCAAATATTTTAATAGGTGCTGAAGTTTCCCAGACGACCATTGCTTAAATGTGTGCTTTCTGTCCTGTGTAGAACGAAACAGGGTTTTGTTTTGTTTTTGTGGACTTTGTGACAAGCGGCGGGGCGAATGTTTTTGTTTGGGGGAAAATATATGGAGAAATAGAGTTAAATACTAAAAACTTAGCCTTAAATAAAAACTTTAAATCCGGTTTACACCTGACGACTGGTGCTCTGCGGGCGACCCCTATCGGACCTGGTTTGTTTACAACATTTTAACGACACCTTTCATCAGTTCTGGTGTCTCCACACTTCAGGGTGCGTAGTCAGAGCTCCATGCAGCCCGACGCACGACTAACGATCACACACCCAAGATTCCAAACTGGAATACTCACCTGAATCGTCTAAAACTTGGACTGCAGAATCCAAAGAAAGCATGAGCATTGCTAAAGAAAGGGCTTCTAGTTGTGGAGGGTTTGTCTCATCGTGTAATTTGATAACCGACGGCGTTAACAGAGAGGAGCTCTGCGTCTAACACTCTCAGGGTTCAGTGTTAGGATAGAGGTGAAAACTGTGCGTGCCATTGATCTGCATCTTTAAAAATAATCAATAGCAATTAAAAAAGTCCTGTTTTATGAGACCACACGAACTGACATATATGTCAAATGCCAGGATGCAGTGTAATTCTGTCCGTACATTCTTTGTGTGGGGAAGCAGTAAACGTACTGGCATTGCATAACTTGCTTAAATTATGTAACATGGTCATCCTCACTTACAAAGGAAGCATTCATTTAGGGAAGTAACTCAGATCAGCTCACACGAGGGGCCTCAGGAGGCTTCTCTTTTTTTTTTCCCCCCCGCTCCAGCGAACAAAGGAATGCCAAACACTCGATGGATTTCACGTTACAGTTTGAGTGCTGAGAGTGTCAGTTAGAGAGCAGAGGCCACGTATCCTGGGAGAAACGCGTGCTGATGGGAATTAGGGGGAGAAAAGGCAAAGACAAGTGACCGGGCTCCACCAATAGGTGTCAGCCTTCCATCCTCGCTGACATGGAGTGCTCCCAGCTGAAGGAAGCGCGCTGTGTGCGGGTCCTTCAGTAGGGGCGTCCAGCTCCAGGCAGCATCTGGAGCTGGACGGCTCTGCAAGTTGGCTGCAACTCAAATGGACAGTCTTTCTGGACCTGGTACATGAACTCAGTGTAGAGCTTGGGGCTGCCTTTGCTTTCTGCACCGACTTTCGGAGAGTTACTGACAACCAAGAAAATACAAGCAGCACTTTCCCCTCACCTGAAAATCATACGAGTTCACCGGTGGAGGATGGAAGGAACCAGGTGGGAAAGCGGCTGAATCGTCCACAGTTGGCGGAGGAGGAGGGTAGTCTGCGGAGATGGACGCACAAACAGACACACAGACACAAAAACACCAAGAGAAACAAAGACGGTTCATTAAATACTTCCCTTTTTGTCCCACATTCAAACTGTCAGGGTTCTAAAAGACACTCCACCGCTGAATTAATGCACCGCACTCAATGACGATTGAGTGGAGAGGCATCAGTTCAGACCTTTAAAACTATTTATCTTTGCTGTTGCAATTTCAAACACTAGCGTGATAAGTGCATTAAACATAAAGAAGTTGATAAAAAAAAAAAAGAAAAACCAATGGAGAAAAGATTTGTAAAAAAGCTACAGATCTATGGATAACGTGATAGATACCCGCTGCATGCTGATGAATGGGAAACACTAATTAATCCCTTTGGAATGCGACCATTGATCAAAATCTTGCATGAAATTCTCTTTGTGCAAATATGCATGTAAATTTGCATTCAGTATAATACAAACATATTCTTTTTAATTTTTTATTATCGGCTTGTGTGACGTAAAAGTCACAATTCCTAGTTCCAGACAAATACGTTCACTTCCAAGAGTACCAAATGCTTAAATTTCCCAATTTAATACATAATAATAAATAATACAATAACGCTGCCAACAGACGCAGCTCTACGACACCTTTGGATCAAATGTTTTTTCGATTAGCATTTAGCAAGTTAGCTGTTCAGTGCGACAGCTCATCAGGATAGAATTGCAAATGATGACATGGAATAAGATTTACCTTCTACTTGTATCTATTCATATTACTCATTTAATTTTTTGAAAGAAGTAGCAGGAGGCAAGTTTATTCCGTTTAATATGCAAACCATCTATCAAAGTTATTGTTCCATCTGTACAAAACAAGTTAGTTAGAATTACTCAACACAATTTATTTTAAATTCAAAAGGGTAAACAGAGAGGAGGATAAAGGAGTGAAAGCACCACTGGATTGACACACATAATTGCACTAACTAAGAAGAACCAATCTGGAATAAGCATGCGATCCCCCCGGAGATTTGAAATGTAAATGCTGTGTTACAAATGGGTTCGACTAGGTGTTTGTTCTGCCAGAGGAAGAGAAACAAGCCGAATTTGTAGTTCTAAAGTCCACGTTAATCCAAGGATTGCATCCAACCACATGTTTCAGACAGGATGAGGAGCTACGTGCCAAATTAAATTGCGATTTGGTTTCTCTTGGCACAAGATTCAAGACTGAATCATTTGACCATGTACTTCTAAGTACCAAACCAGACACGAGCTTTGCAAATTAGAGGCTTTTGTGGGACGTAATGGGAATTTGTTCCAATTCTCAAACTTTTGATGAGTCCCGTTTAGAAATTCTATTTGCATTCGATTGCTTTTATCCGTTTTCATTAGAATCCAATTGATGTCATCGACATAGTTTATCGGAGGCAGCTGACCAAATTAATTAAGGTTGGCTTTCACTCGCCTTGACAGAACAGCCCAACGCCAAAACGAAAGGCAGAGCTAATGCAGCACGGTTAGAATTGGACAAGTGTGCATCTTGAGCATTACAACACATCAGAAATTGTGAACATTGCATTAAACATTCCCTCTGGGCGCTTGAAGGCCTCCGTGTGAATTGTTTATACAATAACCTTGTGACCTTTGCTAAAACTCCAGAGTCTCACAGCGTTGCTAAACCTCTGGGAGGGAAAATAAAATATGCTGCTCGACAACAAGGCTCTGCCCCTGTCCTCCCCTCCATCTCGCTCCAGCGTGGATCCTCGTTCTCAGAGTATAAGTCACTTGTAACTTGTGGCTTACAGAGAATTAAAACATTCGGTTTCGTGTGCATTTCTCTCGAACATCAGAGATGCTTGGGATTTATTATTTCAGGAAACAAGAGTTGTAAATGTTTCAGAGACGCGTGTTTTATTGAAAAGGTCTTGGGGAGAGTGGAAAGCGAGACTTGGAGTCATTCGGCATCTTCGCTGAAAGGATCTTTCTGGTTAGTTTCCCCTTTGACCTGTTTTTCTAGCATCCATCCTCATGCCAGTCATTTAGGATTGACACGTGTTAATGTGCAGCTGCAAGACACAATCAGTAGTGCTGCTTGTTGCCTCTCATGAGCTCCAGCGCTCCAAAGAAAAGGCAAATCCATCCGATTCCATTGAAACCGTGTTAAACAAAGGAATTACCTGCATTTAAAAATATTATTCAAAATTAACAATGGCCATAAGAAGCAACATTTGACAGCAGGTTTTATTCTTTAATAATTCTAATTCTAATTTTGTTAATGTATTTGATAACAAAAAAAGACCGAACTGAAAACAACTGTCTGATGCTTGCATAATTGGGTTTATAATAAATAATATATTTTGCATTTATCACTAAAAGGGCTTTTCTGAGACAAGAGGCGAGCCATCGCGACTTAAATGATGATGCTGAGGAGCACTAGAGAATAAATCCATGCTGTCCACACAAACTCACATTTGGGGTACGCTGAAGATGAAAAGTTCAAGCTGAGAAAACATTACACAGCCAAAGGAATGAATGTTACAGCTACGGTTTTCTTGTTTCAATATTTTTGCCCATCAATGCCACCAACTGCAGATCAATTGTCGTATTGAGTAGAGTCAAGATTCAAGCAAAAAAAAATAAGTCGTCATTTAATATAAAATACACTCAACAGTGCTGCTCTTTGTCAAAAGCTGTGGCATGGAGAACTGAATACATAATGTCAAGTCATGTGGTTGTAAATTAGGACTGTTATTTCTTGTCGAGAAAAAGAGCCGCATGAAGAGCGAGTAAGCAGCCCAGGAGAAGCCGATATTTCATTTAGCTTCTTTTTTTTCTCAATATCGTTTCATATTAAAGCTAACAAATAGCAAAAATGTCAAAAACAGCGGCACAATTTTGGAAAATCATAAATCATACTGTGAAAAAAAAAACCCACATCTACACATTTATTTTTAACAAGATGAGAATCATCATTTAACAGAACCTTTTTTGAAACTGTCCTGTGTATATGTGATACACAGAAAACTGAGCCGCCACTTTTTGTCTCTGCTTGTTTGGATTTATTTAGAACCTTATAAGGCTGAGCATCTAAAAATATGAGTAAGCCGGAGGCACCACCTCTGTAAATCAGACCGAGAGTCCAAGGCAAGGAAAGTGATGAATCTGCATCACCGATGAGCCCAATACCTTCTACGTGTGAAGCCAGCATGGCTTCGAGCTGTTACGCTCCGTCTGCGGCTTTGCGTGCTGCTTCTGCCGTCAGGATTTGAAGCAGTGCGAGCTGGACACGGCGAGAACAGCCTCTGTGCCGTGAATGGAGCCGGCTCCATTTGAGACAACAGGGAGTTGAAAGCTCCAAGTGAGCACTAATGAGAGAAGCAGCAGGAAGGCCGGCTTAATACGACAACTTCCCGTCTCTCTATTGAGTAATTACTTTAAAGTAGCTTCTTTGTGAACAAAGAATCCTAATCAGTGATTAAAGTTATTTGAGAGGCCATGAGAAGTATAATTGGTTATCAGAACCGGAGTATCGTTCGTGTGTGTGTGTCTGGAGGGGGAAATCTTGAAGATGGATTAAGCTGTGACACCAGGACTAATATTCAAATGTTTATCAAGTAAGTGGTACAGTTATAAAATACTTGATGTACAGGAAATCCAACATGTCCGTGTGTAGTGTACTGTACACACTTTGGGATAGGGCTTGGCAATCATTTGTATTTTCATATCGATCAATGGTTACAGCGATTCTAGATTGCTTATTAAGTGATCCAATCACCGGGGGGTGGAAGGAGGACGTGGATGGAGTTATGTCACCGCAAGTCGTGAAGCACCACCATGGATTTATTGGATAAGAGAAAACAAAAACACCTTGTAAACTAACCTTGTCTGTTTGGTGTGATTTAAAACATTATGCTTCACAGTTCAGTTCTGTTTAAGTTAAACGTTTCAGAACATTAAAGTTCCTAAAAGGTTACTTTAGTATATGGTATATACAGTATATAAGAGCAAAAATTACTTGAGATATTTTTGCAGCTGTAAACAAAATGAAACAGATTTTAAGATGTAAGATAAATGTATTAATTCCAAGGAGGAAAATCTTTTTACACTCTTTGCGCACACACACACACACACACACACACAGACACAAAAAGGGCCTGTAGACACACAACAAATGAAGAGATTAAAAGCTGTCGGGGCTGATGGTTGAGCATATGTTTAAAGATTTACACGTGTACAATATTACCAGTTACACGTATGTTAGAGGCCGCCATCTGGTCCCGACAGACTTGGGACAAGACCCGACACAAATGACTGAGCAGGAGATCAAACAGCAAACTTCAGACAGAGTCCGGCCTCTGAAAGGAAACAGAACCCCCTTGTTTGTAGGTGAATCAGACACAGACAAATACAAATCCCCCTGAAATTGATTTAAAGCTAAAAGCCCGAGTTGCTGATATCTGCAATGATTAAAATCAGAGCAGAGGAATGAGACAGCGTTTCTCACTTCAATGAGTTGCATTGTTTCGCTACATGGCGTCAGCAGCATCTGACTTCTGGGATTGAAACTGGCCATTGGCTCACATTTCCATAAACTTAAAGTAATCTGTCGTTTAAAAAAAAAAAAAAAAGACCAGAGACGTGCCTTTTTATTTAGTATCAAAAAAAATACATAATCCCTTCCAGACAAAAGTGTTTTATGTTCTGGGTGTCACTCCACATGCTTTATCTCCACAAACCCACTCCAAATGTGCTGCGGCAGAGGTTGAGCGCACACTGTTTTGACATAATTATGGACCCATTTTATTCCATCTTCCGCTGCAGAGGAGCAGCTGAGCCCTGCACTTAATTAGCATGATATGTATAGAAGAGTGATTTAAGACTTCATTTGGTTTAGAGATGCAGGGAGGGGATTTGAGCTCTTTGGAGATATACTTGTTTTAACTGTGTAAAAAAAAAAAGCAGACCATAATTGGCTTCTGCTACCCTAAAGAGAATTCCCATGGGAAGAGAAATTTGGATCTCGAACAATAGGAGGATTATATTTTTTGTGTGAAAGCAAAGAATCAAACACTGCAAAAGGTGAACGGTTAGAAGCCAGAGCTTGCCTTTTCATCTTCAAGTCGGGGTGAACAATTAGCGCCCCAGAATGGTGAACGAGTGGAGAAGGGAGTGCTGCTACCACACAAACAAACAGGAGAGAGAGTAAATGAAGCCTGTCAAATGTCCCGGTAGACATCACTGCTGTGTAAACACCTGATAGCACGCAGCCCGTCCGAGCAGCTCCCGCCCGCTGAGAACTGAGTATAACCTCAGAGCTGGCCATTAACCACGTCATGTAAAAGGCCATACATTGACCTGCAGCACGCGCCTTGAGGTGACTCGTGAGGGGATTCCCACGACAACAAGTACAGTCCGTCTGAACAGTAAATGTCTCGGTTACACATCGTACACAAAGTAGCTACAGGATAGAGCGAAGAATCACGTGTATGTTTAGCTCCTGACATACGGCCACAAGCATGTGTTATTCACTCGAATTGCATGTGAAGTTGCAATAACTCAGTATTTCCTGCAAAAATAAGGCGTGCAAATGTATTACAATAAAATTCCTGTATTCACTTTACTCAAAAAAAAAAGAATCTATATAGAAATTGAACAGGTTTAAGCATCACGACTCCCAACCACTGCACAAAGTTAGGCAGAAGTCAGTTCACTCATTTTTGCAGGATTATGTTAAATCTATTTTTTTTATTTTTAAATGCCCCATCTCAGAATGTTCAGGGAAGCATGATAAACAATGGTGCCGTTTGTGCCATTGTTTGGATCCTCACCAGGTTCTCTCCTGGCCCACACACCAGGTTTTGAGGAAAAGCACCCAATATTTTTTCCAAACTTTTAGTAAAGGGGCGTAGAAATGACAGCAATGCTATAGCTATCATGCAGGTCTTTCACACTATGTGAAGAGGGTAAGATTGTGTTTGCTTAAACTGTATATAAGGAAGCTTCAAGCCTCTGGATGGTTCTGTGTGACTGCGGCTGACTGGACCTGGACAGCATTGTTAGCAGGCATGCTGTTAACTTCCAGACTGCAGCCTGGCGCATGTCACAGCTGTATAGCACCAACAGTCTGAACTGATGATGCTTTTTGTCCTTTGCAACCATTAATTATGTTGTTGATATTTGCTCAAAAAGTCAAAAGTCTAATTTTTGCAATATTAAGTGGGCGTGAACCTAATTCTATGTCAGAGCAGCTGATGCAATCAAATAGGGTTTTTTTTTCCCCATTGCTCACTCATTCTTAAATCATACTCAGCAGTTGTACTTCCTCTGACGGTGTAGACATCGTAGGATATGTTGAAAATCTTTTCCAGGATGCTACGGTAATTACGTGATATGGAGAAGTGACTAACAGCAGATAAACTGTTGCACAATGAAGACCTAATGTTGAACATGACAGAAGAAACCTGACAAGAAAAACTTTGAAGCATGTGTTACTCAAACAGACTTTATACACACTGCAGGAAAAAGTCCTGCAAGAAGTGGATAAATGTGTTCTACTTTAAAAAGTAAAAGTGTGCTCGGAGCGTGAGACTGTGGTTTCCATGGGGACAGCAGCACAGTCATCGGTGGATTTCCTGTTAATTCTCCTGGTGACACTGATGAGGGACTTAGATATAACAACCGGTAGTCGGCTCGCCTCTGGCCGGCCGAGACGGGAGGAATAAAAACAGCTAAATGCACACGTTCAACACTTTTCAACTGCTGTGAGCAAACAATTAGCGGAACCCTGGTAACTTTGTCTGAAAATCAAAACGGCACTTCTCAGATGTTTGCAACTTTAAAGTTTGTGCAGCAACACCATTATGAAACAACCCCCCCCCCCCCCCAGTAAGTATGTTCATATGTAAATGGAATCATTTAACTTAATTTCATGAAGCTCACAAAAATACAGCACAGATTAAATAATTTTAACAAAAAATACAATTAAATTCTAATTACAAATTCTAATTACAAACTCATGTGCTCATTTTTTTTTTACTGGATCAAAGTCAGGAGGAATCTGACCCCTGTCTTCGACATCACGCTTAACACTCCGTTCCCATGTGTGGTTTACACTGAAATAGAGAAGTCCCGGAGAGCACCGCGTAGACTTGAACTTGTCACCACTCTGGGTGTGTTGACCTACGCAGACAGCTGCACAGAAATCCACAACCACAAGTGCAAAACATTTCAGCAAGGATATAATTTCTGTGATTTTAAATAAAACCCAAAAAGGAAAGCTGTTAGCATAAAAGAGGCGTGTGATGGTTCAAGCGAGGTCACGGTAAACCACAATGCATTGCACCTGCTACGTCCTCTGTCCGCCAAGAGCGGGAAGGCTTTTTAACTATTTTTGAAACGCTGACAGCAAAAAAATAAATGACGCGTGGTTGTCAATATTGCTGAAAGTAAACTAAACTGAGCAAAGACAGTTAAGTCAGTATTTTATTGCAGGGCGATTGCACTGAATTGCATTGTCTTCTAATGGTGGTAAAAATCAAAATTGCACAAACAAAAAAAAAAAAATTCATAACGTTTAGATGCTGCAAGAAAAAAAGCCCTCCATGATAGAAGTGGAGCACCGGCTGCTCTGCATGGCAAAGCAATCACAACAGACCTCACAGCACATGTAGCACATGAGATCAACTTAAACCTTCAAGTCTGATTTGTTCAGAGGACTTTTGCGCAAAGGATCACTCGCTGAGACTTGCATGTCTTTCACGTCCTCCTGCTGGGGCTTAAATGAGAACAACGTCTAAATAAAAGCTGAGAAGAGACGTGGATAACGCCGTGGCCCGTCTGACCGGCTTCTCTGTCCACTTGGCCTCATACTGTTCATCCTTGCTGCCAGACAAAGGGGCAGCAAGGCCCTGTGCCAAATTGAGTCGTCCCTAATTTTTACGCTAATCCTCAGACGGACCACACATTTGATATAAAAGATATTAAATAAATAAGGGCAGAGAGATAATCTGCTCATAAAGACGTCTTATCCTTTGAAAACCGGGGATGTCTCCTGATGGCTTTTACGTATTTGCATGTTCAAAATGCTGAAAACAACCAGTCATCAGCATCAAATTAACGCCTTAATGAAAAGTAATGCTGCGGCAGTCAAATGTCACAGAATTTGTAATTTGAATATTCATTCAAGATGTTGAAACTGATTAGAAAGATAAAAGCAATGAGATTTAACCCTGTAATTCATTAGTTTTCCCTACATATTTTTAATTTCAATCAACAATCAAGTCCAACCAAAATAAATCTTAGTAATTTTCAATGCGCAACGATAGAAAAAAAGGCCAAAATGGTATTTAACATGGTTTTTTTCCCTCATGTCATGAAGGTTATGAGATATCAACACTGTTCTTCATGTCGAAAGTGCAACCTGACAAATGTTCCATCGCCCACAAATGCATCCCCACCACTTTATATCACTTCATTAATCCTCTTAGCACCAAGAGAAAGATTAATTGAGGATTAAATGCATTTTTTAAATTAAATATTGGGATTACATGACTTTAATGCCACAAATCATCAAATGGGAATAAAGCAAAAAAAAAATTTAAATGCTAAATTAATGTTAAATTAAGTTAAATACTAAAACTATGACATCAATGGTTGATTTCTTTCTTTAAAGTGTATTTGATTAAATACAATAAACTGAGAACACAAACCTTTAACAAAAGTTAAATGTAGAGTCGGTCGTAAAGTCAACAGTCGCATCGGTTGTAAGTCGACGACCCCGTGTAGCAAACACAATGTACCGTTAGAACACTGCAGTGATGGTTGCTGGAAATGGGCCTCGATATACCATTATACTCTATATACTGTAGATACTGCACCAAAAACCATACGTTTGCAGCTAAAATAGTCATTTACCACATTAGCAATGTATAGAATATAATTCTGATTAGTTTAAAGTTATCTTAATTGAGAAATGAGAAACAGTGCTTTTCTTTCTGCCTTCTTTACGTCTGTTCCAGGCCCATCAAACCTGTGTCTACGGTGGCAGGACACAGTTCAGGGGGTTGTGTTGAGAGGCATGAAGTATTTTGTGGTGTTGATACCTGCAGTGTCCGAGTGGGTGGGGTCTCCCATCTGTTTGTAAGGGTTGAACTTTGGCTTGGGTGCAACCACAGGGGCAAATTTCTTGGGTGCCTGTTGCTGGGAGACGGAGATGCTCGCACTACCCAAGGATGGCGTAGTCTCCATCCTGGCTGTCACTTGTCCTGTCTGGTTGTTGCTGTCCCCCGGGTTCCACATGGTTCTGGGAAATGAGAGAAAGATCATTTATTAAAAATGAATTTTCAGAAGGAAAAGAGCACCAGTGATGTTACTGGTGAAGTGAAAAGCCCTGAAAACAGGCAAAAACATTTATTTTACGGCCAAACACGAGCCCAGATAACGTGAATTTTTGTAATAGCTTGAAAGTAATGACTACATTGGTTCAATTAATGCGTAGAATTCACATGCTTCAGAACGGACAAATTAGAATCTTCCGATCAGAGAGAGCATGCAGCTGAAGGAAGAATCCATTACAAACTAGAAACCCACTCGGAGAACGCAAACCTCCACCAATCAGCTCACCCCCCACTCCCTAATTAGAGTTACACCGTCCACATGGTGACCTGGATCATCAAAAGGTTAGCAATTGTTCTTGGTATCTTTCTACACCAAACATAAACAGGAATTGGTGAATCAGAGTTTGTGTGTGTTTTTAACTGATTTTTGAATCTGTAAATGGAGTTTTCAATGTTAAAATGTCAGATTTATTCCTGACCTCATTCTGGGTCTGATCCAGAAGACATTTTGCATGATAGTTCATATCGGACGCCTTCAATGACTGAGATTTTTGGTGAGTGAATTGAATATTGAATTGACAAGATATGTTTTGGGGGTTTTTTATCTAATTTGGACCAATCTTCAGATCTTTCTTCTTCAACATCAATCTGGCAGTTTTTCCCCGTAATCCCGCCAACAGGCAGACAAACAGACAGATAAGCGCCAGAAAAACAAAAAATGTAGACAGAGACTCATTGTGCACTTCTTACAAAGGAATGTAATAAAAATATTTTGCTCGCACGATCAGTATTACTCATCTGGAAATAAACTTCTAGGCTGATCTATATCAGATCTATTTGTGTGTGGAAATCAAACTCAACTTTGTCAACTTATCAAACATCATTGTAAAAATGTCAAAGATCATGATAGTAAACACAAAATGCATGTTATAAATCTGAATTTTATTTAATAAGGCATCAAATACCCCAAATATAACCCCTGAATTAAACAGCGAGTTTTGACAACTGGAGATCTGACCCCACTGTGGCAGAATTCTGACCCACTCTTTGTGGAACTGCTTTAGTGCAGCCACTTTGGAGGGTTTGTAAACATGAGCTGCTCTTTCACAGAATCTGGGTTCAGATCCAGAGTTGCTGCAAAATGAATTTTGTTTTGAGCCAATCAGGGGTGAGCTTCCTCGTATGTTCGGGATCATAGTCTTGCTGCTTGACCCAGTTCCGCTTGAACTTCAAACTCACAGACTGTTGACCTGTTCTTGCCCTTCAAAATTTTCTGGTAGTGAGCAGAATTCATGTTTCCCTAAATTATGGCGCGTTTTCCCAGCCCGATGCAGCAAAGCATGTTATTTTGTGGAACGCCATCTAGATCAAATGGGACCCCTGACTTCGGAACAGTTCAAATTTGTACTCGTCAATCCATGAAGTGTTCTCCCGAAAGGTCATCAACATGCACGGGGGGGGGGGGGGGTCAGACAAGCCTGAGCCGTCTTTGCCTCTCCGCTCTGCCATGGATGCCACTTTCCCTCAGTGTCTTTGGGGAAGTGGTGCCATGAACACTGACCTTTCAGATGACGGAAGCCTGTAGTTCATCGGATGTTTTGTCACTGCCTGAAAGAGCCGCCGCTACGCTTTCGGACGAATTTTGGAAGACAGGTCACTTCTAGGAAGGTCATTGTTGTTCCATCTCTACATAATGTCTCTCACTGTGGATCAGTGCAGTTCCAGCACCTCAGAAATAGCTTGGTAAAGACGCCACTGTGCTTTTCATAAAAACTAAGAAAGCAACTTTAGATCAACCGATTTCAGACACAAACTGGCAAGTTCCTGTTAGGCCTCTTGAGCTCTGGGTTAAGCATCTCTCAAACAAGTCACTTGCCTGGATAAAAAAACAACAACAACTCAATGGTGATGTCATTACCAGTTGTAAACTCTTATTTGACCTCCACCTGAATACAACTGGTTCATGTATAATTAACAACAGACCTAAAAAGGCCCAAACAGTCTGAAATATCTTTGTCAAAATTGTTTTCCAACATTCCTTCTGATTTGTGCCGTCAGCTGCAACCCATCTTAATTATTACAGTGTTTGTATGATTCAAGTCTACTTTTTGTATTTCATCTATTGAGTCACGTTTAAAAAGCAGATGAGAATAGTTCGGATTAAAAAAAACACAAAAAAGGTAAAGCACGCAGAAAGATCTGACGTGTGTTCGTTCACAAGTTTCACCGAGTCAAAGAGGAAACAAAATCTCTTTGAATCTCTCAACCCGTCTCAAATCAAAACGGTTGCACGTGAGAAGAGCAGCGAAAGTCTTTCCTCACACGAAGGATCTAATGAGACAATTAGTGACCGTCAGTGTTGAGGCAGCCATCACAAGAGAACACATTAGACGTGATCAGCAACGGGACACTGACCTACAAGCCCTCTTTATTTGCACACTTAGATGAAAGTAGTGTCACCTCCAGGTGCTGTCGACATTGAAAGCAGACCAATTTGAAGGCTTTCATTTCCCCATTATGCTGTATTTGTCTGGCCTTGTTATCGTTACAGTGAAAAGACCACGAGAACACAGTGAAAGAACTTGTTATGGCTGAGGACACAAACAGCCAGTGTTTCACCATCGCATTCTGAAATCACATGAAATATTTGAACTATTTATATGCCGTGTTTTTCCCCCATCTTTGTTTGTTGTGCTGCGTTCTGATGTTTTTGCTGTTTATTATCCTCCGTCTGACTGATACAGGGTTTACATTCGTTCTTTGGAGCACAGTAGAGAAACCCACGCACAATCATCTTTTAATATCTGCTCAAATCCCGGCTCCTGCTCGTGTCTGAATGTTTCTTACTTTTGATATTTTCCCCGCTCTTAATGCTGCGATTCAGACACACACCGGTGTCTCACATTCTCACACCCACCTGTCCTTTCAATGCAAATGCTTTCATGTCCCGGTGCTGAAATGGCTAACAAAATCAAAGACAAATTAAAAGGAGGGGGGGGGGGGGACGAAAGAAAAAAGATCTTACAATGTGCGAGTACGACTCAATAACATGACATGTGGAATAGAACATTTCTGTATGTGGATACATTCAGTGATGACAGCGAATAATCCACAGTGGGATGTCATTTTCAATGTACCTTAAACCCACTCAAATCAGTTTGCATCCCATTTAAAATAAACTATTAAAAGTTATTTATGTGCCATTTTAGGAAGAGAAACAGCCCAACCACGGAGCACTTTATATTGCAAAATGCAATAAAAAAAAAAGAGATGCAACAAGCGTTCCAATTGGTCAGTAAGATGAGCCCAACTCAAACGACTGATCTCTTTTTCTACGCTGGTTCTGGCTAACTGGCAGTGTTGCACCGGACTGTAAACCCACAGGGACCAGCTCATCGTGGAGGGGCTAGAAGGAAGAGCTCACAGACCCGACTGGTGACTATTGGGAAAACCGAACTGTGGGGGGGAATATAGTGGGATCAAGGAAAAAGGGACTTTTGGAAATTCTTGATTTAATCTGTTCATAAATCAATTTGTCAATCCAGTTATTATTCTACAATGTATTTTGAAATAGATTTCTAAATGATTCATGAATTTGTTTTAAAATCTCAAATAATGTACTTGATGACTCCTTTATTTTACAAACATAGTGATAAATTAATGCCTAGTTGTATAACATATGATTACAATGTATTTTATTGCCACTTCGGTGATCAAATTACTTAAACATCATAATGACATGCATACAGTATATCTACACATTGATTTTATTGCAATGCAGGTTTGAAATGTCATTTTATATCTGTCTTATTTATATTATTGCCATATTTGCTGTCTTCCAGAAACATTAGTGTTGGTCGATGAAACATGTTAATCTCGTATTCACAGCTCAGGAGTGACCTGCATCACGGAGCTGCAGCTTAAAGTACGCCGCTTAACCCACCAGGGAAGCAAATTCAACATTGGGATTGAACCTCTTCTTTGATGAATCTGTTTTCTGAAACTATTCCAGCATGCAAACGTGGCAGAGTACACGTTGGACAGGTGAACAGTGACGAGATTAGACTTTCAACTCCGTCTGTGGGAGGAAACCAGAGCTCGTCCTTGCAAAAACAGAAATGAGTGAACATCGCACAAGGCAAAGTGTGCAATGCACACCCACCAACAATGCATTGCTGCAAGTAAGCCAACACAACACGCACACACACACGGTGCAACAAACGGCCGCATCCGCATCGAAACCTCATGAAAGGAAAGTCAACTGTGATTGCGAGGGCAGTTACAAGACGATTGACGCCGTGTTTAACGGTTTGCTTTACGAGGCCACAGCAGCCAGGCCGTCTTCCCGCAGCTGTCATTGAGGAACTGCTGCAGGTGATTCTGCTGCATTAATCTTTCATATGCACCAAGGAACCTATCAAACAAAAGCAGCCAAAGAGGACCACAGAGAGTACAGGAGCCAAACATAAAATGGCAAGGTTCAGAGACTCTCTTTGAAGGGGGAGGGGGGGCATGACGTGCTTTCTAGCAAACCTGTGTGACTGGAAGACTAAATGCGTGTTGCAGACAGAACTACAGAACGTGTTCTGGCAAAAACAGCTGACTCAGGTTACAGCAGCAGATTTAACTGTAATTATATTTCCATAATTGCATAAATGCACATTTTGTTGCTATTGTGAGGATTTAGAAACCTGGAAGGCGAACGTATACGTCATAAATATTAATTATAGTGCGATTGCACTAAAGGAGAATGTCTCCCATTCCTCAGGTTGTTGAACAGCAGTCGAGTTCAATGTCACAGAGGAAGAAGATGCATCACAGATTGGTTACATATATAATAATAGATTTAGATCACTTTTATTCAATAAATTGGGTGACTACCATCACACATAAAAACAACCGTCAACAAGTTAATGGTGAAAAGAGGTGTGGGACCAGTATCTCTACATAACCGTCTCCGTTTGCCGTAACAACTTAGTGAACATTAAGCGCCAACGTTTCGAATCCAAAGCAGTCAGAACAAAAATCAGTATAGCGGCCCCTGCTACGCTGAAAAAAGAGCACCAACAGGTAGGAATGAGTGCAGCAGGACCTCGACCTTACATGTTAACTTCAACATGCACATTACTCTGAAAACCAGCATGTATTTAACACCTAAACGGGTATATTATCATATTTAATGCTAATATCGGCTGATTAGACACACACACGTTACATATAAAACTACTTGAATCAACGTCTTGCTGTCCTTTTAGATGTACAGTAATTGGCCTCTTTAGCTAGTATTCCTCAGATAATGGCATCTATGTCTACTGTGTTGGTGAAAATTGCTGACTTAACGTAAAAAAATACAAACGAAGCTGATAAATGTGCAAATGAAAGACAACAGTGAAGTGAGAGACCTGAAAACAGGAAGCAGAGCATATTAAAAAGTGAATTCTCATCTGGTTTACACACAACAGTGGTTGATGTTTATCATAAAGCCTTGTGGGAAAAGGAAAAAGACAACTAATATTTAAAAGACAATCATGCTGTTTTTGCCCCCCCCCCCCCACGCTTCATCCCATGAGTTGACTTCAGCTAACTACACAGCCCTCGGATCATTAAGTGCTGATCAAAACATCACTTCACGAGGAAGCATGAGGATGGAGATGCATTTCGGCTGACCGATTGTTCATACCAAACTGAGGGGTGGGGGCAACTGGGATTAGCACTCATGGTTCGTGACGCAACGTGCAGAGGATCGGCCATGCGGATGAAAACGCTTTAAAAA
Organism: Brachionichthys hirsutus; assembly: GCF_040956055.1. NCBI lineage: Eukaryota > Metazoa > Chordata > Actinopteri > Lophiiformes > Brachionichthyidae > Brachionichthys > Brachionichthys hirsutus. Next base: position 12,403,994 of record NC_090905.1, read on the forward strand.
TTAAAGATTCCTACCGCGGCTTCCAAGTATTGGACCCGCGCCGCTTCAGAAGGCGGGTTGAATAGCTGAATGGGTTAATGCCGCATTACACAAACAAGAGCTCCTTCTCCACATTCCGCTGTTTGGGAACAGGGAAGAGGAAAAAAAGTTCAAGTGGTCATTCCGGATCGTAAAACACTTCTTGCAAATGGGTAAATATTTGAAAGAGCCGGGCGTGTGAGACCACGCTGTGTGTCGACACATTAACAAAATCAAAAAGCTGCTTTGGACCCCTTTCGAGCGCTAAAAAATTTAATACAGTAATATCTTGACATAGGAGTATAATTCGTTCCTGGACCGTGCGTGTAACGTATGTCAAACACATTTTTCCCATATAAGATAACTGGAAAAATAATAATTATCCTCGTCAGTATAGTGGACAGTATCACCAAGAAGACCTGGATGCGATTCCCTGATGGGGAGATGTTCTTTGGGCGGCACGGTGGCAGAGTGGTTAGTGCTGGAGCGCTCAGCCATTTAGCATCAGCATCTGGAAGCGTGCTCGCATCTCAAGTTTATACTCGCATCTCAAACCAAAATATCGCCCGCGGGCTTGCTGGTATTTCTGAAAACTTGCATGTCAAAGCATTTCTGTACGAGGAGAGCGATAGTGTCAGTGCCTAAGAGCACGGGACAAGTTAAACATCCTGCTCTGAAACATGGCCGCTGCAAACATACGTCACCGCAACACCTGCGGAGTATCAGATTCCCTCGCTGATGTTGACTGAGGGATTATATAATTCTTTCCCAGAAGAATCCTACAATTAAAAACATTAATTCATCTTCTTGCCTGATCTGCAGCCGCTTATCCACCGAACGGGCCCGCGGGTCTGCTGGAAGTCGATCCCAGCTGGTTGCGGGCTTTGTGACTTCCAGCCACTTGCTTTTGTTTCACCAGCACCGACCGCTCAACACAAACCAGCGCTGACAACCAGCCTAGCAGGCAAAATCACCTTCTTGTGGTGTCAAAACAAGTGTGTTTAGCGCCCTGCAAAGAAGAGGGTCTCAATCAGACCTCATCGTGTCTGCATGTGGACATGCAGGGGGGGGGGGGGGGGGGGGTCCTGCATGATAGAGTCGAGTGTTCGCCAGCGAGGTAGGAACAAACGGCAACGGTTACACGTGGTGCGACAACGTGTTCTTTGTTTTGCACCTACCAATGAAAGTTTTTCAGATCAATCTGATTAACACATTATCGCAGGCTTCAGAGGGAGCGTTCCAAATTTAACATTGCAAATCGCGTCTTCATCATCGGTAGTAATTGTGCAGCTGCAGTCTCACCGACACGGACAGAATGATGAGCGCAACCATTTGTTAAAGGCACATTAAAAAAATAAATAATCAGATTTATTTGCGTGAGGAGCCATCACACAGTCAGTGCAAAGCGTCTGCTAATTAGGCTAATTACACAGCAGGATAAAATGAAGGTTAATGAAATGATAAATAGCAATTTGTTTTCCCCATTAGCTATTGTGGAGACCCCAACCAGCTGATAAGCATTACAAATGAGATTTGGAGCTGTGACTACTACAAAGAGTGAACCACCCCCACCCCCCCCCCCCCCCCACACACACACACACACACACACACACACACGCACACACACACAACACCCCAAGCTAAGCAAGGTGTGAAAAATCTCTGCTACTGTACATCTGAGTTTAGCTTCATTACAGAAGCCCGGTTCATCGGCGTGACAACCGGAGCTGAAACACTTTCAGTTGGATGCAGTTGTGTGTTTGTTCTTATGCACACATGGATGTGTGACCACGGCAAAAAAGAAAATGACTGCAATGAGACACAAAACAACCACAAACACTAAAAACGACAAGAAGAAAGACTAGAAACAGAAACAAACTTACAGCAATCACCACGTTAACAAGAGAGATAAGCAGAGAGCTCGCCTTGTGTCTGAGTTTTATAGTACGGCTTTTACGGGCAGTCTGTGCCAAAGGCCTACAGTTTCATAGTATATCCTGCAGGTAGAACGACTGGCACAGTCTGGCTGTGCACGTTTCAGTGTGTGTGTGCGCATGTGATCTATACTGTCCCAGCGTATTAATGTGTTTGAACGTTATCTGGTCGTATGTCCTCGCCGCTGCATCTAGATCTATGTTAGCACTGGGAGCGGCTGAATTCTTCACTGTTAAAGAAGCCATTACCCAATAAGAGCCCCCCCCCCCCCCCCCACACACACACACACACACACACAAGCCCAAAGACAAAGCCTAAATCTTCAAATGATAATTGTTGGGATTATAATTCTAATTTAACAGAACTGCTACTGGGCTGAATGCACATTCAGTCAGGACTTTTCTAAAATTCAGAGATCTTTCCGTGTAATTTTACCTTACAATTATTAAAGCGGCACAGACAATGATTCTCTTCCATGATGCCATGAAAAGGTGACCAGTATTCAGTATTCACTGTGTAAATGTACTGTGTTGACAACTAGGAAACACCGTGAAGCTCGTCATCACTAATAAAAACACACACAATGTAATCCTTCAGATCGTAATATAAAAAAATGCCATGAACATTGAACTAGAGGCCAAATCAGGCGTGTTCTTTTCATGCCATGCTACAATCACATTTATTCTGGTTGAAATGTCGCCCATGGAGACCGATTTTAGGAGCCATCTATAACTGGCTGCTGAACTTATTGCAGTTTTTGGGACTTCTCCAAGTCGCTACTGTTTAATAAAAATAAAAACACACACAAAGCTGGACATTAAAACAGAATACTGGTTGGAATTTCAGGCACAGACGTTAAATTGCCATTTTAATTGGTTTGGTGACAGAATGTTTTCTTGTCGCTGTAGATGTAGAACCAGACCTTTAAGTTCTGTATCCCTGAACCCCTGGTACCATATGTGCCTGTTCATAATTAACAACCCACAGTCAGAGATGTTTTAAAAGGCTCAAACAGTAATTCCTACAAGGATGTCTAATTGTGAGTCTGTTTTTTTATATTCCTACAAATATTTGCAGGAATATATTTATTTGCAGAGTTTCCAAATCTGAGCAAAAGCAAGAATAACATTCCTGAGCATAGAAATGCGACTGGTGCCACTAGATAATAGCGACATTAGTTAAGCAAGACTTCAAAACAGGATATGTGTGACTTTTCGAAACAGCTGCTGAGCGGTTTACTCGAGTCGTTGGCCTTTGCTCCCTAATGACAGCAGCACAACTTTTTCTGTAAATACGTGATTCTGACTTTAATGCTGACTGACAGCTTGTATTGGCTTGGGATGTATCAAATAGAATTGGATGGCTTGCATGAGTGGAGTATGTGGCTCCTTGATACTGCAAATGGTAAGATGTGACGTCTCAGGAGTTTATCTTATCTGAGTCTCAGGAGGTTACTGACTGACAGTTGTAAATATATCACAACACAACCTTAACCATCTGCGTATACCTCTGTGGTAGAGAGCAGACTCGAATATATATATATATATATATTTGTATCAACAAACGGCAAAAGAATTTGTATGTTTCACATTTTCAGCAAATCAACAAGAAATGCCAGAAGATGATCTTCCTTCACTTGCTGGTATCAAGGTCTTGCACGTAAGGAACGGATGGCATGAATGCAACAACTCTTAGTGATCAAATCGATCCTGTCCCACGGTGCTGTGGCCACATTAAATAAACCATGAGCCATTGTAACAAATAGAAACAAAGGAACGTGTTCAATGGTGGCAATGTGCAGACATTACAGTTAAATTAACAATATTTACTGTTGAAAAATATTGTAAGCGGCTCAATAATCTCAATCACAGGAAAGCAATCAAACAGTGTCCCCACTTCATCTCACATGGCCTCTTTCTATACCGCCCGACAAGTAATGACAATTAAATAATGTTTGCCGAGTGATCCAACGTTCACAGAGCAACTCCAGGGGGGACAACGGTCCTTGCCTCCAAAAATCGTCCGGCAGCTGCGTTGTGCCTCAGACAAGTCAGAATGAAATCAAAGTGTTAATCCGGAAACTAGAGAGGTGAAGGGCCATTGTTCAGCGCTGGCCCGTAAGCTAGACATGTCACTCATGGATAGGTAGCTAATAAGTGCCTCTGGCTTTGGAACAGATCGGGGCAAAGTCAACGAAGTAAAGCTTATCTGGGAGGGGACAACATTCGGAGGGGAGAAGGGAGCTGCAGACTTGCCTTAAACCAAAGCATCACATCACGCTATCCTTAATTGGCCTCATCAAACAGGCATTAACCTCGGGCCTGTTATCACAGCAGAGGACATGCTTATCAAAGACTTTTACTTTTTGGTGAAGCTACCTGCATTAGCTGGGTGCCAGCCTTGACATGCTAATTGCCGCCCTTCACTTTGCAAAAGAGCCCTTGATGCTAGGAAGGGACTCTCGGCCAATCGGAAAGAGCCATTTAAAATATTTGTTCAGCGTCTTGGAAGCAATTGTTCCGCAGTCATATGAATGAAGCACCATGTTGAAAGGTCACGCGACCTAGACGGCAGCAAACGCACAACATAGCTGGCCATTTCAGGGAAAGGTCGATGGTGCAAGTCTCAAAATCCTACAAGAGGTCATTTATGAAGACAAGAATATTATGAACTGCAACTGCTGGACAGCTAGAAGTCAAGCGGCACTGGTCGTACTGGGAAAGAATAAGACTATGAAATGTGAGGTGGAGGGAAGCATGCAATTTGGGGGCTCAGACTGTCATTCGTGTGCATCTCTATGGCAGCATGTGTGTGTGTCGCGTAGAAGTTGTAAATCAACTTTTACTCCACACAAGTGTGAGCTTATTTTCCACCAGAGGTGATGCGGATGGATTTGGATATCTCACTGCGTTCATCGACGTCAGTCTTTCACCTCCGCTGTAAAATGCTGTCCATCTGCCCTGCCTGAAAGGACAGACAGAGCTCTGCTCTACTGAATGGACAAAGAATAGACAAATGTCTACACTGCGTGTCACTGATGTAATGACGGTGACGTGATTGGGTTCCCTTTGAAAGATGCATATCAATATTCAGATGTTAGTAAAGAAAAATGGACGTTTGAGTTCCATAAACAAACAACATAGTTGCTGCAGGAATCTGGAGATTAGAATACATTCACACCAGATCTGGGACTGAGATCCGTTTCAGGACAGTGTGAACAGCATCAGTCACACGAAAGCTGAGAGGACATTTATTTATTTATTGTCCAATGCTGGGCTGTTGCATCAGAGATATTGTCTGTTTAGCAGCATGTTTACTTCAGTTTGGGAGCTGTCAGCTGACCTTTGACATCAAAGGTCAGCTGACTTGTGCCGCTTGACTTCATAAACAAATTAAAACCAGGCATTGTGTGTTAATACTTTTTTTCCATACAAGTTAAAATTAGTCATGACATTTCAATAAATTAATTGTAATAGTAACCAGTGATAATCAAACAGCTGGAAAATAACATGATTCTGGTGACTGTTTAAATCTTTTTCATAAATCAATGCCTGTTTTGTCATAGCAATTAATGCGATTGGTCCAGACATCACACAAAAACAACTAAACGTTCGAATGCATTTCTCTTTTTCTCAGAGGTGTGATAACTCGGTTTAATTTCTGAATTCAAAGCAATAGTTATTCGTTTCAAAATGAAGGAGGCCCGAATGCATCCTTACAACGAGATAGAGTACCGGTAGGTCTTGGCCTCATCCATGAAAGCTAAATTCAGATGCCTTAACCAACTAAGTTCAGCCTTTAATGATATTTCAAACAAAATCTGATTTCACTAATACAAATGAACAATTATTCTTCCCTTGACTTTGACCTCAATTGTCGTGTATTCCCAAATGAATATTAAAAAGTATAGAGGAATACTTTAGATTTCAAATATTTTTGGGGGCCTTGAGGTATTCTGAGACGGCACATTGGTTGGCTGTTATTCCTAGCAGTCATACAACAGTAGAACAGATAAATAATACCTTAAAATACACTCCATGCAGGGTATCCAAGGAGAGATTTGATTTTTATTTGCAAAAAAAAAACAAAATCTTCATAAAAAAAGAACATCCTACAGCGGCTGTAAAGCTCTTTGGCTGACCAGATACAACTTTAAGTAACACCCCTCCCTCACTGCTCAATAATGACAGCGATGAAAGTGAATTGCTCGCAGATGAATAGAAGCCAGACATGAAAAATGTCCCAGCAGGTATAATCTCCATCCTGTAAGAATGTTGGATTAGTGGATTTTTCACATTCTCTGCCATATGCTGCAGCAGGTACACCTCCCCAGTCTGATGCAGACTTTGGTAAATTAAATGTCATCAAAATCTTTAACAAACGCTACTTTAATTACAGACCCTTGGCACGCTCAACAATTATCACAAACATCAAGTTAAATTCTGTTGCCTTTTGTACTCTCAAAAAACTTTAGTGGCTTTATCATTCTGTGACAGCAAATGGAGATATTTTTCCACTTGAGCGAGTCTGAGATTTCCAAACCCTTCATATCATTGGTATTGAGCTGTTATTTTACTGTTGAACACAGCTTATCCTCCACTGCTACAATGAGAACAGCACATCTATCCCCTTATTGAAACTTCTATTGGGTTTTGGCTTGGGGACATAATCCCTTTCCCCCAGCTCGCTCACTGGCAAAGCCACATTGAATCAACTCATCAATAACACGTTGTTTACTGAATACAGATGACTTTGCTCAAGAATCCCCTTAGCACAGCACAGGAAATAAAGACAAGAATGGCAGTAAGCCTTGTGACTATTTCATCTGAGCTTTTTTAAATACTTGAGCTACCTTTTTAGCAATTGCTGCAGACAGAGATTTTGGATGGCAATTGTATCTAAATCACACGAGCTTGGCCCAATGAAAGAGGCTCACAAAAAGCCAGAGTACTTTACCCCCTTTGTCCTGACTTGAAGGTACGGCTTTCAATTGTACACTCTACTCTTAGGAGCCGGGAAAAAGAAGGGCAACAGTTGGCAGGCAACGGCGCCGCTTCCTCCAACCTATTCTGCAGCGCTAGACTGCAGGACCACAGATACACGGAACAAAGAGCTTTAGGTGCATCGCGTCATCACGCCACACCGAGCCAGGCTTTCCTCATACAGACACACACACAATACCCCTGGCTCAGCATTGTGGGACACAGATACTATTAAACCGCTTGAAGTTAATAATCTAGATTTTAGAGCTTTACAAAGCGACAAACGATTCATTTCATCATGTGTGAAACTATATTCACCTCACCCAACCTTTTGTTTAAAAAAAAAAAATTAACTTCCTGTTTTGTCTCAACTTGATCTGCTCCTGCTGGCAATAAAAACAAAAAAATGCTGATTTGAGAATTGATTAATTCATTGATTTGTTGTTTTTGTTACAACAGATGTTGCAGCTAATTTAAATGTTAGTTCACCCAATAATTCAACAGCGCTGGCGAGAGCGCTTGGGACGTTGCATTGTTTACTCTTCAAAGCTTTTGTCTCGCCTGTCACCAAGAAGACAGGAAACAATAATTAACCTCACAGTGCTTCATTTTCACCCCAAATTTTCAGAAGCTCCACGTGAAGAGTCAAAATAACCGAGCAGATCACTTCACTTGAAGGGTCAATAAGATTAGTTTTATTTGTGCAGTAAATACTGAGATTTTAATGTTTAGATCAACATTGGAGTGCGTCTCACAAATGCACTTTCCTCCAGATACAGTTTTAGGACCGTCTGAGGGATTTCATACAGATCGCTACGTAAAACACGAGTGCACAGATGTGTTTCTCAAAAGTTTCAACACTTTGAAAGGCTTCGACAGAACAGGGCATTGTGACACATTTCTGCTTCATCTATTTATTCATCTTAGAATAAATCACATCTTTGTCCAACTCCTGGAGAAAAACAAAGTGCTGAAAATCCTTTTCGACCAGGAGCATCTGCGCAGCATCAACAGGGCTGCGTATAACGATCCGAGACTTCGACCTCGTGCCCCGTTGTTTGGAAGCTGATTTAATCTTTCACTGCTCACTCTGCAGCACTGCGACGCTCTGTGACACTCAAAGAAGATTAATTGAGAAGCAAAGTGAAACTGCTTGTTTTTACTACTTGGAAGGCTTTATTGTTAATTGACTGCCGGCTACGGCTATTAATGTGCTCCTGCTGCTTAAACCCAATCCAAGCCAGTCAGTGCACCGAGCTGGGGTATCTATGTCAGCCCTCTTAATCACTGTGGGGTCTGTCTTAATCTTTCAGTCTTAAGCATGTCTTATTTACTTGTTTTCCGCTCCTCGGTTTTCTTGTGGAAAGTGATCGCAGGCCAAATGAAAATCATCTTGTGCGCCCGTTTCTCATTAAAAGCTACAGTAATTGTTCAAGAATAGCTCCTCAGTGTGTAAACATACCGGCTGATGTGAGGCACATCTACAGAGATGCAAACAAAGGGCGCATTGCTCTAATCATAAATGGCAGTTCAATAAGGCATTATTTTCTATTGCATCGTGAAGGTGTGTGGGCCGTCCCCCCGCAACAAAGCAGCATTGATTAAATGAAATGGCATAGATTGGTGCTCACTGTTTGAATTCCAAATATGAACTCTTCTCGTACGAGTGCTCCTGTGCCAGACAAAGTTAACCACCTATTCACTAAGGTGTATAAGACTGCATCAGCTGGAACGCCACTTTTTGTTTTATAGCTAAACAAACAACATATACAACTTGAGATTTATTGGGTTTATTTCATTTTACATTTTGTCCAAGATTAGAGAGCATTTTGCTGAGAGAAAAATAAAAACAGAAAGTTTGTAAATTAAATTATTGAAAATAAATGTTTAACATTGCAACTTTAGAGAGGCCTGGAGCATGGATTCCTTCCATTTACAACATTAAAACTTAATACTGCATTAAATGGGGCTTATTTAACGCTAAATAAAATGTAGCTTGATGATGATTCTGTCTAAAAATGAATTCAAATCGTGGGCATTATCGAGAGAAAAACAACATAGTGACAAATGCTTTTTTTTCCAGGGAGAAAGTAAAAAGAAGAATGAAAATCAAGCAGTCAGAACAAAAAAAGGGACATTCTTCAGACACCATGAAAGCAAATAATGTGATCCATAAGCAACATTATTATTAGGATTGCATCAATCAGCAATAAGTGATACATTTAAGAATGATGATTTTATATACTGTATGTAAATGTACATTTCAGAATACCTATTTCAAATTTCACTGGTTTGATATAATCAAAATATGGAAAAATTTCACATGCCATTTTGCAATATAAGCAAAAAAAACAAAACTCTGATTTGTATAAGATGCTAAATGAATTTTCTTTTCAGTAGAAAAAGCGGTTTAAGCACCAAACGCATGAATAGCGTTGAGATGATCAGGTTGGAAAGGCTGTGAAGCTGAATCAGAGAAAGGAATTAGGTTCATCCCAAAGATGTTTACCTTGTGCAGACAAGGCTGGCGTTAGTTTGTCTTAAATGCACGGTTATCAAATAAGAGGAGATTACAAAATGTCCTTAGAAAAAGGGCCATTATATAATTTCCCTGAGAGTCGAGCCTATACTGAGGGAATCTTCCATTGAGTCAAGGAAAACCATTTGGCTCTACCTCTAGTGCAAAAAAAGATGGAAGGATTTTACATCCTGCCGTGAAGATAAGCTGTTCTTGAAATTCAGGTGGCACCCCAACTCATCATTAATTTGAAATAAGCTTCAAGAACCTGGCCCAAACAAACTAACAAGAACCATCCTTGGGAATATACAAAAACTAATCAAAGCACATTTATTTCCTGTGCGACTTATTCAGAGTTTTGGAGGCCATTTCGGTGACTTTTAGTTTGTCGTTTTTGAACGAGGTGTGTTGTAGAATAAGTAAACAAGGCACGTGTGATTTGCTTTCTTAAAATGTTTTTTTATTTTTTTTATTTGAATAAACTAAGAAAGCTTGTGAAACACATCAAGTTAAATTACAGGATCCATCAAACTAGCGGATCCAATCCATAGTAATCTTTGACATAGCATCTACACTGTTTAAATTCTTATGTTTTATACAAAACTGTGGTGAAACAGAGCAGACTGCAACATCAAGACTGAAAAAACGGAACAGATAAATGCGCAGCACTTTGGGTTGTTGCAAACAACTTAGTTTTCAAAGCGATGACAGAAGGTTCAAGATGAATCAACACAAATAGAGCTCTTTTTCCGTTTGCATTGCGCCGCCCCACGTCTCTCTTCCATAAGTGATTTGTTTTGTGAATAAATTTGGGACTCTCCGACGGCAGATTGAGATATTAGCATCCCATTTGAATAAATCTAGACCAGGTACACTAATTCTTCTCCACTTGAACATTTGCCCTCGATGCAGTATAAAGTAATACAACTGTACTACAAAATGTACAACAAGCAAACATGATCACTCATCTTTTTAAGTATTTAACCACAAACAAAAAATAGTAATTTCCCCCCCATCGCTCACAACACTCACACACACTCTGTCTGATAATGTGGGGTAATAGTTTCCATGGCAGTTTTTAACAGTTCAACCGGGAGAAAATGAAACAAAGCTAAGGGCTCTTTTCCAGAATGCATCAATGGAAAAGTTAAAGCCAGTTTCACATAACCCGGTTAAACATTATGCATGCGGGATTATATCAAGCATGTTGGCCCGGCATTCTACGAAACCGTCAAACAGGAGCCTTCACCCAGTGAGCGCTACGAAGGGCAGATTTTCCTGCGTGATGATTGCATTTGAATGGAACTTTTCCATATTATTAGATGTGTCAATTTATTCCCATCACAAACTTTGGTTCATACTTAGGATTTTTCTCATTTACAGTATGGCTTTATCTCTAACAATTTTTAAGTTACAACCTTTTCAAAAAGTGACATAAAAATGTAATATTTTATTGTAATTACTGTGGCGGCTAAAGAGTTAAATAAAAAAGAAATAGTTATGTAACAGCATGTTAAGGAGTAGTTACATTTATTTTACATTAAATTTAGTTACATTTTTACTGTGTTACGGTTTACATTTGGCCTTTGGACGGCAAACATAATGCTAATGTGGCCCTTGGAGAAAATGAGTTTGACACCCCTGCTTTAGAATGTCACCATTTCATACACAGCAGCTGTTGGGTCATAAGCGTTAACCCATTTTATCAACTACGAAACAATCAATGAGAAGGCTTCTGTATTTTATTATCATAAATACAGGCGCAAAAATATTCAGCGTTAACTGAAACGTAAGTCTCAAAAAAATTATGAAGCAATATTTGTCTACGGGGAAATAACGCAAGGTGGAATAAATAAAAATAAAAAACTGACTTGAAAAAACAGGCAGGGAGACTCGGCAGAGCCCACGGGGCTGCTCGGGTCTGTGAATAAATACTGAGGAACTGTTGTGGAAAGGAGAGAAAAGTAGGTTGAGTACTTACCCTAATTGTTTACCCTAAGTAGCAGTGGGAGCTGCAGGATCAGACACCTGAAAGTAAACGCAGCGTTACCACACAACCCCAAATTAAAACAGTAGAATCCTAATACGTAAAATGACGTTTCACAACGAGGCAATCATTTAGGGGAGAATGGGTCACCTGTCACCTGTTAATTGAAACAATCCGATACAAGTTGAAGCAGGTGTGTGAATGTTTGAGTCACCTCAGGTGTTTACTTGAAGTTGGCATTAACTTTTGGCTGCAGGGGAGACGTTCATAAGTGATAATTGCGACTGAAATGTCTATTTCTGGTGTTGTGAATGTCCTACATTCTGTTTAGATATAGGTACGGTGGGGGTGGAATGATTCTTTTTTTTTTGTCTCCAGGGCCCAAAGATGTGTATTCCTCTTGCTGAGGAATTCTTTTGTTCTGATAAATTGACATTGACAGTTTCCCACATTGCCCCAGTGTGGCATATACTATAGGGAGCAGTAGTGGGAGCACAGATGCTTCATTCGACTGGCGTCAGTCAATGTGACAGTTCTTGTGTTTTCTTTTCTTTTGAGGGAGGGGGGTGGGGGGGTGTATTTTTCTAAATCTGAACTTCCAAGTGGAGGAAGCAGGAAGGAATAGGAATTAATACACCTACACTCCTCTCCCTCTAGAATGGCAAAAATCTCTTTGTACCGACATCATAATTACTTGTGGGTGCGAACGGGATCCATGCCTCCTTCTCGCTTTATTTTATTTTTTGCAAGTATAATAAAATGTTTTCAGAAGATGTAACTGACACAACAGTCTTTCTAAACTTCACTTTCTAAACTGGGCTAACGTTAAGGAACATCTATTGCTTGAAGTGGCGTTCCTTGTTTGAGCATATGCACCCTTATTTTCGGAGGTACTGGGCGCTGAGGAAAAGTAACCAGCAACCACGGAGCGGCGGACATTTTTCTTTAGGGAACTGTTGATGAACAACTCCATTACGGTGCCTTCCAAAGCAGTCTGAAAATCCGATTCTATTCAAAATGTTGCCTAAATTAGGGAGTCCATTTAATTATTACCTGGAAAACTGTTAAACTTTCCAGTTTAAATTGGAAATTTTAGTGGTGAGTGTCAAACAGACAGATTCACTCCTGAATATTACTTACACAGAATGCAAATTAGTTTATTAAATGTGAAAAAGTGTTTTGTCATCAGATTATATAAATTGTAACTATCTAATATAGTATGATCACTAAGTACATGTATAAATTAGAAGTGAAATATTGATTATTAGAAATGCTTGTGACAACAAAAAAGCTTTCTAGTTGTAAATTTGACGTATTTGGTCTAACGGATACATGTGACTTCTCAGTCTGAAAATACAATCAATGGAAGTAAAATAAAAGAATAGTTCCTTCTGAATAGCTTAATGGAGGTATAATAATTAATCCTGAGAAACATGCACACTGCAGCCCTGAAGAAGGCTCATATTTTATTTTAGATGAATGCCAGTGCCACTTAAGACTTCTGCTGTCGCCCAAACACAAAGAACGCAAATGAATTTTAATTTGTTGTTCACAAAGCATTGAAATGTGGCACAAACTCTTCAGCTACCTGCCTTTTCAGAAGCCCCATTTATTTAGAATGCTTCTCAGAGCACAGCACTTTGCTGGGACTTACTTTCAACCAAAGGTATAAAAGACTAAAACCTGCGTTGCCTCTTTTAACGCCACCATAAAGGCCAAACTTCCACTTTTTACATGCACCAGAACTGTCCCATTTACCCACAAAAAAAGTTTGCGAAAGTAACAGCTAACTGGGGACCTTATTAAGTGTTGAGGAAATATGCCTCACTTCCTATTTGCATGTGTGCCGTCATCTTAAATTGTACACCATTGCTATTTGGTTAGGATATTTTATTTATACCTTTATTTACCCAGGGTAGAATTACAAAGTGCTATTATTATTTTTCAGCAACTCCATCCCTTGCACAGGTACTTACTTACACAAATTTAACTCTCAGAACCTCCCTCACACACAAAAAAAGTATTTTACTACAATGGTCAGACTTTCTGTAGGTGCGAAAAAGCAGAATCTCTGCTGCTGATAGGAGAGTAGTATCTGTAAGGCAATAATGATGTAGGGGATGTCCGATAAATGTTTTGTTCTTCTTCATGATTTCTACACAGATTTAAGACGTGTTCGTTCAGAAATAACAGCAGACTGAATTTCTTTTTTTTTTTTTTAAGTGTTCAGATTTGACTGTGATGTGATTCTGAGGTCATAGAAATTGTGACTGAAAGTACAGCAATCAGGCACCGAGAGTTTGAAAGGGTCTGAGATGGAGTCGTCGGGAAGGCTGCAAACCCCGTGTGGATTTAAACTAGTCCGAAGCCTTAAAAATGGAAACCCCCTGATTGGTGGCGCCCCTGGCGTGTAATCCTTTTCTGCAAGTCTAACAAACACAGCAGCCCAGACTACTTGTAGTTCATTCAAAATGAACAATCAACTTCAGGCCTTCCTGATCTTGCTGTGTACGTTAACAGCTGTTAGGCAGTCATAATCATACTATTGCTCGCAGCCCTCCATGGCACGCTGGGGGGTTGGCGAAGAAAGGAGGAGCCGACCGAGGGATGGGCCAACTTTATCGACAAAGGTGTGATCGTTTCAATGAATTAATAAACCAAAGAAACAACAATGCTCTGAGCCTGAAGCTTAAACAAAGGTCCATATCCGATAGATCAGTAGTCGCCAACCTTTTTCCTGCCAGGCAATTTTTGAGCGGATCAGGAAGTACCGTAATTAAATTAAAAAAAGATGAATATAATCTTACCTATAAACTTTATATTATGCACTTGCAATAACTATTAAACAAGTATTACACCAATATCTACTCACCATAAAAGTAGTGGTCGCAATAATTGCTTCTGTCCATGTTCACGTTCTTTTCTTTCATAAATTTCACATTCACAAATTGTCTTTTAATCCAGGTTTCTTGTTTTTTAATCCAGGGTTCTTGGTCTCTATGTGCCGAAGGCGTTTTGAACCCTTCATTGCCTCGTTAACAAAGCCAGTCAGCTGCAAACCCTCAAAAGTGTTTTTTGATAGTCAAACAAAATGAGCCAATTTCATTCAATGCCAAATCCATTATTATAACTAGCTTCAAGATATTTTCCGCCCTGTAGATGAGGGAAAGATACACAGCGAGTTAAGAACTCAGATTATAAAAATCCATTAAACATTCAGACAAAAGTGATCATCCAAGTGCATTAGGCCATTAACGCCTTTCTAAAGACTCCCAATCTGTCAAAGAAATGTAATTTTCATTCTGAAAAGATCTTTATTTATCAAGTTATGATGGATGGCCAGAAAGGGACTGCAAAAAAGTCCACATCGTCATACATTCCACTTCCAACCCTCATCTTCATGCCAGACTCTGGATCTCATGATGCCTTTTTTTTTTTTTTTACAGCTAACCTAAAGATTATTCTCGTCCAGTTACACCAAGGTAGAGAGTGGTGGTCCCCATTTCCTCCGTGGACACATGCTTTCAAAGTGCTCTTACAAAAGGACAGTTTGATTGGGCCTTAATGTTCACAGCCTGAAAGGGAGTCCAAGCCAATGAAAAATAGATATCTCTGAAAACACCTTGGCCTTTTCCCTGCCCTTTATTGTGTATTTATAAACACTTCTATAAAGCACTGCAGCAGAGCCTGTTACCTTTTCTGAGCTGGGTACAGTGCAGCACTATGGAGCTTACACAAATACACCTGACGGTAGACTGGAGTGCAGGAAGTAACCCTGACCGAAAGTAAGTGGTTCATTTGATTTATACCTGACCTGCAAACCATTCATGAGCGCTTCCACCGGAAAAGGAATACAGCGCGCGGAGAGACACAGCCCCAGTTTGATTAATTTGATTTTATTATTATACCTCTTTTAGATGTAAATATACCTTGTTTCACAATGGAGAACATTCTCTGAAGAATCATCTTTAACCACTACAATCCAAAATACAGATCCTTAGCATAAATATAAAATCGCTACAGTCATTGCATTAACCTTTCAGTCAGAGCATCCAGATAAAGTAGTGGAATAAATTTCAACTAAATACTTTCATGTTTTTTTTTGTTCAGCTTCAGGCACATTCAAACAGAGAAAAACACCACTGCATTCCAGACTGAAAGTTTCAGGTTTCACGGGTCATTTTGATCAGCTAATAATTCATTTTAAAATTGAAGATAGCATGTACATTAAATTCTGACCATGTATGTAATTATGCAGTGAGACAATTGCTAGACGATTGGGGACAGATGGTATACTACTTCATAAAAATCATGACACGAGGAAATGTTGAACGCATCTGGCTTTCTTTTCAAATTTAAAACCCTCAAGCCGGGTTCACACTACAGGAGAATTGGACCAATGATGCACCACAAGCAGAGCAAACTGGACTGGACCGGTGCTGGTGCTGGTGCTCATGCGATCCAGTCTTACACCGCCTGGTCTTGTGGACAATGGGGACCACTGCAGTTTGACATTTAGGTTGAGAATCGGTTGAAATCTGGATGACTGTGTCAACATGCCACATTAGAATCTCAAAGATCCCGGAGCAACCAACATTTGAGCCTTTTAGGCTAACCTTAGCTAACAAACCAGTTAGTTAACAACAGTTTAAATCGCACTTCTGGTTCCTACTGAAGGTTATAAACAGTATGTGAAGACGATCCAAACCATCATCAGTCACTTTATTTACAGGACAAAGCTGGTTCCCCTGAGATTGCATGAGGCGGTGCATTCACTGCCACCTCAGGCATGAGAATCTTGATGAAATCCTACAGTGTGTGCTGCTGCGTCATTTTTAAATCAGGTAGTGTGTACATGAGTAGGATTCAGAGGATAATTCAGTGTTTCACAACTTCCATTTTTTGAGCCAATATAGAGGAATTCTAGTATGTAAATCTAATGGCAAGAGAACGGCCTTGCCCATGGCAACAAGCAATTTCCCCAAGAGGTGATTGCATATACTGCACTCAGGAAGTGAAAGTCTAAAAGTCTGAAATGCTTCGGGCTCACATTTCTAAAAGCTCCATATCAACACAAAAGTCTTTGTCAATTTGGAATCTTGTCTACATGTGAATTCTTCATGCTACAGATCACACACACAGATATACCGGTGTGCACACTACGGAATGTCTACACTGAACTCTGTGTTCCTGTCAGTCATTACAAAGAGCAGACACCTTCCACGAGTGCTGCCGGATAGAAGTTACTGAGACGGTCCAGCCGTCACTGGTGAAAGTGTCAGAAAGACGAGGTTGTGAGTTTTATGATTGCTGCGTTGAAACCGCAGGTACCATAAACTGTTCTACAGTGTCAGAGGTCTCACCGTTATTGCCGGGAATACTGCGGGGATACAAACAATAGTTTTACGCAACAGAAAAAGAAAAGAAACATAATAATTAGACATATTCTGCTTCTTTCAGGGGTAGCAGTGTGTCCCAAAATGCAGAAAACAGTGCTGAATAAACATATTTGTTTAACATATTCCAGATGTGTGTGTGTCTCCTGACATTACAGTGCACTGATAATGTTTGTGTCCGTAACATGCATTTAGTGCACTTTTTGTCTCTGAACTTTCAAACACACTCTGTATTATTATAATAAACAGTTACATTTGAAAACGTTTTGACTATCACAACATTAAACTCTAGTAAGATGTTTCATTAAACAACTTTAACACAACTATTCAATATTTTTTTTATTTATGTGAATAAGATTTCTCTAAACTTGAATTTCCATAAATCTTAATGACTAGGACTGTTTTCCTAAACCTGTTTTTGACATTCACGAGTAGAATTATGACCATGTCCACAGACAGCTTTTACCCTTTCATTATTCTAATCTGATTTATGTAGTTTGCACTTTAATTACTGGCTCTGTGTTTTGCCAACAGCACTCCTCAGTAATTTGACTCTCTTCAGAGGCTGACATCTGTCACCGTTTAGTGGGCAAATGAATGTAAAGTGTCCCATTAGCCTTTAGTTTATGCCTAATCTGATATTAATCGGTTTCCGGTATCTGATCCTAAATGACAGGGGCACAGAAAATGTGTTGCGGAACAAGGAACAGAAAGAGACCAGGCTGGAAGGAAGAGGAACGGTTCTGGGAAGGCTATGACCATTTAAAGGCATAACTGGACTCAAGGAACATTGAAGATTTTCAACCGCAGCGTCTTTTCAGGAATTTAACCATCGTTTCATCAGAGCAACCTTTCAGAAAGAAAATTCCTCTTTTCTTTTCTTTGTGTGTTTTATGTTCTAAACACCAGAGAGGGATAAAACAACAGGAAAGAACACGCGTGATTGAAAAACCTTATCTTTATTTGTTACCGGATTTAATGGTGGCAAAATGCTGCGGTGCGAACAATGCACACAAACACCCTGAAGTTTTACTCAGGTGACAATCCCAAATCCACCCAGCTGCTGTTGACTTTTAGGAGTGTCCTTATTTAAGGAGTTTGTGTTGGAAATACTTTATGTTGACTCAGCGTATGCCGTTCTGAAAGCCTGCCAGTTCGCAGCAATGTCACTCAAGGAGACAGTAAACCATCTCCACAGAAACAAATCTCCATGCTCATGCTGTCGTTCGGGATCTTGCCTTAGTTACATCGCCGGCGTTTGTCTGTCTGTCCATCCGTTAGCAAGATAACTCAAAGTTCTGGATGGATCGCGATGACATTTTTTAGGAAATGTTGGGAATGTTACCAGGAATAGATGATTACATTTCGGTGACAATCCAGAAGAGATCCCGGATTCTGGATCACTTTGACATTTTTATTAACGCTGCAGTAAACGGAGCTTCAGAATTTGTTCCTCAATATCTCGGTTTGCCAATGAACAAGTTTATGTAATTTGACGCAGTCATGTAGGGTGGCGGGGCCTCTATCTCACCACAGAATTTAATCCGGATCAGATCCAGAATGGAGTCAGTAAAGAATATTTAATTTTAGCATTCAAACCCTCATTTACAGATTACAAAATCTGTTAAGAATCCACATAACGGTTGGTGTATAAAGATACCAAGAACAATTTAGAACCTTTTAATGATGATCCAGATCAATTAGGAGGGGAACGAGCTTTTCTAGTTGAATTCATGTGAACTAAAAGTTGGTCTGTAGATCACTAGTGAGTGTGTTTGTTGCAAGGGATACACTTCTGATATTAAAAGATAATCTGGATTGTATACATAATAATATACTAAGGCTGGTGACAATATCAACTTCAGCTAAGAGTTCCTCCTCATTTAAAACTTTTTAATTTCATTAAAGAATAAAGTTGAAATATATAGAGTCAATTAATTTTCAACCTGTTTTTTTTTTTTTTACACACCTTCATGCAAATACTTGGAATGTTTAAATTCCTCCCTCATTAAGTAGTAACATCAGGAATTTAAAGTAGAATAAGACACGGCCATCCCAAACTAGGTTTCCAAGTGGCATTGTTCGCACTGCTGTTTTAAAGACAGGTACCGTTCCATTTTTGTTAGTGTAGAAATGTGGGTTTCCAGTCAAACATTCCAACATTAAGAGATGATTATCTATCATTGTTGGTACCACAATGGTAAAATTACCCCACGGAAACAGAAGCTTCACTGCACATATTTGAAAATAATCTGAATTTTCAATCTGTGCCGGAAATGGCAACAGAGGAAAAATTAGAAGGCATCCTTTGTGTGGTGTAATCAAGAATTAAAACGCAAAAACAGAAAGTAATCAAACCCTTAAAGTGATTCTCCTTAATAAGAAAGATAATCTCCACTTTAGCTTGACGCTCCCCAGCTCAGCCGGATCCGCAGCGTAATTGCTCTTGTTAATCGCGCCTTAATTTGTTGACAAGATTCATTTGGAAGACTTGTCTTGAAAACAGACTCTCCCAATCTGGGGAATGCCAACATCTTGAAATTAAGGACTGCAGAGTAGTGAGGGGAGATTAAATCAGTTTGAGCACGCTGGAGATACAGCCAGAGACTGATGTAAGCAACGACCGCTGACTTTCACAGCTTATTAACCCAGCAGAGCCACGCAGCGACGTCACCGTCCTCTTACTATCAATGCCCTGGCTGTGAATAAACCTGTGAGTGAACTTCTATATTCCTAATAGCTTTGAGCAGCAGTAGTTCATTATTCAGCGAGAGAATGGGAGCATTCAGTTCTTCTGAAAAAACTCCCCTCTCCTCAATCCCCGTCTCAATAAAGCTACTGGAGCCTTGCGGGCGATGTGCGCCACAAGTAGAAAGGAGTCAAGAAGTCAGAGGTCTGATCAGACTCTGCAAAGTCAGTTACACTGCTGTATCTTTGCCAAGATTTGCTGCAATTAGCAAGTATACGTGCACGAATGAGCATGACAGTTTTAAAATCTTTCAATTCAAACTCCAAAAGTTGCAGCTTTAATTTTAGGCCAACTGATAACAAAAAGGAATCTCATAGGGCAGCCAAAACTTGGGACCTCGCAAAAAAAAAGAAACTACAGCAATCATTTCATCTTTAAGTTGATGTCACAATTGGGTTTGCATATTTGTAAATATGTTGATGCTTATCAGGTGTGAAAGCCCTTTTCAGATCATGCACTACCGCCACAATGAAGACACTTGTCTGAGCCTCTTCTGCACGGGGAACTAACTACATAACTATGATTACAAATATCTCTTTTGAAAATGAACAGAATGAGGAAGCTGTACATTTCCTGATTGGAAAGGAAGATCTTTCAAAAATGCAATCCCTGAAAAGAGGAATTTAACCTGAGGGGCAGCTCACTGAACAGACAAGACTGGTAGATGTCGCTGCATGAGGAAAGCTATTCCGATAACACATTTTATGATAGACTTTGAGATGGAATATGAATCAGTATTCATGGAACAATAAAACGTAATCCTTTTGAGAAGTAATGCAACGTGGAAACAATCCGAGGAAGTCACGCGCGTTAGTGCGTCTCTGTAGTTTCACTTTCAGTAGAAAATGAACTGATGGATTCTGACTTTAGCCCGTCCAATCAGATGAATGTTATTTGAGGAACATATTTGCTTGACAGGGCCTGAGGTCATTAATCGACATAAAGGGTTGTTGTTTGTGATGACGTGTTGCACTCGGCAGTTGTACGCGTTTCCTCCTTTTAGCCACAACTGTGTTCCATGAATCTGCCAAACTGTGCATCCATTCTCAAGGACAAAGCACATTTTGGGTTTTCCAGATACGCAAAGTAGTTTTCACGCCTGTGTGGTACCGTCAGTGCTCTCTGCAGCTGGTCAAACCTCTGTCTGGCTTTTCCTAGCGGTCTGATAAGGTGCAACAGAACAAGTTCTGACATTTAGGACAGCGAAGGATGCATCAACTACGGGGAACATGGATGACCATTACTGGCCATCTGAACGGTTGAAAGTAATTTGATCACCGTAATAGTTTAAGTTTACCATCCTCTGCAGAGTGAAATTATAGACACAATTTATGAATGTATGTTTTGCATCTAAAAAGTGTTGATCAACTGTATTGTAGAGCTGTGTTCACAGAAAAACAAGTATTCAGGAAAATACAACAGTGTATTTTCACAAGTCACCAACAGGAAAACTGAGATGTTTAACCATTTCTATCCAACGATGTCCATGCAGTTTGTCAGGCTTTAGTGCTGTTCACCGTCATCGCATCGCCTCACATTACTGGCAGACAGTCATACTGAAGGTCAAAGGATTTCCTACCGCTGTTCGTGGCTCATCTCACCTTAAAGATATCTGGTGAGTAATATCAATAGCCTGTCTCTTCTATACATGGAGCGACACGCAGGAGCATTGTGTGATGTCTGATGCGAGCAAATAGCAACAGCATCACCTCGACCCCGCTCAAACTTTCAAGGAAGATGAGACCAATAGTAGCTACAAGTAGCCTGTATATTTTACATACTGGATTTTAGACAAAAATATAAAATAAAAACAGACAAATCTATAATTCTACCCCTTTTAACTTGTTTACTTTAATACACGGAGCTATTTTGCCAAAGACAAATGCAAGCCTTAAACTAAAATACAACACATAACAGCAAAATCTATACAGAATGATACTCACAGATTCTGGTTAGCCTACTGACGCTCTGAGAAAGCTGCTTGCTTCAATAAATGGCAGTCACTTGAACGGCTCCTCTCACCCCTAGAAAGCCTTCTGCAGCTGAAATGACTCACATCCCCTCATCCAACCTCAGTCAACCATCATGAGGAGGTAAACATTTCCAAATATGGAGAAACTATGAAGACAGCATTGAGGGCAATATCAGTTTGGTTTGCTTTTAACTTGGAATGCCATAGCCTGCGAGCCAGAGTCCCTCGGCAGAGCCAGCTCTGTGGTGCATACCTTTCACTAGGAAAAATAATGTTGATTGTGGAGAACTTTTCACAATCCGCTGGAGTTTACTGTGACCTAAGAAGGCTAACGCTGCGAGCCTGTCCCACAAGCACCAGCTTTCATGGCCCAAATGTAAAAGAATTCATTTAAAACTGGACAACAATGAAGGTTAGTACAGAAATAACTGACGTTATCAACCCGGGTGACCGGGAGCAGACGAGAGGGAACATAGAGACAATCTGCGTGACGAGAGACTAAGTGATTAAGGACGTCTGATTAAAGTTTGATTACTCCCCGTGAGCGGCGTGGGTCAACAGAGATCACGCTAATATTAGAAGCTGCTCAGAAAGAACATTACTCCATCCTGCCAGGAGTGGAATTGTTTTCAAGAGCAATTTGGCTTGAAAGTTCTCATTTCCTCCAACAGCACAACCGCTTTCATCTAAGTGTCAAAGGAGCAGACAGCATCCGCTGGAGCAAGCTCACATTTAGAAAGTTGCATATGTTTAATTAAACAATCGATTTGGGGGTATTTTATAGCTAGCGAGAGCAAGTACATGAAGGTGAAGATGTCGCACGCTTCTTCTCTTCTGCTAAATCCAATGTTAAAATTAAATGTCAAAAACACAGTATATTTAAAAACTAAAATACAATACAATACCGCAAAGTGAAGCGAACGCTGTCTCACCTTTCCTCCTCTGTGGGCGTGAGATTTCTGGGAAACTGTTGGAGTGCTGCTCTTCACCGTTGGTACCTGATGAGATAGAGGAACAGAGATGAGACCCAAATGGATCACGCAGCGATAACTGAGCCGAGCAGGGCCTCGCCAGCGTGACAGTCTGTCCCCATCGCCTCACAGCGATTTGTTTCCAAGACGATGCCGTTAACCAGGCGGAAGACAAATTACGGGCACGGCGTTATAAATTCTGCATGAACCTGAGTGGGAGTCGTTTGTTTGACATTTAGGGTGCCATTTCTCACCGGAGACCCGTCAGCCCACCGGAATAATCATTTAATGCAGCGACGGAAAACAATGCTGACACGACAAGTGACACTACATTAAATTAAAGACAAAAATAATACCCGATATGAAGGACTCATTTTTTTGTTAAAACCTACCGGTAGGCTCCAACTGTTCAGTGTAATGGCGATAGAAATAGAATCATCAATCGAGATATTATCCCAATTAATAACCTTAACTTTCACATGTAAAGCTTTCATGTTAGACATCACACAGTTTTTCCTCACATTATTCAGTTATTAAGTTGAACATGCAGTTCATGCAATAACTTCAATGATATTCTGCTCTAACTCTAACTTCTGTTGAACAATCCCACCCATCGGTTGAGCTCATACGTTTCAATCCAGCAGATCCAGATTATGATATGGATTTACAACACACCATACACACAATAAAAACAACGTCTTTCCTTTAAAGGTTCCCTGGTCCTTTTCTCTGTCCAAATGTACTCTATCGTTTTATTTCTGTCACTTACTGCAATAACTAATTTACAGTACAGTTACTGCTGACAGGTGCAGACTCACAGTAGTAAACGCGCTGTATGATTTGTAGTCAGAGCAAGTACTGTAGTCTGAAACTAAGCAGGGAGTCTCACATTAAGTGTCGGTCCCTTTGAGCACCAAGGTGCAATGAGTGCCAGTATGAGGGTGAACTCCTAATATTTTACTCTTTCGTTAGAGACTCACAAAAGGTCCCTGAGGAATACGGTTCCACTATGATGGAGTCGTGCAGGAACTGTGCACAGGTTGGCCGATACAATGCAGGCTGCTTCTGTAATCCACACAGATCCAAGCAATAACCAGACAATAGAGTTGTGCACATCAGCACAAACGTTAAGCAGGCCCCGGCGTGTCCTCGCCACGCCCTGCATGCTAGTCTGCTCACGCTTGATCATGTCACTACCTCGTAAAATAATACATGCCCCCCCCCCCCTCGGTCTGTGTTGAATGCATACCGGTATTTGAGTCAACAATATAACTGGAGATTGTCCACCTATCACCAGTTATCAATATCAGCATACACGTGTGTCTGCCGACCAATAAATTGACTTTCTTATATTGCTCCAATAGTAGCACATAATAGTTTTTAAAGTTGTATCGACATCTGCAAAGTAACTACAAACCAACCAACCTTCCGTTCAGTAAGAAGCAATTAACAGCCCTCAGTGTCCATCAAAGCTGAAGCATAACGCAGCAGAAAACGGAAACACGCCAGTAAAGCGTCTCAAAAGTGAGTACGCGAGTAAAATGTGCAGCGATGTACGTTCAATCAACCAGTTATTCTGAACTTCAACTCTTAACATATTTACTGCAAATGTAACAGTGCCAGTAATTCTTTACGACTTTGCAATTTGTGTCAGAAAGAAGCATTTATTACGTAAGAAACGTTTATTAGCCGCATGTGTGGGAGAGGCATGGATGAGTTTCAAACTTCCAGATCTTAACTTGCCTCCCATTTGAGGCTGTTGCACTGCCAATAGACAAATAAGGTCACACACACACGAGTATGTCTGCCGGAGAACCACACACACAATACACACAGTCTAGAGTAGCACAGCGTGAGGCTTCGGTGGTGCACAGCGTCGGTCTTTCTCTCACATCTTTGGGCTCAAATCTTTGACTTCTTGGATTCCGTGAATTTGAAAATATGTTGCCTGCTTCTTATTAAAATAAAGTTAAATTAAATTTCTTTGAGTGGATTTCATAATCCAGGTAGCTGCAAATGACGGACGCTGTGAGCCTATACGTTTCATAAATCACAAGACAAATATGAAAACATGAATAAGAATGATAACACAATATAAATATTTGAAAGACATATCAGTTTACACAATACCAACAACTTTTTACATTTTGGTTCAAAAATACAAAAGGAGATATGTCCATACTGGCAGCAGTCTTTGTTTGGATTTGGAAAACGAGGCTCAATTTGGGGTCAAGTCAGGATAAAAAAAAAAAACATTTCGGGGTTTGTTCAGCTGAAGAGTCTTTAAAGATTCTGGAAAGGCCTTCATAATAACATGAAGTGTCTTTTGGACACTATCTGGCAAAATAAAACTCCCAGGCATACTTTTTTGTAAAAATGTAATGATCAAATGTAACGTTAATATACAAAATGTATTGACAGACTACACAGCAGAGATCACACACACGCACACACTGGGGTTGTAGTAACGAACACTGAAAGCCTGCTGTCTCGACATCAAGTGCTGCTCTGCAAGGTGCACACCTTCAGTCAGAGAGAGAGAGAGAGGGCTGCAGCTTCCTTTCAAAAAGCAGCATCCTCATTAAAATGTGTCAAGAAACATAAACAGTAGAATAACTTGACTAAACGTACCAGGGGGGGCGCCCAGGCTCGGAGGCAGCCGCAGCGCTCATCTTTTAACCTTAACATCATCAACGCTGTCAAACGAGCACTTTCAACCGGAGATTTTAAAGGCGGTTCTGTTTAATGTTGTCAGAGAGAAAACGCGTCTGAGCGGCGCAGACGTATTCGGTTTGATGACAGCACTCCCGGAAGACCTTGATATTATTGATTTGAAATCCAACATGTCAAACTTTTGAATACCACCCTTTTAAAAACTGAAAATGAGCCTTCTTTTTTTGTGTGTTAGGAACCGCATTTTATAAACAGAACACTTTCTAGTGTCGGCGCTCAGGTTCTTTTTCACTGACAAAAATGATTACCATTGATTTTAAAGCTGTTCAGATCAGATCAGGTAGCTAATCAGAAACTATGACCTATCTAAAAGCTTTAGAAGACCGATGTGAGATGTGCATTCGTGAACATAGATCTACCGTACAGAACATGCGGTCTATATCAGAGAACACCCATCTTCCTCATGCAGCAACATCAAGCAGCAATAAACATGGAAACACATGTGAATTTGTTTAACTTATGTCTTTCAGTAAAAGTAAGAAGAGTCACTTCCAGGTCCACTTCAGATCCGGATCATTTTCCCACATGGGAAGCGGTCAAGACAATACATAGCATCTGTTCTGCCCTGTTGACACGCACCGCAGGTCAGAACCAGGAATACAGAGAGTCACATGCAGGAATCCAGCGTCTACGTTTTATAACGAGTCACCTGCACATTCTTTAAATTAACTTTCGGGTGGAGTCAAACATGTTTGTGAAAACAGTGATTCTGTATTTTTTTTTTTTACCTTGTCAGTCAGTCAATCCATGTCAGAGCTAAAATTACACTGCTCAGTTATGTCAATACTGTGTAACAAGTACATGTTATGTATATATATATATATACACATATGCTATAAACCAGGGCGTTATTTTTGAAGCCTAATGAGTACCATAGTCCGAATACTGAGCAGAAACCAAACTCCTCCCCAAATTTAATAAGCTGTACCTTAATCCAAACTATTGAAAACAACGTGGCGTAAAACATACTATGGTAAAGCTCTGCTCGTCAGGTTTACGTCATTTTCTTTGACGACGTCAGCAACCCGAGCTAAACGCTAACAGCCCCAGCTAGCAGTGGTTCCCGGCTGCGACGGGGCATTTCAGTAACATATTCAGCGACATATTCGCCTCCTCGTTGGGGGCTCGTCGTGTTTCTGCGGTGACAGTCTTTGCCTTTCTTCCGCATTGCTCAGCAGCAGACCACCGGGCTTAAAAACAGGACCCCCCCCCCCCCTACCAGCGACCCTCCGAGCAAAACCTGACCGGCGCAAAACGTGTAATATTTCCCATTAATGACTGGGCCGGGCTCGGCATTGGCTAACGAGCTAGCGACACGTTAGCATTGTCGGTATCCTCATGTAACACTACTAAGGCGAAGGTCCGAGTCCACGCCCTCGCCGTGAACTACAGTAAAGCCCAAATTACACGGAGCAAGGCCGAACAAAGCGATGATCTATCAGTCAAAGTCCGGTTCCGAGCTTTAGCAGCCGATAGTCACAGACATGCTAAAGAGTTCGCGGAATGTTCGGTAGTTTTCGCTTACCTCGCTTTAACATGAAATATAACAGAGGCTCAAATCCCACCCCCCCCCTCAAAAAAAAGTGGAACTTCTTGATCCAAATTCTGAGAGAGTTGTAGGCAGTGACGTCACGCCCTGAAATTCCAGCCGTCTCTCAGTGAGCTGAGTTTGCCCACGGAAGGCAGCAGGCCAGCGGCGTCGCCCAGCCGGCGGGGGACCGGGACGCGTCAGCGTGGAAATGAGACAAAAGCCTCCAGCGAGTGTTTTAAAAACTCTGTTCCAACCTCTAACAGCGACTGTGTCGCAATAAGCAAGCCGCCGTCGGGCTACAGGTTGCTAAAGAATTATCGGAAACATTGACACAGCTGCACATCTAATAAATATAATTAATATCCCACATATTATACAAAAAAATAGGACACAAAAATTGCCTGTATGTAATTTATGACAGCAAAATTTCCAAGGGAAGAACATGCTTGCAAGAACACGGGACTTGATTTTTTTTCACCTATTTGCAGCGTGGTTTATAAATTTTGCTTTGAGTAGTACATGCACCAAAAGTACTGCAAGTGTGAACCAGGCATCTGTGTTTCTACTGTGAAAGTCACATAGTAAACAATTTATGCATAATTTTCTAAATATGCTTTCTGTGTCAATGAATTCCAGATGGTGTATGACATCAAAAGGTTTCAGTGGGTTTTTGGAAAATAACACTTGAGAATTTTTAATCACTGTCTTCTATATAAATAGAGATCAGATTGACCGGCTTCAGTTGTGGGATCAATAGCTACTCTGATTGGATGCGTTAGTCAGAGCCATAAGCCTGTATAAGTATTTATCAGCCGTCACAGTCACACCAGTCTCCCACCATTATTTGATCATGTTACTGTACAATATAATACCGTTAGTGTACAAACTATAAATAATAACATTTAGAATTCATTGCTGGTCAATAAACGAGGCAAACACAATTTCTCATATTTGTATAATTACTGTTTGCTATTTTTTTTCATAATTTTTATTTTAAAAGATAGGAGGCAAATATTTGACAATACAAACACACTATTTGTGTATTTGTATGTGTCTGTAAGTCTGATATGAAACAAAGGTTTAAGTAAGTAAAAAATAACAAACTTAAGAGATATGACTGATGTAGAACGATAAAAAATAGGGCAAAAGAGTCCCATCTTTAAGCATTTTCTTGATCAGCATTAAGTGTCAAACATGCTAACACCAGCATACTGTTTATCACTTTTTTTTTTTAATTGTCACATATGCATTCTCTACGTTTTCGACTTCATGCACCGCTGAGGAGCTCTCAAAGTAGCTGCACCTCCAATGTCCTGTCCAGTTTCTCCCCTTGTGATGAACTGCGTGCATCGGGTTTACAAGAGTACCGTCTCTACAAACGGCTGCTTGTTGCAACTTGAAACAAGGTGGAGGAGAGTCTCGATCACAACAGTAAAGTTGCGGGCCATAAACTAAAGCGAGTACCCTGAAGAGACTGCAGAACAGAGAGGAGCTGCAGCATGGCGATGCTTTTCTGTGGCCTTGTTACAGACACCGTCACACATTACGCCATAAAACCATTGTTTACACTAGATAGTGCTTAACCGAGCTTCAATGTCTATGTCAAGCTATTATACCTTCATAATCCGTAGTTTAGTCTGTGCTTTTATATTATTAATTATTCCTACACCCGGCACATTTTGAATTTGTATTTTCCACTGATTTTTCAATCCGTAAATTTCAATGTTAAAAAGTAATATTTTTCACCGATATTTTGAAAAAGCGTCCAGTATAAGTAAATGGGAAAGTCTGATTTTTTTGTATCCAGATGGCTCTCAAAATTTAATGAGATGTAAGTTAGATCAAGATCCATCTTCAGATTTTTTTCTTCATCAAGATCCATCCCACACTGTTTCCGTAATTCTGCTAACAAACAAAAAAACGGCGTCAAAAACATAACCTCCTTTGTGGAGAAAAGTCCACTTGACCTTTGCCGACTTCTGGTCTTCTGTTTCATGGTCAGGTGAAAAAAAAAGGAATTTCTTCTTTGCTACAAAGATACTCGGACTGTCTTTATTCTCACCTTTAGCACATTGCTAAATAGTCTAAAAAAACCTTAAAATGGGTATGTAGTATGGAAATGATTTGTACTCAGAGAGTTAAACATGAAGAAAAGTTGAACTCAGTCAGTGTAAATGATTGTTCAGGACACCCGAGTCTCTTGTGATGGCTTGTCACGGTTCCTGCTGTGAAATGGTCTGCAGCGATCGCGACCGTTACATCGTATTTTGTTAAAACATAACTAAAATCAATTTCACATTTTGGGCAAAAATGAACAAATGTGTGAATGTCCCGGTTTATATTGACTCGACTCGCCTATTGTCCTCGGCTGCACTTGAACTGGGAGTTGTTCGGCTTTTCCTTGCGTGTCAAAGTTCAAAATGCTTCAGGTGAATGGCGTGCACACCGCTATCAGATGCCCCAGCCGAGCTCTCGCTACACGCGGGCTTTTACCTGACCTCAGTGAACCTCTCTCTGCAAACCAAACAATTAGTTTGCACGTTCGTGATTGAATGCAAACACAACAACGGCTTCTTCTGTGTTCTCGGTGTCGTATGACAGCGTTGTCACACACAACGCCGGCATTGTGTGTCTCGTGTATTTGCGCGTGCCGACTCATTCGAACATTGTTGTTTTATCTCTCGTGAATGAAAGCACGATATAATTACTGATTAGGCTTGTACGAGTTAGTTTGGTGAAAATATTGGCAACAAATTAGAGCGCCGTCATTATTTTTAGAAGCCAAATGTGGAAAAAGGAGTCATTCACTCTGAGCCCTATCTTTAAACTGATAATGCGCACTATGCTGCAACTGATTGCGTTGTGCTTCAAGCTGTGAATGTACTTTTTTTTTTTTTCCACTGTGCATGAAGGAAGCATAAACAGCTCTTGCCGATCGAGCGCTGTGATAAGAACCAAACGATTTGAGCTATTTTAGTGTCTTTGCCCTGCATCCCCTCAGCTCAAAGTTCCAGGGCACACCGAGAAAGGTAATCTCATTTGTAATGTGTGACAGCTTATTTGTGTGTGCACTTGCACTTTTTCTTCTTTTTTTTTAAACCAGGCCCGCCAGTGATTCGTCTTCCACTGATTCCAAATAGACCCCTATAACAGTTTAGATGACACATTGCATCGTCTCTGAACTCCAGTTATCAATCAAGCAACAATTACCATGCCCGGTGAGAGGAAATCAAGGGCTCTTTGATGTTCGGCAGTCGGGGATTGCAGCTACGCATGTCACAGATATGATGGCTCTTAATTTTACCCTCACTCTACTGAAACATGTGAAAAGAAAGCGGCGCTCCACAATCGATCGTTCACGTTGGATTCCAATTTGTCCCGTTTCATTTAACTCATTTCAAGTGCATCCAGCCGTCGTGGCACAGATGTCACGTTTGACTTTTTTTTCCAATTGTTCCAGCATCGGATATCCTGTTTTATGTGCTAGTTGCAACAGCGTCTCGTTCCTCACACCACTTCCTCTGATGCAGGTGAACCTCAAACCCAACGCGCAGCAGCAGCTGCGCTTGTTGAAGCGCGCTTTTTCAAAGAACTGCAAGTGAATGTGTTTTGCAAAACGCTGAATAAAAGAATGAGAAGCCAGTCGTCTTTTAAAGGTTGCGATCTCTGCTCCAGAAAGGCCCACATTTCAGGAATAGATGGCTGACATTGGCAACGGCAACGTCATGCCAGTCGCATCCTGTTTTTTGAAACTGAAACGAGTAGGAGTGACGTGTGTGTGTGTGTGTGTGTGTGCTCATTTGTGCGGTAATGTCATTTAGTATGTCGCTATAATCATTGTAAATAGGAAGGTGAGTCCAGGTGCCTGGCACAAAAACAACACAAAGAACTTTGCTAGAAAAAAACAAAAAAAAACAACATCCCCCCCGAAAACAACAAATGTGTCTGGGAACTGTGTACGTGTTGTTAATTAGAGCTGAGATAGCAGAGATTAGTCTTCAAGCACAGCCATATTACAGAGAGTCATGCCAAATAAGGCAAAAAAAAACAAAAGTAGGAGACAGGCAGACTCACGACAAAAACAATGTCCCAAAGCTACTAATCAGACAACTCGCAATCTAGATGGAGACCTCAGATTACACTAATGAATTCTAATTCTTATGTTTTAGCATGTAAATATGTATTAAAATGGTAGACAGCGACAATCCCTGCCTACAGCTGAGGTTTTAGCATAAATGATGCACACTCTTGAGCTTCACGCTGCAACTTTGAAGTGTTTTTAAAGCAGGCGTATCCTAAAATCAGCTTTTTCTTTGGGGGGGGGGGGGGGGTTGCCATTTAACATGGCATTTATTTTGTGTTCAATGAGCATCATCAACTGTCTTACCTCTGAGGAAAATGGATTCAGCCTGTTCCTCAGCAACAACAGAGTAGTTTAGCGCTCTGTCTGGTTGGTTTTAGCGACCAAAAAAAAAAAGAGTAAAATAAAAACTGTAGAATGCAGACATCACAGCGGTTTCAATAACAATGTAAAGCAGATGACAAAGTTAATCACAGAACAGCTGATCTTTTCTGAGCCAAATCCACAGCAACATGGGAGACGCTGTCGGGAGCAGAGGTCTGCAGGCAGAACAGCAGCAGCTATTCTAACGGCGGGGGGGGGGGTTATGGAGTTATGGAGGAGTTCTGTTCATCACTGCTTGGCTGCGTGTTTGAGTCATCGTTAGCAGAATATCTGAATATTATGTTGCTTTTTGAAATTAGGTTTCAGTGACATTATGGAGAGCGATGGTCTTTCCAAGCTGATCTGGAACAAGGTGCCGGAGTAAGGAAGCATTTCCACACAAACGTGTCAATGAACAATAATAATAATCATTGTTGTCATTGCTCTTCGTTTTGTACTGTTGTTGACTTGTACATTTATGGGTTTGTACATCAGTACATTTTAAACTGTGTGGTTTTTAGATATACTGTTATACAAATATCGATGGATGATAGATAGATAGATAGATAGATAGATAGATAGATAGATAGATAGATAGATAGTAACATCTTAAATAAGTCAGACATGTTGTCAGACATGCCTGACTTATTGAATACCAACCACAGTTGGACGAAACATTGAATTCAGTGAATCGCTTCCTGTTTGTTTTTCCGCTCAGGATCCAGATCCTACTTGTGTCTGAGTCTGTTCCCGTATGAGGTAAAGACAAGTCGAGCTGCATTTCTCGATCATAAACATCCTGTGCTGTGAACCTACAAACACACAAAAAAGAGGTATTACTGAAAGTGAGTCCTGATAGTCTGCACTCAACCTGCAGAGACAGAGACAACATGTTCCTGTTATACAGCTTGTAATAATGAATACATTCTCATCACTTACCGGTACCTTAAAAGGACTAACTGTAACTATGCCCACATATATATATATAAAAAAAAGATGCCACCATTTGTTTTTCCTGTTTGGTTATAAAGCACGCTCAATTTGATGGCTTGCTTCGAGCTCCAAATGTCCTAAATTATTCATACAATGTTTGTCGATAATCAAAGAGCGGCATTGCAAATACAAAATTAAGTCAGATGTTAATAATTCATAAGGCTAAAACTATACAAAGTCAAAAGCAGTGTAAGTAAAAGGTTTTGAGTGTAAATGATCATTTTGTAAGATACAAAGGTTGAATCGGCAATAAAGTAAGTGGGTGGAGCCTAACCCCGAGCCTCTCCCTCACCCTGCCGAGATTAGATGCTGATGTCTTTTACGGTGATATTATGATAGAATTGGTGACGTTAATATCCTCCAATTACCTTAAACAACCGCAGGAATTTAGCCAGTTCTTCAGCGCGTAGCCCACCTCTCTACCGTCTTAAGCGATAAGCAGGTGAGCAAATGGGGGGGACGGGGGTGTCATATTCTTAAACGGCATCGTGCAAACTGTGTTTTTATTTTGCAACAGTTGACATTTTCAGTTTCATTGCGAAAGGCAAGCGTCACCAGATGAAAAGAGCCGTTGGAGCTTGCGCAGACTTGATGGAGAGTTCTGTCCACGTTTGAAGGGTGGCATTGGCCGACCGCTCTCAGCAAGAGGGCGTCCCAAAGCGGGGTTACGTTATGTGTGACATCACAGGTCTCTACAGGGATGGTGGAAGATGGCGTGATGGAAACATACTGACACACTGACCTCCTTTAGCTGCAGCGTTGTAAACCAAACTCTGAGAGGACTAAAATGTGTGTGTGTGTGTGTTTTCTTGTAGATGAGATGTACGCAATCTTCTTATCTCCATGCGGGGCACACCCCGGATGAGACGCCAGGTCATCACGGGGCCACACGAAAGACAAGCACACACGCTCACACACACACCTACGGACAACCTGGTGTGACCAATTCAACTAAATTGCATGTTTTTGGCGGTAGGAGGAAACCGCAGAACCCGGAGGGAACCCGCGCGGGGAGAACGTGCAAACTGCTCCTGTACTTACGTGATGCAAGTACAGAAACAACAGAGGCAGATTCTTCTGCTTTCCTCTAATCGCGCCTTGAAATCACACTTTCTTAAAATCACAGATTTCTTTTTACTGTGTTTGATGAAGAACATCAAACAGAATGTCATTTTAAATGATCTGTTATTTAAAGGCCGTGCGTAATTTGTTTCACGCCATAAATGGCAGTTAATGCAAAAAAGCAGATTAGACACTTGTGACCTTTATTAGAGCTGATAGGGGCTGCCATGGATACCGATGAGCTCCATGTTGGCACAACAGCGGCCAGGACTGGAGTTATATTACCGGCCCACTTGATAGCAGGTAAGTGAAAATGACGAGCTGGTATTATCCTTTACTGGTGTGATACCTACCTGCGATCTGCCGCCTCTGAAAGGTCAGAGACGGATGCCCTGGAAGTGCTCCAGGAAACTCCATCAATCTGATAGAGCGTGTGTGTTTTTATGGGAGGTGTGACCTTACATCCATAAGTGCTGCAAAAAATTCAAGTGGCATCGACAGAATTGATGGATCGATTGATACAGAGCTTTTAATTTCAGTTACATGACTCAAACTACACATTCTTTCTTAAACATTTGTGTTACATTAGTGTGCAGACCGTGTAGGGTCACTGTTTGCAACCTCCAGACCTCACTGATGTGAATTCCTGCAGGGCGGATGGTAGAGCGCAAAGATGCTGTGAATCCTTGACCTTTCATTTCCTTGTGAAAGGCCAAGCCAGAAACCTAAAGAGCCTAATACCCCCCCCCAAAAAAAAGCAAGAAAAAAGCATGAATTCAAATGAAGTTTTGCATCTAGAAGGTTGCAACGTTAAAAATGGTTCCTTTATCCTCATAAAGAATTCAGTTGATCCCACTTTTGTTTATTTAATGCAGGCTGAAATTACATCAGATGACAGCATAATCCGACATCATTATCAACATCCAAAATGCTTGGCCCGGGGCCGATGGCGGCACAGCCTCTGTAACGGGATGATATGGATTGCACTTTGCAAACCGACCTTGCGCCCCTTTCATTTTTTTTTTTATGCCTGCCAGTCAAACGCAGCGATGACCGCGTGCATCGCATCGCTGCCGAATAAAACCCAAATATCCCTCTGATGATTAAGGTCACTCACACTGCTCTGCAGAAGTCATCCTCTTATAAGCCTCCCGGAGTAGGAGAGGGTCTGTGCAACGGACTCGAACCATGCCGCTATTGTTATTCCTCGCTGCCGTTGCCCAGGTTCTGTCGGTTCTGTGGCTGCCAGTGACAGTAAGAGGACAATACAGTAATCAAACCTTTCCTCCGAGGCGCTGTGACCTGTTGTTGGCTTTTATTTGTGTGTCAGTTCAGAGGTTTAAGCCTCTTTATATGAAGTTCATCCCTGGATCACAGGGATCTGAGGGCTCACCGATCATTTGCTGTGGCTATCCCAAGAGCTCGGATTGTTGGGGCTATTTTCTTCTGAAATTATGATGGAAATGTGTTGGACTAATTTGGCTTTAGCAGGATTTCCTGAATATTAGTCCACTCAGCCAATGGATTACCCCACGGCTGCGATGGACATACTGTACAAATCTGTCAAATGCCCACATGCATCTCATTTTCCTCCAGTGCGCAGCTCTTCTTTAATAAGGGCGCATTCCAATGCATAGGCCTCTTATTTTTCTGTGATGATGGCAACATGGCGTCTGATGCTGACACAGTAAATCTGTGCACCGTGTAACTCCGCTAATAGCGAGAGCTTTGGGAGTCCTTACCCACTGAGGTGAGCTTATCCGCACAGACAGCGTGTGTATTCATTTAATCTGAGTTCAACATCAGGTGTCAGGAACGATTATGGACTGATACTCTTACACCGACGGGATGGATTCATGTGCAGTAAAGTGCTTCATCCCTGGACATGGGTTCTGCTTTCCTAACCTAATCATAAAAATGACTGAAATCTAAGTGCATCCACTCTAATTATTTGATATTTGTTCAAATGTACAACAAATATAGGTTTTATTTCCACAAATATCCAAGTTGTTGTTTTTTTTATCTCCTCCCTAATTTCCTCTCCCACAGCCACACAACTGATCTTCCCATTGGCTGTGCCAGGTTGAAGTAACAGCTGGTGTGATGTAATAATAACGCCCCCTCCACTGGACAAGTCATAAAGAGCAATATCTAGTTCCATGGATTGAGTTAAGCTTGGATAGATTAATGCTCTAGGACACCGAAATGTTTGTTGTATAAAAGCTCTGTTTAGAAAACAATGTGTCATGACCATATATGAAAAACGCTGATCTGACAGATGGCCTGAGCTCCAAGAGCTCCTCCACGCTAAAGGCACTGCAGCTCTGTGGCTAGTTCTCCTGAGGTTTAACAGGATTTCAGACTCTTCTTTCAAATGAATTATAGATAGAAACACTGGGATTATTTTACAGGCTGTTTAATCTCTCCTATTTTCTCTTTTTTTTGCATCCAAACCAAGCCTTGCACCACAGTTTTAGCATTCGTGGAAAAGTAGAGTGACCGAGTGCTACAATCAATGAACGCTAGAGTGCAGACGGCCTATCAGCTCGGAGGAGCAGGAGATGTCCTGTGGACCGTTTCTTTAACATGAAGCGTGCTCCGTCGACTTGACTCACTTCAGCTGGGGCCGCCTTTCCAGAAGCATCCCTATCCTGCAGAACAATGACAGACACGAGGCTTCACCAGAGCTGCTCTGACACACTCGGCGCCCTTTTGCACTGAGGGCAGCTTCATCCTTCCAGCTTTAGCTGCCACTCAGAGGGCGGATCGGGCACCAGTCAGACTCTGCGTCCTGGATCATCCAGCAACTTGCCAGACAAATACAACTCTGGTGAAAACAACAAGGCGGCTTGTGTTCTTCTTCTGGATCGTACCAGAGACAGGTAGAGAAGTTCACTGCTACTTTACAAAACACTTTTGGAACTTCAGAAGAGGCCCCTTCTTTTCCCGAACTGAGCTCACGGCTTTGAACTCAAGGTTCTGCACCACAGATCCCAACATGCCTCACTCCTTCCTTCAGAAAAAAGGTGAGCTTTTTTTCCTCCGTTTGTCATCGCTTGTCCTGATGATATGACAACATTTCAATGCAATAAATAATTGCATAAAATAATAATAATAATATTCAAATCTGTGTACAAATATGAAGTTTAATTAATTAACCAACATCTTCTTAATGCAGTTTGTTTTCTGAAATAAGAAATATAAACATAGACTAACTTTGCGTATCAGCCTCAAGCTGGACAATAAACTTCCCCACACCTCCACAAGAGGAACGACTAAATCGCACAGATGAGGAAATCAGTCCACTCTTGAGATTTTAAACAATAATGACAATCTGTATGTTTCCATGCTGCTGATCTCACAGATCAAATCGATGAGCTCAGACAGAACCAAACACGCAAACATGAAAGGACATACGGCGGGCACAGGCTGCGATAAGACGACTGGCCTCTGATAAGCAGATGAGAGTACAGCATGCAATGAGGAATGCTCTCATCGGTGTATCTGCAGTATGTAAAACACGTAAAGTAGACATGTAGCTTCAAGATAGCATTATGAGTGATCTGAGAGACCTTTTTGATTCACTTTTGATTTTTATGGATGCTGATGATCACCCTGGGAATCTCTTCACATCTGCACAAAAGTCGCTGGAAAACAAAAAAAGCAAAAGCACAAGCAGTCTTCTCAACTTTCACGCACAAACACGAGTGATCTATCTGCTCTGTGAATGGTGAAACATGTCAGGGTGAATTTTTGTTAAAAGCATGTCGATAAATGATCAACAAATGCATGCAAAGCTCAGAACATTTCAAAGAGCAGCTGCTTGTGTGAATGTGACGAGTGCAGGAGGAGTAACGCAGCGTCCGCCTGGCATCACCTGGTCTGCAGGGGATCCGTAGCTGTTTATACAACAGCAAGAGTGCATTTCAATCAAAGGCATGCTCATTTTCACATTTCAAATCAGCATAAATGCATATTAATGAGACCTGATGATTATATGACTTGATTTGTTTCTATCAAACACAGAGAGTGGGAGGTTTTCTAGAATGTGAATGGAGGAAGCGTTGCCTGGCTTCATATGGAATTGCTGGTGTAGGCGTGAAGACAAAGTCAGCTTCATGAAAAACTCGGTTTATAATTACATATTTGATCCAAACTAACACAGATCATTCAGAGTTTCGCCATAAAAACATAAAGAATAACATTTATTTAAAGTAACAATCTAATTCTGTCTCTTTGATGTCGTGAGCTGATCGTTCATAAAAATGCTGGACTATATTTTCAAGTCAGTGCCCAGAGGTTTTTTTATTTTTTATTTGGGGGGGGTTCACTTCTGGGGCTTCGTGGGGTTGCTTTCATCCTCACCAATCCTGCATGTTTCCATGTTGGATTTAAGTCCATTTGCTGCTTTGGCTGGAGGAAACCAAACCGAGCTGACGTGAAGCTACTCCCATCAACTTACAGAGGCAGTGAGCATTTGATGCAGATGGAATATCAGATATATGGAGGATCGGATTTCTCCGGAATTCAACAAAAACTCATCTAGAGCTTGTTTTACAATATTGGAAACAGTTTAATTACATGATAGTTAAAGAATGCAAAGTAAATGTGTGTTTACATGGATTACGCTGCTATTTTTTTGGTGGATATTTCAGACACAGAGGGCTGAGGCGGTGGATGTGCACCGCTGCTGCTTTGTGCTTTGTCCTCCTTGAACCGTGGCCTGGAGCTAGGTGTTTGTAGTTCCTGTTGAACCAGCCCTGTGGGCCAGTATCCGCTATTGGCATTAGAGGCATGCACCTACTTTGGCCCGGCAGCGAGAGCATTTGCAACATAGGAGAATTTGATATAGTTGACAGCAAAATTGGGCTACAGCATGACAGAGACTGGAGCCAGTAGAAATCTGCAGCAGCTGCGCCTTTGACAAACTCTGATCATTTGAATTTTAAACCTCTCTGTAGTTTTTCTACTGAGCATTCAGGTGCTTTGTCTTTGCATCCTCCACAAACAGTCCAAAAGCAATATGCAGGTCTGTAAACAAAGCATTCAAACTCGTCCGGCAACTTTGAGCCTTGATGATGGAGAATCACACTAGTTCATGGAAATGCAGTAGAAATGTCACCGCTATTGCTTTAGCAATCCAAATGGAAAACTTCAATAGGAAATAAATATAACCTGTGGTTTGTGAGCTGCATTTGCTTGTAGATCATGTTTGTCATTTGGTTGGTTGATCACTTTGTCAAGGATTACGTAAATATCAACTGGACAGATTTCAATGAATCTGGGAGGATGGGCTGGATTTTGTGCAAACCTGTATGAAAGCGTGGATGCAGGAGTTTTCTTTTCTTTCTTCATGTAGCATTTTAAGATAAACTGTTTATTACATTCCCTTAATTATGTCCATCTACAAATGTGTGAAATGTGGGGTGGATGAATATAAGAATCAACCTAATTTCAATCTTTTTTTAGAGGGTAGTCTGTCTTGCAAATTATTTTAACGGGGTTTTGGGTTTGATTGAAGACAAGACCAAACAAAATGAAAGGGGGCTGTTGGGGCTTTGGTGGCGGTGTCTCCTCTATTGAATGCTAATAATCGAAATCAAATTATTGCATCCGTTAGCCTGTTACCTTGAGATAATGCTACCCATTTGAACTGTATTTAAATACCTTTCAAATTATGTCGTCTTCATCAAATTATTTTTTCCTCACATTACGCATTTCATCAATATATATTACCAGTTAAGACCCTCACAAATGTTTCTCTACTGCTTTTAGCCACACACTTTTGATATCTCTCATCTTTGCATTAAGTTGAGCCATTTCACCATTCATCAACTCGTTATCGACCAAAAACCCGTTTATGCAGTACTTTTGGTTGTATCAGATATTAGGCCTTGGCTTCTTTATTCTCAGCAAACTCTTCTTGAAACCTTTTTGTCCGTTTGTAAAGTAGTATAAGTGCTCTTGGTGGTGGGGGGTGGGGGGGGTCAGATGCTGTAGAATGCAGCCACATTTTTAACAAACGAATGCAAAATCTAGAAAGGTAAGATGCTGTGACATTTGGGATATGTCCTTACAACCTTACCTACACGCACCCAGTATAACCCAATATTTACTACTGGTAGGTGTTGTGAAAGCAGTGCAGGGAAGGGGGCTGATCCAGACGCAGGATTCTTATTGAATCACCATTGAGGGTGGTGCAAGAAATAAGAGCCGCATGTTTACTATCTGAATATCTGCACCAAAGCTCCTCGACACCCAGAGTGGTTGCATCGGTTAAAATACCAAACGGAGTCCATGTGGAGACACGTAGCAGAGCTTTGAAGCTAATCCGTGCAGAAGTTGTCCCAAATTTAACAACTCCTCCTCGTGCGCTCTCGGAACACCAGCAAATGTGCAGCCCTGGGCATGTGAGAGAAGAGAGGAAGGCAGCGCAAACACTCATATTGTCGTAAAAGAGATCTGTAAGGATGGTAGGTGTTTCTCGTCTGGAACAGCCGTGCTTGCAGACCCATGCTTTATGGCGCTAGCTGACCCGTCAGCCAGCAGATGGCACACTGACAACCGTCTGTTTCTGATATGTGTGGAAAATTCCATCACGTTGGACTCTGCAGGCTGCATTCCCGGCTCCTCTCAGCTGGCCTCGAGAAAGTCCTGAATCTTACATGCTTTGATTTGACTAAATTGGAATTCTCAGCCCAGTGACACAGCCCTTCTCGAACTGTAACCTTAACGTGCATCTTGCACAGACGCGCTGGTGAATCTGAGGTTGCATCCACGCAGGAACACTGCAGAAACCTCCCAAGTTTGAATGCAGGTTTTCTTTTTCTTTTTTTTTTTGGTAAGTGTGTATTTTCCTTTTGAAATTACTGATAAAAGCAAAAAATAATAATAAGAAAACAGTTAAAAAGCCTTTAAATGCCAACGGAGACTCATTCAATCCACTAGAGCCGGAGCACTTGCTCCGTTGATGCTGCTTAATGGCGCATGCATAGCTTTTGAGTGCATTATCTCAGTATTAAAGATGAGGGGGGGGGGGCACTCTGAAACGATCTGTAATAAAATACATCGCCAAATTGCAGAAATGCACAATTAACAGCACAGTTTAAAATCAAAGGACTCCATTTAGATCATTGTAAACATCTGTCAGCTCATTGTCTCCTTGACTCAGTGCTGCGTTTAAACTTCCAGCGTGTTCAGCTTTGTTAAGTGGGATGATGGTTCAGCCGGAGAGTCTCTGTACAGAGGCAGGCTGTTTCAAACAGGCTCCGTTTGACGTCAGATCATGATTCGCCTGTTTGTCGGTTAAATAAAGCGAGGGAAGCTTCACAATGTGGCCCTCATTACCTGCACGGAAAATCTAATTGAATTGTTTTTCCACAGTGTTTATCTATTTCATATGGTGTTATTTAACTGTTGTTTTAAATTCTACAGGACATATGCGTGCAGCAATTAAAAAGACAATCATCTGAAGACATATTATAGGCATGTTTTGGAGTGTGAAAAAAATGTCTTTATTTAGGCACAATGTAGCTGTGTCAAAATTAAGACATGCAGCGAGGTTTATTGTTTAACAAAAGGGCCACTTCATTGTGGAGAATACAAGAAAGAAAATGCATCTGGGATGCATGGAGTTTAAAAAAAAAAGAAAAGTGAAACTTAACAATATAAAAAGAAATTCTTTTAAAGAAAGGAACTAAAAAAGACCTCTGTAGCTACCAGCATTATCTGTTTGGTGTTACAGCGGGGTTGCATCATGTCTCTCAGAACAAAACTCCACGCTCACATCTTTGCTGACAATGAACACTGAAGTTGGCAGAAATTTGCTGTGAAACGAGACAAAAGTGTGCAGTTTATGAAAAAAAAGTGAGGCAACCTCCGGGCCCTCGGGCTTTTGTCAGTGGGCATTTCTATTCAATGACCCATCGTGCACCGAGTGGAGGCAATGCCACGGCTTTGAGACGTTTCGCCCTCTGTCAGAAGTGTACTTTCTAATGTGCAGCTGTTCCAGAGCGGGCAGACTTGAATCCCTGTCACAGCATGCTTCAGCTTGGGCTCGTTTCTGAACAGCGTGACGTCCGGACAAAGAGGCCGTGACCATGATGTCATGACCTGTTGTTCAATCATACATCCTGAATGGAGATAAAGGATTAGTGGATAAACTGTGCATAATGTGACAATGTGCCCCGTGAGATGCTCTTATTCATTTGGGGGGGGGGGGGCAACAATCAGCGACCCTGCCCTCCTTCCCTGTCCTGAGTAAGTGGGTCATTTATTTTTGCTAGGAATTGGTTGAGTAAGAGTTTGTCAAGTATTTGCAGTAATTATCTCGTGGTTCTGCGGCTGGGCGCAGCATGGGGCTCGGTAAATTACACATCTCCCTCCTAACTCCTGGATGCTTTACGGCCGTGCATTATGCATAAGTGCGCCGGAGCGCCTTAAACATCCCCCAAGTGGATTGAAATAAAGTTGACGCTGCTCTTTGTTTGG
This sequence comes from Brachionichthys hirsutus, assembly GCF_040956055.1. Taxonomy (NCBI): domain Eukaryota; kingdom Metazoa; phylum Chordata; class Actinopteri; order Lophiiformes; family Brachionichthyidae; genus Brachionichthys; species Brachionichthys hirsutus. The sequence continues at coordinate 12,445,775 of NC_090905.1, forward strand.
AGCTCAAGATAGTCTTTATTTGGCAGTGCTGAATCGGAGATTGCTGTAAAAGCGTGCGTCTTAATTATTTTTGGAGACTTTTTACCCCCCCCCCCCCCCCTCTCCCCTCCCCCAATGGCACATGAACACCTGGAGTGTTTTTTAGTGGGATGCCTGATCCAGATGGGCGGATGCACGGGCAATCCATAGGGAGACGTCTGTTACAGTGGGGTGTGTCGTCACATAAAGGGTCACACACACACAAAACAGAAGAAAGGCGACGCATCCGATTCGTTTGGAGCGCTTCTAGCAGTCGGTTGTAATCTGAGTAACAAAGATTTATGGCACTTTAACCTTATTTAAGCATTAGTCTTGCTCGGAAATGTATCTTGTGTAAACAAATGAGAAAAATATTTTCTTTATTTTAGTCATGAGACAAATAGAGATGTAGCTAATCGCAGCAGTTTGCTGTTTATTTCCATCATTGTGGAAACAAAACATGTTACGGTGGGAAATATAGAAAGTATTCCTAACTTTACAATATACATATAATTATTTCTTTATGCAAGTAATGTTTTTAAAGTCTCCATCTGGATGGATTAAATACAAATCTACTTATTGTTAAATAATATTCACTGAGGTGAAGTTTAAGCTTTATTCTATTTGATAATTTATCCTTCCGATTGAATGAATATCAACTTATTTATTCAAATATTAAATTCAGAGATTTTCACCAGGTTATTGAAATGTTAAGCCTCTGCATGGAACTGAGAAATAACAAAAACAGCAGAAGATAAACTGCACAATTTGAAGGGAGTTACATGAATTTCACATCATGGATGATTTTTTATTTTATTTTATTATCTTGAATGAAACTGACTGAACACTTTATTTATTTTATTGTGATCTTATAACTACAGTTTGGAACTGATTGTAAAAAGAAATGTGTTTTTATGTTATCAGCTCAACAAATGCTCCTCCTGTGCCACGGAGTGAACGTGAGGAGAAAAGACGGGGAATCCGTGGCGTGGAATCACCACAAGCAACGTTTACAAGGTGACTCACTGAGAGCAAATAAAACTCGTGGCGTTTATTACACATGTCATACACATCCCATAACCATCTATTACAAACGTGTCAATGTGGACCAATTCTCATCTCTGAACTTGTGATGCGTTTCAAACTCAAAGTGAGCCCTTAAAAGTAAAAAAAAAAAAAAACACTACTTTATTCTTGCAACTGTGAGAAATGATGCAACAGGGAGTACACGCACATGGCTTATATTAAACAGGAAGGAGGAAAATCACAGCAATGCCATTATTATTCCCAGGAATCTCTCCCTGAGCATGTTTTTATTCTAATGAAAAGTTTGTGGGTTTTTCTCGGGAAAAGGAGAAAACATTTTTTTTTTACAAAACAGATAACAGGCAGGTGAGATGAGTTGCTCTGAACGGCACCAAGTCACAATAACACTGAATATCGAAGCTTTATTTGTCTCGCTGATGACATTCACATGATCAGGTCAATCCGATCACTTTCACGCAACAAGTATAAATAATCCAGAACTCATTTTTTTTTTACAGGAGAACGAATCTGCAAATAGTATTACTGTTGGTTTGACCCGCTCTTGGCACCGTATCCTTTATTAAGCGAATATTATTCTATTATACGCGCAGATGAAAATAGAAAACTCCACCGGACACGCGCCAAATCGATCACGCAAACCTCATCCTCGGAATTCACGTCCACGAGACACAAGCTCGTGACTCTGCAGACAAAAGTAAATGTGTTATAATAAATCTTTCCTTTTCGACAGAGCCCCGGTGATGATTCGCAGCGTTGCCCGTCTGTGCAGTCCGCGCAGCGGCCGGATGTCTGAGAGAGAGGCGGCTCTGCCACGGCGCGTCCCGCGTGGGCCTTTACCGTGATTTCTGTTACCGGTGCGCGTGTTCGATGCGAAAGAAGCGCGCGAGACGAGACATCGCTTAAATCAGAATATACGTTAGTTCTGAGAATATCGGGGGTTGGGTTTAAGGAACTAGTGACGTCACGGCTCGACGTCCTGTGACTGTGGGCTCTACCAAAAGCGATGGTGGGTGGGGGGGGTTAAAGCAAAGTGAAACAATTTCCAACTATATTTAACAAATATAATAGTTCTTATTGCGCTAATTTAAACAGTCGTGTTTTACTTTACGTTCTACGAGAACCGCGGTGGCTTCCGCGCTTTGGAATAACCCATTTAAAAATCTCTCGTCCTCGTCACGCGTGAAAAAAACGTCTCTCCCCCGCAGCGATAAAGTGGTACGGTCCTGGGCTCAAATTCCGAGAATTGAGCTCGTCTGATTCTTAGAACTGGGGTTCTTAGAAGTGGTGATGCAAGAAGTTTCTAGGAACGCGCTACCAGGTGATTTTTATAATTTCCCTTTTCGCTCTAATTTGTTTGTTCTGAGGCGATTGAAGTTCACACAGAACTATTTGAAATGTTGCGCTGATTTGTGTGTCTTGAGGCTGCCCGGCGGTGCTTGCGACTCTGAAGTCGCTCCGGCAGTGACAGGCGGCGCGGTGCGGTGCGGTGCGGCGCGGCGCGGCGCGGTCTTTGACAGTTCGCGTGGCTCCGCGCTGCGCGGCGCGGCGCTGCGCTGGAGGAGCGTTTCCCGCAGAGACGGCAGCCTTCCCCCCGCGTAGCGCTCTGACGCGCTCACGTCGTAAACCCGTAGTAACGCTCGGACGCAGTGTAACGGGCTGTCAGCGCTGCGCAGAGCCCGCGCAGAGCCCGCGTAGTTATCGCTTCGGCCGAGTTAACTGCGTTGACGCGGTTCTGTCGCGTCGATGTGTCGACGCGCGGCGCGGCGCGGTGCGGCGCGAACTTTGCGGGCAGCGCGGCAGCTTCAGGTTCCGCAGACTCCCGTCGCTGCAGCGTGTTAGCGGAAACGTTTGCGTCGGTGCGTGTATCTGACGCGCCTGTTGTGTTCCCACTGTGGCCGTGCAGCGTGACACGCTCGTCCTGTAATGCCCTTTCAGTCGAGGCTTCGGGTTCCACGAGAACTGTGTCTTTTCTGTCCACGGAGTTTGCAATTTAAGCTGCATTGATGTTCAGGACCTGTAAAAAGTATCACTTAAAATACAAATAAATTGACTAAATACTTACGAGGCGTCGTTACAGCGTTCTTTGTGTAGTTGTGTTCATAATTTGTAAATATGTTGGTTGTTATTGTTATTACGGAACTAGTTAGGCTGCGTTTTGGCCTGATTCCATTTTCGGACGTGTCCTGTCACAGACTCCGTGGGTTACGTTGCGTGAATTTTGTCATTCGTCTGACTGCGGGTTTTAAAGTACTTCATTATTAGGTTTTCCTCAAGTAATTGACTATATTGTGTTTATTTTTATTTATTGGAGGTTGAGAGAGAGAGAGAGGGAGAGAGAGAGAGAGAGAGCCCAACAACACGCTGTGACAAGTTTTATCACAGCAAACTCGGAAGACTTGTTCAAGCTGTTGTTTTGAAGACTCGCCCGTGGCAGGTTTTTGCGGTTGAAATTAAAATTCTGATTTGACTTTTTATGAGCCCCCCCCCCCCCCAAAAAAAAAACACAAAGTTTCCCGTCATTAGCTCGCTCAAAGTGCTCGCCCCGTTATTCTATCAGCAGCTCTCAGTGAAAGTGAGAGAAAGCCCGCAGACTAGACTTTCCTTTTCAGATGCGACCAGTAGGAATGCATTTTAAATAATGCTCGGTACATCCAATTGTGTTTACTACGCAAATAAATGCGGGATTTTATTTAAATCGGTCAATAACTAATTTGTACTTCCGGAAAAAAATGATTTCATTGATAATTATTGTAATACGTATCATGTGGCTGTCAGACAGAGGAAGAGAAAGGGAAAACAAAAACAAAAATAATAATGTAAATGGAGAAATGCGTCTAGACGGTGTTTGTTTAATAAATGGCGCCCCCTCCTGGAGGAATCGCTGTAGATGCCGCGTTCGTGATGAGAGGATCATGTGTAAGTTCAAGTGTAAAAAAAAACAACCTGCCGATGTGCCTGTTTCTGTTAAATTAACCCTTTATTTCCTTCCCTTTGCAGAACTCGATAAAATGGCCGTCGCAGCGGACAGCTGCATCCAATTCACACGCCACGCCAGCGACGTCCTGCTCAACCTGAACCGCTTGCGTAGCAGAGACGTTCTCACGGACGTCACCATCTTGGTTAACAGGCAGCAGTTCCGTGCACACAAGACCGTCCTCATGGCTTGCAGGTGGGTGCCGGTCGCTCGTGCTCGAGCCAGATTTCTGTCGCACCGTGAAGACGGCTTTCCTGATCCTTGCATGCTCTGTCTGCATCCTGTTCTGTGGCTGCAGTGGGCTGTTTTACACCATCTTTACCGACTCCCACAAGTGCAACCTCAACGCCATCAGCCTGGACCCAAAGGTTGACCCAGAAGGCTTCGCCATCCTGCTGGAGTTCATGTACACCTCCCGTCTCACGCTGAAAGACAGTCTGATCATGGCGATCATGAACACGGCCATCTATCTGCAGATGGACCATGTGGTGGACACGTGCCACAGGTTCATCAAGTCCAGGTTGGCAGCGCGGGGGGGGGCGTGTTGCGGATCAGTCGGGTCGTTGCCTCGTCTTGTCCTTCACCGTCTCGTTTCTCTCTGCAGTGACCCGTCGCTCAAGCTGGCCAGAGACGAGTTCTTGGTCAGTCCCCTGGTTTTACCTCAGGATGTCCACGTGTTCCGCCCCCACGATGTCGTGGACAGTTTGCACGGCCGCGTGGCTCCATTCAGGGATGGGAGACCCTACGGCTCGAACATGTTCGCTGGGGTAAGCACCCCCAGCAACTACCATCTCTACGGGCAGTTTCCCATGCCAGGATTCCCTTTCCCTCTGTGCAAGCTGACCGATACCAAAAACGCTTTTGCGGACCTCTCTAAGAGCGGTATCCACCACAAGCATTGCTCGCCGCACGACGCCGCCAACATCAGCAGAGCAGAGTACGCCAGGGCGGTGGGAAGCAGCTCCTCCAGTATTATTCACTCCACCACCTACGCTTCCAGAGAGGTAGGGAGAGACGAGGAGGCGAGGAGGGAAACCCACGAGGGGGTCAGCCAGTCAATGGCTCTTGGCACGAGGAAGCGCGTGTTCCCCGCGTTGACCCCGGAGCACCAGAAAGACTCAGGCAAAGATCACGCTCCTCAGGCAGAGGAAGACCTGATCCATCAGCACTACCCCCTCGGAATCTCCTCTGCTGGACGGAAGAGCCTCATGAGCAGCCCTCAGAGCCCCCTCAAATCCGACTGCCAGCCCAACTCGCCGACGGAGTCCAGCAGCAGCAAGAACGCCGGCCTGTCCCAAGCCGCCGGGGCGCAGGTCCCGCAAGGTACGCAGGACCCCAAAGCGCGCAACTGGAAGAAGTACAAGTTCATTGTGTTGAATCAGAGCGCGAAGGAGGACGAGGATCCCGGCTTTCGTTCGCCTCAGCGCCTCGGCCTGCAACCCTACCTCCACCCCAGCGACTCCGAGAACCTCGACTCACACGCCACGAGCAAGAGCAGCGATCACAGCGAGGATCTGCCGGCGCCTCAGGCGAGCCGCCTGAACAACATAATTAACAGGTGAGGCTCACGCGGGTGCTTACCTGCATCGGTTGCTTCACAGCCGCATGAAAATGGTTCGTTTTTATAAGATGGAGGAGGATTTGGGAGTTTTGTGTTTGTTTGTTTTTAGTGCGGTCCAAACATTTCCCCCCAAAATCCCTCTTCTTCTTGTGGATTCTTGTATTTTCTTCAGGATAATTTTAGGAAATTGATTTTGGAGTTACGTTTCATTTGAAATATTTTTTTTGTTTCTGCCTGTAGTGCGCTGGAGGGGTCTCTGAGGAACAGCGAAGGCCACCCTCCGCACTACCCCAGCCGTCTGAACTGTTCCTCCTGCGGCACGCTGTCCCAGCAGCATTCGGGCATCTGTCCCAACACGCCCAGGTCCCGTCTAGCGGAGGACATGGCGGAGCTGCACTCAGAGTACTCAGACTCCAGTTGCGGTGAGTATCTAACGGCACTAAACGTCACCGGCAAAAACAAATCAAAGATTTTGTATTGTTTTTTTTTTGGGGGGACTTGTGGTTGAAAGTTAACCGTAACTTCTCCCGCACAGAAAACGGCACGTTCTTCTGTAATGAGTGCGACTCCAAGTTCGCTGAAGAGGAAGCCCTGAAGCAACACACGCTTCAAGTGCACAGCGACAAGCCATACAAGTGTGACCGCTGCCAGGCCGCGTTCCGCTACAAGGGCAACCTCGCCAGCCACAAGACCGTTCACACAGGTAGGACCTGACGGCGTCGCCTCCGCCGGCTGGAAAGCGCACGAAACCTTTGCTGCACGGATTGGAATGTTTTTCACTCTGTCTTTCCAGGGGAGAAGCCGTATCGCTGTAATATCTGTGGTGCTCAGTTTAACAGACCAGCTAACCTCAAGACTCACACTCGCATCCACTCAGGAGAGAAGCCATACAAATGCGAGACGTGCGGCGCTCGCTTTGTACAGGTAGGTGGCACACCTAGGTGAAAACCTGCACCACGTTTTCACCCACTGCGCTAGTAGCACGGATACACTGATGACACTCAGGGTGGGCGTGGCATTTACCGAGGTGAATGGAGGTGAATAATATTGACATTTTGCTCATGTTCAGGTTGCTCATCTCCGGGCTCACGTGTTGATCCACACGGGTGAGAAGCCATACCCATGCGAGATCTGCGGAACGCGCTTCCGTCACCTGCAGACGCTGAAGAGTCACCTGCGCATCCACACGGGAGAAAAGCCCTACCACGTAGGTCTCGGCTGCGTTAAAGCCTCCCTCGGGATCGGATGTGAGATGTACAATGCAGGCTGTAAAGGCGCCTGGAAATAACGCGCTACGTTTCCCTTTCAGTGCGAGAAATGCAACTTGCACTTCCGCCACAAGAGTCAGCTGCGGTTGCATCTGCGGCAGAAGCACGGCGCCATCACCAACACGAAGATCCAGTACCGCATGTCGGCGGCAGACATGCCCACTGACCTGACGAAAGCATGCTAGGCTGGAGGAAGGGAGCGGTTTTAAAAAGGAGGCAATCTTGACCTTGGCATTTTGAAGACCCCCGACTTGTACAATCATCCGAAATTGTAGTGCCACACTGTGTTCATTTAAACAACTTGGCTGTGTATGCCACTCGAAACGGGTTTCCACTACATGTGAACGTACGGCGTCGTCGTCACTTTGGTGTTTCTATATAAATGGAAGGATGCTGAAAGCATTTCTAAGCTTTGACGGTACGTATATAAAGCTTTATTTTGTGAGAAGGATAGAATGTAAACAATCAGTTTTTTTTGAAAATATAATATTTTATATCAGAGACTTAATTTTCTGAAGGTATTGAACATTTTGATCGACGGGTGGTACATATATTTTAAGGCTGTACAGATTTGTCTTTACATTTTTACGTAGATGTGCGTACATGTTGCACCACTTCAAGTGGCCATACTCGTGAAGGGGGGGGGGGGGGGGGGCACGGTAATTGGTTCTCATGTAAAGCGTGTCAGGCGACTGCCGTCTGACGGGGATCTGCATGAGTTGCTCGGTGAACGCTGACGGGGGGGCAACTGCATAAATATTGTGACACGTTGTGTAATTATATCTGTGGGATTGCTCTCTGCTGGCGGAGCCAATCGACGTGTTGAAACTCAGTTCAGAAGTACTGCTTGGTTATACCCAAGAAAATATTTTGCTTCAAAATGTATTTGTATAGATGTGGATTTTGTTTTTGTTTTTCTCTCTCTCTCTCTCTCTTTTGATTTCCATAAGTGAAGGTTTACAGTTCTGGTCATTGTTCTAGAGATCCTGTAGTAAAGTTGTGTACGTGTTTTCGGTTGTACATACACTGTGTATTCAATGTGCCTTTCTCTTTGCTGACTGAACTCTTCTCCATTCAGCCCAGCTGTATTAAGGTACAACTCGAGGACACAACTTGTCCTCCGTCCCTGTGTGATTGTGTGAGTGAGGGTCTGTGTGTATATATTTTGTAATGTTCGTCACCAAACCTAAAGCATCATCGTTGTATATCGCCAGGACTTGTTTTTGGGTCTGGATTTTTTTTAAACTGCATTACAATTATTATTCTACAATGTTTAGATGTATGAATGTAAAATAAACGTATTGGATTTCTATGTATTAAGCCCAGTGTGAGTTTGTCATATTAAAGACTTGATGCTGAACATTCAGGGACACACATTTGATGTGAAATGAATATTATTGGATGGCTGCGGTCAGAACTGCAGGATATAACAAACATAAAACTGAAGTCACAGTTTCTACAGATCAAAATCAAATGTGGTCACAATTAAATGACCTGTCCTTTGATCACAGCATCAACACTAGCAGAACCTATCATGTAGTGACGTGTGGGGAGGTTTGTGGCGGGTGAGGCACTGACTGACTGTCAGGAGGTTATGTTCATATCTCATACCGGCTCTCTTTACACACATACATGCTTAACCCAGCAACAATGTTACATTCATAGCAGCTGAGAGCCCCTTTGCTCTGAACTCTGTTCTTAATTTGCCATTGAAACACCACATTAATGCACTGAAGTATATACACTGCATATAGTACTTTGTTGTGGACTGTACAGGTGTTACGCCCCGTTACCGGGGAAAATAGAGTGAGAATCGCGTGAATGAAAACTCCGACACATTCACTTTCATTCCATGTATTCGTCAAACTGACCGCGCACTCGATCACTGTGCGGTACATACATCGCAGATTCGCCACAGAAATTAAAGACACAGCATCACAGATTCGACACAGAAATTAAAGACACAGCATCACAGATTCGACACAGAAATTAAAGACACAGCATCACAGATTCGACACAGAAATTAAAGGACAAAATCAGGGCTTGAAACATAACTTCTGCAATGGTATAATTATAACTGATAAATAAAGGTTGATAAGAAAAATAATTGAACACTCCTTATCCTATGTAACGTGAACAAGCATGAACCATATTTTAATCCATCATAACCATGACATACTCCCCTTCAACACAGATGTCGTGCCCGTCCCCGGACGGGCAGATCGCCGCTACACATGTGACACGCACACACACTCCTGAACTTTAAATAAGTTGAGTGACGGTATAGGGGTTGTTGTGTGATTGATTTCGTGGCGTTCTGTGGTCATTACGTGCTTTCATTGGTTACTCACTTGGTTGTGATGTCGGGGACGACATCTGTGTTGAAGGGGAGTATGTCATGGTTATGATGGATTAAAATATGGTTCATGCTTGTTCACGTTACATAGGATAAGGAGTGTTCAATTATTTTTCTTATCAACCTTTATTTATCAGTTATAATTATACCATTGCAGAAGTTATGTTTCAAGCCCTGATTTTGTCCTTTAATTTCTGTGTCGAATCTGTGATGCTGTGTCTTTAATTTCTGTGTCGAATCTGCGATGCTGTGTCTTTAATTTCTGTGGCGAATCTGCGATGTATGTACCGCACAGTGATCGAGTGCGCGGTCAGTTTGACGAATACATGGAATGAAAGTAAATGTGTCGTAGTTTTCATTCACGCGATTCTCACTCTATTTTCCCCGGTAACGGGGCGTAACACAGGCTACTATACAGATATAATGTACCGTACAGCAGTGTGCATGTATGGTCTTACCTTTACTTGTAAATCAGGCCCATACTTCCTCGTATCACTTCTTCTTTGTAACTCGCGTATTTCATGGCTAGAATAGATCAACACCGGCTCGCCTCCGTCTTGAGGAAGAGGTACTGTCTGCCTCAACTTGATGTTTCACTGCGGTTTTATGTCAAACCATTAAGACTAAATACGTTATAAAAATGCATTACTAAGACTATAACAAATAAGAACATGGAATAAAAGTGTCTACAAACATCATATTGGTGACGTACAGAGAGACAGCGACTCACACGCTAACAGCACACGCTCAATAGCGTGCGTGTGATCGCCCAATCTGAGGTGCGGCAGCGCCGCATCTTCCGCTTGTATTTGAACCGGAAATACGCAAATTCAGTGATTTTAATTACTAAACCGCAACTTTATTTTATTCAACATTTAAAGAAATTTAGAGATCAAATTGTACAATAAATAATATTTGTTTTATCATGTGATTTTCTTTTACTGCTCATGGCAGGTGAGGCCTGTTCACCCCCCGCCCATCAGCTCCACCAGATTTTCTTGTTTCTTTGATGGCATTTTCTGTTGTAATGCAGCATCCTCTGACAGTATTGTATTGACTTTTCTCTCAAGTGCTGTAGATTCATTGAGCAGTTCAAGGCCTCATCATGAAAATCCAGTTTGCTAATGAGAGGGACTATACAGAAGAACGGAAACTGTTCACGCTGCTTTGCAGATAAACTACGGTTTAAACTTCTGCAGCACAGTAAAGAGTGTTTTATGATGCATGTAATCTGCTTTTACTGCCATCCAGTCATGGTATGATCATGTCTTTCTGCATTAACATGTAGAAAGTCAGCAAGTGCAACACGAAAACCACATTAAAGCATGAATGCCAACATCACGATCAAAATATAAATAACTTTATTTTGAAGTAGCATAAAAAAATGCTTGTATAACAAAAAAATGACAGATTTTTTTTAAGGCTCGAAATTAGCCCCTTTCACAGCCTGAGGTGAAGAACGATTCCAATATTCGCCATGATGCAAATTATTGATCAAAAATATCAGGAATGGAATAAAATTATCTGTCAAAGCAGAGGTAAATGACAAACTGCTTAATTACAAGAGCAAAACAAACCGTGGAATCTTAAAACAAATGAAGAACTCAAACTACTCATTATCCACCTTCCCCACCCCAGAATAGGCCCCACCTGGAGGCCCCACCTGGAGGCCCATCACTGCTTCTGCTGAATGGCTTCTTTTCTGGCAGCGTCTTGAAGCAGCTGAGTGTCCACTTCATCCGCTGGTAGCTGAACATAGCGAACCACCGATCCACGGATGAAGCAGTTCTTCACCGAGAGCTGAAGAAAATGAAACCAGACACTGCTTGTTTTAAAGAGAAACATTCAAAGCCTTTCAGACGCTTGAAGTGAGGCAGAGAAAACGTCATTGAATTCAACAAACAGTCACGGTTTATGCTCTCATTGCTGAGGCGTGGCAAAAACAACAACAACAACAACAACTATTCTGAAATGTAATTTAATTAATTATTAATGCCTTTGCTACAAACACAAATGTGATGAAGGAAGAAAAGTAAATACTAAATGCTCTGTATGAGCTGTAAAACATGGATGGATGCTTTCGTGGAGCCGGGAATCATAACACACACAGAGACCATGTAGATATGGTCTGTGTTTAGAGCTAGCTTCTGAGCTCATAGGACATCCAGGAATCTCAAATAGGACAGTAGATAGTTAAACCCACCATGTGTGGATATTTCTCTGGATCGGTGACACTGATGTCTGTGAGCTTAATGTTCAGGTACTGAAACAAAACAGCAAAGAAAGGTCACGTTAAAAGTCATGACTGAGCGGTTGGAAAGAGCGCAGGAGCTGAATGGCCTTTTTCAAATGAAAGAAAATAAAATTATTTCTCACCTGGTCGACAGAATGAAGAGTTCCACAGATGCTGTAATGAGATAAAACATAGTGTAGGTGGTTGTGGACAGAGACAAATCAGGTACATATTACTATTTCAAACAATACAACAGATATTAGCAGCGCTTTTAATAACTACTGCAGTCTTTAAATGATTCAGCCCGTAACGAGAAGCGACTAATATTTTGTAGAGACGTAGTTTGCACTCCAGACAGCAGAGTTCCAAAGGAATCTTAGACCATTCCTCACAGACAAACACCCCCATTTGTGGAATATTACCCACTCCAGTCACCTTCCTCAAATCTATGAGATTCAAGTCGGGCTACCTTCAGTCTCTAGATGTCCTGAGACCATGCCTCGGGGCTCTTTGAAGGATCCTTCAGATTAAATGGCCAATATGATCCAGTTTAGGATTTGATAGAGATGTTGCAGTTTTAGCTCATTTGAAATGCAATGCATTAGAAATGCTATTTAAGGGGGGGGGGGGGGGGGTGAATCATTTTGTGACTCGATAGATAGATACTGTTGTATTGAATGCACACGTTTGATTGGAACGATGCAAGCATAATCGAACTGCTGCACGCATTGAGCCACAATAGCGACGATTATCGTAGCAACTATGACTAAAAACATAATATGATACGAATTTACAAGACCCAGTCGCCCGAACATACCTCAGGTCGTTTTTGAGCTCGACCACCACATCCTTCCCCACCAGAGACTTGAAAAACGAGTAGAAAAGCTGAAAAGAAGCGCGATAAGCTAACGTTAGCAGCACGCTAAACATCGAACATGACGTAAATGAGCAAACTAAGCCGCGGAGTAAATGATAGCGTGAACCGACGACCCCACCACGAACCATGAGATTAGAGCGTTGACTTCCAATGGGAAGGAAATTAATTGTAACCATTTCTTACCATGATTGCGGTTGCTTTTTATTTTTGCAGTCGCGTCTTGATGACGTCGTTTAGATGCGTAATATTGCTGCGACGCCAAACCAGGGTGCAATTGCTAACGATCTCCACATGGGGGAACCAGATGTACGCTAAATGCGGGCACGACGACACTGATTTATTTTATATTTCTGAAAATAAGAATAATTAAATGACTCCTTAAATCTGAATTGTTAGAGGTCCCAATTGGCATTGAAAAGACATTATTGGCATCCATTTTTAAAAACTCTTTACTGTAGACTTAATCATAACTGTGATGATTTATTCTTGTTAAAATCATAACTTTGACAGGATAATAACATATTAGAACTTGAGCTTCTTTGATTACATCATACAAGCTGTATGGAGTAATTTGTTGTTTTTTCCGCTTTGATTTTTAGGAAAATAGTAAGTACAATCATGCTGTTTTTTTCATAATTCACCCAAAGCAAAAAAGGCTTGCATTTTAAATCATTTTGAATGTGAATAACCCGGAGGCAACCCATGCAGTAATGGAGGACGCATGCAATCGCCACACAAAAAACTCCCAATACCTCAGATGGACTTCAGCACAGAACTTCCTTACCATAGGACAAGAGTGCTACCTACTATTGCATTATGATGCAGATAATTGCCTTTTTAGTTACAAAACATTTAACTCAAGAAACAGTATGTAATAAATTCTGTTTATTTAAATTCTACTAGGGGGCGCAGTGAGCCACCTGAACCCACAACAAGACCTTTGGAGATTCAATCAAATATGACATCTCTGTCTTTTCAGAAGCGCCATAAAAATAAATTCAGGACCTTAAAGCGCTGCTGGGCTCGTCAGTTTCCATGTCTAAAGAGGAAAGACCAACATCCCTCTAGACAAGGACCTCTCCGACCTTGAACCCTGAGGTTTTGGACAGGTGTATTCACGTTGCTCACAGTGGTCCAAGGAATTCTCAGGGAGTTTGTGCACAGCTGACGCTCTGTCTACTCTGTCTACTGTATTTAATGGAGGATGGAAGTAAATGATTAGAGTCAGACAGTACTGAAAATGACCAGGTCCAATCAGGATGATATTTTCATTTATTTGAGAATCTATTGTACAAAGGCAACCGTGTCGACGTCTGTGCATGATACGAGTGGCACTGACGCCGATGATAATAACACTGTGTACTAAACATATTTCAGCGATTGAAAAGCGTAAAGCTCTCAAGAAGAATTTGATTTCAAATGTTCTTTTTCTAATCCAATCTTCGCTTCAGGATGTGTTCACATTTTGAAAAACATGGTCTTGGCATTCATCAGAATTACTAGATGAAACATGAAGCGGCATCTAGGAAAGCGTTAGCCTGGCTCAGCATTAAGACTGAAAACAGAAACAGGAAGCATGACTCGGTCCAAAGGTGGGGCGTCTCACTTCACAGAGCGCCCCGTCTTGGGAACTTCAGGATGAGCTAAAGAAAGAAACAGAGTTATCATCTTTTAGTGGGTCAGGGTAATTCTGTTCTAATGGCGAAGAGAAGCAGACTCTTCCTTACCGTCTCTGTGAGGCTGTGGGAGGGCAGGCCGGGCGGTCGGTCTGTGTTTGATGGGGAGCTCAGCGCTGTCTCTGTAGTCTCTGGGCTTGGAGGTCTGCGGCTCGGGCATGCCCAGCCAGCCCTTTGAGGGTAGAGGAGGCCGGCTGAGCGCCGTCGCCCCTTCCGGGCGGGAGGGCACCGCTGGTTTCTTCTGCACTGAGGGATGAATGCCGGTCGGGGTTGGAGGCTGAGGTTTGGTGTCCGAGAAGTTGCAGGAGAGGTTGCGCGGGCAGGGGACCGGGGGTCGGTCGGATTCTCCCTCTGCTGCTTTAGTGATGGGATCCGGCGGTGCGAGGACGTCCCTCTGCTGCTGGTCTTGGTCCTTGCGATGACCAGATGACTTCTCCATTAAGCCGTACAACGGGTTGTCAAACATCTCCGACCCCGTTTGAGTTTCATCTCTAGGAGGCAACGGGTCAGTCAGTGAGGCTTTTATTGCTCAGCGATTCGGCGTTTGTGTTCCCCACACACTTACATAGGATTTGAAACTTTCCCCGTGGGACTGTGTGCGCCGACCTCATAAGCACCCTTCTTGGATTCTTTGCTCCCCTGTCCAGCCACTGGAAGAGTTTTTGGCGGCATACTGTAACTCCAGCCATTAGCTATCACATTGCCCCTCTGGAAGGACACGCCCATGTAACTGGGGTTAGAAATATCGTGTTTCGGGATGACCAAAGACCTGTCAAAAAAAAAAAAACAACGCAAGAAATGTCACACCCAGAAGCCGTGCCGGCGACACCTTGAAGTAGCCACGGGCGAAACATATCTCACTTCTTTGTGTCGCTGCTTTTGCCTTTAGAGGCGACGGCGTCATCCCTTTCAATTTTGATGAAATCTGAAAGCAAGACGAGAACTGATGCAGCAAGAATCAACCGCATGAATTCGATAAGTCAGCTCTGCGCTGATTTCCCAGA
The DNA here is from genome assembly GCF_040956055.1 of Brachionichthys hirsutus. Lineage (NCBI taxonomy): Eukaryota > Metazoa > Chordata > Actinopteri > Lophiiformes > Brachionichthyidae > Brachionichthys > Brachionichthys hirsutus. Next base: position 12,460,789 of record NC_090905.1, read on the forward strand.
CTGACCATACAACTTCTCAGTGGGCGTTCCTTCACAGGTGTGTAGCTGGATGCCGCCGGTCAGAGTGCCCGTCTTCTCTCCGTGGTGCGTTAGCGTGATCTGAAACTCCGTGTAGCAGTACTGGGCAGCTCGCAGCGCAACACAACCCTCCCCTGTGGGAACAAGACAACGACCGCTAAGCGACTCCGCAAGCCGTCGCTACCTCAGGCTGGCACGCACGTCATTACCGTACGACTCGTCGCTGTCTGTCGACTTCACACAGATGAGGATGTGCTGGTCCAAAAGGTACTCTGGGTCAGAGATGATTGGGGTGAGCTTGAAAGGATAGACAAAGATGAAAAATGAGGATTTCTGTCCACACAGGTCGTCCAAAAATAAAACTACAGCCTAAATGTACCTCAACTTGGTTGCCAAAGTGAACTTTAATGGACCCAACTGAGTGTTCCATATTTTCTCCCTCTGAAGTCTTGACTTTTTCTGTAGACGTTTAGCAGAATACTAGTTTGGATCAGCCCCGCCCATTTAAAAGCAGGTTCCATAGAGTTCAGTGTGAGGCGGGTCCATCATCCAGATGATACATACTCTCCAAGCAGCTGGAATGGTACTCAATGAAGAACTTGGTCTTGGACTTTGTCAACAAGGTGGCCACGCAGTTCATGAGCTGTATGCCACCTTGAGTCGTGCTGTTTGGACCTGGGAGGAGAAGGCGTGTCATTGGTGCAGCAGGTGGCGTGGCGTGGCGTGGCGTCACCTGCTTGCAGATGGCGATCGTACCTTGCTTGGAGACAAACTGTGACGCTACTCCAACTTCAAATAAGGCAAACACTGGTGAGTGGTCACTTGTCGTGATGTCAGTGGTGCAGCCTGCAGGTTAGAAAACTGTCCTGAATGAGTTTGTCTCTTTAAATGCCATTAAAGCCTTCTGAATTTGGGTTTAGGGTTCGTGTTAGCGTCTCTCCTTTTTGTTTCTCTGTTGAACAAAATATTTACTTCGAGGCTGAACAATATGTCTGCCTGAGCACTTGGCCTCAAACCCAATCAATATTCACAACATGTTTGATAATAATTGATAATTTGAATTGTCTTAGGAGTCCAGCTCCAGCAGTTAAATTAACGTGCAATTACAAAAATGATTTCTAGACTCTCGTTATTATAATTTAACATGTTCGGGGGGGTGCTCACCGTAGACGTGGCAGACAACATGAACCAGAGGATACGACTTCCGCAGGACTCGATCACACCATGATGGCAAATTGTATTTAGTCTGCATACACATATATTTATAAAACTCATGAGGTTCTGAGCAGCATATCTAAAAGGGAATTAGTTAAACTGATCTTTGTGCCTGTAAAGGAGTCGTACCACATTTCCATGAAGCCTAACGCATCCTCTTTAGCTTACCCCCGTGGCTTTGGCCTTGGTGTAGGCATACTTCTCTCGCGTGTCTCTTTCAAAGCGATATGTGGGCGGAAACGTGATGTCCTCTTCATCTACAGTCAAAATAAAAGCGTATCATTTTTAATATAAGCTGATCAAAAACAACACGGTTGATAGAGAAAGTTAAAAATGGATGGACCCTCCATGAGGCGCACCAAAATGCAGGAAGACCTTTTCGTCGCTCCTCTCCAGGCCGAGCTGGTCTTTGCTGAGGAGTTCGTGGTACTGCTGCTGTTTGATCTTTGACACGATGAATTCAGCTTCCTGTGAGGAGGAACGGAGCTAAACTAAGTTGCCACGTCAGGGAATTCAACTGCGCATGATGCAACGCACTGATTGTGTTACATTCTTCCGAACTCACCGTGGAGGGGAATTCAACACGGTAGTTTAGATCGCCGAACCAGAACAGGTGCGTGAAGCGATGTGTGATGTCAAACGGATTGAGCTTCTTATCGCCGAGGTTCAGGAATCGCAGGATGTTGGTGTAGTTTTGGTTACGTCTGCAAATACGCGAGAAAAATAATCATTAGGACTATTTTGAGACTTGTGAGATTCCTCAACAAAATATTGTCATAAAAGTACAACAATACAAAAATGAATGGCGGCATCGTATCGTTAACCGCACTTATATTCTACTCTTTCCTAAACAAAAAGAGCTTATGCATGCATTCCATCGTTCTGCCACTTGTGTCATATTAAACGTGCATTTAAATCTACTGCATGCTATTTCTCAAACGCATGTGGCGCTCCCAAACCGACACACAAACAAAAAGTGTTGCTCACCTGAGCTTCTTCTCACTTCCAGAGGTCAGGTGACTGTTAACAAAACCAAAAGATGTGCCGTTGAACATGAAGGACACTCCGACTGCTCCCTTGTTCCCTACAAAACAAATGCGGTAACTATTTAACGAACTGAAGAGCAGGTCATTCATTAAATTCCTTACAGAGGAGGAGGGGGGGCAGCTTACCCAACGTGTTGGCGATTCCCGTCTTCACACAGTTCGAAAAAACATGGGAGATCCTGTTTTCATGTTCCGGTTTGACGAGAACCACGATCCGGATGTTCCACAGGGTGTGGACGGCCACCTGCGTGTCGGAAGATCACGCGGCGCGTTTCTGCTCCTGCGTTCAGCGCTGCCTTCATCATTTTGTCACAATGACTTACTTGTTTAAAGTGGATTCTTGTGACGTTCCTCAAGACGCCTTTCACCGTTTCGGCCCATTCCCTCTCGCCCAGAGGATCCTCTTGAGTCCCAATGACATAAAGGTCGTGCGGGATGTGGTCGGCCGTGTCGTCTCGCGTCTTCCCTTGGCCCTTGCACTGAAACCAGGAGCTGATGTTGTGGGGAGGGCCAACGCCTCCTGCAAGTCAGGAGTCTTAGCGTCATCTACCAGCAGTTCAAGGGCATCCACACGTGAAGCGTGAAGGATGTTCATATCGTTACCCATGTTCCAGGTGCCAATAAACACTGTGATCATGTCTGGTTCGGGCTTTTCAGAGTGTTTGTTCTTCATTTGTTGAAGCAGTTGACAAAAGCCCTCCCTTTTCTGGGGAGACGAACAAAAGCGCATTTAGACACTGAACCAAAGCCTTTATTGTACTGATCCATTGTTTTAATCTTTAAACTGTATTGATGGGGTTCAACACAAGCACATTACATGTTGGTTCAGTGTTTTGACACTGTGGCGACGCCCTGGTTTACAAATGAATATTAAACATTTGCAGAAAATTACTTCATTTCAGGAAAGTCTTTAAGGATCTTAAGCGAAATCAGAAGCTCGTTTACTTACCTTTGTGTTATCAAACACAAATTCTTTTCGTAAAATCTTCTCTTTCTCTGTCTCCAAGACAATGACAAGTTTGAAGAATTTCTGTGATTTCACCAGCTGTAAGACTGAAAAGGATCACAGGAATAGATGCTAGCACTCTGTGAAGGTGTTCTTGGGTACAACGTCCCTATGCCAACATGAAAATTTTAGCATCCGTAGGCTAATGTTCCACCTGGTTTAGCATACAAGCAACAATAAAGATATATATTTTTTATTTATTGTTTATTTTCAATTCATTCAATAATTGTCAAAAACAGTAAAGGAAAAATCCCATCAGCATGAAACTCTTTATCGAGCCTGATGATGCAGAACAACACGATTCCTTACTTTTGTTATGTGCAAAGTATTTTTCATCGGGTCCATCTTTTGATTTCTTGAAGTAGAGCTTTCCACTTTCAACGTCCACTTTCAGGAACATCTTAGTGGAAATACCTAAAGATTCTTGCTTGACCTGTGGGTCAAGAGAAAGAGCAGTGAAGTGAAAGAGCAGACAAGTCCAAATAAACCTCAACTCTCCGGACGTATTCTGTCGCAGTGCAAGACTAGAACTGATTTATGGAAGCACCTCGAATACGACTGTTGGGATCAGAGACTTTCTCTGACAGCCACGATTTCCAACAGAGTCGAACATTGCACTTTTAGCCTATAAAAAAAAGAGAGAAGAGAAGAGGGGCTTTGCCGCGTGTATGCCTGGAACCATAATTATGCAGAGTCAGCAAGTGGCATGGGCCTGGACTTTACCTTATCTTCGATTGAGTAGAGCAATTTAGTCAGGCGCTCGAGCCTCAATGACACGCATTGACCTGAATCGGCAGGCAGCTGAAAATAAAGGAACTTCCCATTAACGCAAGGACCCGCTTTGCCAGTAACGACGTATCAAGAGTATCACCCAACGTGTTTTGGGAGTTTCCCAATCCCTGCAGAGATCTGTTGGTCCAGCGTTTGGTGGAAGACCTCCAAGGTGGGCAGGATTCGGGAAACTTCACTGTTTGAGAGGAAACGTCAGACCAGGGTTAAATGATCCCAATATATTGAATAATATATGATAAATCTTTTTTTGACTGGTAATTATACCTGTATAGATTATTGCAAATTGCCATAGTTAGCTTCTGCAGCCCTGGGAGGTTGGCACCACCATTCTGAACTTGTTCAACGTCCAAGCAGATTGAGGTCCTGAAGTATTCCTGGATAGCCATTTGATGCTCTTCTGGTATTCTGGAATGAATGTTACACATACAATAACACTACGATCCAAGTCAAGGTAGACAAAGACCAAAAAAAAAGAGTAAATGGGTCATAGTAACTATTGGTTGTGCACGCTGTACTCTATATATTATTAGATTGATTGATCCATGAGTGCATGTCTGAGGACATTCAAAATCTCCTGTGCTGCATTAGGTTGACCAAAAGGGGACCATACGTTGATAAGTCAGCGTGCCGCAGTCTTTTCAGGAAGGTGTCTGATAAGGGCTTGCAGGCCTGTTCAGGAGACTTGGAGTCGCTGTCTTTCACATCGTTGGCTGCAATGTTCCTCGGTGGTAGCTGTGGTGGAAGATTATTGGATTCTGAAGAACAATGACATTTGGGATTTAGATGAAGTTAAAAATATTTGACCTTAATTTTCAAATTAAGTGAAGTTGTTTGACCTTGCTCTTCATCCGCATCCTCCTCTCTTTGCACTGAGTACTGCAGATGCGTGACCAGGCCCATGTTAGGACTATAATATGCCTCCACCAGCTCAGGCAGTGAAGAGAAAAACCTGATTGGAACTCCTTCCGATGCCTGAAGAGCACATCAGAGCAGACACTTCTTCATGCTTTCCTTTTTCTTTTGCTTGTAAGGCAGGTGACACAATCTTTATGTTTTACTTCCCATATAATGTCTGATTCTGCTTTCAGGTTCTGAGGCTTCTTCTAGCAAACATCACTATTTACATTAGATCTTGTCTGCATGTTGAAAGATAGGATTTGGGTTATTAGATGTTTTGACCATTCTTCCAGAAGTGCAGTTGTGAGGTCAGGCACTGACGAGAAGGCCTGTCTTGCACTCTCTGCCCTTTTTCACCCAAAGGTAATCTGTTGGGTTTAGGTCAGGACTCTGTCCTGGCCAGTAAAGTTCACACCATTACTCCATATCTTTTCGGACCTTGATTTGTGAACTTGTGTGTGTGTGTGGTCATTTTGGAACAGGAAGGGGCCAGTTTTCCAACTGTTCCTACAAAGTTGGGGGCATGAAATTGTCCAAACTGTTTTGTTGTGCTGAAGCATTGTGTGTTCCTTTCACTGGAACTAAGGGGCCAGGCCCAACCCCTAAAGAAACAACCCCAACATCACGATCCCACCAAACTTTACACTATGCATAATCCAATCGAACCGCCAAACCCAGCCTCATCCAACGATGGCGTATCGCTCCACAGAACGCTGCACCACGGCGCCCGATGCTTTGCATTGTACTTTGTGACGTCTCATTATTAGACTCAATTAGCTTCTCCCAGAAAGAAAACGTGCCGAACCCACAGCTTTAATCACACCTTGGATCTGGTTCGCACATGATATTGATCAATTAATTGTATTTCCACTGAACCCTTTTGTATTTGACCACAAATTGATGGACTACACACCATCAAACAGAACTGCCGCTACTAAATGTCTGTCTGACTGTGCTATTGCTAAATTCAAAGAAGTAATCCCATTGATATCATTAATTGTGTCTTAGTAAAGGCCAGACCTGCTCCGATGTGGAATCGACTCAGCTCGAAGACGACGCTTGTTATAAATCTCTGTCTCTAATATTAAATGCTGAGTAGGACGAAACGCAAGCATACCCCCATATTATCAAACAATCTCGATTATATCTGCGATCCAGATGAAATTCGGCGGTGAGATAGAGGCCCCCACCCTATACGATTACGTCAAATTCGGTCAATAACCAACCGAGATATTGAGAAACAAATTTGAAGCTGCATTGACTGCAATGTTCACGAAAAATTTGAAAGTGACCCAGAAAATGTCATCAAGAAACAACCCTTCACTCTGACATGTGCTGCAACACCACTAAATGCCACAACATGCATATTTAATCAAAAATAAATCTGATTGGGTTGAACTGTCAACTCACCTGCACAGAGATCTTCTTATCCTCATTTGGCAGGATTCTGTATGTGTGCACACAGTTCTGGTACCTGTGTGTGTGTGAAATAAATACATGTAAATGTACGCAGAGTAAAGGAATATACACGATGATGTTTCCCATCTGGTTGAGTGGCATTTTATATGAAGGCCGTCCCCTGAATAGTGATACGAGTTGCAGAAGGGAGAGCGTCTTGTGTAGTGGCAACACATTATGCAAATAAAGAGGAACTAGGCTGCAAACATGTAATATAATACACTATAATATGGTGGTGTGTGGAGTAAATTGTAATTGTGTTATATTAAATACACCATATTAAAAGTTTTTGATTCTGTTTTCTCACACCAAATTCCAAAAACAGCCATGTCATCTTTGTTCAGTCTTAAACAGAGCTCGTTCTATACGTCAAGGTGGGTTCTCTTTGCATCGGTATTATGATGATGATGATTTTTTTATTTTGGTTGTCAGATTAAGACAAAAAATAATAATAAATACAACTTAAACAAAACTAAATATACGTTACAACCAAAAAAGGAATAGGCAGAAGCAATGCTTATTGAAGCCTATCCTATTATCGAAAGAATTAAAAGCCAACTTACAGAACACAAAGGGCAAATGCTCCTTGTATGGACTCACTGTCCCGGATAAGGAAGCTTCCATCTCTTGCCGCTTTGGAAAGGAGATCCTCGGCTCTGGATCGAGTTACATTACCGTGATACCAAGGTTGATAACTTCGCATCCTGTTTCTCACAAGAATTCAAGCGTTTTGCATCTGCTGTCAAACTACAATCCACCGCAACCAGAGAGGACTCAGTTTTTCTTTCTGGCTACTTCCATCTTTTTTGTGGCGTGCGCTATTATGACCTTTATTTCTCTTGCTCATCCCCTGCCGCATGCAAACTGTAAAATGAAGCTGCTGCAGCTCTGAAGTTCCTCATTTGTGAAGTCAAGAGAGGAGGACCATGGTGCCTTCGCTTTTGCCTGCGATATGACAGAACTTTCCATTGCTGAGTAGGAGTCTTTTTCACATTTTCAGTGATTAAACAGCACGCTTGCTTTAGTTTCCTTACAGCTGTGTTGTCCATAAAATAACAAAGGCATGTCTTTAAAGCCTGTAAAAGTGGGGAAACATTCAATGACTTCTGCATTACTGATAAATATTTGCTTTTGAATTAATGTAAGCATAAGAAGATTAATTTGATTCAACGTTGCATTGCTCAACAAATCATCTCTGCCACATGCCCTGTGGCAAGGCAGTCATATTTAACCCAGGCCTGGCTTGAGTCTGTCTGCTAACACTTTATCCTACAGCCTAATATGAATCAGGAGAGCTAGTGTTTTAGAGAATATCGCGTATACTTTCAGGAAATCCAAGTTTAGAATGTTTGCCACGCTCATGTGATGGACAGGAAGTCTTGCAAAAAAAAAAAAAAAGCTGCTCACAAACCACAACGTGGGTCACATGATGCAAAAAGGGAAGTACACTTTGACAAGTCATTGCTGGCTTGGAGGTTTCTGTCCTGCACTTGAAACAAGCTTCACACTTTCACACAGTAAGACTTGCAGTGACTTTGGAATCAACTTCAAGGATGCGTTTGCTTTGAAAACACAAGTGAAATGTTGCATCATTTTTTTTTTTATATAAAAGCAATAAAAAAAGTGAATGTTTCTGATACAAAAACAACTAACGTTTAAGCATGATTCATTATACATCGATAATTAAGATGGTAAATAATTCAGGCTTAACATTTCTTTTTAAGAGTGACTTTGTACTGGCAATCACAAATTACTTACAACTTAAACATCCAAAGATTATTTATGATTAATTCCTGACTATGAACAGCGTCTGTAGAAATCATACTTTGTGTTGCAGTTGTGCATTATAACATACATATCGACGAAACAACAACTGCAGAGCAGTAAAGCCACGCGGAGCTTAATGATAGTGGTGAATATGTACAACGGCGCTTTCAAGACAGACGTGGTTCTGGTTCCAGAATCAGCCGGGCCTTTTGACGGTATTGGATAATGATGTTTGTCATCTGTTGACCGTTTCCCACTCAAACATAAATGTTACTGACAAATATATCTGGTTATTATAAACACATGTAATTATTATTTTGTTTTACGTTATATACCATAATGTTACGTCAGCTTCTATAACTTCATTAGTGTGAAGCGTCTACAACGTCTACAAGCGTCTATTAGCAGACAGGCCGACTGGTTTTGCTATTAATGCTCCCGCTGGCAGCGATCGATATTCTCCGTTTAGTTCCACACGATTCTGATACGACATCAGTGTCATCATTTTAGTCCAGTTATCCAGGTTGACTAAATTGTGCAGTTGTATCTTTCCAGTGGTTCCGAGGGCCAATTTGGAGGCGTTTTATTAACAGAATAACGGAAAGAAAAGTTTTTGTTACTGCACAGAGAGAAAAACACCAAAAAAGGAATACCACAGAGAACTGGTCCCAAACTCCAGGTATCGGTATTTGAAGAGTTAACGGTACCCAATCAGGTTTCGAGGGAGCAAAAGCCGGCCTTGAATTCAATATAAGGGTTCGATGCTGTCGGGCCCAGCCAGGCAAAAATCCCAGAGGACTCCCGATCCCAAGTTTCCCCGTTTCAAAACTCAGACCTGGCCGTGATCGAGCTCTCGCGCGTCCCCTTTAACTCCCCACTGCTTGCTCCGATCCCTCCAGCCCCGTCTTTGCAAAACATCCGCATCAGAGTGCTGCGGAACTTCTCCGCTCCAAACAGATAGATCAGCGGGTCCATGGAGCCGTTCAGGCAGGTGAGGGAGGAGGTGATGCGATTGGCCAAGCTCAGGCCTCTGCGCGTCTGACAGGAGACGCCGGGGTGACTGTAGCCCAGGATGAAAGTAGCCCTGCTCACGTGATAAGGCAAGAAACACACGACGTAGATGAGCATGACCAGGCCGATGGTGCGCAGGGCTTTCAGCTTGAGGGCCGGCTCCAACCTGGAGCCCCCGTGCAGGCTGCGGATGATGAGCAGGTAACACGACAGCGTGACCAGGAAGGGCGGCGTGAAGGCAACAGCCAGCGAGATCAATGCATTGAGAGAGGCTTTCTCTCTGTACAGCTGCAGACACACCGTCGTGCCGTCCACCTCTGCAGTCTGGTGGGTGACCAGCAGCGGCGCCATGGACACCGTAACCAGGGCCCACAGAGAGAAGCTGATTATGTGAGCGTAGCGAGTGCGGCGGACTTTCAGCGACCTCACAGCGTGAACCACGGCCAGATAGCGATCCCCCGCCACACAGGCAAGGAAGTACAGGCTGGCATACATGTTGACGTAAAACAAGAAGCCCGCCACTCTGCAGGGCACCTCGCCGAAGGGCCAGTGGCCCCCGGCGAGGTGGTAGGTGGCCCTCAGTGGGAGGATGGCCACGTACGATAAGTCAGCCACAGCCAGGTGAATCAGGAAGACGTTGGCCGGAGAAGAAGAGCCGCGCTGGTGAGAGAAGATCCAGAGAGCCAGGCCGTTGCCGTTCAGGGCGAGAAAGAAGACCAGGATGTAGAAGCACCCGAACAGCGTGTTCTCAGCTGTTGAGTCCACCGCCGCGCACGCCTCCAATGACCGGTTGGACAGCAGGGAGGGCAGCTCCATTGTAGAAGTCTCCATTTGGGTGGCTGAGGAGACAGCGAAAACGGCTGTAAATGCATTGTGCAGGACACTGTCAGGTACAGCTCCGAGCGTTCCTCTGTTATGGGGTGATTTTATTAAATATTTTAAGTAGTTCATTGTTGGTATTCAAACAGGAAACAAGGCTACACACACACACACACACACACAAAGGTAACAATGGAGTCACTCTCCCTGCACATGGCTTCAGAGCGGATAATTACTGACCAAGACAAGCGTTACATTTCCTCCACACACTCAGGAAGTCCACCGCCTCCCGCCGCAGCCTCTCTGGCCCCGTAATCCGATTGGTCAGCAAGAATGCTTTCATCTGCGCTGAATGGACCCCCCCCCCCCCCCCAGGGGCTGAAGAAGAGGTCTGAAACGTTAACTCCTCTCGGAACAACACAAACTAAATGAGGAAACATCAGTCTATTGGGGTCGTAGTCATTTTAGCCCCAACAACAACTTTAAACCTAAAATCCAGAAGAATCCATTCACGCATTACACGCAGAAAGAGCAACACAACAACAACAACACAACCCGACCTTGGACTGAGTGATGCTTTGTATTAAATGCTCCTGACAAACTGAAGTTGTTGCACTTTTACTGCAGTTCTGACGTAAACTCCCATTACTGAAGGTACATCAGTGTCAGCTTCGTATCATCAACGCAGGCTCCCGGCTGCACACAAACCCCATTTCCTAATTTATCGCCTCCTCTTTGCTGTGTTATATCACCAAACGGTCCTCGTGAAACTATTCAGACACACCTTTAAAATGACCGCCCACGGCACGCCATCCCTCCTCCGACTCTGGCGCGCTCCCACCGTCCACGCCTTTTTATTTCGTGTTCATTTCCTTCTCCTCTGCTTCCACACCCACGCAGGCCACTCTGGCCATGACTGGGATCATTCATCTCAGGAAAAAAAGCTCGTATTGAAGGATTGCTTTGAAAGCTGCGGCGCATCCAGAAACAATATGATAACATGTGGGCAGGGAGGAAACGTGTCGTCCCACAGATGTTTCACACTGAAGGGCGGCTCCCAGATACACAATGCAAACTTGCAAATGTAGTGAAACGAAATCATGTTAAAGCATAAAGCCTTCTTCACATGTCCCCTAAAGAAGAGGCTTTGCAGCCCCAAGCAGATGATTGGAAAGGCCTCCCATAAACAGAGGGATTACCCTGAAGAGAGGCGATCCTGAAATCAGTGATCTTGGGGGGGGGGGGGCACAGATCGGTGCAGGAAGTCACACACAAGCTTCGGCGGAGGGGCGGCGATCACGCTGGCGTGGCTCCTTCTCAGAGATTAGTCGGTGACAGACGTTGCATCTGAGCTCTGACGGCTGTGAATGCACAACATCTCATTTTTAAGAGTCATTGCAAAGACAAATGAAGTAAACACGTCAAATCCGGTTGACTCATTTGTTCGTGGTCATTTCCAATCAGAGACAGCGTTTGATTGACATCGTGCAGGGAAGTTTCAGAAAGAAAGAAACGATGCATTTACAGAGTGATTCTTGTGCAGAGAACGTGGAAGCTCCAGTCCTACTATAGTTTATATTTACATGTATAATGACAAACTTAATCCAGGTTTTTAAATCAAGTTATAGCACGGTGGTTAATTTCTATTTAATGTTCCATGAAAATCTCGTTTACAGTAAGAAGAAGAAGAAAAAGCTCACCTGAGCTGCAGAGCTCTTCAAAGTGGACTCCTCACAGAAGTCTGGCTGCTAACAAAGAGTGGAGTCCAATCAGCGCAGGAGCAAAGAGGAGCAAAGAGGAGCAGAGGAGAGCAGCGTGACGGCTGGGAGTGGGACTGCTGAGCGATGGACGAGCTGAGGCGCTGACACAAAGGATGTCGTCCTATAACTCTCGCCTTTCCCTCACGATGTCCTTGGGAAATGAGACTATTGCTCTTTTTGTGTCTCGACAAATTTGATAACAGACAGGGAGTCCCAGCGAGAGGCTTTCATTTGAACCCTGACCCCGCCCTTTCTTTCTCCATCCCCTTCTCCTCAGAGAGCCACTTGTGCGCTTCACAATAGCTCGAGTCAGAATAAGCTGCACATTTGAGCGGCGGGAAGAAGAATGGCATGCCTCAGTCGCACGAGTCGTTGGGCATGGCGCCATGGAAACCGGGCCGAGCAGCGCACCCGGCGCCTTTACCGTGAACTCCCACCCCCCCACTGATAGATAGAAGATGGACTGTGCTGTTAATTGAGAAGTTTATGACATGTAAACGGTCTCTTCAGGTCCACACAGGGGCCCCTTTCCCTGTAGGACAGCAAGGGACAAACGAGAGCAGGGAGGGGGGGGGGGGACCACTGGAGCAAACAGAGGCCCTTGTTGGTCTCTCGCCTCCTGGGGGATTCCTTTCAGAAATGCCCAAAATAATCAGTCACATAGCCACCGGACAGATGTGGAGAGAGGTCCCACTGGTTGAGGGGAGCGGGGGGGGGGGGGGGGGATAATATTTCTTTTATACAAGCAGATCACAGCTGTGTGTCACACAAATCAGCGCTTTCTCCTCCATGTTTCATCGATATGCAAATGTATGTCTGCCGCCTTGAAAGAAGCCTTTATGTGTCTGTAGAGACGCTTTGACATCGCTACCCTGTTAATATACTGCCAACTGCTAATTGGGATGACCCCCCCCCCCCCCCCCCCCCCTCCTACTTTTGTCTGGCTGCTCAGCTCTGTCTGCTGTACGTCTCAAACCCCGAAGCAACACTGCATTGTGTTGGTGCTCGCCATCATAAACGCGTCATCCTTTCAGCGACAGAAAGAGGCTGTGATGGCGACTTAGATGGCAACAACGTTTTTGCACAGAAAATGTGAAAATGTTTAATTTGGCAATTTCTACAGAGACAAATGTCAACAATGAATGTTTTTCATGAATGTGATCGTTCCATCATAAAGTCGCAGTTTTGATCCCAAAATACTGCTGGGAAGCAGAGCAGGCATTATGATGGCGCCACTTTTGGTACCACAGTGCTTTCTCACCGATTGATCTCCCCCCCGCCGCCCCGAAATTAAAAAGGACGGGCGTTTGTAGCCAGGTCGATTAATGAAGACATTAAAAAAATTAATGAAAATCAACAGTCCACAGAAATGCATTTCTGATTTAAAAATTGACAATTTGTCAATAAATAATTGTTAAAATATATAACGACCAAAATGGTCCCCAGTTTTGGATGAAACTCATTTGGAAGAAAAGAAAATGTAGCATGAATGTATTAAAAGTTGAATAATGTGGGTTTGTCACTTAATGGTGTGAAAAACATCAGACACAGCCTCACCCATGTGTGCGTGTGCATGTGTGTGTGTTGTCAATGCCATTAGATACGTGGATCATATTTGGAATACTTGGGTGTTGAGGGACAGGAAGGCGTACACTTTTGTTTATTCATTTATTGTCATTTATAAATATTGCTCTTCTTTGCGGTTGACGATTCTAAATTAACTTCCGAAGATGTGCACAGACTGCGTTCTACAAACAACATGAGATGTTCACTACTTGTTCACACATGGCAGCAACATAAGCTTGTCATGCCAGGAATCACGACGTCATTCTGCACGGAGCAGAAATCAAGCTGTCAGAACCAGAAGCGGTCCCTGCTTGGCTTTTTGGCAGGTGTGGGGCTACATGCTGCTGGCCCCCGCCGCTGAGGCTCAGATGTTGAAGCGCCGGTTCCGGGTTTGCACTGCCCTCCTCTCTCTGGAGTACATGTTGACATAGGAGCTTATAAGATCGTCCATCTTGTAACCCTTTTTTGGTTAAAAAAAAAAAAGAGACACAAACGAAAAGAGGAAATGAAAGAAATGAATTTGACCAACTGACGCTTTAGCCTCCCCCCCCCCCCCCACGCCCCCAAGCTCTCATGTCTATTAATGGATCTCACCAGCGAAGTTTCACAAAGGAATTTGCTCCCCTTGACTAAGCTGCCGATAGTCATGTGAAAGTAGGTGCTGCCACTGCACCAGTTCGCGATGTGGTTGAAGGGATGATTCGCCAGCACGACCTTTACGAGACAAAAATAAACGTTCGTGTTAAAATAGGAGGAAAGTGTTGAACGGCCGCTGCCGAGGACTGTTCTCACCTTGGTTTTAGGGTGCATGATGGTGAGTCCCTGCTTGCTGATTGCTATTCGAACAATGTCTGGGAAGTTTGGCTCCGACGTTTGCTGAAAGCAGTTCGTTTGGCAAGTGAGAAAGGTTCACACTGCAGCCGCGATTGTGCTCTGCAGACGTGTAGTTCACACGTGCCGGTGACAGAGGGTGTCAACAAGCTACCGTGGTTGGGGGGGGGGGGGGGCGTAAAGCAGCCCTTACCTTCACTTCAAAAAACGCGCAGCCGAACGTGGGCCAGCGGTACACCATCTTCAGAAAGGCCGCCTTCGCCTCATCCACAGTCATTCCAGCTTGTTTGTTATAAGAAGCGACAATAACCTAAACATGAAACGCAAGGATTCACCACAGAAAGACCCGGCACTCTCGTCTTAAGTATTTGCACTGCTATAATGAGGTTAATCAGTTTCTAACACCCCCACAGCCTTCAGGCAGTGCTCTGAGCTGAGACGGGGGGGAATCACATGAACACACGCACACACACACACACACACACACACACACACACACACACACTGGTGACATTGTTCCTGTGGACGCTTAAAAGCATGCGGCTGCTTCCATTCCACAGTTAATGTCCACAAAAAGACTACAGTAAATCATAAATCCTACTAGCGTGACCCCCCCATGTGTCTGTTTTTTATGTTTCTGCGGGTCAAAGAACTTCTTTGCTACCAAAGAAACTGGAAAAACACTGCAGCCTCGTCCCGTTTCACCCAGTGCTGTTGATCGCATTCTGGCGTTTGGTGCTGATCGGCGGCGTTAACGTGCCAGAACAGGATGGAGATCTGGGTAAACATCATTTGCTCAACCCGTATAAGCAAGTGTCACTGTGTTAGCATGCTCGCGTTAACAGTTATTACTCTGCTGACTGCAGAAGTTCAATTAAAAGTTAAATTGAAAAGGCCATGCTTTTAATGTTGTTAAATCAGCGACCTTTAAATTGGTGGAATAAAACAGATTAGAAGGGAGACGGGTACGTTTCACAGCCAGCCAGTAAAAGCTCGCCTGCTTACAGGCTGACCTCGCCGGATTCCTGAACACATGAGGTTGGAGCCGGGCCACAGACAGAATCAGGAAGTCGAAGACGACTCCGGCTGTCGGTTGCGTTTTTTCGACGTGCAGTTAAAACCGAAGCCCCTCCCACCTTCTTCCAGTCGTTGTCATACATGGCCTTCAGCTGATCCACAGGAAGCAGCTCTTTCAGCATCTTGGGGATCATGACAAACTGGCTGTTGTCACTGCTGACTTTTATCCTGAAGAGCAGCGCCGCCATGTTGATCACTTCCTCTTTGGTGCAAGCATGGTAGCCTCTCAGGTATTTAGGAAGCTCCTAGAGGACAAAAAGGCATTTCCTCATGTCTGATACCGCAGGATTTGCATTTCAGACGGATCTGGGTGACGTTTTAATATGGAGCATTCGAGTGAAACCAGCGGGAGCCGTATGGCGCTACTGTTGTTATCGCTGATGGCGCAGGTAAAATGAGGTTGAACCTCATCTAGGTAAAAATAATCTGCATCATTAAAATGTACCTGAGGGAAATGGAACATAAGATCGGCTTCCGTGTCTCTGCCAGGGACCACGTTGAACCACAGCTTCCTCATGAAGAACACCAGGTAGGGTGCATTAACTGGGCCGCCTGTACAGCACACACACACACACACAGGTTTCAATCGGGACATGTAAAGCGTTTTGATTGCCGTTTTCGCGCCGTTTTACCCTCTTTAATCCTCTTGGATTTCTTGGACCAGTCGGTTATTTTTCTCAGACTGTCGAAGAAGTAGTCCGTGTCACTCAGACTGAGAACCTGACAGACACGCAAGCACACTCTCTTTACATCCACGCGGAGAACAACATTCAACAGCACAACAAAGCACATGAGTTTAGAAACCTTGTCCTCTGTTTTGACGAAGACGCTGAAACCGTCTGCTGAAGCCAAACTGAGCTTGTTGGCGATGTTCAGGATGAGATCCCTGATCCTGGTGTTCGTCGTGACCTCAAATATCTGACGAGGGAGGAAACGAGAGTCTCTGGATCACTTGCACTGCTGTAGGAACATTTGACCGTTTGAACATCTGCGGTCGTACCTCCTCTACGTCGTCGGGGAAGTGGACTTTGTGGAAGATCTGGGTGCTGTTCAGCCGGATCGCATCCAACTCAACCTGGTGAGGCGGGAGCTTCCTCGGCTCCATCCTGCACAAAGATGGCAGCGTTTTCTCTCTTTTTATAAATGGATTTGACAATAAGTTGCAAAGAAACAAGCGCACACACTTTGGCTTAAAGGCTTTATGCATTTCGTTTCAAGTCCCTGAAATCAGAGCAACAATGGCCGCAATCACACTCTCTTGATCTCCATGCACGCTTCTCTGAGGCATGAGGGAACGCGTTGGGGCTAACCTCAGCGAGCTCTGCAGCCTCTGCAGGCAGTCGGCGGCCAGGGGCTCTCTGCAGCGGGACTCCAGGAAACGCTGCGCGTGTTTCAGGAGAGACTGGCTGGGAGGAAACAGGCCACAGCAGAGCCACAGCAGCTGCCAGCCCTGCTCCACGCTGAAGCTGGATCAGAACACAACACAGAATCCACAGTGGAAACCAGAGACCCAGTGAGGAAATGGCCTGACCGGTGATGCAACTCGCCAATCAGGCTTTGATTTATTACCCTAAATATGGACAATAATGAATATATTTATTATCCATTTTCTTGATTCGTAAATAAAACACAAGATCTATAAAATATGAAAAAGAGTTTTTCTGATAAAATCCCAATAATTGTTGGTAAATGTTACAGCAATAATCTGTAATTGTTTAACTTCAGCGGCAAACAATGGATTTGTAGAGTAAGAATGAGCCTTTGATGCATCCGAGAAAACCAGTCAATTCCTCAATATAATTCATAATAGATTACCAACATGGCCAACGCAATTGAAAAACGTTCTATGTACTCATTTACATCAAGAAAAACAACACATGCGTAAAAACAAAAGTCAAACGGCTCCATTTGACGAAAATACATCTCATGTCTGCGAAGGCGGGACAACTCGATCGTACCGGTTGTTGTTGTTGGTCATCTGCTTCATGATCTGACAGTAGATCTCATCCCTGAGAGCCTCGTGGTCGGTGGCGGGCTCGAAGATCTGGTCGGTGAGTTCTATTGGAATCGGCGCCTGCTTGGTGGGATAATCGCCCATATATTTGAGGATCGGTGCGCACCAGTCAAGGAGAAGCAAACTTCTCAGAGTAGGTTTAGAAGAAAAGTTCAGATTTCTAAAAAACGTTAGAGAATGCAGGCTCGCTAAATAAACAGACGGCAGGTGGAGGAAGCGCGAACCTTCAGGAGAAGTTACATCCCACCTGCCCCTATAAAATACATCTCTGACAGGCAGCACGTGCGCGTTATGAACCAATGCCACGGGGGGGAACACGTTTACGGACAGGCCAACACTGTGTATATATTTGATTAGAGGTTTAGTTCCAGTTAAAAGAAAACTAAACACTAGAAACCCATAAATATCTAATGATCAATTCAGAGTTTCAGCCTTCATGCCATAAGGGGCATTGGCATGCGGCACTACTTTTGTTATCAGAGCGGTGGGTGGAAGGATATCAGTGAAGGCCAGGCAGGCTTTGTGGCTCAGGTCTGAGTTGCCCTCCAGGGCTTTGAGGAGGGGCTGTCTGATGGGCTCTCTGGAGCTGATCCACAGCCTCTCGGGAGCGCTGTTCCTGGACATCACCTGGCGGCTCACATCCTTAGTGGGCTGCCTGTGGGGTCAAGAGCAAAACAATGTCCTCCACTGAGGTAGAACCCTGGTCAAACATTTCCAAGTACCTGAAATACTCCAGGGAGAACTCTTTCAGAGTGCTCGGAGCTAATCTCTGCACCGTTCCCATTTCCTTCAGGCTCGTCTCCATGATGTTCTTCCTCTGGTTGGGAGATAAATTGAGGAGGCTCTGAAGTAAAGAAGCGTGAAACACATTTAATTCCCTCGCAGCCAGGATAACTCATCTGAGAGGACGTGCTTGTTGACGTCTCCGTACCATGACCTCATCGGAAGGTTTGCTGAGCGTCGGGAGGATTAAGATGGCATCGGTGGGAATGGCTCCCGTTTGCCTCGTGCGCTCATTCTCTCCCTTAATCCAGACGTGCTCCTGAGAAAACTCGTCGTCTTTGATTATGACGAGCAGCTCTCCTTTCTTGAAGCTGAGGAAAGTTGGGTCATCTGCCCGGAGCGTGGAAGACGATTCGGAGATTAACCACCGGGCATTAATCTCCGCGCAATCATTCGGCTGTCGTGTGACGTATGAAACAAATGCCCCGACCTCGTCTGTCGGCGTCCCTCAGGGCCACGGCGTAGCGAGATCGCTCTGTCAGCCCGCTGAGGAACATGGTCACCAGCTCCGACATGTCCTCGGCCATGCCCCCAGTCAGAGCGAAGTCTCCCTTCAGCGTGAGCAGGTTCACGGCGAGGCCAGACGATTTGCTCTCCCTGAAAAGGGCACCAGAACTCATGTAACGGGGGCAAACCCTCCGTGCAAAGAGACGCGGCCACGCCGCCCGCCCTGATCGTGCCTCCCACCTGGTGGCGTTGACGCCGGCCACCTCAGGGAAGGAGAGCTCCAGCAGCCTCCTCTCTTTTTCATCCAGGAAGGTGATGCCAGTCCAGTTTATGGCCACGATGAAGCTGCTCTTTGGGAGCGGAGGTCCTGAAGAAGACCCCGCCCCCCCGAAAACAAGCATGATTCATTGTTGATATTAATGATATTCAAACTAATCATTTTCAGGCTTTAAGGGGATCTTAAAGGAAACTCTCCCCACATTTTGAAAACTAGAACCCCCCCAGTTTTTTTCTTCATTTTACATTGAGTCCATGAACTGTCACAAAATAGTGAGATACGTTATTGACACGCTAAACCAAAATTCAACCAAAGATATTCAGTTTATAATGTCACAAAACGCAAAAACGACAGAAACCATTCAGATGTGACACTTAACTACGTACACAATGGTACGACGACATTTATCATATACAGTATACTACAAGTTAAAAAAAAAAACTTTGTAGTCCGTGGCCTCAAGTAGAACAGCATGCAGTCTGTGTTGGAACAACTGAAGCGCTGACAGCGGCACGCTGCGATGGGAGATGCTGTTAGTTGGGTTATATTGAGGAATTGGGAACCTATAATTATGGTGCTTTTATTTTACCAGCATGTCATCAACAATTCAAGTTCTTTGAGGAAGAAAATACGATCTGCTTAGCAAAAACACAAAGTACGTCGGTGAGTCGGAGTTCATCCTTGGTGCAAATTGGTTGTTTCAGCAGCAAATCTTTAAGGACGGAAGATAATGTTGTTTTTTTCCTGGCCCACTTGCTCATTCCTTATCATCTACTGTGTTCAAGTTTTCACCCCAGTGGCATAACATGTCTATAAATAGTGTTTGTATATTCCAGTCTGGCACAGATACAAAACAGCTTTGCTGCTGATCATTAAAATGGTTTGTCTGTGTAGTCTCAAGGAAAGTGACGAATGTTTGTGCTGCGCGTTTTAAACACGCTGTCAGGAGGGAAAGGATTCAGCGGCATTGCTGCAACTTCATTTTTTAACATTTTTGGAAGAAAATAAATTAGCGATGCAGAAATTAAATGTCGCTGTGATTGCTCTAAACACTGCAGCAAGGCCTTGAACTGATAACCCAAACAGGGCGACTGGATCTGAATCAAAAGTAATCAAGATACAAATAGTATGTTATTGATCCTGTCAGACAAATAAACCGCTGGTTTAGTGGTAACAATGGACTTAATTTCATCTTTCCATCTTATTTGTTTTCTAATTCAGATTTAAAATCAGCTTTTATATCACAAATGATCAAACACCGTTGATATAGTTTCCTTATACATTTGTATTTGCTACAGAAAAAAAAGAGATTATAAAGGCTTCAAAAAGAGAGGATAGAAACGTGGTTTTGAAACAAACCCCTACCTGACAGCTTGACCACCTCAAAGAACCTGGAGAAGAACATGGGCCACGTCCTGCGGGCGTGGTCCACCATCTCCGCCTTCAATGAATCTGCCCTTTGACTTGAGCTCAAATAAGAGCTCTGATTCTGGGTTCAGGAAATAAACAGTATATTTATTTTCATGATTATCACGTGGTAAACAGAAAAATGTCAAGATAAAGCAAATTACTCAATCGTGCGTTTCACTCTGCAGGACAGCGTGGCCTCAACAGCAGGCAAAGCTTCGTAGCGTGTTTGGATGCACGCGGTGAGCGATCAGCATTGCGACTGACCTTAGCGTGAGCGCTGCCGACCATCTGCACCCATTTGGCCTCCGACTTGGCCTCCAGCAGAGGGCCGCTGATGCAGTCCTGAACGGCTTCCGTCACGTGCGCTGGGCTGCTGTCTGAGCCGTGATGGACGTACAGATGTTTGGCAGCAAGCTGAACGAGATCATCCTCCTGCCCGGGGAACGGAGATGCGACATTTATACCTGTGCATATGGCAGCAGCTTCGGGGGGGGGGGCTAAGAGTACGGAGCCAACCTTTCCACACGGGTACTCTCCAAACTTCAGACCATGGATGATCTGTTTGTAGATGAGGTCCGTGCTGATCTCGTCCTCTTTGCAATCGTGCCAGGGGGTGAAGATCTCCTTGCGGAAGAAGAGCCTCCAGGGAGCGTGCTGTTCCTGCCCTCCTCTCTTCCTTACCTCCTGCTCGCACTGGGAGATGGCATCCATCACGTGTTCCCTGCCGCTGCCCAGAGCCCACACCTTCAGGGCAGGTTAGCATTCATTATTATTAACGACAACAACAGACATCACTGTGTTCTTCAGGACACGACTACAGATTCAGCTCAGTTAGTTTCCCCAGTGTGCAACAAACGTCTGACCCCCTGTAAAGTAAAATCTGTATTTATTGTCTTTAATATCTTTATCATGGAAATTAGGCTTTATTTTGCACCCATTTGATATTTCTGACACATAAAATAGTTTATAAGGTTAGATGGTTCATTATTTATTCATTCATCTGCTCTTTCTACTTATCCGCCTTGCGGGTCGCGGGTCACGTAGCCACCTGACCCGCGACCCGCAAGGCGTCTACGGATGAGACGCCAGCTCATCGCTGGGCGGTTTACACAGTTATGATTATGCAGCTTGACTAATTAATTAATGAGACGAATGGAAGTTGGAACAAGGACTGTTTAGTTCCAGAATGATGGTGGGGAGATTTTTATTTTGGTTTAACATTGAAAACACCATTTATGTATTAAAAAATCAGGTAAAAAATACTTGGTGTGTAAAGATACCAAGAACAATCTAGAACCGTTTTGATGATGATCCAGATCACCATGTGGACGGTGTAGATCCAATTAGGAGGGGAATGAGCTGCTTGGGGGAGGTCTGCGCTCTCTGGGTGCTTTTCTATTATATGAATAATATCTTTTCAATGCTGTTTTCTATTATTTCCTCTCAGAAACATGAACCGCTCAAGCTCTGGCTGCTATAGAGGTCCGACATGCATAACACACGCGGCGCCTTGTGGGCGGAACCGCGTACCTTCTCATACAAGGCGACGTAAATAGAAAATCCGAAGGTGTCCTTGAGTTTGACTTTGTTGGAGAGGAGCTGGCAGATCTCTCTGGACGTCGACGCCGAGTCAACAGGCAGGTTGATGGAGCGTCCATCCATCAGCGTCACGGAAACAATCATGGGCTTTTTAGTCTTGGTTGCCTGTCAGCAACAGCACAAGAGAGTCACCCAGCCAGTGACAGTGAGGGGTGTGGCTTATGCTGCTTCTCGATAGAGGTGCTGATTTTGTTTTATCGGATGCATCAGAAACAGAAACAGACTGATCTCAAAACCCTGACTGAACTGCGTGCTTCTGTTAGGATCCCAATAATTAAAAAAAATATTTATTATTATTATTATTATTCTAAATGCTGGTAATATGTTCAATAATCAATTTCCAATCACTTCATCAGCAGCAGCCTCCGTACCTGCAGCTCCAGCCAGGCCGGCGGCTCCCCCCGCACGCCGTTCACGCCGGTGCGTCGCAGCCTTTCAGCGCAATAGGAGGCATATCCTCCCGGAGCGAAACGGATCAGGCTTTGCAGGTGCTGCCGAGGAATAAAGTGGTTAAAAACACGACGGCAGGCGGTGCAGGGTTTATGAGAGCCAAGCTACCGGTTGAACTAACCTTTAAAAACCTCTCACTAGGTGGGAAAATGCCAAGACAGAGGGACAACAGGATCCAGCCACGGAAGTAGCTGTTACGATTGTTGTTGTCCTGAAGCTGCTTGCAAATCTGACAGTAGATCTCATCCCTGCGCAGACAAGCAGGGGGGTGGGGTGGGGGGGGAGTTGTATGAGAAATACCTTTTAAAAACATATGTGAATGTGTCTTCCGTTACCGAAGGTCCCGTCTGACGATTGCGTATCCCACAATGATGTGAAGCTTTTCGAGCGACGTCAGCGGCCGGTCCAGCGTGGGTCCTTCTCCAATCATGACATCACTGTCCTCCTTCACAGTCTGGAGGGTGGGCGTCTTTGACTCCTCGGTCAGATCATCCGGCTGGAGGAAGAAACAACACGTGAGGATTAAATATGTTAAAAACCCACAACGCTGAAATACGAGCGTTTCCGTGCGCCTCCTCACCTCCTCCATGATAGAGGGCTCCGTGAGGCCCGAGATGGATTTTGAGGTTACGCTCTCTTGCACAGAAGCTCTTTTGTTTCTGGACAGCAGGTCAGTGAATGTGGACCCCCTTCTTGCCTGAGGGTTCTTCTCTGGGACAGTGTACGCCCTTGGGTTTTGAGTAATCTCATTGGGCACAATAGAAGCCTTCTTGTTCCGTGTCAGAAGGTCCGTGAAGATGGAGCTCTTCCTTGGTTTTGTCGCCTCGTCGGGTCTTGTGGGAGGCCGTCTCTCTTTTTTACTCCTCAGAACCCTCTAAAACAGTGCAAAAGCATGTTTTAAATATCCATCCAGCAACCTTGTAGACGAGACGATTGCACGATTGCAACCGTCTCTTCTACAGCTGTTTATCCAACTTGCCGGTCACGGGCATATTTTAAAATGCATTCTACAAAATGAGGGAACATTCCGGATTTCTGTCCTCCGAGGTTTGTGAGGATTATTTACCTGATCCAGGCCGACCGTGTGGCTGAAGCGTCTGTCCTGCCTGGATACCAGGTCTTGTGGCAGGAGGCGTTCTCCTCTAGGAGGCCCCTGGCTCGGCTTCTTCGGCTCAGGGAGGTCTCCCATGAACCTCAGGATGATCCACCACACCGTCACAGAAGCCTGGTGATAGAATAGCAGGAAACAAAAGAGTTAACATGTTCAAACCAAACGCCCCTCGTGTCCAAATGATTAACTGAAGTGTTTTAGGAGAAGCACCAGGACGTCAGACTCGTCTTCGTGGTAAAGCAGGGGCTGCCGAAGTCTCTGGCGGATGTGGGTGGGGGTGGCGGCACCTTGGAAGTACATGGAGGCAAATTTGGAGAAGGCATACTCATCCAGATCATCATTGTCCTCTTCGGGAAGATCCTCCTCCATTGGAAGGTCGTCGATGTCTATCTCTTCAATCACCGTCCTTCTCCCCTCATAAATCTGGGGACAGATAGTGACAGGCAGTGAGCGACTGTAGAACGATTACAAAGTGTGCAGACGTTTGGTGACCTCACCTCGAATCCCACAGGCGCTTGCCCCTCCTGCCCTCTGGCCATGTCAGGGAGGAAGTCAAAGATGCTGTCCACCTCCTGGTCAGTGATGGGGTCGGAGTGAGATCTGGCCTCCATCATTCTCTTCTGCATCAGTATTTCCTCCAAGTGTAACTGTTTTGCCAAAATAGCCTGCCGTTCTTCTTCTTTCTGTTTGGCTGAGAGGTACATCTGAAAAAGAGACACAAAAAAAAGAAGATTCGATTTTCAAATGAATTACCATAACCAAGCAACATAAAAAAGAAAATAAACTGTTTTATATGCAGCAGTGACTTTGGTGTTGGCGTTTTAATTGGCTAAATTCCAATTGGTCAGGAATGCAGAATTTCATTTTGTCCATTTGTAATCATAAATAATCTCTTAAGGGTCCAGCAACAACAGGCTAGTTGGAATATAGACCTAATTACAATACATTGTTGGCTAATTATGATTGAATCAGGTGAAACATGAGGGACATTTTGAACATGGTGTGATTGAGGGGCCATTTAGACAAAACATGCAGGGCCTTCAAACTTCTTTTAATTTCTGTTGAACATCTTGAAAGGCCATTGGATGCTCTTCATAGTTCTTTAAGTTGAACTCACATCTCTTTTCATCTTTTTGAGGGTGACTCTTGCCAGCAACCCCCTGGTCTGTGCCTGCAGCAGGATCACGGCGTCTCTCTGGCGCTTCCATTCCTTCCTGGCCAGGCGTCCTCGGATCTGTGCCTGCAGGAGCACGGCTGCATCCCGCTTCCTCTCGTACTGGGAGTGAAGTTGGCGAGAGCGAACCTGAGCCTGCAGCCTTGCAAAGCCGTGCTGGACCTAGGATTAGACCGTAATTGAAGGGGTTTAACTTTTACCTATCCATCTTCTTGCAATGGCCAAAACTGGACCGAGACTGTCTAACGTTTTCCTTTCAATCAGGACAAGTGTGAAGGAGACAGAGACGAGACGGACACAACGCGAAGACAAACCCTTCAGGATGGAGTGCCAATCAATGGAAGCACTTTAATAAATATCCTTCCTGTGTTTTCAGTTTGATAAAAAGCTATATATCAAAAGGTGACTCACCACTTTGTATAGTTTTCTGCCTTTGTGTCCTCTCCAGTACTTCTGAACAACGACAGCACCTGCCCTTTTCCTCAGGAACTGCCTCCTTTAAGGGGCACGAACACATGTATGATGTTACCAGTCATAGAATCGGACAGCCAGGATATTTTTTTACAGCCTTTTGTCGCTTACCTGTATTTGTAACCTCTCAGGACTTTCTGGATGATAAGTGCCTTCACGTTGAGTTCTTTCATTCGCTCCATTTCAAGCATGGTGTCGTGGTAGTCCTGAGAGAAAATGGAATGATTTGATTTGATTGATATTTCCATGGAATACCTCAATTATCCAAACGGGGCGGCTTCCGGCGGCTCTCCAGCCACATTTACGTTGCTCAATTAAATTTGAAATGCAGAAATTGGAATTTGCCAACCTTAAAAATTAACCATTACCTTAATTTACTGAAATTATTTACTGAAAATCAAAAAGTTGAGATTCCAAACTCAAACAGATGTTCTTCAGAGCAATGAAATTTCAGCATAATGCACAAATGAGGTCTGAAGTTGGGCAAGATATCAAAGTGTGTCCGCACATTATTATTATTATTATTATTAACAGCACCTTCAGGAATATCTTTGTCTTCCCAGTCTTCCAGTTCCCCTCTTCGGCAATCACAGTCTCACAGATGCTCTCGCAGCATTTCTCTTTACTTTCCTGTTTCAGCAAACCAATCATCAAAAACAAACAAACAACCAAAGCAAGAAATTCGGTGAGTTATTAACTCCTTCAACTCACCGTTTTAGGATCACAGACGTAGGTTTTCAGGAGGACGCGGTATCGAACCAGAAACTCGTCAAACGTGTAGCGTACAGGAAAGCCGGCCTTCCGGATCTTGATGGTCTCCATCATACCGGAGTAACGGAGCTGGCGAATGCACAGCTCTCTGTCAAACAGCTGGGACACACAGGGAAGCCATCTTTATCATGTTCACTGTGTCTGTGTCTGACATGAGTCGGTTTTATCCAGCGTGAGCGACTCTTTCCTCACCGTGGGCTTCTTGAAGTCGTTGGGTTTGATGCAGCGTATGAAGTAGGGCTGGCACACAGTCAGGGTTTTCATCAGGGAATCCAGAGACTGGCGGAACTGACCAGCCAGAGTCGGAACGCGCTTCTTTGTGTCCGTCACCTGCTGTCCAACACAAAGATGCATTCCATTCAATGCATTATTCACGGGCACTGCAGTCGGCCCGACGCTAGTGGTGGCACTGACCCGGAGGCTGCTGGAGGCCTTGTTGATGATCATCCTGGGGTTGCCTCTGCTCTTGAGCGTACTGGAGGACAGCTCCTTGTGAAAGGTCTGCTTGAGGATTTTGTTGGTGGAGATCTCCACCAGTTGAATCAGATCCGAGCTGAGAGCGTCTCGGTTTTTCTCAAGGAAACCTCGAAACACGTCGGGCAGGAAGAGAGAACATCACAAGTGGCTCGCATGAGAAGGGCGTGCAGCTCTTAAAGGGCTTGCAGATACCTTTTGAGTCGTAGTAGACCACTCCAGCAAAATGCTGGATTCCAAACTGAGTCTCGTAGTTGTTTTTTGGGGGGGTGTAGACGCCACCTTTCCCATGGTTCTGACTCAACTTTCCCAGCATGGTAGTATCTGTACCCTAAAAATAAACAAGAGAAGACATTCAAAACCTGCTTTGCTCTATTAGAATATAATTAACAAGCTGCAGGACGGTTATAGACCTTGGGGAAGTGGCTTTCCTCGTCAATAAGAGCCAGCATGTTTAGAGGCTTGATGGCCAAGGCATCCAGGGTGCATTGGTTGTCTAGGTAATCAATGTGTTCCCACACAATATTTTCCCGGGCATACTCCAGTTGCTCCAGCTTGAAAACGTGCCTGACGAAGAACTGCTGCAGCTGCTCGTTGGCGAAGTTGATGCACAGCTGCTCAAAGCTACGTCCGTTCAGCACATCCAGCAGCGCAGGAGGAAAGACCGAGGGGTGCAAAAACAGTGACTGAATATATATATTTAAAAGTGTTGGCTTATTTAAAGTCTATGTATTTTGTTTTTCTCATCAATAATTTCACTCTAAATCTGTTACAAATGATTGAAAAGCTCTTCCCTCCGCCCCCTGAAGCCCCTATCGGTGGTTCAATATTATTAGTTCAGCTGAAACAACATATTTTCCTGCTTCATCCCTGCTGACCTGTTTTTCTTGAAGTTCTCAAAGCCAAAAATGTCAAGCAATCCTATTGACTGTTGGGACTCGGAATCCTTGGGCTGCTTGGAAATGACAGTGTTGATTTTGGCCACAATCCAAAGGAAAAGTCTCCCATAAATAGCCTGAAAATAACAGACAACAGAAATCAAATCAACAAAGTGCTTTGAAAACTGACCTAAAACGATGAAATGTGTCCCTATTTTCTTACACGCCCTGCTCAAACAAAGAAAAGCCACCTGAAAGTGTTCTTCAGGGATCTACAGAGAGCTCAGAGAGTGTGTGAAGTTACTTTAACGAAGGCGTCCCTGCTTTCCAGGGCCTGGGCAGAGGTCAGGGCTTTGGTCACGCTCTCTCTGGTCGTCATGAACGAGTGCTGAGTCAGACTTTTCACCAGCTCTTTTGGAGCTACCTAAAGAGGGGAGAAAAAAAAAGTCAGGCCATCTTCTCCCCTTCTTCTCTGCATCTGTCAGGAAAACGTTGCATACCTCCAAGAGCTGGCTGGCCATGTTGAAATGGGGCGAGGAGACAACATCACAAGACTCTAGGTTATTGATGACGGTGCCTGAAATCATTCCCCGACAAAGTGTTCAGTGATTCCAGAGACGGCGTCATGGAGACACACCCACAGACTGTTTTACGATGCAGACGCACCCTCGAACCGCACGTTGCCCAGGTGAAGGATGGCTGCCAGCAGCTTAAAGACTTCCCAGGAGTCGCTCTCTTTGAACGTCAGGATCTTCAGAGCGGAATGGAAGTGGCCGTATTCCTCCAGGTCGTCCCGACCTTCACAGCTGGTGCAGTCGCCCTTGGTGGCATGAAGACACGGCTCAAAGTATGCACTTCTTTTGAAAATAGAGCAGTAGAAATATTTATCAGTACCATGGTCAGATAGTTGTACTCGGCAGCGTTCCCGAGACTGAGGATCTTCTTCTGATCGGCTGGCATTCCCGTCAGCATGTAGTAAAAGATGTGGTAGTTTCTTTCCTCGGGCGCCTGCACATCAAAGTCCACGTTCTTCAACAACAGTAGTGTCACTGCTGATAATGACTAATCCACACGTTTCTCCCACCTGGCGGCAAACTCTGGACTTCTCCAGCAGGTACTGCTCAATCCGGGCCCCTTCAATGGCCCCGCCCTCGGTGAAGTTAACGTCAATGTATTTCCCAAAGCGACTGGAGTTATCGTTTCGAATTGTTTTAGCATTACCAAAAGCTGAGAAGAAGAAGAAAACACAACAACAACAAGCTGATGCTTTTTTTTTTATCAACGCGGGTCATGGGAAGCAGGAAACCCTGTGCTGGGGTGTGTTTTGCTCGTACCCTCCAGGATGGGGTTTGCTTCCAGAATCTGCTGCTCGATCCAGGAATGCTGGCCGCTCACAGCAGCCATGAACTGCAGCATGAGTTTGGTGCTCTCGGTCTTCCCTGCTCCAGACTCCCCACTGAGAGAAACAAGCCAAGCGTGCACATAAAATGCATTAAATAAGAACTACCATTGGCTGATGAGAGTTTTTTTTGATAGTTTCCTAGAAAAGCCTTTATTTTTGAGCAGGTATCATCCCAGCTGCTGTTTTGGTTTGATTGTCTAAAAGGGTCTTACAGATATTGGATTGTCTGGTTGAGGAGGTTCTAACATTCCGATGTCTGTTTAGCTGATGAGGGGTTCCACACAGATCCGTATTAGGTCCTGCTTTTTCTATGAGAAGAACTCGGGCCTGTGTGTTGATAACTGCTGTGTCTGTTTATACTGATGCTGTGTGAAACTGCATTTCATAGAATGTTCAACATCTCACACTTGGATTTAAAGCTCATGGACTTAGAGCATTCAAGTCACTCATTCACCGATTCCATTTCCACGAGTTCAATACAAACATTAAAACTGATTTTGTCCTCATTGTCATTCATTTTTAATGTTCAAGTCTGTAATCAGAATATTTGTCATTATTGTCGTGCACATTCTTGTGAGAACACATTTTTCAGAATTAACAGGAAGTTATTTTAACAAAAGTTTAAAAAGAGCAGAATTTGAATTTTTCTTTAAAATTGCGAGATAAGATTTGTGACACAAATTCAACATGTTCAGTACATTCATTTGAATATGTTCCTCAAGAAATTATTATTATTATTCCAGCTTGTCCCATCAGGGGTCGCTACAGCAAATCAACCTTCCAGTCGATTGCATGCTTCATTCTGGCAACGTTTTACGTCATTCCTGCCGCAACCCTCTGCAATTACAGTCGACTAATCTTTCAACCTGATTGCGCTAATATTCGGTATCTGGGTTGGGATCTCTAAACTTCTCGATTAACTAAGAAACAAATCGTTGTGGTTATCTTAGGAGCATCACTTCATGGCAAAGTGAAAAAACGTTTCTGTATAATATAAGTTGGGTGCTTTGTGTGACTATAAATATTAAATATAGTATATATACTAGATATCGCTTGCATACAGACTCAGTACGCTTCCCTGTACACTGACAAACTACTGTATTTGCAGTATGATGATGATGATGATGATGATCGGGGCGGCAGTGGCTCAGTAGGTTGGGCCTTGGGCTGGGAAGCGGAGAAATCCACCGGTTCAAGTCCCAGCCCAGACAAAATGAGGAATGTGTGCTGGTGTGCGACCCTCAGAGCACTGCCGAGGTGCCGGTGAGCAAGGCACCCCCCCCCCCCCAATTGCTCTGGCCGAGCCTTCATCTCCGCATGCTTGAGGCCCCTGCATGTGTGTGTGGTTGTTTCAAGGGGCCCTTATACTAGGGTGAAAACAGAATGTCGTTGTGCGTTTGCAGTGTAAAATGTGTGAACATACAATGACAATAAAAATCTTAATCTTGATCTTGATGATGATGACGATTCAGCCTGCGTGTTGTGTAATCACGTGGACAGACCTGATGACGCAGCATTGGCTCTTCCGGTTGCGTTGCATGTTGAAAAAGCAGTTGTCTGCGATCGCAAAGACGTGCGGCGGCATTTCGCCCAGCCGTCTGTCCGTGTACATGTGCACATGCTCGGTGGTGTAGATGGGCAGCAGCCGGTAAGGGTTGACTGCAACCAGAATGGAGCCTGTGTAGGTCTTCAGACAGAGACACACACAAATATACGTGGACAAAAATGAGTTTAAATATAACAAAATGGCCTGATTCAGACTTCAGCACAAACACTGTGAAGCTTAATTGCAGTAACATACAAAT
This sequence comes from Brachionichthys hirsutus, assembly GCF_040956055.1. Lineage (NCBI taxonomy): Eukaryota > Metazoa > Chordata > Actinopteri > Lophiiformes > Brachionichthyidae > Brachionichthys > Brachionichthys hirsutus. Next base: position 12,491,118 of record NC_090905.1, read on the forward strand.
TATGGGATGTTCTCTTTCAACAGAGGCTCATTCATCTCTATGGAGACGAGCAGCAGCGTGAACTACAGGTCAAAGTCTAAGTTATAGAGCCATTCACAGCAAGGGAAGACACAAACCAGCAGGTTATCCACCTCATAAAACAAGGTGGTTCCTGGTGAAAGCTCCAGAAGAGAAACCTACGTAGATGATGCCCTCCTTGTGTCGCACCAGGAGGTTCCTGAGGAGCCCCGCCTCGTTCATATCACCGAGCCGTATCATGTCATCCACCCCCTGCACAGAGGTGGGGTGCATGGGCCGGATGGCGCCCTTATTTTGGCTGGCCCGGTGTTCCTGCGTGAAGAAAGCGGTGACATCATCTACAAGGCTTACGCTCATTCTCCTCCACTAAAGCAGGGGAAGGGGGGGGGGGTGTACCTTTCCTTCATCATCGATCAGCACAAGCTGTCCAGCGTCTGTAACCGCGACCTTCGCTCCGATTGCCAGCCCACCGGAGTCCAGCCACACGAAATCCCCCTAGATGGAGAAAGCAGAGGTTTCAATATGGAAAAATGAAGACTCATAGCTTTAATAATATAACATATATATTATATATAAACAATATATATATATATATATACAGCTCCATTGACCGCAATGTTCACAGAAATTTCAAACTGCTCCATGATCCAGGATCTCTTCCGGATCATCACCAAAATGTAATCACCTGTTCCTGGTACCATTCTCTACATTTCATGAAAATTCCATCAATAGTCATCCAGAACCTTTTGAGTTATCCCCCTAATGGACGGAAGAACAAACGATCCCGACCACATAACCCCCCCCCCCCCCTGCCTCGGCGGAGGCAAATATATCATACTTATTCTCACCTTACTCAAAGGCAGCATAGCAGAAACATGCGATAATTCTGAAGAGAAAATAAAAAATGTATATCTTAGTCCAGACAACAATTATTAACAAATACCTGCTACCAAATCAATATAAGAGGCATCTTAAAAGCAAAGCATTTATACCTTATAGAAAACTTAATGCAAGTCTTATGGTGTGCAAAAAACTTAATTTCTTAATCTTCCGAGGGATCATCGGTGAAGACAGTGGTGTGTGTTTGGTGTCAGCTCGTACCTGAGAAAACGTCTTTCCGTTGAGGAAGGCCCGGCTGCTGCTGCTGCTGCTGCTGAAGGACCTTTCACTCGAAGCAGGAAGCAGAGTCTTTATGGCCCTTTGACTTTGCTCCGGCTTAGGAAGAGCCACCCAGTGTCAACAACCACCGGGAAAACACGTCACTGGAATATCGGCTGTAAATCTGAGTAAATACAGATGGTTTACCTTCACCTGTCTTAGTCGTGTAGTAGTACAAAAACAGAAAGAAATATCTAGATAGATAAGATATTCCTTCACTAGAAGAGATACTTCTAGTAAAGTACTAGAAGATACGGGTAATTGGACATAAAATCAGGTCATTATATTGTTTTTCATTTGTTTCAAATCCTGTCAGAATTAACGTGTGGATTCTATCTAGACATGTTTGCTTAAACCTCAGTGAGTTGAATTTAAATCCAAACTGAATGAAACTCAGCCCAAGCGCTGCTGATGCCGCTTTACGGGCACTTCTGCGCTATCATGTTGTAAAGAACAGATGATAAAGATAAAGAGGTCCACACTGGCCGTGTGGAGAGGGAGGCAACGCATCAGACCAGAAGCACAAGGTTGAACTACTGGTCTGATGGGGTGCGTTTTACATGTACACATTAGATCCCAGCATCTAATGTGGTACAAATACAGCGTATACGCAGACTGGAGCGTCCACACCCCAGTGACCCCCCCCTCCCCGGCTCCTGTCCAGGTCGTCTCACGCCGTGAAATAACGCAGCACGACACAAAACACGACACAAAATTGCTTCATTTGAGTACAAAACATGAAAAGAACATGTGGATGGAAAAGCAAAAGCACATTTACATTGATTTACATGGGTTCAGTCCGCCAGGACAGTCACAGGAGAATCCTCGCCGCTCTCAAGCGCTCTCTGAAACCAAACCGAAACATGGTTTTACCACGACATCGCTTTACTTTAGCAGACGATTTACAGCGCTCCTAACGTCAGGCTCGTCTAAACACGTCACCGATCCTTTAACAGTGCAAAGGACAAGTTGCCTCAGGCCGCCTCAGGTTGCACCTACAGGTGGACTGCTAAACCACGCTAGTTGAATATAAAAGTCCAGCTGCAGGACGCTCAATGAGGAAGGAGAAGCGGCGACACCGATGCGTTTCCTTTGAACGTTTGTGACAGCATGTGAAATGGCGCTGGCGTGTCCCGGTCCGGCTTCACGTCCGCCGGCTTAATGAAGGCACAGTTTAATAAGAAGGGCACAAAGAGATTCGCTTGATGCACGCAGCTCACTAAAGGACTTTAAAACGTTTAATTCGATTACGCTCGGGGGCTTGATCTTTGCTGAATCATTTCCATCACTAACTTGCACCGGCATTCGGCGCCACATTTACATAAAGGTACCAAGTTCAAACGTCGTCTAAAAAAAGAAGAGGCAGAAATTCAGTGAATAAAAATCATCTCTTCATAAAATGAAGATGAAAGGGGAAGTGACCCCCCCCCCCCCAAGCGCTCGATGGGCACGCCAGGTGCTGAATGAGAACTTATTCCAGGTGAGCTTTTCCGCCTCCTTCACTCACTGGCGTTGGCGTGAGATTGTAAGCAGGCGAATCGTAGCACCAGGTTCTCCGCCGCTCCTTCACCTCCTCAGAGGGGAGACGCTCATGTCCGTTCTTTCCGCTTCAGTTTGGACGACTTCTTGCCGCCGCCGTTCTTGTTGAGCAGCTTCAGCACTTTGTCTTTGTGGTCGACCACCTTCATCATGGTGTCTCTGGCCTCGGTCACCTGGTCCATCACCAGCTTACAGCGCTGCATGTTACCCTGGAGACAAACGCAGACGTCCTCACGATGTCACCGATTTATATAATCCCTCATCGCTGCCTAAAAGACAACGGTCTGGACTTTTGAGCATTGAGAGTGCAAATTTTGTGAGACTAATCAAAGCCACATCTTAAAAGGTTATGACCGCAAAATACTCTCCGGCAATCATTATCCGACTTCTAATCAATGACGGCTGATATTTATTCAGCACATCCGACATCTGATGGGTGAAGTGGGGGTGGATCCTCTTCTGTTGGGGCTTTGCTCTAAAATGATTGTGCCCCGTTATGGCAGACTTTACCTGGCAGGGTTGATCCTGCACCATGTTTTCGTTTAAGGAGCTCCACACTGAATTTATATCGTTTAAAGCAGGCGCAGACAGAAGAAAAGGCGTAATACTGCCACCCTGAGGTCACAGTTCTGCATTATTATCAGGCTCAGGTAAAAACAATCAGCTTTTTTAAGACTCCAGTGACTTGCATCATTCAGCACAGATGTTGAAGGGTTTGGCGTTGATGAATAATCCGCTTTATGTACCAAATGAATGAATCTTTATTTTCAGTCGGTCATAAGGTCAGCTTCCTGGTGAATTCTCAAAGATGATGTTTGTTACACTCCTAACAGATGTGGATCTGATTGGGCCACTAACTAACGTTACTTTACTATATTGTAATACTGTTGTATTACGTACCGGACGGAGCAGCGCTCCTAATCTCATTGTGATAAAGGCTTTATATTCGATATATCTGCGAAGCACATAGTTCCACAGAACATTCTGAGGTGTTACCTGTATGAGCTCATTGATTCGGTGAAGGTCATCATCAGCTCCTGCTCTCTTCTTGGGGATCAGGCCCTCTTGCAGGGTGGAGAGGCGGCTGCACACATCGTGCTCCAAACCCGACTACAGATCAGGTCAGAGAAACATTGGATTTAAAAACAGACGGGGGGGGACGGGGGGACGGGGGGGGCGCGTCTGGGCAGTGCGGCGCAGCACTCACCAGCTGCCTGAGCTGCGCAGCACACAGGTGGATCTTCCAGCCCTGTGCTCTGCATGCCACTCCTCTCTGGTTGGCCATGTCCTGCAGGCTGCCCTTCTTCTCCTCTGCAAGGAAAGCAGAAGAAACGACGATGTTCGTTCCTCCTCCCAACAGTACGACACTCGGAGAGCCGGGAGCCACTGACCTTTGACCCGGATGTCGCTGTACCGTTGAAAGTGGTGGTAGGCAGCTTTCCACGGGTTCCGGTAGTGTCTCAGAAGTGTGACAGGCGGTCGGGTCTTGACTTGCACGTAGCGCACCCCTTCCTCATCTGGAGGACAGAAACAAGCGCTGAGCGCGCGGCGGTCGCAGGCGACATCGCGGCTGGAACGGCGCCGAATTACACACCGACATATTCCCTCGGTGGAGATTCGCGTCTCTCGGCCCGGCCAGTGATGGACCTGCCTGGGGCCTTCTCCTCGTCTGTGCTGTTGGTCTCCACCATCTCGCTCTCCTCTGTGGAAATAATGTGCTGCTGCTTGCGTGGTTTCTTCCTCGGGGAGGCTCCTGGGAGCAGATCTCCTGAGGCAGGAGTGTTCAGGGTGGAGGCCTGGCTGGCGAGGGCTGAGGCTGATGACAAGTGTGCACTGGCGTCTGAGGGAAAGGATGAACAGTGCTTACTTGTGTACAGAATATTTGTACAACTGAGGGCTGATGTGCTCCCCACCTGGCTGGGAGGTGTCCATGCCCTCCATCTCCTGCTTTATTTTTAAATCTGGGCAGGCGGCGCTGGGAGCGCAGGCTCCGGTGCTGCTGGCTGCAGGCTGGGTGGGGGAGGCCACAGTGTTGGCCATGGAAGCAGGGACGGGCGGAGTTACAGCCATGGCTGCCGGCAGGGCAGAGAGGACACCGGAAGGCTGAGAGGGAGGAACTGGCCCCGCCGTGGCGAGCATGGTGGGAATGGCGTGGGCAAGGTGCTGGGTGTTTGAAGACACGGCCTGCTGCTCTCCTCCCTGGGTGGGCAGAGCCTCCACTGTAGCCATGACAGGGGGGGCCACAGCCATGTGCACCTCCGCTTTGGGTTTCGCACTGAAAAGAATCAAAATCTTTGGGTTACAAACTCAAACCCAATGAAAGAAGGGACAGGGTGTGAGAAGAGCGTAGTGGCGAGGGGCGCACCCTGCAGGCCGGGGGGAACCTGCTCCTCTCACGCCGCTCTCTAGTCTGCCGCCACCGGATTCACCGGGTTGGGTGGGGATCAGGTTCTTACGGACACAACTGAAACACAATAACAGGACGGATTTATTTAAAAGGACATTTCAGCAGACAACGCAAACATTACGTGACGGATGGAGGGCTGGTCGTCAGCCTGCCATGAAGTTACCGATGCCGTGCAACCCTGAAGCTTCCAGAGAGTCACCAATACTCAAGTATGCATTTGAGCTCTTGCAAGAATCTGCCTCCCATCGCATCCAATTTAATCATACTCATTTAATATGATGATGATCCAATCACACAAAGACTTGCGACTGAAACAAGTTGTTTAAGAAGAATCTCTCGTCAGAGGAAGTAAAGATAAAAACGCTTAGCGGACGCTAACTGTTCCATCTCACCAGCTGCTGTTATACTCACCCTTCATTCGCAGGCTTCTTGCGGAGGATGCTGGGTCTCGGGGAGGAGACAAGGGTGGGAGCTCCTCCCACTCCTCCCTGGGTGTGAGCCTGCCCCATAGTAGCTACAGGCTGCGTGGCGCCGAACGTGCTGCTGATGGGGCTGGCTACGAAGCCGTCAGCCAAAACAACCGCTGGATGAAAAGAACGAGCATCACAAACAGCCCGGAGCCCAGAGCTAGCTTAACGCGACAGTTTTAGGGTGAAACGGTTGTCAGAAACCGGCCAGCTAGTCATCACCAGGTTTTGCGTCAGACGGCGGCTGCTGCTGCTGCGTGCCTATTGGAGCCTGCTGTATTCCTTGCGTGGTGATTGGTGCAGACGTGTGCAGACTCTGCACGCCTATCTGCGCGGGCTGAATGCCCTGTGCTGCAATCGGTGCCGGCTGGATCCCTTGGGTGCTGATTTGTGCAGATGGAAGGCCAATCCTGTCCACTGCCATCAGTTGCATGTGGTTCAGATGGACAGTGGTTGCCACGCCAACGCCAGCTTGGGTGGGCAGAGCTGAACTCGGAGCTTGAGGTGTAACTAATTAAGAGGGAAAATAAGCTTTGATGAGCACGCAGGCGAGGCCGCCGTTCAAACCGTGCTGCTAGCGGTGCCTACCCGGATACTGGCGGATGGTCGACACAGAGCTGCTGATGGGGGTGTAGGTGTGTGTCAGCGGATATGATGAGGAGTAGGCTGGCAGGAAATACTGGAACTGCACCGGAACAGGGGGCCTCAAAAAGAACAAACACACAATCAACATACTTTATTTCCCGTCTTAAAAACAGTCTTAAGGCTATTACTGATAGCCGCGAGGAAAGGATTCCATCATTATATTCTCATTCATGCTCCGTGGCTCCCATACAGAACACACGATTACAGAACAGCCGAACTGTGTTGCTTTCTTCCAGGGACAACAATGTCAGATTATTAGGTCAGTGGACAGAATCGGAAAATTATAAATGAATAATGTTCATTTAAAGCCGTCAATAACCTCAGAGATGTTAGTAATACTTAATATTCACGTCTCTGGTTACCGACACACGAAACTGCCAAATACTGCTTAATGTGATGACTTTAGATTACACATGTATAATTAATAGCACCACAGAGAGGGAGCTAGTTAAAGTCTGACGCTAGTGATGTTTTTTCGTTTTTTATTGGTATAACTGCACGCACATTTTTCACTCTCTCACCTGTTGTCACTTCGAGCTTCCATGGTGACAGGGTTGGGAGAGGACCGATGGCCCGGGATAGGGATGAGGCTGGTTCTCTCTCCGGAGTAGTCGGGCTGCACCCGGGATGAAGAGTGGGTGATGGGCTGAGGGACCACTTTAGCTGTGAGCAAAAAAGAACACGTCAGGATGCACGATAGCGTTACTGCAAACGCTGCCCGCTTGTGGAGCACAAGACGGATGAGTCAAGAGGACAAACGAGGACCGACTCACCGACGGGGATGGTGGAGGTGGTCACCGCCGCAGCATGAGAGGAGTGCGATGCCATCGTCATGGTGACAATAGTGTTGCTTGTCATTTGGGCATGTGGAACAGCGCCTTAGCATCAGGAAGACAAGATAATCAATATTTATAGAAGATCAAATGGCACTTTCAGTTTTACTATAGTGAAGCATTTATGATTTTGTTATAGATGTTAATAGGCAAAACATTTATACCCATTGTGGTGGTTGCTGGCACAGTGTTAGTGGCAACAATTGGTGCCACAGTTGCCGCGGCGACCGGAGTCACGGGACTAAAGATGGGCTTCTGTGGGGAATAAAAGTTTATTTCAGTCGCTGTCTTGAAGGTCTGTTCATTACAAGGCAGCCTCGACGTGGCAGTGACCTGTGCCATGGTGTGTGGCGGCTGAGGCTTCTGAGCGCCGATCGCTGGATGGGACGGCAGTGTGATCCGTGTGGCGGTGTCCCGGGACGTCTGAGACCGCTGGATGCTCACGGTAGCAGGAGGGGGGTGAATGGTCAACCCCGGACGCCTGGAAGGAAATATTACTGCATCAGACAATTAAGGCCACTGGCTAGTACAAATCTAAAGTGTATTTGAAAAATATATTTTTCCCCACATCGTGACGCGAGAAACTATTGCTATCGTTACATCTATTACTCAGACCTGCAACATCTCTGCGTACGCGCCTGTCAAAATTCATGTACGCTGGTTCTACTCACCCGTGTGCCACCTCTGGAGAGTGCGTGACTGCGGGGCTAATAACTGGGGACTGAGTTCTAGTGGCTGAAATGGGAGCTACCACAGTCGGAAGCACGGCTGTAGATGTTGTTACAGCAGGACGAGACTGTGGACAGACAGGCGGGAAGTTACACGCAACTTCTTAGCACAATGTCAACACTTCTTTAGATGAGAGCGCATCAGAGCACCTGGATGGTCTGGTGGATAATGTGCTGCACCGTGGGTTGTCCGGGGCCTGCACCTGCACCGGTGGCTGGTCGGAGGACAGTCTTGGAGCTGGACATAACTGCAGCCGCTGCAGCCCCTGCGAGGCACAAAGCAGACCGAGCTAAAGAAATGCACTGATAGCGTTTCGAGGACAAGGAAACATCAGGCTGGGCGTATTATTCTGAATGCATTATGTATGAATACCTCGAGGTAAATGAGATGTGAAATTCTGGGGTGGGACTGCAGGAGTCCCTATCTGCAGCGCAGGGGCACCGCCCCTAATAATCTGAATGTTGGCTGGCATCAGGTGGTGCAAGCTGCTGGAGTGACCCTGAAACAAAAAGGACGGCAGCACCGGTGAGCACCAACGAGACAAAGGCATACGATGACATTCGACGCAGCGCTGCACTCGCCTGCTGACCACTGATGGTTGCCACAGGAATAGACGGGGTCGTAGCGCTGCTCTCTATGGTGACAGTAATGTGGCCAGGCACCTTGGGGGGTATGGGGACATGAGCCTGGTTGGAAGACGGTGCCGGGGCGATAAGACGACTCGGCATGGGCGACTTCAGGACAGCCTTAAAAAGACAAAAATACATTTCATTTGATTTAAGCCTTGAATTTTACTTCAAGGGGAATAAAAACACAACTAATCCTGAAATCAACATCTGACAACATTAAAAATACATGACGCAGTACAACATATAGGCTTCCATAAAGTAATTATACATAATAGCCTTCACTCACATGAGTCTGGTTGAGTTCTGATCGTAACCATTGATAATTCCACCAAACAGTCAGTAACAGTTAAGATTAAAATGAACCAGAGACTATAGTCAATGAATCCATTATGCATGCGTCGGTACAGCTGCAGACATAAGCATCACCTTCATCTGCCCCTCGGTGAGGACTGCAGCCTGGCCCTGTGGAAGGTGGACAGAGGCAGCAGGCACGGCTACAGGTGTGCCAGGCTGGATGGGCACAGTCTGCGGAGTAGCGTGCGTCTGGCCATGCGCCTGCACCTGTGGGTAAGGTCTGACCACCATAGTCTCCTGCTTGTCATCTCTGAAGGCCAAGGTCGCCCCGCTTCCGACAGGCGGCTGGTCCTGCTGAGCGTGTTCAGCATCCCTGCTGCCGTCCACATCGACACCACCTAAGAAAATAGTTTGATTCGTGACTTACAGGTGTCTCCCTCGGCACACATAAAGAATCCGCCGACTAGCTTGAGTAAAAGCAAGTTACCGGTCACTATTGACGGCTGACTGACAGACACCAGGCTTCCAACAGCAGAGATCTGAGGCGCCCCCCCGCCGGAAGCAGGCAGGTGTCGGGGAAACTGCTGGGAACTCATTGCAGCTGTTTATGATCCGGAGGACTGCCAAGACTGTACATTCATTCCAAGAAAAGACATTAATAATATTTCTCAAGCCAGTTTATGATCGTATTTCCAATGTCAAACATGCGCAACGACGACAAAAGATTTAACCCTTGATGGAGCGACATGAACAGGCTGATGGAGCACTGCAGAATAAATGGTTGTCAAGAGGAGCAGATCGCTGGCATTACTGTTAAGTGACCAGTGTTGTTCAAAAATCGACTACGCAAGAAATACTTGTGTCTTTGAGAATAAGACGACAACATTCGGTTGGGCCTTTGTCTGACGGTAACTTGTAGGAGTAATAGCATAACAAAACTGTTCCGACAACAACTGTGTCGTTACTTGTTTTTACAAATACCAGATACGTACCGGTAGTAACAAAACTCATTTTTAGACTGTCTATTTAAAAGCCATAATATTCACTGTGCTCAGTTCTTTCGGTTCGGTAAATCTTAAAAAAGGAGCTACCTTGTTAGCCTGCTATTTAGCTAACTTAGCAGACGGCTATCGTTTGAATCGCTATCCCTGCATGTCATGCTAAATTCTGAACTGAACGAGGTACAAATCGGAGACGACACAACGACAACGTGTAGACGTGTGTGCACAGGTTACCGTTATTCTGGAATTACTAGGCAGTGGTCGTTCTGTGGATATGAATTTTTTCCATTCGCCTTTCCTTTTTTCCCCCCCCAACATGTAAGCCGGAAGAACGTTTAGCGCAAGCTGTTTCCTTCCGCCAATCGAAGAAGGGACTGCGAGTTTGTTTGACCAATCAGAGCACTGGATATTTTTAGACCAATAGTTCTGGACCCACCCATCCTGACAAAGGCTGGGGGGGGGGGGGGGGGGGCTGGGTAATATCGAGGGACCGCTTCAAAGCTGCAAAACGTCACGTGGTCATCTGGCCGACGGAACCAACCGAGCGAGCACCTAAACTATGTTAGTGCAGTACATAATCGATTATTGATCCGTATTAGAAGCCTATGTCATGAAGTTCTACATGTGTTTCCATCTATCCATGAGATGCGGAAATACTCAGTTACAAGTTAAATGCTTAAGATTTACATTTCTTTGCTTATTACTGACAGTAAAATGCTAAAAAAGCCTAAACCATTATCAACATTGACTGTTTTCCAGTCAAGTGAATGGCAAGGCGACCGCCTGCTTCTTTCTTTCCTTCCACCGCTACCGATTAGCGTGCTCGGGGGTCGGTAGTGTATTTTACAGTATTTGTAAAAGGGTTACATTTTAATAGTGGCAATTAAGCTTTGCTCCAACTCCATATGATAATGAAATTATAGTAAAATGTGAGCTCGGAGCAGATGCTGCAATACTTTTTCTGAAAGACTAGGTGGCAGTATCCAACTACACAAATGCTCTGGGTTCTTAAGGTATTAGAATATCAATATTGAGTATTATTATAATTTAACGTAATAATTCATTGTAATAATTATTGCTATTATTATTATTATTGAGATGAGTACAAGATAATTGGTTTACAGATCTTTTCACAGAACAACTGGCTAAAGAAACAGGTGGAAATAATAAAATTAATGATATATGACTTTCATTTCACGGATTCTCTGTCAGGCTCCTGGTATTTTGTGTGCTGGCTCATTGTCATGTTGTTTTTGTGTATTGTTAATAATGCTCTGAGTAACATATGTGCTCTGTTCACTACAGTAATGAAATGGCTGTTTCCACTTTATGAATATTTTTGGTGCTTTTCTGGGAGTGGCTTGTTCACTTTTAAAGGCTGCACAGGCTACAATGATGTCATAATCCCTAACAGGACCTTTTCAATAATCAAAATCGGGATACTTTATTGTCCAAATGTATAAAAAATTATACAGGACTTTCATCCTGCATTGATTTTTTTTTTTCATATTTGCAACCTCAAATTCCTTTTGCTGTATTTCTGTCACCCTTCAGAGGCACATCTGAGCAGCTCAAGCGAGGAAGACTCCCTTCCTTCAGGGAGTGAGTGAGTGCATGTGCAGGACGATAATTGAAATGTTGACCTCCAATGAAACAAGTGCTTCTGAAGAAAAGCTGGTCTTTTTTACTAAATCCTGTTATGTACAAATTTACACGTGAAGTTTACTCTTTCCCCAAAAAAAGAAAAACTGCTCTGAATATTAAATATATATTATCTACAACAAAAGCATTCATAATTGTTAAAAGCAATCTAAAAATGTCTTATGAATACTATGATAAGATATGGTCAATTGACTTAATTATAACCTCTTTTTTTCTCAAGTGCTGCTTAACCACATTAGAAAAACTGTCAGCATGTCAACATGCCATGGTGACAGGGTTAGAAGGTTGGCAGGCTTTTTGTTTTCTTGACAAAACAACCAACCAACCAAATTCCCAAGGATATTTTTATTTGTATTGTTAAATTTGTATTGTTAATTGTGGATGATTTATGTACGAAGGACTTTCAACGGAAACAAGACCGCAAGGGCTTTTTTGAAATGCTCCTCTTAGACAGGATGTTTGACTTTATTTGTACTGTAATACATGCTACTGTGTTACTGTACTTGTACTCTAACATTCTATCTAATAAATATATTCATTCATTCATTCATCCTGTCTCGATGCATTTTAGCCGAAGTCGTGATTCAGTCATGAATACCTCTCAGCACCTGAGAAGACAAACGCCAAATCCAGTTCCACGGGGCAAAGCACATCTTCATTTGCACGCACCTGGGCCATAAAGGGCTATATAAAACGTTCCTGCATGTTGAGACATGATCACTGAATTCCCCGGCTGTCCTCTTCACTCACTTTCTGGCAGTCAGCATTGAAAGCCCCGGCATCATCTCAGGGGACTCGCCGTCCCCATCATGCCAGCCGGCACAGTCACAGCATCCCTGTCACGTTACATCTCCCAGAATTCCTTCTGTTAGGGTTATTGAAACGATCCTATCACCTTCTATCCCGTCTTCTTGTCCTTTTATTTGCATGGGTTTATTTAATAAGGGAAAGGTCATCTGTGGGTTTTTTTGGATGCAAATTGACAATGAACATAAAACTTGTTCTAAATGTATGTATATGCACCAGTCTCTAAGTAGAGAGCATGTTTTCAGATTGGGTCAAAAAAAAAAGAAAAGGCATTGAGTTGATATTCAACCTTTTAAAAATGTTCATGAACTTCCTGCCAAAGAAGCGACAATTATTCCATATTTTTCTGTAAAACCTTTCCCTCCTATCTAAAAACAAAAGTATGTTGGTTCATCAAGTAACAATGTGGAACCTGAGAGCAGACCTAATTCTCTGATTAGCCATTATTGTCCTTTCAGCAGCCGATCCTTGGATTGTGATTCTCTGTTATGATGACTCAATAATGAGACTCAGATGTTCAGCATTTCAAATTGCAGTTTAGTTCTAGTGAATAGTCCTGTGCCTGTGAGCACACACACACACACACACACACACACACACACACACACACATATTGTGTATTTTAAAAGCGTTCTTGCTGTCATTAAACTGCCAGGTGTTTGCAGCTATAATTCGTTTTAATAGAATCTATGACTGCCTTGGCACCCGGAGGTGGGAAGAAGAGCTTTCAGCATGTTGTCCTTCACCCTCCTGAGATCTCATTCATCAAACATGATGTACAAAACATTATAAAAGCACGCGTGTGTGCGTGTGTGTGTGTGTGTGTGTGTGTGTGTGTGCAGCAAAAACCGTTTTAAGGCAGCTGTTAGTTTGACATTCAAATACAAAATCTAAAACAATAGACCTCCTGTGGAAAGTAGCAGGGGTTGAGGATGTCATAAATTGTTGTTGTTCTCTTGTAGTATCCATGACAACAATTTAGCTTTCTTATATTACCATATCTAACTGTGGTGCAAAATGATAGACATGAGTTGTCCTTCTTCCCACCTCTCAGTTAACACCCGAGGATTTATGGCCATCTGGAGATTTTAAAACCGAATATTAGAATAAGAAATAGATGGACTGTGTGTCTCTTTCAGGACCCACTTTAAACTCCTGCTGCTGCACTCGTCCCTGTGGATGATTGTGTTTTACTGTTAGAACAGTGTGTGTCCACCACGTTGATTTAAAAATAATAATAATCCCCTTCTCTTGAAATTCAGGTGTCAGTCACTAATGAAATATATAAATAAAGTCAGTTAAGGAGGCAAATGAAGACTGTTAATTTGTTAAATGTAGGTATTATTGTTGAAATAAGGCTCCTAAAGAGAACAACTAACTTGATCTCAAAGTCTTTTACGTCCCCCGACTTTTGAAATAACTACTAGTCCAACCACAAATGTAATTTAAATTTAATACACACTGGTCAAAGCAAAAATAGTGAAACCAATTCACATAATTTGCATGCTTTTGGTGGTGAGAGGAAGCCGGAGAACCCGGAGATAACCCGCGCAGACACGGGGAGAACGTACAAAGAAGGCCAGTTGTGTTTCAGTCTCCGCCGAGATCATTAAGCCAAACTTCAAAGAAGTGGACAAAGAAGGAATGAACCCTCAAAAAGCTAGAGCAGGAATGTTTTCTTTCCTTCAAACCACATTAGAATGTAAAGCGAAGGTCTTGGATGATGCCCTGAAGCCACTAGCGTGACTAACTAAAACCGGTTAATGATGAAAACAGCAGCTGATGTTTGGGCATGGACTTTGTTTTGTATTTGTAAGCCGCTTGCATAACATCTGCACGGAATCACTGACCCATCGACCCAAGTAATGTCCTTTTTGTACTGTGTGCTGTAATGTGTTTGAGACTTGTGTGTCAAAAAATTTGATTGTACAGTATACTATTTTTTATGGGTATGACCATTAACATAAACACATGATGTCTGGTGTAAGAAAGATAAAGGCATAATATATATATATATAACCAGAGGAAGACAGGAATGCAAAGTTCTGGAAAATGTCAAAACACAGTTTGCAGATATTGTACATTGAGATCTTCTGTCTATTTTTCATGTTGAAAATAAAGTTCTGGTTTGTGTGACAGATCTGTTCTGTACATTTGAATTGTTCATCACATGAAAACGAACAAATATCCGTAGAGAAAAAAAAGCCTCTATTTATTATGTAGCTTGTTCGTGACAGCCAGTTGGAGTTGTCAAGCACGTCACCGTCTTTTTTGACCGTCGGTGAACTTTGTTCATTTTGTTGTAACATTTCTCCCTAAACCTTTGCATGATATGAGCAAATGATGAAAGATAACATTCAAAACAGCATTACAAATACAAGTCCACCCCCCCCCCCACCAGCTCATCACAGGTCTGATACTTACACCGACACTTGTTGAATTCAATCTATACATACACGGCATCATTGATTCTATATGTTTGTTTCTATATTTCTGTGTTTGTGTGAGTGTATTCCTCCAATTAAAATATTTAAAAAAATTAAATGCACTCGGAGCAGGATTGTTCTTACTTTTATTACCAGGCCGAGGAGGTTATGTTCCTTCTATCTTACCACCAAATTTCCTTTGGATCGGATCCAGAATGGAAAAAAATAGGAGCTTTTCTAGTGTTAGATTTTAACATAACTTTTGATAATCAAATGGAACCCCAAGAACATTTTCTTCTATTCATTACCATGTTTGTTATAAATGCAGGTTCATGGTAGAGTTCTGATCACACTGATGTAGAATAGATCACATACAAACATGAATATGAATGTGTGGAGGCAAAAAGGCCAGAATGTAAGAAAAAAAAAAATCTGAATCAAATCTCTTTCAAATAAACAGATTAGAAATAAATGGCGATGGTTTTGCTATAGTTGAATGATAGCTTCGTCACTGACTGTATCTCAGCTCATAGGTAGGTTACGCATTAAAATAAAAAAATAAAAAGCCTGCCCCGCGTGAGACGCGAACCCACGACCCTTCAGATTACGAGACAGACACGCTGTCTAATGCGCGAACGAGGGCGTGGCTATGAATGTAAACATTGTCTTCCAACCAATAATTCTTCAAGCTACGATCGACTGTTGCCGGAAGTTTTGACAATGTGACCAATCAGCGTTCGCCAATTTGACCTACTTTTAAGAGGGATTTAGGGAGATCTGGAGTATTTAACTCTTCACCTTCTCGATCGTGTCTGTGGGTATAAACGTTACTTTATTCTTCTGACTGAAGAATCAAAATAAGAACATGTCTTGACTCAAACGTAAACCCACCGAAATAACCCACCGAACTCAGCGAGAGTTTTTTTTTTAACTTTCATTACAGTGGTACGATGTAAATTACCGTGATAATTGTGACGGTCACTCGCTGGAAATTGGAGTGTGACGAATTATAAATAAGATGCAGTGATGGAATGAAATGTAAAAAGTCCAGGGATGTCCACTTCCAATAATTAGGACGTTGTGTCGTTGTTTGACCGTGGAAACATTTAAGTGATTATCTGTCCCCAGTCCTTTTAATAGGTTTAATGGAAATCTGTCCCACAGTTCTGCCATTAACATCCCATGTGTTCAACACGGTGATCGATACTTTCCTGAAAATGTCATCGCAGCAACATAAAGCAATGCAAAGACATGAGAAGTGGGAGATGCCTTGTAGAGGAGGTGTTGGGACAGGGGGGGGCGCTTTAGCTGCTGAACGCTGCAAATGAGACAGACAGAGAAAATGCTGCCTGCTATCTGTGAGGCTAGCTACATTTCAGTAACAGCCCTAAAGTTAGAGGACGATGCGCTGATTTATGTGGAAAAAGTTAAGGGGGTGGGGGCACATTCCATCACTGCTGTAGGCAGGAAGTTTTGGAATCTCCATGGAAATTCAGGCAAAACACAGAACTCCACAGTTATGTTTCCAAGAATTTCACACAGGCGTTTAGTAAAAAAAAAAAAGTGCTCAAGGGCCTCCAAAAGGAGACGCTTGATTTGTTGCTGCCCGACACACGGATTTACTCACATTGTGGCATCAACACTTTAACTTTACTCTACTTAGCATGATAAAGAAACATTGACTTCCTTCACTGACACATCTGTTCTCAATCCACCCCATGACTGACGCTGCGGTCGACTGAGAACCATTCACAGTTTCTGGGAGTCAAAGTGGGGAAATCATGGTTATAAATGCACCAATCACAGTCATTCCTGCAGAACTCCAGATGTGTGTGGAATGCATGTGCCTGCATAGGATCGCATTTTTCTCCATCCTGGCTGATGAATTTACACTTGAGAAGAAAATCTCCCCCTGTTCAAACTTGGCACATAATCATGACCTTTGACCCCCCCCCCACCCGACATCACTCACACTCTGGTGGGGGCTCCTTTTATGCTGCAGGCTGAGTGAAACATTGGAAACATGATCCGTTTGAGCACAAATGGGACCAAAATAATCATTAATATCAGATCCCACAGTGATGCGTGTGTCGTAGCTGAAATGGTATTCGGCACAGGGAGATTTATTATTTCAGCCTCTCCGAGCTGAGAAAAGTGTCACTCGGCTCCAACAAGTAAAAGCAGCAGGAGTCAAATGCCTTCCCAAGCTCTGCACGGGGGAACCAGGAAGGCAAGAAATATATACCGTGCATTAGAAGTCGGCATTTGCAGAGGAATTTCTTCCTGTCGACCGATCATGCACATCACAAATGAAGTCCCGAGTTCATTGCATTATGTGTGGTGCCGTTATGCATTTACTCAATTAACATCAGAGGCTCACATTCTCTGAATGTGTGCTCGGTCACAGTCCGCCGAACAGTGTCTACTGTGACGCTGAGAAGTGTTTGGAGTTTTACATCAAGTACAAAAATTGCATGCAGTTCTCCATTTGCTTGTGCCCAACTCAAAGTGACAACTTTAAACACAATGCTACCGGCGCTTGTCATGAGACGGCCGCATGCATGTTGGTTTGAAGAACGGGGAAACAAATGGAACAGTCATGGAGCTTTCATTTTAAATATCGGTTCTTTAGCGATTACACAGACAGAAGACACAGAATGAATCACCCTCCTGGAGGAATACGGTCAGAAGGATTTCCTCACGTACTGTACATGGTGGTTGGATGCCTTAAATGTAAAATGTCTTGCTTGTTCTTAAAACTCACAGTTTATCCCAAAACCAGGAACACTTTCATTTCTAGTCTTGCTTTTGGTCTATCGATGGTTTCGGTGTGAGGCCCCGAGTTTTAGCTAGAGATGTCGGCTCTCTGTCTAACACAGTGGGATTGGATGTCACCTGGTTTGAGGTGAAATCTGTCGTGCATGCAGAGGCCAGCAACAACTTCAAAATAGCCCCGTTTTATTTGGGGGGGGGGGTTCAGCTAAACCGATTAGGATTAAAAGCAGTGCATCTTTTAGGATGGTTACTCTCCACGGCACCCTTTGATTAGACAAACCTTCTCAGGAAGACAGGATAAAACTCCAGGATGATAAATTAATAAATTGGGCTTTAGACAAACAATTGAATATCAGAATCGGTTGTGTCCACGTCTTTACACAGGCCGTCTCCACCTCAGGTTCAGCGATCAGTACAGCTGAAAGACGTGCATGTTCAACCTGAATAACTGTACTCAGTTCACATGCTGTATTACACCAGTGCAACAAATGGGAACTGAAAGCCTTGTATTGGACATATATTAAGAATTTTAATCTATTATAGTGAAATGTTAAGGCATACACACACACACACACACAAATGTTTCCTTTGCAAAAGTCCACAGCCACATCAAAATGGATCAACCAGCTGAAGCAAGGCGCCTGGACAGAGCCTTTTGCATTTGACATGGGCTATAACTTAAATGAAGAGTACATCTTTGGCATCAGAAAACAAAACAAGTGTATCAATGAAAGGAACGAACTACAAAATATATTAACTTCTCTCACTTCAAATAGTCATTCATGTAAACAAAATTCAAACAAAGTGAAAGGACATTTGACTCAACGGACACTGCACTGACCAGCAATGCATTGTGATGGGACAAACGATGGACAAGCGTCAAGGGGCGTACGAGAGAAGTCGACACTTCTGTCCCCCTAAATAATACTCAGACTGAAAATAGTGTAGAGCTTGAATTTGAATGTCCTTAACCAGCAATTTACCCTCACTGCTAACATTTCAAACATGGATGATCATACATTAGATTCTTCACAAGTCCACCGATGTCAAATTTGGCTGCACTCCGACTTCTGACGAGCTGAACAAATCTGAATTGTGGCACATTCCGGTTAAATGCAGTCCTGGACAGCACAAGTCTACATTCAGCATTGCTCTGCAATCCTACCGTCTGCAGGGAGAAATAAATAGAGAATTCCACCTTCGGGACAGTCTGACATTGATGGGGACAACAAATAGAGCAGCAACTGCAAGCCAATCATAGTTGGGCCATTTCTATCTTTGCGGTAGAACCAGCTACCATGGCTCAGAAGAAATAACCAACCCCAGAAAAGGAATCATGTGGAGAATGCATGCCATTTTAACAAGGGCGAGGGGTCAGACTTTAGATAGCCTTTTTCTTTAACGGGAGCATTCCCTCAGCGAGGGAGCGCGAGGAGATTAGCTCCAGCATGTAAATGGAGTGGAGGAAATGCTGGGCAGTCAGCATCTGAGGCCCCGTACATTAACCCGAGATCTGGAGAATCAGACCCCCACCTGAAACAATGTTGGCCCTCTGGGCTTTTCTTTTTTAAAGAGAGAAACAAGCAGACACTCTGCCGGCTCGGCATTCAAAGGAAGCTTCCAAATCCTCTGCTGAGCTGTGAGCAGCCCCCCCGAGTGTATTTTAAAGACAGGAGCAACTGTTAATTTGGGATTGAGTGGATCCATTTAAGAGAATGATCCTCAAACGTGGCATGAGAACATTTAAGAGGATACTTATAGTCATTTTATAAATATTCCAATTATCTTCAGAGAGGACGGTCACAGGCTTGCTACTGGAAATTAAAAATGAGCCAAATAAAACATGCATGTGTTGCACACTTAATCCAGAATAAGTAACTATAGCTATATAGAATTTGAGTGAAGTTGAGAGACCCTCATCCGTTTCACCTTTCAGACATCGCAACATGAGCAGCATTTATACATATAAATACAAAATGTTACTTAAAAAAACAACAACATCCTGCACACACCACACATGCATATGCACCACCAGCAGCCCAGTTCCTATCACAATGCGTACTGCCCAGGTACCTTGAATAATTCTGACTTATGAGGCAACTTCCATCTCCAGAGTGTTCAGATTCACGCCAGGCGTTAAGAAAGGCCCGACGCGCCCCAGTCAAACGTCTCTGCCATCAGCTAGCCATCACTTTTCAGTCACTTGGGCTGCTGGGAGCGTTCATATCAGGATTTCCACCACCTCTGCATCTGAGCTTCTGATGCTCTTGAGTGTCTTCAGCGGTGCCGTTGGCTCCTCCGAGACATCTACAGACGAGATAAAATTAGAAGATTAGAAAAGCAAAGGGCGGCATGTTAACTATGCTGGCAAGTACAGCTGCAAAGCTGCCTATTTGTAAAGCTGCACACGGCCTTGTTTAATTTTACCTACAGGGTTTTAACTTATTAGCATCGACAGCATCATCAGGCCATTGATCCAGGGTCTGGTTACACTTTAAATTGTGATCCAGTTGAAGAAAGAGCCAAGGCCGGCGTTTTGCTGTTGATTTGATGTTAAACAACCATTAACCTACCAGTGGAAGCCGCCCAGGTCGCCTCAGACGTCTTTAGCCTGTCCAGCGCTGCGGTGGGCTCGGGACCCTGTTGTAACGGCTCACTTTGGATGCTCCGGTCTTCCCTCTGACCCCGAGACACCCCATGAGGTCCGGGTTGCAGTCCAGCAGCACCTGTCTGGTCATCGGAGAGGCTCTTTACTGCAAATGCAAACAAAGCGGCTGCTTAATTACCCGCTCACATCCACAATTCTGAACATCTGCCCCGCGGGTCCTTCCCATGACTATTCTGGATGGGGCTATTCTGGAGTGAGAGATGATATGCATTCCGGTTTAAAAACACGTTGTCTATTTGAGGTGGTTGTCTCGAACTGCCTTTTTTTTTAGGACGTGTACATTCTGTCTGGCGGCGCTGAGCAGTCTGCCAGTTGTCGCTTGCTAGCATGTGTCATTAAAGAGTAAAGATTCCTTCGTGTTGCAGCAAACGTGGAGGAAAACATCTTGGACTCACCTTTAGTCTCTGTGCAGACCGACACCGTGCTGATGGAGGGGACGGACCTCGCGAGGCGAAGCCCCTGCTTCTCCAGCTTGCCCTGTTCCCACTTGGAGCGCTGCTGGAGGACTTTGATCACAGCATCCTTCTCCAGAAGGTGAGCGTAGAGCGCACGGATCCTTGAAACACAGAACAACCTTTAGATCACAGCCACGGGAAGCAGGCTGAAACCAGCAATGGTGGATGATGAATACCTGTTCTCCATCTCTTGGTGTCGATGACTCGACAAAGGCAGGTCTCCATTAAAGCTGCTGTTTGGTGAATGTCGAGGAGAATGATTGATGATGGTTGTGTCTCTGCAAAGAAAACAAATTAGCTAAAAAAAACTGCCCTGTTATCTGATTTTTTTGGGGGGGGGTCATGCTAAAAATCCAGTTGCTGGTACCTCTGTGCTGCAGCAGTCGCAGCTGCATCCATTGCAAACTGCCTCATGGTGCTCTCTTCCAGGTACTTCTGCTCCCACTTCGTGATGTCTGCCTCCAAGGCCAGAACGCGCTCCTCTTTCTCTCGCAGCAGCTGCTGCTGCGTCGTGGAGCAGCTCAGCTCTGAAGTCGGGGGGTTGGCCGACTGGTTCCGGGACTGAAACGATAGAAAACAACCACAATAAAATCAATGATGTCACAGAGGCTGCTGAGCAAAGAGGGGAAACATCGAGCTGGGCTCGAGCCGTGGATTAATAAAACCCATTTGTAGGGATTCAGAATACAACATTTCACACACACAAAAGAAATAGTGACCTTTAGATGGTCAAAAGCAGGATTAAATTACACCCAATTTAAGATGACATCAAACATGTCTCCGTGTTGACTTCTCCTCACCTGCTGCGCCCTGAAGCTTTTCAGCTCCTGCTCCAGGCGCGTCCGGAGCCGCAGCTCCAGCGTCTCCCTCTTCTCGCAGGCCACTTGCAGCTGAGCCAGGGCACTCTGCAGACGCTCCACTTTCTCCACATAGGCTCTCTTCCTCTGCAGCTCCTCCTCCAGCTGCCGGTTGCGGGCCTGCGTCGAGACCAGGGCCTGCTCCAGCAGCTCCCGTCTCCGCTGGCACTCCTCCCCGGAGACACGCAGGTGCTTTATCTGCCTCTCCATCTGTTCGCGCTCCCGCTGCTGCTCCTCATCTAAGGACACACAAAAGGAGAAAACTGGGTGAATGGAGGTGGGGAGTCACAAGGAGGTAATCCTGGAGGATTGGGGAGTTGTCATCGGTTATTGCCGTGGATCGACAGCAGCGGTATTCAGCAGCTTTAGATGAGACTGGGATGGAATGCGCTGCAACAAGAGATATTTGTACCCTTCAACCGCCTCAGTGTTCTACCGTGAATAAGAAGTCCAACCAGTTTGCTGCACCACAAATTAGCAATTAAAGAGAAAACTAAATGTTGCATCGACTCATTTATAAAGTGCATAAAAAGAGTGGCAGTCTATCCGTTGTGCCACTTTAAAAGGGGGGGGGGGTGATTACACAACACAAGGGCATGCCTACAGAGGGAGTACAGACTTCCTCTTATCCACTTACACACACAGGCGTAGCTTTGTACTGGGAAAAGCTCTGGAATGCTTCTCAGGACATGAAGTAAACAAACAGCTCAAAACATAATTTGAGTGGTCCTTCTGAGACAAAATCCCACACGTCTCTACTGCAACCGGAATTGTGTGAAGGTTGCAGTCTATGTCGAATGATGAAACTCCAGGGATTTTTATTTTAACTGGCGGCTTTTCCAGGGTGTGACCCGCCTCCTGCCCGTTCACTGTTGGGACAGGCTCCAGAATGACCCGGTAACGGGCGAAGCGGTCAGGAAGATGCATGAGTTTTAAATTTAGAATCAATGAAAGTTTCAAAAATGAATTCCGAGCATTTATTCTATAGCCACAGGAGGCTATAGCTAATAAAGGAACAGGAACTGGGCAACTGATTCAACCAGGAGGACAAGAAACACCCAAACAAGGAGTGCGAGTGAGTTTCTCGGGTCGGATCTGATGACCTGCAGTACCCGACTTATTAGTTCCACTTGAAGAGGGAAGTCAGCAGTGTTGCAAAACTCCTAAGTCTCCCAGTCTGAAATATCCCCCCCCCCCCCCCCCCCCAAATCCTGGAAATCCAGGTCATATTTACTAGAGCTATGAACAAATGACTGGCAGCGAGGTGCCAGGAGTTGCTCTTCACTTTAAAGATGGACCCATTTGGGTCCTGAAACAAGTGCCACCTCACTGAGGTAAGGAAACCAGTCCCTGATCGGCTGTGTTCCTGTCATTGTGTCATTGATCAATTGTCACAGGGCAACGTAATCAACCGAAACAACAAGGGTCTACCCCCCCCCCCCCCCCCCCGAGATAATAAAGACACTCACTTTGCTCCAGCAGCTTAACAAAGACGTTCTGCCTCTGGTCCGTGCACTCGGCCTCCTTGGCTGCTCGCTGTCTGGTAGCCGTGTCGAGTTGTTCTGTAAAGGGGACAAGATGCAGCGGGACAGTTATCCACCTTGGGCTCTGTTTAAAACGAGACTTGCTTGGGTCAGAATGGAGGCGTACCTCTCAGGTCTCTGTTAAAGTCGTGCATCCTCTTAATCTCAGCCTCCAGTTTGTTTCTCATTGTTTTCTCCAAACTCTCCCGCTTGGCCGAGCCTTTCATCAGCGTCTCGTATGCTTCAGATATCCTCTGAATCTCCGACTCCAGCTGAGAAGAAACGGTGAGCCGATCAGCCTTTGAGAGGGACCCGCCGTCATTGTTCTGGGTCTCTGCTGCTAACTGCCTGAATGGAGCTCATCAGTCATCTTTACAAATGCTGGCCTTTCTTCTTTTTCTTTTTTACTGCCTGCAGGCAAATGGCCCTTTAACTGTATGCGCAAGTGAAAAAGTGGGAATCAACATTCCTCAGTGAACACTCGAATCCCAGGTGTCGAGGCTTTTTTAAATTTCCTTTCAGGGCAATATGCCGGCATTCTTGAAAGAATGGGGCAGGACGTGTTGAAGGACTGGGATGAAAAGGAAGCTCCCAAATTGGCATGAAAACGATAAAATCAACACGACTTTAAATGTCTTTAAATTTAAATGTGTTGCCACTCAATCAACGTAAAAGATACGTTTCCCTCAAAGCACTCCATGAATTAGCAAGCTTACGGGAATCCCGTGCACAGGAAGGAAAGCATCGCTTTCATGATAGTCACACCCTCGGACAACGCCACCTCCTGCTCTCACCTTCTGCAGCCGGGCTGCCTTCTCCACATACACCTCCAGCTCCGTCCGGAGACGCTCATTCTCCCGCATCAACGCGGCGCTCTGATCCGGGTTGGTGATGCCGCTGTGAGCCACCTGGGACTGAGCAGACACATACCTGTCGAGGGGCGACACCGAAGACATGTGAGTCAAAGCTTTAGCCACATTTATCCGATGGCAAGCAGCATCACGGCGCCATAGGGTCCTCCATCTTACCTGTGATGCTGGGAGTAAAAGGGCGGAGGGGGGTCTCTGCAGTATTGCACTTGTTCCAGCTGGTGGCTGACCATATATCCAGGTGATCTGGGAGTGATGGGGTATTCCGGGGGTGGTCCTCGTTGGTCCGCACACTGCTGCCTGCCGGGCACCATAGAGGTCGTCCCATTATTATTATACAGCCGTGGGAAGCTGTGAGAGGCGCTCATAGCCAGGCTGTGGCTACGTCCGTTCCTCTCTAAAGAAAGCTGCAGGAGCCTCTCGCTGAGGGAGCGGGCATGCTCCCTCTTCAGATCCCACTGTCCCTCACTGTGACTCCCCATTTTGTCCATGCCGGGGCTCTCCTGCTCTGCCTGCCCCTGCTGAGAGATCAGATACTGGGAGTGGGCTTTGGCTTCCTCGTACGTAGGCAGGTCCTCTCCATGGAGCTGGTACAGATGGCACACCTGGTTCTCAGAGTACATGCATTCCCCTTGGTGCTCCTGGCCTTGAGGCTCCTGCCGTTTTGACATCTGGACACAATGGGGCTCCTCCTGAGTCAGGCTCTCCAGAGAGGAGCGAGGGCTGCCTGTGCCCCCCCCGCCGCCGCCGCCGCCGCTGCTGCCTCCACGCAGGGCCTGCTGCTGGATGGCGAGAAGGGTGCGAGTGTCCGTCAGGTTCCCGTAGCGGAGCTGCTCTTGGATGAGACGGTGCAGGACCGTTCCAGACGAGTCTTCAGAGGTTCTCATTTCAGTCGACGAGAGAAGAGTAAAGAAAATGAACAGCCGAGAGAGGGCAGTTGACGAATCACAAACCTGTCGGAGAAATAATGAAAGCAATTGATTACCATGACTAAATAATGCATACATGTCAGGCTGTTATCGGGATCCCTGTCTCCAGTTATTACCGGGATCATTCAAAGATCCGTGGAGACACAGGCAGCAGAAAACCAACATTATTCCTCTCTTATTTTCCACACTTCTATTGCTCCAAATACCTGAGCTAGAAATACCCCGGCACGTCAGAATAGATTCAATTTAACTGCCCCCCTTCCCCAGCTTCAAGAAACATCACAAAGCTTCCCATGACACGTGCTGCGTTAACAGAGTCCCATGCATCCGTCCAAAACGGCGCTACTTTAAAACTAAAATAAAAACTCACGCTTTATGAAATCATAAGAGAAATGCTGCCAGAAAGCAAAGAAAATAACTAAACCTGTTCCGAGAGGCCGTTCCAACAACAAAGAGCATTCAAATTCGGAAACGATCGCATCAATCTTGCTCCACGCGAATAATCCGCGCAAGTGGGATTTAAATTCCACATACAATCCGAACCAGAAGCGAAAACCCGGAGAGCAAAATGTGAAATTTACCTCATCCCACTGGGAACTAGTGAACGCTGGAGCGACCTCTCCAATATTCTGCGCCCAGCTCGACTCCGGGTCTCCGTTTTACGCGCGCCGACGAGCAGAAGCAGACTGATCTGGAGCGGAGCTGGAGCTGCGCATAAATAACTGAGGGCCGATTGTTCGCTGCGGATGGAATGACTGGAATGTAAAGGCTCCGAATCTGTGGGATCAAAAGCAGCGCAAAGGGGAGGAGGAACAGAAGGAGGCGGAGGCGGAACAGAAGGAGGCGGGGGGGAGAGCGCGCAACTTGGATTCGGAGCGGCAGCAATATCTCAGCGGCTGCCTGTGTCATGTAAAAAAATAAAAAAAATACAATACAATAAATAAAAAGCTTGCTGATGGTTTTGTTGTAATTTAAGGAATGCTTTTGCTCCGACGGAATAAATTGTAGGAGTGAGACAGGAATGTCAGACTGTGGAAGATAAAGGAGATTACAAAACATTACCACCTCGATGCGATAAAGAAATCAACCCAGGAACACAGCCGGTGAGATGTTTGGCTTCCTGCGGAGGAGAATAAAAAATATCCTGATCTTCCTCCAGGTCTTGATATATTCTACAGAACATGCACAACTTCACACGCACGCACACACACACACACACTCAAGTTTTAAACCTTCCCTGCAAAAGGTGGCAAGTAATGACAAAAAGATAAGGCCTGCAACAAATGACTGATTTATTATCTATTGAACCATTTACAATATAAATAATAAATATTATAATAAAATAAGAGTTTCGCAGACACCTCAGGTTGCGTCTTTTGTTTTGTGTCATCATGAGAAGTGCTTTAAAAATGTGTTTTTACATTTGCTAAAGGGTTTTAAATGTGCATTTGATTTTTTCTTTAATTGTTGGTAATTACAGATACGATGTAATAAACAGACGATCAGCTCTGAATCTCAAATGTTTGCCATGATTACAGGCTGAGACTACTGGTGAGGCGGGAAAGAGACCGTCATGCTGCAGACATGGATTAATCATTATTTTCTAGAACAGTCTTTTGTTTGCATGTGCCTGGTCAATATTTAAGCCGTGGCCCGTGCCAGTTAATTGCAGTGTGTGTCTCTGTGTGGACCCAAAGGGAGAGGGGGCGGTGTGAGGCACGCTGCCTGCCAGCTGTCTGTGGACTGAAATCCCCTTCCCCTCCTTTAATAAGAGCTCTGAGAGATGCATTGTTCTCCCCAAAAGAGCAGACATGACGGGGGCAGCCCTGCCATCTGCTGTTCTCCCCTCCGCCACTAGCACCAACTATACCCTGGATTCACACACAAAACACACATGTAGATGGGGACCCTATAGAGCAGTGGGGGTAGGGGCAGCTAATGGCTTGTATTATGCAGGATTTTCTTTTTTTTTGCATGAAAAGGATGGTCCTAATGTGATGGTGGAGGCTGTGGGGTATAAACAAACCCTCTGTTGTTGGACCAGGAAGGCAAACTGCAGGTTGCTTTATGTCCGCCTGCTGATTTGCATGGCAGCTGAAGGCTAACGGTCGCTAAAGAATGCAGAAACCTGCTGATAAGAATCAATACGTTCTGCCTTTTCTGTATCTGGGCATGCACGTCCGCTGTATCAGCAGGAACCTGCCTTCCTTATATTACAGGGTAATGTAGAGAGAGGCTAATGGGCTAGTTTGATACGCTCGGCTGCTTTCTTCAACGTTCAATAATCTGTCTCTATATGATATTCCAGTCAGAAGACAGATCGTTTAATCCAGGCCAACGTAACGGGAGATAAATTAATGCTAAACCATTTTGCAATCAGGTTTCATCACACACAGAGAACCTCCACAGGTGATCTTTTCTGAGATTTCAAACATACACACTACGAAATAACGAGGCGTCACACTCGACAGAATGTGAGTAAGGATCTGGCGTCAGAGGAAGCAGAGCGCCGAGGACTCTGGAAACCCGTTCTTCCCAATCAGGAGAGCTGAACTAGTGTGAACCCGGCTGCAGATTGAAGATCGGAAACAGCCGATTAAAATGGGAGGAAGAAAAACGCCGCCAAAAACGTCCAAATGACTCTCTGCATCTTATTCACTACTTTGCATTGAAATCGAAATGTTAAAAGCCACAAGCTGTGGTTTAAAAGCTTAATCACATCCGCACACTGGCAGAGGCCTCCCAAAGCGTCCCGACAGGGATGCGATCCAGAGCATGAAAACCAAACATGTTACAACATGTTAATAACAGCTCAACCTTCGGACACAGCGAGGCTGCTCCGTCTGCTTCCACTCACCAGCCAGTTTCACATTCACGGCACATAAACCCTACCTGACGTTCACTAAAACGCCAAACTGCTCCTTCAAAGGTTAATACACCTGAGGAATTTCAGCTGCGCGTCGACAACAATGGGCCACATTCACCACACGGCCTGTAGTGTTTGTCTGGAGCCGTGCCCCCCCCCACCAACCGTGCCCATGCAGTGGGAACACGACGTCACCGTGTCTGCACGTCATCAGCAGGTGAGACACCTGGCAGAAAGGCGTGTTTGTGTCCTGTCAAGAGCTGTGTCCCATTCAGAGGGAAATACCCCCCCCCCCCCCCCCCAACACTGAGCCGCTGAAACTTGCTGAGACAACTTCTTGATGACGCCGCTTCATGCCGATCACACACTGGCTGCCAGACACCTGAGGGATGGAGGGCGGGGCTCAGCCGCTTGTTAAACGTCTGCTCTAACTGGCCCGACTTCACTCGTGTTCCTTCCATTCTCAGCAGATGCTTCAATGATTTCCTGTTCGTCTGTCAACATCAGTTCATGTGAAGACTTGAAGCGTGTGAATCAAAACTGAGAAACTCCCCCGTCGCCTCTCTTTCAAGCCATTTGGCAAATTAGTCTCATTTGAGGATTCTACTGATATTTACTGACAAGAGAATGGATGATGATGAAATATTTATTAGATAGAATGTTAGAGCAGTACAAGTACAGTCAAACAATAGCATGTATTACAGTACAGGTACAGTCAAACAATATCATGTATTACAGTACAAGTACTTTCAAACAATATCATGTATTACAGTACAAGTACTTTCAAACAGTAGCATGTATTACCGTACAGGTACAGTGCCCTTGCAGTCTTGTTTCCGTTGAAAGGATAATGACACAATATTCAAGTCGCAGGGAATCTATACGTCTATGTGTTGTAATATTACGATCAGATATGAGTAGAAAGTTTTGAAACTAATCATGTTCTTATGGACATGGAACTATTGTGTTTCTTTTTTTCCCTTACTTCTAATTCTCAAAAAAAAAAAAAAAAAGTATATCATACCCCATCAAATGTCAAACCTATATTCTCTGATCCACAGCCTCATTAAGGGCATTGATTATTCCAGTCGGTACATATTGTAATGGATTAGCAATGGTTCACGTGCGTCGTTACGACGATGCAGGAGGAGCCTAGTGAGGACCCTTCTGTAGAGTCTGTGCTTCTGTGGTCGCTGGACGGTTGGCAGATAAAGCCGTCCAACACGCTGGAGACTCAAACTGCACACTTTACAGTCTTGTCCAACAGGAATGATATTTCCGATGATGATCCCTTTGAAGGCGGAGTCATCGAGGTTTGGGCTGACTGGCTTCACAGAATGAAGGCCGTGATGCAGCAGCAGCAGCAGCCTTGTTAAGTGAGGTGGGACAAGCCGGGCGCTTCAGCAGCTCCTTTTGTTTTCCTGCAAAGGCGGAAATGGCCACATTCCTCACATTACCATGTCCATGGGGTCGGACCGAGACCCCCCCCCCCCATTTGCTGTTTCATTGGGACGGCAGGAGGGCACCCGATGGATCGCGGTGCTGTCCATCACTTCTCTTGCAGCTCACTGTGGCCACCTTGCAGTAACAGAGCCTGATTTATAGCAGCAGTAGTGATCATGAGTGGCTAATAGATCAATACACAGATCAGAATAGCTCCCACATTTTGGGGAAAAAAGGAAAGCAAGCAGCATGACACGCTTCGTCAGGAGGACAGATTAAAAAAAAAAAAGTGTTTACACAAGACTGACTGGGACGTTGAGCCAGAAACGTCCCTTCACACCTGCTGACACAAGACATTCCTCACTTAACCATAAAGGTACACAAGTCCCACAGTTCCAGAGGGGCTGTAAACAGGACTACGCCTGCGGGGGTGTCGTTCTGTTTACAGATAAGACAAGGACAGGATTTGTTCATGTTCATCTCTCTGCGGTTCTGCTCCGTCCCACTTTATCTCAGTTAAAGCGGCTGCACATTCCAGCTGTTACTGAATGTCCTATTAAGCCATGAGAACATAGTTTACTGCTAACTAACGGTGAAAGAGAGACTTTTACGTGGCTTTTTCAGCCACTCGGCTGAGAACTTTGACTGAAGTATGGCACCGATATGCTGATTGTTGATTGGCTGAACATCCGAGCCAACGCAGCACCATCAGATATTGTGAAGTGTGAAATGTGAGGTGTGTCGATGACGGCTTACGACGCTAACCTTAAAAACTGGAATAAATCTCTGTCGAATGTCTGTTCGTTGTATTTATATTGTTTTACGTTTTTTTTTCTTTCCTTCCAAAAACTTGCCTTGCCTTGACAGCAAAAACTCTTCTTTTTTTTGTCTTGAAGAGTCTTTTCCAGTATCTAGAATACTTGAGGACCTTCAAAGTATGAGTTAATGTATGAAAATGTTCAAGTCCTGCATTTGATTATTATTAATGCTGCAATTATATGTTGATGTTTTTAACCCGCATTTCAAATAGGGCTCAGCCAGGGAGCTAAAAAATACAATAATGGACTCGTCATTTATTTCTCATTGAAAAAGTAAAATAAATAAAATAAAAGCATTAGTAACGTTACTACATTAAGATTACACGGTGACTGCAGCTTCATTATTACTACAGCCTGTGTGACCTTTAAAGGCTGCCCTTTCCACATCCAGACCTCACTGTCCTGCCCCGTCCCGTCCTGTGCTGTGAGTCAAGCTAACGCAGCACACGGCAGATTGTCCTCTGGACACACAGACAAGAAACCCAGTTCAACCCGCAGTGAAACAGCTGTGGGTTGCATACGTTTAAGTTGCATTATTGTGTAAAATCATGTATGATGTGATTAAACCCATGTGTAAACCTAAAATAGCGCGTTTATTCCGTGTGTATCTGCTCTTGAACGATGGCTACTGCATGTTAAAGCCTAATCTAATGAGGCCAGTAGGGACAGGCATGCTTCTGGCCGGGGTCATCTGCCCCATCCTGGGGTCAGAGTTGCAGCTGCTGGGGTGATGGCTATCTCTGCAGCTACGCCAACATCCTGCTGCCTCATCTGTCCCAACAGATCCGCTCCTGCCGCTCCAGTATTGATCAGGAGGCTCGCAGTCAACCGCATCAATCACCCGGACTTTCTGCTCAAAGATACCGAAACTAGAGAGCGGGGGAACTAATTCAAGGAATCTCTGGCTTAACTGAAAGCCATCGTGGCTCCCCTCTGAAAGGGAAGCATTCCTGCAGGTGTGGAACAGGTGTAAAACTCCAAGAAGACGTTAAAGGGCTCCTTGTCCTAATGAGCCTCTGGACATATTTTCTGTGGGCAAAATGTCTCGACGGTCACCTTCACAGGCAGACAGCGGATTAAACCGCTTTTCATGTGCGTCACGTCCACACAATGAACAAAGACTCACTCTGTGGAGGAAGCAGGAAGCGATCCTGAGGAGAAAACGTGGTGTAAAAACGAATGCGTCGCTCTGATCATGGAGGATCGTAATGGAGAGACACTACAAGACAGAACAAGACAAGTCAGGCTGTTAATGCGATAAAAGTCACCGCTGCTGTGTAAACACGCCGAGCAGCTGATGCACAAACATTCCTCTCGGCCACTGTTGCAGAAACCGTTGGAAGGTGTTCGGCTGAATTTGGCCAGTTTCAGGAAAAACGAGCGACTTGTGTTTAAGATCACAACACGGATCTTGTGTCAACAGAAAACACACTCTTCTGAACGCTGCTCTGTGTTTACTGGAAAATAGCTCATCTAAAAGAGGGTGCAAGTATCAAGAACCTGCACAGTCGCATTTTAATGTAATGCATTTTCCACCCGGTGTTATGGGCAGGTTCATTCACATACCGCCTGATGACAAACCGCCTTCAAAGTAAAAGCACAGCTAGATTGTCACGGATTAAATGATGCATTTAGGATTTATTGGAGTATTACAAGGCCTCAGGCTGAAGGGCAGATGTTTGGTGCAAACAAAGCACAGTGCATGCTGCCTCCTGCCCTCCAGCTCAGGGGCAGATGCATCTGTTCCCCCCCACCACCACCATATGGGGGCCTGTGACAAGAATGCAGTGTGTGCAAAACAGAGCGTACAGTCAACAGTTCAGAAACACAAAGAGAGAAACTTCAAATATGACATTGCATTCTGCAGAAAATAAACCGAGCACCTGCCGTCCAGACCGAGAGGACCCACTCAAGAGCAAACACCCCTTTCTTTTGTTCGGATTCTTAAAGCCATTGTGTCGGAGCAGGTGGGAGAACCAATTATTGTCCCATCAGCTGCAGCTCACTTACAACGGACAAACAATATTTAGCAGAGCAGCTGTTGTTGTTTTTTGGTCGTCTCATAAAGTCTCAATTCTAAACCGCGCCACCATTTGTGGATCTAAAATGACAGCCATAACAAATGTGGGCAACAAACCGCCGGCGTGCTTCTGAACGCACGCATGTCGACGGCCTCCAACAGCATCCGTGCTGGCCTGGTGGACTCAGTGGAAGCAGATGGCTGAGTCAAGCCGCCATTTCCACACCAGATAAAGACGTCTCCTACACGGCTACGCCGGGCCGAGCCTGCTCATCTGCTCTCTTGTGCCCAAAATGTCCAATATGCTGTAAATTCCGTTTACAGCATTGATTGTAGCGTCATCAGTTATTTGCATGGAAACTGTTGTTTACATCAACACTGTTTAAAATGACGAGGCTGATTGGATCGCTCTAAACTGGGACTCATCCCCACTTTATTCCTGATTCCTCTTCGTATAGGTATAATTGTAGTAACGGTCTGAAAGCAGCGCCCTGACACACTTCCCTCTGTCTGCCCCCAACCTCGGTCCCAAATGTCTGACTTTGTGATTCTGGCAATTTGCGCCCATTGTGCGGCACTTCCTGATGGGAGGCCCTCTGGAAGACTGGGCTCAGCCAACTGTAAAGGAATGTGACATTCCCGTCTGAAGTTACGGATGCGTCTTTGGATTTCTCAGGTCGATTTGTGTCATTTTCCCGGCGGTGTTCAGAGAAAGTGTTTCTGGACAGACGTGCACGTGAACACAGAGTGTGCAGCCAGACGGATGGATTCCAACAGGAAGCCTTCATTTAGAGTCCAGTGCAGATTGTTATCATTCTTTTGACCTAAATTAAGAACGTTACACTCAGTGGGGGGGGACCCGATCAACCAACAAAACAATAAATAAACTACAAATACATTATTTTAATTTATGAATAAAATTAGAACTTACTATTGACACTATAAAATTGTCAAATGTCTCTGGCTTATGGCTTCAGTACTTATCATTCCTAACGATGAGAATACAGTTTTAATCCTTATAGTCTTCCTCTTAAATCCATTTTAGACTTTTTTTTTTATCCTGGTATGTGGTCTTTCCACTATTATTACCTCATCCAAGGAGGTTCTGTTTTCACCTGTGTTTGTCTGTTTGTCCGTCGGAATTTAGCATGATGACTCAAAAGGTTCTGGACGAATCTGGATGGAATGTTCAGGAAATGTTAGGAATGTTACCAGGAACAGATGATTATATTTTGGTGATGATCCAGAAGAGACCCTGGATTCTGGATCACTTTGAAATTTTCGGTAACATTGCAGTCAATGGAAATTCAAAATTTATTCCTCAATATATGGGTTGATTATTGGCCGATTTATGAAATTTGAAATAGTCATGGATTCATCTGGATCTGATCCAAAAAAAAAAAAGAAAAGTAACATTGAAAACCCCATTCAGTTAAAAATACACATTAACTCTGATTCACTTTTACTTTTCATGGTTGGTGTATAAAGATACCAAGAACAATTTAGAACCTTTTGATGATGATCCAGATGACCATGTAGACGGTGGAGATCCAGTTAGGAGGGGAATGAGCTGCTTGGCGGAGGTCTGCGCTTGCTGAGGGCTTTTCTAGTTATTATTAGATTATTTAAGTTATAATTTCCTCTCTGACACATTTACTTTTGTATTGCAAACCGCTCCTCGTCATCGCCGTTAGTCGGTGCATCTACAGGTAGACTCCGGAATAAAGGGGGACTCTGTTGATATTTGTGAAAGTGTGCTTTGGTAAGTCCAGATCTAACGGAACAAACAGAAAGATGCCACAGGCCTGCTGTGATAACCTCCATGTCCAGATGGCAGACCGGAGTTAAAGGGAAAAGCGAGACAGGGGAGTGGAGGGGTCAGATGTCAGGAATGAGGAAATCCCACCCTGGCCCCAGCAAGATAGAGGACAGGAAGCGCCCCATTTGCATACAAAATCACCCTGAGTGATGCAACATGTGCAGCTCGGGGTGAGCGTGTTCAGAGCGTGGGAGGACACCTGCGGATCGCCGATAGTGCATTGTCATGTGGACGGTGCATGCCTGATGACATCCACAGAGCCAGACTGTGGGCGAGGAGGCGAGGAGATAAAGAGGAGACATTCATGCGGAGCCCAGGAGTCCCCCTCAGCTCAACCAGAGACCGGCTGAATGAACGGTTTGGCCTATTCTAGTCAGGAAGCAGCACAGACTCAAAGGCGTGGGTTCAATTCCGTTACATTAAGGCCAGTCATTTTGATTTACCTTTGATTGGAAACTTCTGCAGTTGATAAAAACATAACTCGTATAAATAAATGGATAATCCCACAGAAGCCTTTGCATATTATCCTGACAGCAATGTACGCAGCCCGATTAGATAAATCACATGAAGAACGGCTCACATTAAAGGACTTTAAACAGCCCCACGCCACAAGGCGACCCTGTTTATGTAATGAATGGATGCCGCAGATTCTTGGCCTCTTATCGCATATTCTCAAGCTTCGTCACTTATTCTAAATAATGTCAGTGTTCTCAAAAGTGCGCACATAAATTCCACCATATCTGCATATTTCAGATGTGCTGAATCAGCTCTGCAGAGCAGCTGGGGAGAGCCAGTGGATTTATGACACCGTGATCCCCCCCCCACAGGTGACAACAGGCTAGTCTCTGACCTCCAGCAAGCACTGACAATTTTATGGCCGATGTAATTAAAGACGTGAACACACGAGCACCGAAGTTGACTCCAGCATGAACGGAAGGGAAGCTGTTAAGGGGCGGCGCCGCTGGAATCTGGCTCTGGTATTTAAATTGCTTGAAGGAGATTGAGGCGGTGGCATCAGAGAAAAGTTAAAGATGCAGCACATTATTTATGAGGAACCTGCGACTTTGTTAAATGTCAGCGAAGTTTCCAGAGAGGGGAGAGACTTTACATAAGAGTGCACACGAGAAGGTGTGGAACCGATAAAGAAATCAATTTGACATTTCTGTTCACACTGAAGTTATCTGCTCCCGCCGCCTCGTCAGGAAATGACTGATTCCTCAAAGTAATGACTAGAGTGTCTGGGCAGCGTGTCTGCCTCACATGAGAACAGCCATGTTCCTACAGGAACGTCAGACAGCCGGGCATCGTTGGATGAGCAACGTTGTCAGCGTGTTTTAGTGAGTAATGGGGAACCAGACAGGAAAGGCTCAAGTCAGGAATCTTACCCCCGAGCCTCTGGAATCTGAATAAGAAGGAAAACATTTCAGCAACTTTAAGAAGCAAACGGCAGAATGCAAATTTACAGCAGGACAGTAATCACATTTTTGAGCCTTTAGCAACTAGCAGCTATTAATTAACGAATTTTCAGGTTTTTTTAAAAAAAGGAAACTTCCATGAAAGATTACTTGTTCTACATTAAACGTGCTCCTAAAGGGAGAAGATGATGAAAGCATGAGACGTGTTCAGAGATAAAACAACATTTTGATAGTTTGTGGCGGCAGCTCTGTGAGATCTGGTGTCTATAATCCAATCACAGGGAACAGTTCAATGAGCCGGCTTGTTCACACCTGGCATTCAAATGCAGCTCCTCGTGGCCCTTGTGATCAGATCCTCCTCCCTGGCTCCACGCACCATCTTTAGTTCGACACTTGCAGAAATTACTTTTGTCATCACCGAAAGGATTCTTTGTCTGAAATGTGGACTAAATGGTGAAATGCTGCTAAATATAAAAAGGTGCGCTTCAGTCAGAGGAAGAAAGGCTGCATGGCCGACTGACTCTTTACTGGAAAAGAAGAATCGTATTGTGCTGTGTCGAGTAGAAAATATTAATCTAAGCATGGGTAGAATTTCAGATTTTGTAGTTTGGTGAGGATATTTCTGCAAGGAAAGGATTTAGAAATGGAAATAATGAAGACATCAATTCCTCCAGCATTTTTTTTTTTTCAACAAACAGGATCTGCTGTTCGTGTCACTATGATTGTAAGAATGTAAACTGACTTCCTCCATCAACAACGCCTCGGTGTATCCCGGGATGCTGGCGTGGCTCAGATTCTAATCAGTCCTGCCGTGGGGGGGGGGGTTCTTTTTCTCACAGTGGAATTTCTTTTTCAGGCACCAAAACTCTCAGACTGAATGGCACCTACCATTTTCATAAATATTTTTTTTCCAGCCAGAATGTGACAGCTGTGTAGAACATGACTGGTCTCGGTCTGAGGCTGCAGGAATAATGCGATAAATCAGCATCTGCTTCATGTGTTTATATATTTAACGTGAAGTTACAGCACAGTCTGTAACACAAAATAAAACTTGTGCACGTCATTACGTAAGACAGAACAGATGAGGCTGGACTGGAATGTGGACGGTTGCAGGGGAAATCTGGAAACTAATTACAAGAGACGTTCCGAATGGACGCCCTCATTAGCCATTAATGAACAAGGAAATAGTTCTTACACAACAGACACCAGCATCAAAGTGTGCATGCAGGAACCGCAGCAGATAAACCCCGTCTGACGGCAGGATAGTCTTATTATCATGCTATCATAATATGACATGGGTTTGGGTCCGGGGGTCAAAGTGACATTAAAAACGTCTGAATACGATTGAAACAAACAAAATACTGGCGTTTATTGCGCTTTAATGACTTTTGAAGAGCTTCAAGGCTTCGCATGAGTTTAATTTTCCAAATCTTATCTTTTATTTGTGTTGTGGCAGAGAAATCACCTCGTTTCAAAGTTTTCCATGATGTGTGTTACGAGCAAATACCCAGAAAGCCAAAATAAATGTCAGCCCGCCAGTCTGTTAGGAAGGAGGCAGCATTTAGCACCCTCAGGCCACCGCCGGCTCATCCTGATGACCGGGCAGCCTCAGACTTTACCATTCTCTTTCCATCCACTAGATGTCCTCCTCTTTAACAGTTCAGAGTGACCCCCCCCCCCCCCCCCACTCCAGCATTAACTCAGTGCAAGAGTCTGTGAAATAAAATCATTAGAACAAATCGAGTTGTGCATTGCAAATCCTGCACAATTACACAAATTAATTAGTTTTAAAAGTTACTCAGTTTCTTTTGCATGTTAGCTGCTCTTTTTGCAGTGTACAGGGGTACGTACATACTCTGGATTATTAGATATGGTTTAACCTGATATAGAACAGTAAAGTGTGTTATTTATATAAAAGACACATTTGTCCACAATCCTAAAAACAGAAGATCTATCTATCTGAACAGAAATATGCTGATTCTTTTCAGAAGGACTGCCGTTATTGTCCATTTAAAGCTCTAATCTGCCGATTCCTCCTTTGCTCTCCAAATTCAGCTCTTCGTTACATTTAAGAACCTGTGGATTAGTCTGATCTGGAGGAAAACAATCCTTCCATCTAGACGGCCTCAGTAAATGACCTCTAGTTACCTCAGTCCAGAGACAATTACTACATTCATTACGTGTCCCCTGGAGACTCTGTAATTTTTGAAGGTGTGGCTCTGATGTTATTTTTCATCTTCCATCATAAGTCCCTTCACAGTGGTTAAAAAAATAAAAATAAACCAGCACACATATGAAACTAACAGTTGCATGAGTTCCCCTGTGATGTCCCGTCCCCCACGTGTCCCGTCCAGAGTCCACCTTAATTAGTTCCTTTACTTTCAGGGTTCTACTTATTGTTCTATTTATTGTCACTGCTTTATATCTTCATTTTGTCAGGAACCATCACTGACAACACGGCCACCGTCTTCCACAGACCGGATCGTTCCATCAGTGAGGATGAAATTACAGAAACTGCTGTAAAGCATTACTGAAGAGTGGATTAGGAAATTTACCCCCCCCCCCCAAAAAAAAGAATATAAATAAATAAATAAATAAAAATCCTTCAAAATTCAGTAAAACGTTGAGGAGGCCATCCAACTGGCACAAGAGATCAGGAACAGAGAGCTAAAGAGAGGAAGGGTTAGGGCGAACAATTTAATATTCTGTTATTAGATTTTGTTGATGGAAACTGCATCATCAGATTTGTTTTGTACAAACTGTGTGTTCTTTCTTTGGCAAATGCATGTACACGTAAACCTGGAATGATCTAATTGGAAGTAATTGTAATCAGAATCAGAAGTAGTTTATTGCCATTGTCAATGAGGGTTCACAGACTAGGAATGTTTCTCGGTGAAGTCGTGCAACATATAACAGTAATGACAAAATACAAAAAAACATACAAGTACGGACACATCACAAAACAGCAGCATCAGGAGTGGATACACAGATGTATATTAGCACCAGTAAAACTAGCGTAATCACGCAGTGCAAATGGAACAGTGCAAGTTACCGGCAGTAAAATGTTCAGGAGTCCGGGACAGAATTATTAAGTGTTCATGAGTCTTACAGCCGAGGGGAAGAAGCTGTTCTTGTGGCGGGAGGTTCTGGTCCGGATGGACCGTAGCCTACTGCCCGATTGAAATGTTTTGCCTTTCTTCTTCTTCTTGATTCTTATCCCGCAACGATTAATGTGCTTCAGTGTGCAAACAAACACGGAACACTGGAAGCGGGACATCGACGCGCGTGCATGCGGTCCGTCGCGTTTCCCCTCGGCCTCCTGGCAGGCTGGAGCGAACGTCCGGAGTCCCACTGCATAAGTCTGGATACAACCTGTTCCCACTCCCTCAACCCCGCCCTCACCAAGCACGCACAGACTCACGAACAATGAAATGTTCTCATTAATTAAATAAGGGACATTTCTAGAGCAGGAAGTGGGACGTGGACACGCTCAAAGCTCGACAGGCATGTCCTCGATGGAATGCGTAACAAAGAATGCACGGAGGCTGCCACAATTCTCAGAAAACTGGTTAAAAGAAGTTCAGCAGCAGTTAAAAACATCGCGCCTACAACGAACCAGCAGACGTTCATCACCATGGGGACAATTTATACTAAATAGACATTTCTCATGTGTCTGACGCCCATAATATCTTTGGCACACAAAAAACAACACGTTTCCCAATCATGTCAACAATTGTTGCCGAATGGTTTTAATGGATTATCACTCAGAGGATCGGATGCTCTTCCCTCCCCTGGCAGTCCTGGTTTGAGACCCCCCCCCCCCCTCCTCCAACCGCCACCACCTTTCATCCACCCCACAGATTAATCAGGCCTCTGCGCAGACAATCCATATTTCTTCCCACAGAAAGTCATGATCTCAGAGATAAGGTAAAAAAAAAAACATTACTGAGAGAAAAACATTTAACACAACGCCCGCATTCAAGATGGGCTGATCGTGTTTCATTCACCCAGCCAGTGATTTGGATTCTTGTAACGTTTGAGATGTGTGCTTCGTGACAATCACCCCATCCCTGCTTCATTACATGTGAAGCACCCTGCAAACACAGAACCCCCGAAGTACTGGTTCAACGCCGAGGCAGATTCATTTGTATGGAGCCCCGGGCATTTAAGAGCATTTAACCATTTCTCCTCTCTCTGATAATGTTAATGGAATAATCCTAATAGGCGACAGCATCTCAGACACCCGTCATGTGGCTGCTCTGGAACCAAAGGGAATATAAATATTTTTCTTCTTGCACATTTCTCCTGAAGTTAAAGTGAAAGAGATTCACTTTATCCTCCCGTGATGATAAAGTGCAGAACGGCGTTTCATTCGTCTTCCACTGGATGGGGAAACGCGTCTCCTCATCTCGCCTCGAGGCGAGAAAGATAATGTCCAGGCCGGAGTTTGACCTCATCGTTGCAGGAGCCAATATTTAAATCATGCAACCTTTTAAATCTTGTAACCTCCAGACTATGTGCACTGACGGTTAACATTATAATAAAACTATTTACAAATCATACTCTATTTTATATTTTGTGGAAAAATGTTTTAAAAACACATGCTGCATGTCCTCAGAGTACGTCTTAAATATTTATTTAGTGTATGCCAGCAGGGTCATCCTGGATTTTATAAGCTGAAATGTTTATCATTATTTTAGTGTTTAGTCATGTAATTCAAGTTGCCGCAGGAGTTTGTTTTTATTGAGCGATTGATTTTATAAAGCAGAAACCTTCCTATATAACGAGACAACAGGTAACCAAGACCACAAAGTCATTTATCTTAAAACAATTAATATATACTGTATGTAAAGTCAAAGCAGAGCAAAATGAGCACCAACATGCCACAATGTACAATAACTTATACTAGAGTTTAATTGTAATCTACTACTGAGGGGTCGCCACTGCAAATCAACCTTCCCCACTTCACCCTGTCCTTTGCATCGTCCTCCCCAGCACTACGTCCATCAAAGTCTGGTCTCTCTGACCTTGTCTCCAAAACATCTGACCTTCTCTGTCCCTCTTAATGCCTCATTTCCAATCCAGACTGCCTGCACACGATTCTTCACCTCCTTTCCACATTCTCCCCAGTATTCTGCTTTGTTGACCCTCGACCTTCTTTACGTCGATTCCTTGTAACCTCACTGTCCCCCCTGGGACCTTCTCATTTACACACATGTACTCTCACCTTCATTCCTCTCTTTTCTAGAGCAGACCTCCACTTCTCTAGATTCTCCTCTACCTGCTCCCTGCTCTCACTGCAGATCACAATGTCATCTGCAGACATCATATTCCAAGGAGCTTCCTGTCTCACCTCATCTGTTAGTCTGTCCATCACCGACATTCACAAAGGCAATGTGGGTGAGCCGGGAATCCACACATGTTGCGGAGCCGGGAATCGAACCGCCAACCTCTCGATCGTAGAACGACAACCTGATTATACAGTGACCCAGTATTTGATGCCATGTCTGAACGTCATTATATTTATCAGCCTCACATTGACGGTACTTAAATCGTCTGTCTTGGTGTTGATATCAAAAGTCGTACCGGTTCCGTGGATCTCCATCAGCAAACTCCAGAATGTGGCTCCGGGGCTTGAAACGTGGGTCAAACTCCTCAAACCTCTCCATGTCGGTGATGATGTGCTTCGTCGCCCCCGAGTCAACCATGAGACCCTTGACCCTTGACCTCCACCGCGCTGACCAGGGCATCGAATGAGAACGTGTGGTCCCCCTCGTCCAGCGCTGGCTTCACCTCATCCCGCCGACAGTGTGCGTCCTTGCGCGTGGCGCTTTTGCTGAGGCTGCACCATTATCTCTGCGTGCGCCCTCCATCTGACGCGCACGCCGCGGCTTCGTGGCCTTTCTGGCCGCAGAGCGCGCGAGCTCTACGCTCCAGTGGTCTCCGCCTTTCACGGTCATCTCCTGAGCTAGAAGAACCAAGCATGTCTGAACTTCCCACAGCTTCGGAGGGTTTTTGTTTTAAACTCGGCAAAAATCAGGCAGGTCGACAAACCGT
This sequence comes from Brachionichthys hirsutus, assembly GCF_040956055.1. Taxonomy (NCBI): domain Eukaryota; kingdom Metazoa; phylum Chordata; class Actinopteri; order Lophiiformes; family Brachionichthyidae; genus Brachionichthys; species Brachionichthys hirsutus. Next base: position 12,532,247 of record NC_090905.1, read on the forward strand.
CTCCTGAATTACGCAGCGCCGTGACATCAGTCGCTGCGCGGATGATATAATCTGTGACGCTCTCATGCACCCCTCTCTGGAGGGAAATAAATTCCGTGTACAAACTGATTACGCGCGACTTCCCCTTCCCCGCGCCGCGCGTAATGGTCGCGCAGCATCCGCAGCGGCGTCATGACAAAGGACAAACCTTTATCATCCGACAGCCGCATTAGAACTGTATAGACCTCCTCATGTTTACTCTGCGTCCTCTGCAGATGGACACGACACACAGTTCTCAATGAGGCGCAGCCATTTATTTGATTGCGCACCGGTGCGTAACCCCGCCCCCCAAATGCAGGTTATAACAGAGGGTGTCGGGTGAGATGGGAATGGATCTGATTGTTACTGGACTGGTTTGATGGGACATATGTAGGACCACATATTCTCACACACCATTAAACAATTTAGTAACTTTTTAAAGATGATTTTCTCTAAACTTTAGTAATTTCTGTTTGCTTGTGTTTGATTAAATCCATTAATCTGTGATCAGACCAGACAGTCATTATATCATCTTTTTTTTTCTCCATTATGTCAGTTTTACAGCAACGACGGTGATTTAGCATAATGAAGAAGGGAGAGGACTTCAGGTACCTTGGGTCAACAGCGCAGGGTGATGAAGAGAATGTGGAAAGGAGGTGAAGAATCGTGAGCAGGCAGGCTAGAAGGGGTGGAGGAAAGTATCAGGTGTGCTCTGTGATAGGAGAGTGTCAGCGAGGACGAAGGGAAATGCCATGATGGACGGCTTAGACGAGAAACAGTGGCTCATCTGCGTTACTCGGTACAAAGGATTGACTTTCTTTAGAAACCACCTGAGAAATCAATTTTTGAGAATTTATTTTTGAATGTTTCTTGAAAGTGGCCCCGCGATGCGCTGGAAACGCATTTGGGGTGAGCTCGCCTCTCACCCATAGCAAGCTGGGATAGGCTCCAGCAACTCCTGAGAACCGCAAAGCGGAAAGGTGGAAGAGAATGCATGGATGGAGGGATGGATGGATGGATGGATGGATGGATGGATGGATGGATGTTTCTGGAAAAGTCACCCGAGGTTATAGAAGTGCAAAACTGAACTGCGGGGATTCCCCTTAAATTGAAAATTAAACTTGTTAAAGGGTAAAATTCCATTGACAGTGATGCCTACCCAGGATAATTCCTTCATAGTGGTGTCCTCTGTCTGCACCACACTGTAATGCTCTGGTAGCATTTCTCCTAATAGAGTTAAAAACTTAATCAGGGCAATTCAATTGATTAAACTCATCACTTTGCCTGCAAATCATTGCATAAATAAGCCATCCTGAACTCCCTCTGGACTGGAGTCAGCCTCAGCCCTCCTCCCTCCTACTAGGCCCCTTCAAAGAATCTCCACACATAAAAAACATTTTCACCTCCCTCCAGAGCGAGCCAGAGGAATGCCTGCCTTGCCAAATACCTCTGCACTGTTTGTTGGACTTACAGCACTAGTTACACAGCCTAATAACAAATACCAAAGTGAGAAGTCACCGGGCTCGGGGGACTCCTGAGGTGAACTTCTGTGTTGTTGTTGTAACTGTACGACAGCAAAAACAAAAAAAACACTTTTCTTGAGATTTGATCCTATTGATTTAAAACCATGCCCATCAATAGGGAAGCAGGAACGTATAATTATTCCCTCTGGCCTTCCAGGGCTGCTGAGGGTGAGCGCCCCACATGGTTGATATTAACATTCCATCAGCGTTCTAATGATGAGGACAAATCAGGCTGCAGGGGAGGGTTCATGACAGCACTGGCACGGCGCTCGCATTCCTGCACTTGACGAGCCAGAGGGCCTCCGTAGGGTGGGTGGTGGTGGTGGTGGTGGTGAAAACGAGAGCAGGAGAAAAGCTGACTTCTTCCTCCCCAGCCGTCTGGGGCGTCTGGGCAGACATGTACATATGTGGTATTATCCCCGCTTATGACAGACGTGCAGGGCGGATGGACGTCTCTTTGGCTCACGGCTGCATACCTTTCTCTGGACGTAAATGCAAAGCTTGTATTAATGCTGCGTTCCAGGCCATTTGAGAAATGGGAAGATAGAGCGCACCCTCGGAAAAAAACATAACAAAAAAGAAAGCCCAGGGAGCTCCACTTTCATGGCAGAACTCTGACAATTAGCTCAGGAGGAATTCAGCAGGTCAGACGTGTGCGACAGATAGGAGGGTAGAATCCAGCATGAAGGCGCAACTCCTCTGAAATGCTAAAAAAACAACAAAAACCCACTTTGGAGGCACATTTCAACTTTAGTTGGTAATAAAACTTTTACTTGCAGAGACTCCTGCAGTGTAAAAGTTAACTCCAGCCATTAATGAGGCAGACGTTCCTGCGCCATGTTTTTCCCAGCCATGAAACGGCATCAAACATGTTTTGCACTTCAGCCATGCTGATTACCGAGCAGAACTACGTGGACGAACTGTTAGTACTTAAAAAAAGAAGAGCCACTCGTCATTATTCCAGTATTTGACTATGTTTCATCCTGCTGGATGTAAGGAACTGGACGTGGAGATGATCAGTGAGCGTTCACTCACACCGGATGCCGTCTTCACTTCCCTTTTCTTCTTCAACAAGCCGATCAGAGCTGAAAGGATTCTGTGATAAACCGGCAGAAAGGCGAAGGAAGGAATGCGTCCAGTACGGTAAATGCTAATAAAGCGAAGGTATTCTAAACATTCTTAGGCCCAAGATGATCTGAAACAGATTCACAGCGATATGAAAGGGTCTCGTTTGTCATCCTGCAGGGTTTTATTTTGGCTCACGCAAATGACTGAACTTCTGCTACCTCTTTAACAGGTAACAGAACCTGCACAGTGTATCTGACAGGAGCAACAGTAAGGCTCCAACAAACAATCATCACAAAAGATAGATGGGTCATGCATCTAGAAAATGTAAATAAATGTTTCACACATTCCCAGAGCCAAATGTGGCAACCTTAAATTTCAAATACAGAAGAATCCACGCCGAGGCGAGGTGGAGGTTATCTAATCGGCGCGCGTCCGTCAGTCAGCAAGATAACCCCAGAAGTTCTGGACGGAAATGGATGAAACTCAGGAAATGTTGGGAATGTTATAAGGAACAGATGGTTACATTTTGGTGATGATCCAGAAGAGATCCTGGATTCTGGATAATTTTAAAAACATTTTCATCAACATTACAGACAATGGAGCTTCAAAATCTGTTCCTCAGCATCTCGGTTGATTATTGACCGATGTTTATGGAATCTGACATCGTGTAGGGTGGGGGGGGGGGGGGGCTCTATCTCACCACCGAATTACATCTGGATCAGATCCAGAAGGACATGAGGAAAAATATTACATTTTAACATTGAAAACCCATTTAAGGATTCATAAATCCTCGTTTTACTTTTCATGGTTGGTGTATAAAGACACCAAGAACAATCTAGAACCATTTGCTGATGATCCAGATCCATGTGGACGGTGTAGATCTAACCATGAGGGGAATGAGCTGCTCGGTGGAGGTCTGTGCTCCCTGAGTGATTTTATCATTTTGATATTGGCGTTATAAATCAGACATTAATCGACCGTGTCTTGTCATCTGTTCCTTGTGTAAAAAATAAAATGCAGCTTTTAACACGTAAACTGAAGCAACACATTTAATCAGTCAGGCTCGTTGATGAAACGAGATAAAAGTGTTCTTCCAATGGAAACACTGAACTGTAACCAGCAGAGGTCAAATACATACAAAAAAAAAAAAACAGGTTCACAGGCAACAATCACATTTGTTCAGTGAAACACGTCGTCACACGAAATGTCTTTGGTGCTACTGCTCCAGGCTCTGCGCTGAACTCTGGGCTGCCTCTGGCTCTGAGCCGCTAGGAAGGCACCTGGCCACCGTCCGGACGTTGTCCTTTATCATACCGTGGATGTGGCCGTCCAGTCTCAGGAGCAGCTCCGAGGAACGCAAGTCCTCCTCCTGCAGGAACCGAGAGACCACGTGGTCGACAGGAGACGCCGACGACGCCTCCTGGCGGGGGGGAGAGAAACACACAACGGTAGGTATTTGCTAACGGAGGACGGAGAAAACATCACCTTTAACATGAGATTATTATGGGAAGGTTTTTATATACCACTGGGGAGGGTGAGCGGGTGCTTTTCTGTTTGGAGGATGAAGCCGGGGAGACTTGCCCCTCAGCAGCACCTTCATTGGAGGCTACGCTTGGCACGGAGTTTCTCCTGTAGAGTCTCGTGCTACCAGAGGAGGAGGAGGATGCTGATGAATGGTCCTGGCTGCAGGAGGGTTCTGTAGGGGAGTGGGACAGGGTCTGCAGCTGCTGGAAGAGCCGCTGTATCTCCCCTTCAGAGCGGGTGGAAGTCTGCGCCTCCTCCATCTGCTTGGGATGCTCGTCGCTGCTGCAGATAAAACACCAAGACAGACGAGAGTTCCAATCTTTCGTGCAAACACGGCACTCATCCCACGTATTTGCCAGGCACCTGTCCGGGGCAGGCCGCGGCTGGTCAACGACGGCGCCGCTCTGCATCGCAGAAAGAGTTTGCCTTAACTGCTGATTCTCTTTTTCCAGGCCGCTGAGAGACGACACGTAACTCTCCCTCAAGGACGCGAGAGAGGAGCCCCCCCTCTGAGGAGAGCAGAGTGATTCAGGGAGGGGTGAGTCAGAGTCAGAAACAAGCTCCCTTAATTGATGGTTTGTTTGCAGGGTCGTGAAATGACTAAACAATAACCATGACAACGCAGACGAACCTGAGGCGACTGAGACTCCAGCCTCTGCATCACGCCCTTCAGGTGCTGGATCTCAGCTTGCAGCGTCTCCAGCTGGGCCTGAGTCGTCTGAGAAAAATGGAGAGCATGTTGTTAGAGCACTGATCACGTGCGTGGGCATCAGCTCAGCCTTTAAGGAAAGAAGAAGTCAAAGAAACACATCTGTCATTCGTTTTTATGCAACAGTTACAGGGCAACGCGTCTCTGTCACATCCCGTAATACAGATATGGACTGAGGGCAGATGTGTGTCCAGGATTCTTCCGTTCGCCCTTTTAACTTTCTAAAATGAGGCACATTTGAACGTTCAGTGAAATTCTCGCTCTTTCACGCGGCTTACGTCAAGCGCGGCGGCCTTCCGTTCGGTTCGCTCCTCTTCGCCGCGGAGCTGCTGCTTGATGTCGGCGGCGGAGTCCCGCAGCGTGGCGATGGTGACGTCTCGCCGGCGCAGCTCGGCAGTCAGCTCGGACACCGCCCCGCTGTGCGTCTGCTTGGCCCTTTGAAGCTCGTCTCTCAGCTGCAGACAAAACAACAAGATGATAATTATAAGACGCAGAACGGACGTCAAAGCGTCCAGCCAGTCAGGTAACTTTGACCTTTGTCCTTTCAGCAACTGAGGCATCGTGTCCTGCTCTAAGGCTCCTCAGCTCCTCCGCCTGCGACTGGTCAGCTCTCTGTCGACTCATCCGCTCCACTCTGAACAAACAGCAGAAACACAAAGGGGGACCCATGCTGGAACCACAAAGATGGGACACTTTCTGCACAAAGGACGACGTTGTCCCCTTCCACACTCACCTGCCCTGGACAGATGCCAGCTCAGCCTTGAGCTGCGCCTCACACGCTTGGACACCGTGAAGCTTGGCTGTGGTCTTCTCCAGATCTCGTCTGAGGGTTTCCACGCCAGCGCAGCCCTGAGCTGCCAGACAGTCCTCCAGAGAGCTGAGGAAACGGCGTTCGTATGGCGTTCGTATGACTTCCGTTAAAGCGCTTTTGACGCTGCACACCGGTTTTTAGGGTCTAGGTGGCCCCCCGGTGTACGGCTGCTGTACTACACCCACCGAATCACTTGGTCTTTAGCTTGCAGAACTTGCTCGAGTGTGGCGGCTTTGTTTTGAAGCCGTTGACGTTCCAGACTGGCTCTTTGCACAAATGCATCCTGGGAATCCAGTGTGGCATGGGGCTCCTGCCTTTCTTCTGCGAGGACCTGTGGAGCAGTGAATACCTTTGGCTCCTAAAACAGCCGCTTAATGTCGGCTTCTGCTGCACAAACCCGCTTCAATCCTCCATTCCCATCACTGATTGAACTACAATCAAACGGATGCTTCGCATGCTTTAAATTGTTTTTTTTACTTCAAAGGCCCAGGTAAATGAACATTTAATGCTCAGTACTCAATAATTAATGTAAATGCTTGATTAGAACACCCCCCCCCCCCCCCTTTTTTTTAGCTATTATTTCCCCTCAAACGCAGTGATCCACACAACCCACCCACTACTCATTAGAACGAGCAGGCCCCCGCCTGCAGACACCAACCTGCTGCTCTCTCTGGTGCTGTCCCAGCCGAACCTTGAGGGCTCGGAGGCGTTCCAGCTCCAGCTCCTGAGAGTGCAGGCTTCCCCGAGCCTCCTCCAGCTGAGTATGCAGACGCTGCACCTTCAAACAGCACTCCTTGTGCTCCTTCTCCCTTTTCAACAATTCATGCTGAGCCTGTGAATGAAATGACAGAAAAGGTGTGAAAAATCTCCCACCTTGACCGTCAACTCAGCATTAAACTGTCCTGGCATGACGATGGTGTTTTTACCTTCACGTGTAAGAGCTCCTCAGTCACGCTCTTATTCTGGGCCTCCAGTGCCGCCACTTGTTTCTGGTAACGAATGCGCTGCTGCTCCCACTCTGCAGAGCGCTGCTGGTATTCCTGCACGGAGAGACGCGCATCATTCTACTCCTTAAAACTGTAAAACAAAATGAAACGCTATAATTCTGCAGGCTGCCGTACCTCAGTCTGTTGCTCGAGTCCAGCTCCCTCAGATCGATCTGCCTCTTTAGTATTTGCTGCTCCACTGTTGTTCTTGAGATGTTTGCGCTGAAGCTTGAGATAATTTCTCTTTAATTTATCCAACTGCAGGACATCGTCATAGTGAAAGATTCTTCAATTCATTTTGAAGCTCAGACGTACGAGTTCATGTACAAAAGACTAACAAAGTCAAGAAAGACATTAAATATGTTGGTTTAAAATGTCAAAAAGGGCTGAACACATTATTACAATCATATTAGGATCCTCCAAACTAAACTCTGACAATGCAAAACTGTCAATCACAGATTCATGAAATTAACCTAAATGACCATTTACAAAATGTCCTCCATTTGCTTTTCATTGTGTAAATGCAAGCGCCTCACCTCTTCTCTGACCTTGAGCAGTTGCTGTTCATACTTGGCAGCTACCTCCCGTCGGCCCGGCTGCGCCGCTTCCAGCTGATCGCAGAGCAATCCGATCTGAAGTGGGGGGGGGGGGGGGGGGTGCAGCCAGTAATGATATTTGAAAACTGAAGATAACATCTCTCCTTTTCATTCAAAAAACAATCTTGCTTCCATAGAACAAAACAAGTTATTTTATGGAATCGGTTCAAGGGGAAAGTGAGAGAGACGAGGCTGAGACGGTTTGCACGCGTACGGTATGTAGGAAATGATAGGTATGTAGGGAAGAAGAAGGGTGGAGAAGCAAGAAGGGAATAGGAAGAGAAGTGAGGAGAGGAGGGGCCAGAGGGTATTAGAAGACGATGATGATGATGATCCACTGTGGCAAGTTAACCCGTAAGGGCAATAAACCAAAAGGCGACTGATCACTTCTGGTGAATGATTGTAAATATAGTTCTATCAAGTTTAATGCTCTGGTTCTATCCTTCGTGTGATAACTGAAGAGAATGTTACTATTCGTGACAGAAACAGAGAAACCTTGCAGGTCTCTCCATCCATGGAGCAGTGAAAGCTGAAGGATCTGCGTCTGCACCTCGAGGTCCCTTCTTTCTACTAGATTCCTGGAAGTGAGCAGCTCCTCTTCAGCACCTTTCAGCCTGAGCGTCACGGCCTGCACCTCAGCCTCCCACTCCTTCCTCTGATGATCGATCATGATGTCGATCTGCCTCATCAGTTCCTGAAGCTCCGGCTCGCAGGACGACAGCACCGCGCTAGAACGCAGAATAGCACACAATGGGCGATGCGTTAGAACAGCAGGTAACCCAGAGGTTGACGTCAGGCTAAAGGCAGGGATCAGCTCCAGCTGATTAGCGCGTTTAGCTCGTCGGTGTTACCTGATGTCCGGGTTGCGAAGCGCTCCCGGAGACGCCTCCATCTGGAGGCGATGCTGAACAAGCCCGGTGAATCCGTGGAAGGCTTTATTGTGGTCCCACGTTAGCTAACAGCTAACCTTGCAGCAGCTGTTCACGGTTAGCAACTAGCTAATCTCGAACAAACTCAGCTGCAGGGACATTAAAACGCTGAAACGAATGATGGCAATTTAGAAACGTAGTTGAGGCCAAGCGAACAAACGGCACAAATGTGTGGCTTGCTACCGACAGCGACGTCCATCGCGTCTCCTGCTGTACCACGTCACTTAGTTCATGTTTTGCTTATTGCTTCCTGAACTCAGAACTACAACCGCATTAAAGTATTTCCTGTCCTGCGGATTTTTCAGGCGGTAACTCCACAGCAGACCTGTGACCTCATCACGCCGTGCGTCACAAAGAGATGACGGTGAATGGCCACCAAACATGGGCAGCCGGTTTTACTAAAACACACATGGAGCATCAATTATAACGATTTCATAGCGTTGTGTTACGATGCTGCCGTATTGATCATTTCGTAAAACGTATCGAGGCTCATATACTCTACTACTCCCATTTTCTCTTTACTTGTGTGCAAACTTTATATTGTCATTCTTATATATTAACATCTTCTTTTGGTGAGCACGTGGCTCGTTGGTCTAGGGGTATGATTCTCGCTTCGGGTGCGAGAGGTCCCGGGTTCAAATCCCGGACGAGCCCGTTGCCTTTTTTTTAAACCAACATAGAATTTTGCTGTTTACCGTTGTGTAATTGAGACGTATTGCAACTGCAATGGCACTTTATGCGCCTGCTTGTCCTACCTCTGATCCTAATATTTGTTGTTTTGTAAGCGACGTTTAGCGCTGATCCGGAACGAGCAGCTACCGCCTTAGTAAAGGACTGGGCGAATCTGTGTCGACGTGTGTCGTGTTTTAAAACGAGTTTATTTATAAGCCTCGTGGAAATATAATCATATTTGAGATGGATTCTACCTAAATCTACTTAAAATCGACGTTTGCCTGCTACTAACACGGCTCGTTGGTCTAGGGGTATGATTCTCGCTTTGGGTGCGAGAGGTCCCGGGTTCAAATCCCGGACGAGCCCAGCGTTTTGTCGCGTCGGATCTGTTCGTTCCTCGGTTCGTTGATGAACAGCCACATTTTGAAAGAATAATCTTTTGCACCCACCAATGCAAAGTAAACCCTGTCTTCAAGATCCACTCCTCCACCTGTCCCACGTCAAACACCGGACAAAGGGCTTCTCCAGCCACAGCTGCTGTGGGTTGTGGGGAGGGAGACGAGTCTCTCCCGCCCCCACAAATACAACAGACACTCCTACAAGGCGGCAGACGAGTCCTCCTTTGCTCACGGCCGTGTGTCTGTGCTGTTCACTCCGGGGGGGGACAGTCCTGTCGCGTTGTCCTGGGAATTACTTCATTTTTATACATTACTGTAAGTAATCGCTACAGAAACGAATTCTCCTTATTCATATTATTCGATGTCATTATTTTTCTTAAAATCTATTTTTTTTTTTTTGATACTGCTTGTCAGTTTCAATATAATTGAATAGCAGTTTACCTAATATTTATTTATTGTCAGCACAACACGGACCATGCTCAAAATACACATCTGGTAGAGAGTAAGTGTGTTTCATCCGGATGTCTCGGGACTTTGTTTGTTTATATAATTGCAGTCAAATCTTTCCATCCTGTGGTCCACTGGTTAATCTCGACCATGGTGCTGTGTGAGGATGGAGACTGTGGCGTCTGCCTCTTGCCCTACTCGCGGATGGACAGGATCCCCCGGATGCTCCACTGCAGGCACACCTTCTGTGAGCTTTGCCTGGAAACCATATCGCAGGCCGGGAGCGGGCTGCTCACCGTGGGCTGCCCGCTGTGTCGTCGGGTGACCTGCGTAGGACACGGCCTCGGCATCCAACAAGCTCTGTGGGTCAACAGCAAGCTGTGGGAGCAGATACCGGAGGAGGAGGAGGAGGAGGAGGATGCACTGAAACAAGAAGCTGAGGAGCAGGGGATGGAGATTAAAGCAGAATGGTGAGTTTTGTCACAGACGGATGCTTTTCTGTGATCCTATGACCAGTCTCTTTTTTAAAAAGGCATTTTCAGGACTGTGATGTCATCTATATTTGAGACTTCTTGTTTTTCCCCTCATTGATTCCTTATAAGGCCCTGAAGTTGTTGATAGTTTAAAAGAAACTAAAAAATAGTCTCTGCTTGAAAACAGTGTTGAATTTGAATAATTTTAATATGCTTCCCAAACATTTCATCCGTACCTACCCATTCACACCACAGAGCTTCATTAGAGCTGAAGCTCTGCAGAGCATCAGTTCCCTGTTGGAGTTAAAAAGAAATAAAACTGGAGCTTTTACTTCTCAGTGCTTCCTCTGGCTCGAGCAGAACCAAGCTCAAACTGCCCGTGTTCCTCCGAAGGTTCCGATTGACGAAGCGACACCAAGAGAGGATTGTGCCTGGCAGCAATGTGTAAGTTTACTGTGGCGTAAACTGGCTGAGACAACAAGAGGACATTTGCAGTGTGGACTGATTCGTTTCTATTTGTCTTTTCTGTGAAGAGAAATGAAATCCTGGCGCCGGCTTTCAGCTGCAGAGCGAGTATAACGAGAGGTGGACGACGGACGGTGCGCCAGGTGTCTCCTCCTCAGGATATCTGAGAAAACCTAAAAAGAATTGAGGCTGTTCGGACTGAGTAAGCCTTTGTGCTCCCATCAGGACTTTTTTATTTTTTATTTTGTGCTCAGCCAAAGCTGTCTCATTATTTATTCTGGGGTTAATTCTCCCAGCTGGTGCTGTGGGATTTGGTTCAGCTTTCCCAAAAGGACTCGCACCCGAAGACCCCCTCTCAACAGATGGTCTCCAGAGGATGCTCCCTGTCGGATAGCCGCTGCTGAACATTCAATTCAGCCTTTTTTTCCTTCTTTTTTCCATTATTTATGATATTTCCTAAAAGCTTTTATATTAAAACTATTTTCGGAGGAACATTTCTGCCTCTGTCTCATAATGAATGCTGATATTACCGCGAATCACGAGCTCAAAGCTCCTGCTCCTCTGTTCTACGTCATTTTTGACACATTAAATATTCAAGTTAGTGAAAACAAAACGGGCCAGAAGATCTGCGAAGAGCGAAAATTACTTTCTGCTGTGCACAACGCGACAAAAACACGTCACAATAGACTTGCTGAACCGTGAAATCAAATTATGAACTCCTTTCAAACAGCATCTGGCGAAGTATTCCACGTCTGCAGAATCGTTATTTAATTCCTTTGTGTGGCCTTATGCGCAAATATAGGCTCAAAAATACACAGCGGGATCTGAGGTAAAGGAGAACTAGATCTCATTTCGAGGTCATTGTTCAGCGTCTCAGTGTTTGTTATTCTTCCGTTGGAGACACGCTGGATGAAGACGGAGAGCCGTTAGTCGTCGTGCTGGTTTGGTAACAAACGAGTCGAAACAGGCCGCCTCTGCCGCACGGCTGTGTGTGCGTTTACATGGACACATTTAATCGGATTAGTCTGACCCAAGATCAATCCGTTCAAGATTCTATTCCGATCAGGGCGCATGAAAACACCGGCTTTACAGCGCATGTCTGTGACAGCTATACGCGCTTCTGCTATTCTCGGAAGCGAGTTGAAGCAGAGCGAGCAAAAGACAGAACTGGTCAATATCTGAGCCAAACACGTTACCGGAGATATTAAAGGAGGAAAGTAACAAACGGGGAAAATTAGCAAAATAACGCCGACGTTTCAAGCATTAAAGGGCGGAGCCATGTTTTGTTCACAACGGAAGTCGCTACGGCTTCTTGTTCTACTATTTCCGGTATATTTGGTATAAATTGCGCATGTCAAAATATTTGTTTCCGATCGAAAGTGTGATGCATGAGTCCTAATCGGATCAATATTTTTAGGATCCATGAACACAGTGCATCCAATTACTCTGATCGCATTAAATAGATTTTGTCCATGTAAACAACCAGATGACTGAGAAGACAAGCTCAGTACAACAGAAGATACAACTGCTTTTGCCAAATATAAGTTCAAAGTCTACTTTTACTCTGCAATCTCAGAAGTATTTAACTCTTTAAAGGCATCTCTAGTCCTTGAGGGGCCATTTCGCTGCATGACCTGCTTGTAAACATGTTGCACATCCAGATACCAATCTCAGCCCACTCCTCAAGCAAAGGCTTCTGATCAGTCGAGGACAGGGGTCCCCAAACTTTTTCCTGTGAGGGCCACATCACTTTTCCCTTCTCTGATGGAGGGCCGGGGCCAGTTTGTAGGAAAAGTGTGATGATGGCAGGGGTGCCTAAACATTTAGGGGCCGAATGCGGAGGCGGGCTGTAGTTTAGGCTTCATCTCACCATCACAACTACACACAGTGACATGAATCTAGTGTCACACACGCAATGCCTCTCACACCCAAACTCAGTCTCTCTCCAGCATTATCACGAAATGCAGAGGCAAAGAACGACTGGATCAATCAGCTGATCCAATACAGCTGCAGAGGACCAAACAACAAACCTCAAATTCTTGTAAAAAACCCAAATGCTGCACGCCTCGGTTTCGAACCCAGGACCTTCTAGCGGGTAGTCAAGTGCACTACCCACTACACCACCTGGATGTTATCCTATCGAGCGTTAGGATAAATAGACAGTAGCATTGTTGACTTCAGACCAGAGGCACTGGTTTTGAATCCAGTACGACGTCACCTGGTCTGAGACACGCCCACTCCACATAACACAAAAGGAAAAAGCACAACATAACAACACAACAACACAGCAACACAGAACAACACAACAACACGCTGTGGTCTGAGAATACCTCAAGTTTCCTCACCTATACGGTGGCGTAGTCGGTAGGGTTACCGGTCTACTGCCGGAGGAACTGGGTTCGCATCCAACTGTGGGAGTGGGGGTGGAGCAGGGGCGGCAGGGTAGGCCCAGGGCCTTACCTGGGCGGAGTGAACTGGACCACTGGTCCACTCCACTCCGCTCAGGTGTGCCCTGGACCTACCCTGTTGCCCCTGCTCCACCTCATTCCCGTAGTGGGATTCGATACCAGGGCCATTTTGCCCCCCTCAACAATGCTGCCAACCATGCCACCGTGGAGGTGAGGAAACTTGCCCTGTTATTACAAAGTAATTACTATGTAATAAGTTGATATTACAGAGCACCGGAACATTAACTTTCTGGCCGTATGTGACCATCATTAAAAATAAAAGGGAGGCTACTCATGTCGTATGGAAAGGAAAATAAGTAAATTTTATTTTGGGTCTCCGGTATTGTTCAGGGGGCCAGGCCAAATGTGGAAATGGGCCGGATCTGGCCCGCGGGCCGTAGTTTGGGGACCCCTGGTCAAGGATGTTGTGAAGCCAAGCAATCATGGGAACTTAAAGGTCTGCTTGGATCATTGTCTTCCTTGCCACGTCCGTTGATGACGAGGCTTCGTCTTCCTCAGGGATGCAGAGGTGTTTTCTCCTCGGGTTTCCTGATATGTGATGAATCCTCCTGACCCTCTACGACTTGCAGGCTTCGAGTGATCAAGGAAGCGAGTCGGCCCCAGAGCCTAGGGGATCCACTGTCATGCTTCACCCCAGGCAGGGTGACTTCATTCTTCCTCCCCAGTCCCCAGACATACAGCTGATCCACAGGCCCTAAGAAACTGTCCCTCTTTGTTTTGTTTTTCAAACGCAGTTTACTGAAGAGTAGCAATGCCACGATAGTACAAGTTAAAGTACAAATCAGAGACCCACATTCAGTAGTAAAAGTACTCCATTATTATGTAGGAAAAGATCCCTGCAACATTTTTAAATTCAGTAGATAAACTAATAATCTAAATAGTAAAAACAGCTGGAAAGTACTGCTTTCTTATGGATGTGGTGGAGAAGAGGTCAAAGTTCACATGAAAGAGAATACTCACAAGACCTACAAGTACCTCTGAGTTCTACTTGAGTTCATGGGTACTGCAGTACTTCACTGCTGCCGGATGGTCGGATCAGTTCATTGCCACAGTGAAGTCGGAGTTGGAGACAGACCTCCGCCGAGTCTCTCTATATTGAGATTTACGGCCAAAATAACGGCCCTACATTCATTTTATCTATATTTTTAGAGTCCTTAACCATGAAAACAGACATTTAGCAATTGTATTCACATTAATATCATTAGTTTAGAAGTTATTCACTAAAAGCACACTTTCAGTAATGGTGGGTTCTTCTAGATCCAGAGCTTTCGAAGATTGTTGTAAAGATTTACCCCGATTTCAACTGGATCAGTTTCCTCGGTAACAGAGAGGATGTTCTGGCAGAGAACTGTCCAGAGAGCCGGGTCAGAAGAGGCAGGAGCTGATCAGGTGAGATATGTAACAGGTGCGTCTCGTTCAGTTCAACGATGCCTCCGCAGCTGTGCAGGGGCAGAAATCAACCTGCAGCAGAAGTCACCATAGCAACCCTCACAAATAACGGGGTTTAATGATAAAAAGTTCCTGACCTCATTCTGGATCCGATCCAGATGAAATCCAGTGGTGACATAGAGGTCCCCGCCCTACATGGCTGTGTCAAATTTCATAAATATTGGTCAATAATCCACCAAGATATTGAGGAACATATTTTGAAACGCCACTGACTGCAATGTTACCGCAAATTTCAAACTGATCCAGAATCCAGGTGGACCATCACAAAAGTGCTATCAACTGTTCCTGGTAGGATTCCCAACATCTCCTGAAAATGTCATCAAGTTCCGTCCAGAACATTTTGAGATATCTTGCTGACAGACAGACAGACAAACCAACGCAGGCGAAAGCATCAGGTCCTCATGGGGGGGGTAATAACCAGAGCAGGGAGTCAACGAAAACATGACGCAAGCCTGTTTCCACATCGCTGCAGATTACATCGTGCAATAGTGCATTCCTTCATGATCATGTGGGTCTCGCTCAGCAAGTTTTGAGCTGTTGAATGAAGCGACGTGACTTCAGCACCAACATGTCTCTGGGACCCAGCCTCTCATCCACCGAGTCGGCTGGGTCCCTGTGTGACAGATGATGAGCTCCAAATCTGTTTCTCGCCACCACAGTTCATCAGTAAGGGTCTGGAAGTGAGGCCTTCAGGGACAGGCTGTTGGTAACGGACACACAAACACACTGCAACACCGACAGGTGTGGTTTCTCGGCTAGACATCCATGAGTTAGCTAACATTAGCCACAGCAGTCTGGTTACAACGCAACAATAACACTATAATGCCTAAACTTTTCCAATTTAAGACAAATAAAACATTTTTGAGGATTTGTTTAATTTAATTTTACTCAATAGACCAGTTTCCCATTTCAATCCAGGTGGCCTCTTGTCCTACCTGTCTGGATGTTTGCTCATCATTCAGAAGAAACCATTCACGCATTAACATGTACAGATACTGGTGTAATTATTGCTTCAGTGGTTCCCAACAGGCGAATCCACCAGGACATTCAGATGAGCTCAGGAACCCATTCATCAACACCACCGTATTTTTGTTGTTGGCTGTCTGAACGAGTGAGGAATCAATAATAATAATATTAATAGAATCAATTTACACATTGGTGCACAACCAGATCAGGTACAAGATTTTTCCTTCTTCTTCTTCTTCAACAAAGACAGAAGTATGACCTCTATGGTCTTTCTAGTGTCAGAAATGATCACCTCTGTCGTGCAAGTGAGCTGAAGGAAAATTGGAGACAAGAAGTCACGTGACTTTGGTATAAGACATCTTTATTAATCATTTGGAGAGACATGCTAGATCTCAGTACAAGGTGAATGCAGAGTCAGCTCTGCTGCACAGAACTGTGACAGTACTACCCCCCCCACCAACACAAGGGAACGGCCCTGGCCTCAAGCCAAACATTCAGAACCCCAACATGCAAAGACGTTTGTTGTATCACTTGGTCCATTTCCAGGGAATATTAAATATTCCTTCTGGATACAAAGGTGGAGTTGAAAGTGTGAGAGGAGTAAATACAAACATCCACAGTAAACAAGAATTCACTTGAACATAAATACCCATCGAAAAAAAGTGTCCTCTTTAAAGGCTGTGTGGTCGCTAATGAGGGCAGTACATTCCTGTTTGGAAATAGCACGTAGGCAGCAGCACAAAGGGTCGACGCATCGTCCTTTTTATTTGGACGGATTTTCACGTCTTCCTCATTCCCAAACACACCGAAGGAGCGTTCCAGTCAGGGTCTCCCGCGTCAACCACCGCACTCTGTTTCTGAGTATTACTGCTATTATTTGGAACTCTCGCTAGATTTCACAAGAGTGCTCCTCTTAGACACGTGTAACACCTTCTTCTCTTCTGAAACATGTTCTGAAAAAGTGCAGTAATATTTCACTTCAAACACAAGTCAATGCAAAGTAGTGGTCTCTTTTTTTTGTGACTTCACTCGGGGTACATTATCACACCGGGCTCCGCAAGAACACAAAGGTCAACTCAAGTTAAACAACATTGCATAATGCCAAACGTAAGCAGTCAGTGTAAAGACAAGCAGCAAAAAAGAAATCTCACCTCAGGGTGGGGGGGCACACACTCTACACTTTCAATGACAATCAGACAGGTCTTTATTAAGTGACTGTACATGAAGCGTTTCTCAACTTCGTATTAACCTGAAAGGTCTACATGTGCAAATTAGACTTTTGTCAGAAACATTGTAAAACAATTGACAAAGTTAAAGGTCCGTTTCCATCACAGAACCTGCATTCCTCTGTGACACGAGGCGAGGCCTTTGACCTTTGACCCTCACTGCTCACTGAACACCACGACCACAACTACGACACGTCACACAACGCAGCAGCAGCCCTGCTGTCACGAGTGCGCGGGGCTCTATGACACAGTGCAGACAAATGGTGACTAAATGGTGCCATAAGGTGGAGGGAATGACACAGCCTGTCGACGGCCTTCTGTGGAACTGCATTCTAATGCTGCCTATACGAAGAGCACACATTTACACACGAGTACGACAAAAAGTGATTCTGAAGTCGAAGCTTTCAGAAACATTATGACTTGGACTAGTTGTTTTAGAGTGCATGGCGTGAGCACTTACATGTTCAAACTGGTGCACACTGGTAAACAGTACCTATGCAGGAAAGACTAGGCATGCATTAGATACTCTCGTAATAATGAGTACTGTGGGGAGGACTTTCCAGAGTTGCCTGTAACAATTGTGGGACCCATAAAAATGCATCTAAAACCATCCGTTCTGGAGAGATTTCCCTGAATATACAAAAATATACAAAACAGAAAGTGGGAAAACCTCCTCATCCACTTGGAAAACAGTTTTCTACATAAGCTAGTTGGGGATTTTTCCTTTCCAAATATAGTGTGTCTTTTTTGTGCAAGTTGTAAGACTTTTTTTTTTGACAGTTTCATTTACAAAGCAGGCTACACTACTTTACAACTAAAGTCACATGTTGCTAGTTCCAAACTATAACCAGTAGTCAGATGAGGAGCCCAAATTCTCAACGTGCAAAATCAACTGCAAGTTAACCGATAGGAAGCGATATAACAAGCATGTGGTGCAATGTTTTCTTTCGAGGATGGCGCTGGATATTAACAGGAACAGCCACCTTCAGTCTGCGGCTCCTGAGGTTTGTCCAACTTGATGTCAATCACTGGAGAACAACGTTAAGGATGATTCGGAAACATCAGTAGTTTACATTATTCTGTTCATTATGCTGAATTAATCGATTTGCAGATGTGAATATTATGTTATTTTACAATGTTCATGTGTTTAGAGAGCCAAAACAGTTTATCTAGAATGTAGTACCACTACACAACCACTAGATGGGTCCATGAGTCAATTAATAGACAAAACAAACAGATCAGTCAACAAACAAAAAGTATGCGAGCAAACAATGGCGACTTAAATGGTTTCAAATACTTCCAAATATAACCTGTTATATAACCTGCCATTCATCAGAGCACATGTTTGGAGGGTGTAAGGAAGTTTTATTGTTAGTGGAGCAATAAACTGAATCAACGTTGGCTCTAAAAATAAAGCTGGCAAACAAAAGGTGCTTCAATGAGACGCTAAGTCCAAATGATGCTGCAGTTTTTTTTTTGCAATTACCTGATACAGAATCTTTCCCGGTCAATCCCCCAGAGGATCTTTTTCCAATTGAAGTATATTTATATGTGCATCTCCTCTGTTTTGAGGAAACCATGCTATTTTTTTCATTTCACTATTGTACGATACATAAATAAGGACTGTCTTTAAAAGCTGTGGTCTGCAGGTTGTATGCATGCGAGTCTGGAAGCAGCTCCATTTTTGTATTTCTGTCTCTGAAATGCAGCAGCTGCATGTTTTCATATTCTGCAGAAGAATGGTGTGGTATCATTTGAAAGGCAGTCTTTTAATGCACACACATACACACGCACACACACACACACACACGGTGGTTTCCAGCTGGATCAGATCTCATCAGGGATCTTGAGGCCTCATCTCAGCAGTCAGCATTAGCAAACCAAATGAACAGTGCTGAATATCTTAGTCCTCTCTGATACCTGTGTGTGTGTGTAAGTGTGTGTGCGCGCGTGCGCTGTCTACAGCATCTGCTGAACAATGAGTGATGAATCCTGTTACAGTTGGAAGGTACCTTTTATTGAATGAAAAGGAAATCTAGAGTCACGCAAGTCGTAAATGAGGTTAGGAGCTTGTACTGGTGTTTAATCTACAAAGAGCTGAAATAAACATCTCAACATCTGTCCACTGGTCACGTCAAAAACTAGAGATGATACTACTACAACTACTACCTGACTGGCAGACCATAGCATGTACGTCTGCAGAGCCATACATAGTTGGATGTATCTGGGGGGGGGGGGGGGGGGAGTCTGAGTACAAGGCTGTGGTTAATGACTTTGTCACATGGCGTGAGCTGAACCACCTGCAGCGCAACGTGGCAAAGAAAAAGGAACTGGTGCTGGACCTGAGGACGACGGAATACGGAAAGCAGGTGATGTTATGGGGGTGAAACTGACAGTGATGGAGAGAATGCTTCAGAAACTACGAAGCCTCCTGGACAACACACGGACAAACAGATTGAGCCCACCCCACCTCAAAAACTGAGGTCTTTCCTTCCTGTGGCAGTAAAAACATACACTGTACACCTTCTATTGCTTCCATCATATTTATATCAATGATCTATGCGCAGTCTCATTTCCTATTTCTAAGTTTGTTGAGCGGAGCGCTGTTGCAAACAGAATTCCACTCTGGGATCAATAACGTATTCGGTTTCTGATCCCCCCCCCCACTCTCTCTCACTCTCCCTCATTTCCTGTTTCCTCTTCATAAAAGCTGTCTGTCTCTTTAGCTGCTAAATGCTGCACTCTGTTTGTTTTAAATGAAGCAGCCGATGACCAGAACGAAACAGATAAGTCACGGAATGTAAGAACGTTCAGCTGAAAGATGCTACAATGCTAAAGAACTAAAGAATATGGGGAAATGAAGTGCACTTTTTACTTCACACATATTTTAAAAATACAATTTGTGCAGCTAGTTCCTTGGGCCATATCCAGAAATGTCGTTGCAGTGTTTGTAGTGGCCAACATTTCAATGGCAAATACAGCGTTCTTCCTCGTCAGCTTTCGTCTTCCTGTTAAACTTGAACTTCTTCCCCAGAACCAAACAAAGTGGCAATCGTGGCGCCATTCTCACCTCCATGATGTCTCAAAATAAACTGGAAAGCATCACCTTGAAGGGTTATGAACGGAAGCAGCCTGATAAGACGGCGGTAAACGTGAGTGTGGCTCTGCTTTGATATTCTCCTATTCACATGGGCGACCCTCGTACTCGTCTGGGTCAAGCACCCTCTCCACTCTCGCTCGCTCTCTCTCTCTCTCTCTCTGAGCTGCAGTGGTTATAAATCCTAGTGACTTTGTGAAAAAGAAGAAGACTGTGGCCACGGGCCCTGGCATTAAGCAACTAACAGCATGACCCATCTGTCTCTCGTTTAAAGCCTGCAATTAAAGGGAAAGAGCAGCCCATAGATGCCGCAGAGAGTTACGAAGCTACGGAACTGAACGTCCTGAATCTATCTGAGAAACAGATGAACCCAAAGCAGTGCAACTTTTCCATTATTACATTGTTGTTGCATATATTCCTTGTTTCGTGTCATCTCCTTTATAGTCAATGAATGGTTCCTAAATATGAAGTAGAATGTAATAAGCTAGTTAAAGGTGCAGGTGGACTTTCAGGATCTACGACACTATATCCTGTGCTGTTCCAGTAAAATCAATACTGTTCACAATACAAACACAGAGGAGCTGCTCCATTAATGATGATGACAGTCGGAGGCACAGAGCTGTTGAGGAGCCGTCATCACCGGGGCCATCCATCAGCACACCGCCGGCTCACACAGCTCACTCCCACGCCCATTAAGCCTCATTAAGAAACAGCGAAACAGAAAAAGTGAATTGGCTGGATGTGATGTGTGATGCATTGCAATCAGGAAATATGGCTGACTGTAATATAAAAAGTTCAGAGGGCTGCTCTGCTACTAACTTTATTATTGAGGCCATGCAGGCTGCAAAGGCCTGATGAGTATCTCAGAATCAGATATGCACAGAGAGATAAATGTAGGTAATCCTTGACGACACCAAGGCCAGCCTCTGATTTATGTTTCGCGTTAGAGCAGGTACGTGCTGCCGTGTTCATTTGGGTGGAAGGACTAACGATACGCATCAAAGGCAATTTCATAAATCACCCACTTAGCACAGAGATGTGCTTCTAGTTCAGAGCGGAAACAGTAACATGAGACGCTTCTGATGCACATCCCTAAACAGGTCTAATATATAATCCCCTTGCAGGCCCGTTTTGTTGCATTGGCATTGGTAGCAAATCAAAACATGACATTTTATGAGGCTCAGCTATTAAATCGGAAGCAAGAGGAGAGAGCTTTCTGTAACACCCAGAGGGGATTTCTAAGTACTACTTCTACACACAGCCCTTAAAGGGCTGGGAGAAACTTACCGTACATTGCTAACCTCTATTGTCACTATTTGCCTTCAAGAACACTGAGATCTGCTGCTAGTTTACTGGCGCTACAGAACACATCACCTGTATAATAAGAAATACCAACTATCATAGCATTTAGCATTAACTCGCTATGATGCAATGCTGTCATCTTGGGTAATCTGTGCTGCTTTTTTCCCGCCGATATTTCATATCCGTTATGCATCTATTGTTCAATTATTCTTTCCCTTACAAGTCGTCAAAAGGTTTTAAAAGAGGATAGTGCGACGCTGTGCAGAATAAAAGAGTCCTAAATTACGTTTGGACACTTAAGATTTCCCAGTGAATATAACACAAATTAAAACACATTCAAAGAGCTAAAATTCTTCTCTTCACTAATGAAAGCAGGGCGCAGAATTATTATGTGTGAAGCGCCTCTTTTATGAAAGGCTGTAAAAATAATTCAAAAGAGTGCAAGCTGTTTTACTGTTCCCCATGGCGGACATATTAACAGAAGCAAAGATCAATGCAGGAGCGTGAGAGGAGCCCAGACAGCCTGAGGCCTCTCTGTATCTGCAGACCTGAGCCATGCACCTCCTCACACACACATGCAGCAATGCGTTGCTTATGTGTGTTTAGAATGTGTAAGACTGACAGCCAAATGCTGCCTCCTAAAGAACTAAACGCTACTAAAAGTGCTCCACCTCCTGGAGAATCCTCCACCGGTGGAGGTGTGCTACGCTCAAATGACTGCAGCTCAGACGAGGAGTCATTTAGAGTCGTGCGCTGCAGCGGCGCCGCAGGCTCAGACTCGAGTCACGGGTTCAAATGAGAAAACCTACCTCGACAAAACAGCAGGTGTGGACCTACTGAGTGACCTGCAGCCCAGGCCCAGTGCAGAAAGCCAGTTTTAATAACACCTTCAATAGGACAGGTAGCTGACAACTATTCAAATATATGCCAGGACACACAGCTCGCCTGCAGCAAGCCTTTAATTTGAAGGCAAGCTGTGGAAAATGCCATCATATTGAGATTAAAATGAGAAAATAATATCACGCTGTTCACAAGTGATTAAATTTGTTCTTTCATATCATCAAAAAGGGAATTTTCCTATAAGTGGATTAAAGGATACTCCCTTCTTTGGTTGTTTCTTGCATGCTTTCCATTCCTGGAAGAGCAGCAGCCACACGCCGAAACAGCTGGAAACAGAAAGAGAGTCTTCAGAATGAACAAGGGTACATCGCGAATAATATCTGAGGAGCAGATAATCCAAAAGGTTGAAATATTATCCACTTATATAATATCAGGAGTCAAGACCTTACAAGAGTTTGATATGTTTGCAACATGTACCGGAGTGTTTCATATGCCTGTTTTTATATTCCTACAGTGGGATAATTATGAACTTACAGACTTTGAAACATTGTGCCTGAGCCGTACAACAGCGCTACGTAATAATAATCTACAGATTGGTTTACAAAGTTCATTCTACATTTTTCATATGCAAAAATAAAATGACATCTTGATTACTGTGAATGAAATCAGCCGTGTAATCATAAAACGCAGTAAAAAGGAAACCTATAAAGTCACGTAGAGAACAAATGTCTGATCATTGAAATCATATACCGGGGCGATGGGATGTTTTTGCACCGTTTTCATTATCCTTGCAAAAGAGGTTACGTTTTCATTCGTTCTCAGTCGGTCTGTTTGCTTGGATTTGGAGTAATAGTTTGCACACAAAAAAATGATTCACAGATTTCGTTTTTCTTTCATAGAGGTTGCCTTTGGAAGAGGCGGCAGCGCTGAAGGAGTCTAAGGACCTGGATATAAAGTAGTATATTGAGTAAAATAACATTTACATAAAAGTGAAAATGAATTGAGATGCAACCCAAAATGACCAAAAATTGTTATTAATTTTAGATAAAGCTAAGAAAAGACAACACTGCGTGTTTATATGGGATATTTTTCATTATTAAAACCCTGCTGCCAGGCGGTCTTATGACAATACTCACGAGTTGTCATGACTAACAGGCACATTTATGTCTTGAATCTTAAATTTGAAACATCATCTAACTGGGGAGTGATATTACAGTCATTCCACCACAAAATACATGTTTCTTTCCTTTCTCTGCTTTTTGCTTAACAGTTAAACATTTTTGAAACATATTTGAAGTTTATTCTACACTCACCTGTTTGACATTATAACCCGTCTTGGCGCTGGTCTCTATGAACATGACACTCAGCTCTTTTGCCCTCTGTTCGCCTTCCTCAATCGTGATTTGTCTGTGGAAAAAAGGAGAATTACAGAGAGACTAAGGATGTTGCATAGCAACACCGATTATTTGTTCAATCGTGAACGTGCAGTAGTAACGTCGAAACACAAGAGGCAGCAGTGTTTCGCCAGCTGGAAAACACCAGAAGAAGAGTTGGCGGTTGTTCACAGTGAAAAACGTTTCCATCGTTCATAGCGAGCGAAGCGATTCAGCTTCATCTGGTTACCTCTCCTCAGTCTGTCGTGCTAAAGTCTTTCTTAGCGTTGCGTTGAGGTGGACGAGGAACGTTGAGTGTCATTTTGAATTAAGCCCCATCTGTGCTCATTGTATATAATTCATAATTATCACTTCAGTAAAACCCACCCACCAACCGATGAGAGGAGCCGACATAGAAAAGCAAGATTTATTCACAGACGCTTTAAAACATAATCCTTGCTTGTCGGCTGTCTGTTATTAGAGCGATGAAGACTATGACGGAATTGTTTTCATCCTATGCTTTTGCATATAATGCACATAAACATCCTGATATGTGATATGTGTAAGTTGGTGAATGTGAGGAGTAAAAACGTGACCTCAGGGTCTGCAGGTTTGATACCTGCGTACAGAGTACAAACAGTGGTGGAGTTGTCATATTTACATTCACAACACACACACACACACACACAGACTCACAAATGAAGCTCCTGCTATTCTGGGCTGGTGAGGATACAACAAACTCTATTAGCTAATGACTGTGGAGGATTAATTACATCGTCCACTGATATATTAATAACAGTCTTAATGGATTTGGCAGTGGCTGTTTTGTTCTGGCTGAGAGGCAGAGACTGACAGGTGTCCAAGGACGTGAACAGAAAGAGTGGTGCCGTCCTGGAGCTAGGTTCATTAAGACGACTGATTTCAGTCAATCTGCCGCTGGTGTTGTGGCATCTTGTAAACAAAAAGCTTTTCTATCCTCTCAACTTACACTGCTGTGGTGTAAAGCCCATCTCAACAGGCTCACGTCAGCATGTTATCCTGCATTGTTAAATTTAACTGATCCTCCGCTCCTGAAATAACCCCCAGCTCGGCATCATAGAAGAGAAAAAATAAAAATCCAGCCTTGGTGCGATAGGACCGCAACGTTCCTGCAGCGAGAACAGGACACACTGCACAGGAGATGCATTTACATAACAGCTTCTGACGGAGCTGCACCAGTGCTGCTGTCACCACTCTGGACATTTGCCTCTGAGTCAGAACTTAAAACAACACTGAGGCTTATTCTTTCGGCAGCTTGCAAGAAACCTGCATCATGGATGTGTAAAATGTGTCATCCCAACAGCTCCCATGCAAACTAGCAGCTAGTTCTGAGGGGTTTGTGTGACAGAACATTTACGTTCAAAAAGGAGGCTATGAAATCACTATCTATCTAATCCTATTATCACTCTATCTATTCTGAATAGATCATCATTGAATAGATCATGTTGCATGTTCATTTTTACAATATCTTAAAGTTGATTTTTGATTTTTAGTTTCTCATTAAAGCTGAACGTCTATTTTGGTGCAAAAGTTTTTGTTTTGAGATGCGAGTATAACACAGGAGATCACATACAAGTCGCATTTAAACAGAAATGTGAACAAACTCGCAAAAAAATAATAATCAGAATTGAGCATTAAGCACTGCAGTGTGAACAAAGCCGTCGACTCACATACCTCTTATCTACCAGGTCTGTTTTATTGCCAACAAGCATAATGATGACATCACCTCCTCTCTCTGTTCTCACGTCCTCAATCCATTTTGATGTCTGCTGGAATGAATTAACATCTGTTTAAAAGAGGAAGAAGCCAGTTAAAAACAGCGGTGACATTCAGCACGCTGCCACTCCAGCTGTTGCTTTCACCAACAAACTATTTCAAACAGTCTTGGACTTTTTATAACAGCTGACAGAAATGAAGAAAGAAACCTGCTGAATGATGATGCAAGAACATACAGACAAAAAATAAATAAAGTGGTAAATCATATTAAAAATATATTTTCTGATACATTATACTGTATCACACCCAGTAAATAACTTGCATAATAAACCAATGTAACAGTGTGTCATCGATCACATTCACCTTGCCACAGAACTAGAGTTTTCAGACTTGCAGACCGATTGCAGAATAAAACTTGCGGTACGTACTCTCAAAGAGGGACTGTGATCGAGTCTGTCCTTTTCAGTGGGAAATAGAGCCGGAACTTTGAGGCCCGATAATCCATCATATTGGTTTTCTAAAGGAATCCATGTTACAATGGGTATCTTATTTATTTAGTCATTATTTAAATCTAATGTCATCTTGTGAGTGCATCAGTCATAGTTTTTTATTATATAAAGCAAGACCAGGGCAGCAGTGGTGCAGTGGGTAGCGCTGTTGCCTCACAGCAAGAAGGTCCTTTCTGTGAGGCGTTTGCATGTTCTCCCTGGGTTCTCCGGCTTCCTCCCACCACCGAACATTTGAAACAAAGGTGAATTGATCGTTACAAATTGTCCATGACTGCGAGCACAAGTGGGTGTTTCTTTCTGTGTGGCCCTATAAGGAACTGGCGACTAGTCATGGGTGTAGCCCTCCTCTCCAGTGTAACCAGAGATCCAGATTCAGATAAGCAGCGAAATGAATGAAAGGAAGAGATTGAACATCAGAGCTGCTCCTCTCCCTCTCAGTGATTGACAAACTGTCCACCTGCCAGAGGCAGACAGCGTCTCGGGAGCAAACTGCTCGCAGTTTAATGTTCTGCAGCTGAGCAGATGAGCCCTGAGAGCTCAACACGCTGCAGCTTAAGACAAAAAACAAGCACATTAACAAAGCAACTCCATCAACGAACTGTGTATTTGGTTACGCTGGGAGTTAACAGGCCGTGCCCAACGGGCCACATCATTTGCTGTTGCTTTCTTCTTGAGCTCTCCTGTTTGGCCATCACATCTTGATCAATGCTCATTTCGCTCGTCGAACAAGGTACTGACTTGTGATGTCGTAGACGACCACGGCCACAGTGGAGTCCCGTATATAACTGGGAATGAGGCTCCGGAAGCGTTCCTGTCCCGCCGTGTCCCAGAGCTGCAACCTCACCTGAGGTTCAGAAAGAGAAAGCTAAGCAGATGATTCAGATAGTCAGAGAGCCTGAAACAGAAGGATCCCGGTACGCGCACACACAGACACACACACACACACACGATTGTATTCATCTACATCCAGAAATCATACTTTATCATATTTAGCAGCATTAAACAGCTCTGTTGTGACATTAAGCAGGCTTCTTACCGTTCTATCTTCCAGGTACATGGTTTTCGACAGGAAGTCAATTCCAATTGTGGCCTAGTTTACAGAGAGAAGACACACATGGATCAACATCTCCGGGGATACGTCCGGAAGCAAACGACAGAGCACCGCAGACTGGATCATCAAGTCACGTCATCCCAAGTAGCTCTGATACAAAATTAAACCTATTAAGAGTGGATGAAAGAATTAAGCCAAGCTTATAACATGTAATTTAATACTGTACATTATTTTTGACTCTCCAATGTCTGTGGATCAAAGCTCTCTCTTTTTTCCTTTAGAGCATGCTAATGTAAATATGTCATTCATCAGAAACGCATAGAGTTGTGTATTTGTTTATTTTTCCACTCATTGAGCTTCTCAAAGGCATCTGATATGCTCCATTTATAACAATGCTATAATTCCCTGATTGCGACACAGGTCCTTTTCTTTTCAGCTGTTGTCGTTCTGTAGTAAGCTTCATGATATCTCTTGCTTGTACAAATATAAACATAGAAATCAATGTGAAAGTGGGCTCTGAGTTCAGAAGGTTGACCGATTCACTTCCTCTGTGCTGCCCAGCTAGCACAGGACTAATTCAGAGAGACTGGCATGTAGAACGGACCTCATTTATACTCTTCTTTTACACACACATCAAGCACCGCCTGGCTGAAAATAAACCTCAAAGAAGTACAAATGACTTGACGCAAAGTTTTATTCATTACGTATAAAGTCTTAGTTTTTACGTCTCCAACATTATACCAATTCCCAAAATAAATCTCTTATCCGTCCTGAAGGAATCTGCTTTAAATGTATTTCACAACTCACTGGGGAGGCACAACAGAAAAATCCCAACGAACAATGATTGTGTGCTTGTTCAACTGAAAGACGACTTCAGCCCTTAAAAATAATTTAGAATTTAGAGATGGTTTTGAACAAGTGGGTCACCAGAGAAAACACTGAAACCTGCTGATCTGTAGTAATATCTCTAACCCAATAGAGAATGGCTTTGAAAGCAGAGAAATGCCTGGGGGGGGGGGGGGTATCTTGGGGGATGGCAGAGGTGCTGCAAGCTCTTTCTGGCCCTAATATTAAATATAGAATCCCACACAGACAGAAATACATGAACAGATTAGCTCAACAGAAATTATTAATAATCCTTTTACGTATTTAACTCCTGCATCTCGCCAGAAGACAGACACTCACAGCCCTGAGGCCCATCCTGCAAGTATCTGGAGCAAGAAATGCTTTTATCAGATCAGACAGGCTCCACTCACCAAGTAAGTTAAATGTATTTTTGGCATAAGAACTTTAATGGCTGTGAGACATTGATCCGAAGATATCCTATAAGTTTAAAGTCACCACTAATTTACTTTGTCTTGACATTTCGATATGCCACTGATATGATAAGACAAGCATTTATTGTTGTGGAATATGCCGAGTCCAAATAATCAAAGCAGCACCGCTATGAACTGTATCTCACTAAACCCGTAATGTCAGCTAACCAAAACTTGCAGGACTATATTAAATATACATCTTGTTTTGTTAAGCAGGTCCTACTATTGCCATTTTCCATCTGTGCACCAGATGCCGACAGAACTTGGTTCATTTCCACATAGACCTGATCACCCCAGCCATCCACAGAACCATTCCCCCTCCTATAGGCTCCAGTAGGCCTGTGGCCTGCAGCTGTAGATTAAACAATCTTTTCATCTACAAGAAGCTGGATGGATGGCTGTTTGCACATCTGAATCCAGACTTCTATTCATTTAGTTAGTTAGGCCTAATTACTAGGGGCATGTGTCCTTCCACGTGTACAGGGTTATAAGTATGCTTTATGCAATGATGGCAAATGTGACAGGTTGAAAATGAATAAACTGGTTTGATAATCAATTAATCCTTTTTGTTTTCCATTTTCAAAGATGACAAATTTACGTTTTGTTTTCATGGGTCATTTGCCCCATTTAATTGTTAGGAGCTCTTTATCATTTATTAAAATTACACATGCTGACTTGTTGTTTGGGTCAGTGTAAACATGCAGAAGGTGCACAGAAGTGACTTTGTTGTGGTGTGATCTTTATCCTATAAGGTAAGCTATAAGGAAAAATGGAAATCAAAACAATAAATCAGAAATAACATAATTAAAGATAGATAGAGATAAGCACTTGTCAAAAGAACAGGGTCACATAATTAATGCATAACACCCCCCTGACTGAGAAATGGAGGAAGGTATAGACCAGGGGTCCCCAAACTTTTTCCTGTGAGGGCCACATCACTTTTCCCTTCTCTGATGGAGGGCCGGGGCCAGTTTGTAGGAAAAGTGTGACGATGGCAGGGGTGCCTAAACATTTAGGGGCCGAATGTGGAGGCAGGCTGTAGTTTAGGCTTCATCTCACCATCACAACTACACACAGTGACATGAATCGAGTGTCACACACGGAATGCCTCTCACACCCAAACTCAGTCTCTCTCCAGCACTATCAGGTAGTGCAGAGGCGAAGAACGACTCGATCAATCAGCTGATCCAATACAGCTGCAGAGGAGCAAACAACAAACCTCCAATTCTTGTAAAAAACCCAAATGCTGCACACCCTGGTTGTGAACCCAGGACCTTCTAGCAGGGAGTCAAGCGCACTACCCACTACACCACCTAGATGTTATCCTATCAAGCGTTAGGATAAATAGACAGTAGCATTGTTGACTTTAGACCAGAGGCACTGGTTTTGAATCCAGTACGACGTCACCTGGTCGGAGACACGCCCACTCCACATAACACAAAAGGAAAAAGCACAACATAACAACACAACAACACAACAACATAGCAACACAGTACAACACAACAACACGCTGTGGTCTGAGAATACCTCGAGTTTCCTCACCTATACGGTGGCGTAGTCGGTAGGGTTACCGGTCTACTGCCAGAGGAACTGGGTTCGCATCCAGCTGTGGGGGTGGGGGTGGAGTAGGGGTGGCAGGGTAGGCCCAGGGCCTTACCTGGGTGGAGTGAACTGGACCACTGGTCCACTCCACTCCGCTCAGGTGTGCCCTGGACCTACCCTGTTGCCCCTGCTCCATCTCATTCCCGTAGTGGGATTCGATACCAGGGCCATTTTGCCCCCCTCTACAGTGCTGCCAACCATGCCACCGTGGAGGTGAGGAAACTTGCCCTGTTATTACAAAGTAATTACTATGTAATAAGTTGATATTACAGAACATTGGAACATTAACTTTCTGGCCGTATGTGACCATCATTAAAAATAAAAGGGAGGCTACTCATGTTGTACGGAAAGGAAAATAAGTAAATTCTATTTTGGGTCTCTGGTATTGTTCAGGGGGCCAGGCCAAATGTGGAAATGGGCCGGATCCGGCCCGCGGGCCGTAGTTTGGGGACCCCTGCTTTAAATCTTCTCATACGTGCATCACGTCTCTGTGGTTAGATCTAAAGGAGCAGCGCTTTTGTGTGTGTGTGTAAATTGCAGCAATCTAGGACTGAGGGTTTTAAAGGAGCTTAAAATGGTCTCCATTAGCTGTCTGTCACAACCGCTGCCTGGACTGTTGACAAGTTAATGAAATCAATGCATCAAACTAACTTCAAGTATCTCCTTCTACACTCCCACGACAACACTGGGAGGAACAAAGTCATCTGAGATAAGTCAATAAATACATTCATTTTGATTTCACTGTGTTAAAGCAATATATGGATTATAGAAGTAGCAATAATGGATTTCCAATCAACAAAAACAACCAACATAATGCTGCCATTCAACGAGAATCTTATAACTACCGGTAATTAATTTCTGATACGGTAAAACATTTCCTAATTTCCAACATGCGCCAGCTCCTTAACAACTCAGACATGCTGGAACACGCATGAATCATAGAGATTTGGAAGCTGAATACAATCCAGAAATAAGTCAGTGTGGCTTGTCTGGTTGTGTGTAGTCCTATGACATACAAATGTAGTAACATAAGAGGATTCAGCAGCCAGTGTGAAAGTGCAGCATCACAGAGACAATTTAATCCACACACAATAAAGCATTGAAATCTCATTACAGCACTTGTGCAAAGGATTGGAGAGGCTTTGAGGGAAAGGTTTCTTTCCTTTGGCCAATTGCAACACTGACGTGTTGCATTTGTTACCATGACTCGGTAACTTCTGCGTTCACCTTCTATTCAGAATTGGTAAAAGAAAATTATGAAATATATCAGACACCTTAATGGTTCATAAACTAAAACATAGCAGCACGTTTAATTTCAGGCACTCTGTGAAGTGTACTCTGTTGGGTTATTGACAAAGTGGGTCTGAGGGTCTACAGGGCTCTTGATATTGTTGAGTTAAATGGTACAAAAATGCAAAATCACAATTTTACTCACACAAATGATTTCTGATTTAAAAGGCTATAACCATCATTAGAGCAACCCACCTGATACGTGTTGTCAAAGCTGTCATACATGAATCGTGTGATCAGAGACGTCTTTCCCACTGCAAGACAAAAGCACAGCAGGTGTTAAATGAGACGGCAGGCTTTGGTCCTTCTCGAGTCAGACACTTGGAGAACGTAGCAGTGGGGATGTGAACTCCCAAAACAGGTTCATTTCCCTTAATATAACATTTTAATGCGGAGAGAAGGGTGAAACAAAGAGGCAAGCAAATTCTTACGGAATGGAGAAAATACCACCCGAGGACTGATGATAGTTTGCATCGCCAATTCCTGGCTGCATCCTTTCATCTGGATCTCCAGCAAGATCTAGTTGGTTGGTTCTTGGCTCATGTCCGAGCTTCCACTAAACTTTGTGGGTTTCTGTCTAACAGTGTTTCCATCATTTCATGCTGCATTTTCTTCAGCTTTTCCGCTTTGCGGGTCACTATCTCAGCTTGCTAGGGGTGAGAGCCGGGGCTACACCCCAAATGTGTCGCCAGTGCATCGACACCCAGAGGCAGCCTCACGCACGCACTCATACACTACGGACAATTATTTGTGAATATATAATTATTCTGAATTGTATCACAGTAAAACAGGTTAATTTCTATTTAACCAGGTAAGTCAATTGAGAATTAATTCTCTTTTTCAATAACGACCTGGACCTAATTTGCATGTTTTTGGTGGTGGGAAGAAGCCGGAGAACCCGGAGAGAACCCCTGCAGACACGGGGAGAACATGCAAACTCCTCGCAGAAAGGAATCGAACCCAGACCCTTCTTGCTGTGAGGCAGCAGCGCTACCCACTGCAACACCGTGCCACCCACAAATAAATCTAGTTAAAAATAAATCCTATTAACGCTCCTCCTATATAAATCCTTGTTCCACAGCAGAGAAAATGGAGCAGATCCTTCCTGCACTGTCCACAGACCTATTAAAAATTCCTGAATAGCAAACAACATGACCAGAAATTGGCTGATGCACTTGCCAAGTTTCATGAAACTAATATTGAACTATTTTTGAGTTATGCCCGACAATAAATGTTCACAGACAGACAGATGGAGCGCTAGTCTTCTAAGCATGCATTAATGCCGTGGGAATAAAGCGTTCGACTGAACAGACGTGGTCTTTCTGAAGAAGCATTCTGGTTCCATGAAGAAAAATATGATTCTGTTTGAAGGCCCTGGGGAGGCCCTTCCTCTCCATCAGAGGATGCTGACGGGATGAGAACACTAAAGGGCAAACAAAGAGAAATAGGCGGCTTCTGAGTAAGAGCAAAAGCTAATATAACATAAAATAGTACCGACTACATTCATGCTGATGCTTTGCTTGGGCCTCCACTGCTGCAGCACTGCAGCATCTCTGTCACCCGTTCCACTGCTAGCCGTGTGCTAATGATTCATGGCTTTCCTGGGGTGCTAAAGAAAAACTCTCCCTATGTTAAGTTAATGCACGGCAGACCCCCACGCCATTAATCCCCACAAGAACTTCAGTGTGGAGCGCACATTTACACCTCATTGAGACACTATATATTCTTACAATGATGTTGACCGTATGGATCAATAAATTAAAGCCCGCTGATCATTGTACCATTGCGCTGCACTTGGGCTAAAGTGGCACA
This sequence comes from Brachionichthys hirsutus, assembly GCF_040956055.1. Lineage (NCBI taxonomy): Eukaryota > Metazoa > Chordata > Actinopteri > Lophiiformes > Brachionichthyidae > Brachionichthys > Brachionichthys hirsutus. Next base: position 12,564,922 of record NC_090905.1, read on the forward strand.
GTAATTAGGATTCTTTAGGGAAGCCGGGGAGAAGGTAAAAACTGATGGAAACCTGTTCAAGTGTTACATCTCCTGCTGGGTAAATGGTAGCCTTCCTCCACAGTGGTGATTTCACTCAAGTCGTTCTGTATGAGAAAACCAGGATTAAATCTAAATGTTGTTCTCTGTCTGTCTCCCTTCAAAGATCTCGCATCAAGAAAGAGCCCAATCTAATTCTAAAGACACATCATTTAGAGAGAATGGTCTACCAGCAGTGTCTTCAGTGAAGTCATGCGAGACACTTAAAAAGTCCCTGAATCTATTCCTGAAGTCCATCTCCATCCACATTGATTTAAAACAACGACGGAGAAGAAGTCGCATTTGTAATAAGTCTCTTGTGTTTCATAAAACTGCCAGATGCTTTCCATTGACACACACAGGCAAGTGGAACCGAATCAGACAGTCTCTTCATTTGCAATCCACTCAGCTGTGCAGCACATGCATGGGACTACAGTCACTGCAGACCAGCTCCTGCACAGCCCAACAACACACCTGGTGTTATGCAGTCATCAACATTATATATGGGAATATGGGTTATATGGGAAATGCAGATAGAGGTCTAGCTTCTTGTTGTATTTCATGCTAAGTCCATAATACACTACATGGAGCATTGTGTCCGAAATAGAACAAAACAGCGTGAACTCATGTCTCTGACGCTGCCATGCTGTTCAGTAAACAGAAGTGATCACACATGTTCTGAGGAAAGAACAGGACTGGCATGTTGCTGGAAGCGACGCGTCTTGATGAACGGCGTCCATTAAGGGGCACCTGAGCTTAGCAGTAGCAGATTACGCCGTCACTGAGTTGTTTCCCTTTATCGATCAGAAATCACCTGCCAGGATGGAGTGATGGGAAGTGAAATGGAAAAGATAACCTGTTGGCTTTAGACTGCAGCCACTCAAGATGAATGTGTCCCAGAATCCCAAAGGCTTCAGATTTCAAGATTACGAGTCAAAATCAATTCCCCTCAAACCCTTATCAAGGAAGATGCTCAAGGCTGAGGGTCTGGTGACGACTCACTGGCATCCACGGGGCCTTAATGTAAGAGGACTGCGTGGATATAGAACAGCCAGGCCTATTAGGGGAGCTGATGAGGCTCAGCGGAGCGTTGAGCAGCACCAGTGGCGTGTCATGATGCGACCCACAACCCCTCACAGACCTGAGGCTCCAGACACAGCAGTAAAAAAAAAAAGCTCATTTTCCACATATTGCTGTGCTGGTGTTTAGCAGCATTTCCTGACCCGGTCAATCCAGTTGGAATGAGCAGGTTCCTGGATGTAGCGTCATATTATGCTTCCTTTCCCCCCACGGCAAATAAAAACAAACAAATGGGGTTTGCCATTTGTCACTTCGGCTTTGTTGGGGGGAACCTTTAGCCAGACTCTTTGCACAGGCAGAGTCGAAAACAACAAAAGAAGCAGGCAGGAAGAGAGACCTTCTGACAGCTCATTTAGCATGCTGCCTGCTTCCACCCACCTCTCTGACATTAGCTGATTCTGTGATGAAAAACAGAACATCGTGCCTTCTTTCCCTTTATAGACACATTTTTCACACACTCCCACCATTCCAGGGCCTTCATTATACAAAGGAAAGCTTAAAAAGAACAAGCGGTGCTTTTACTGCAGCCTCTGCAGCCATGTTCCTGCTTCTTGACATACTTCATACTTCATTAATAAATGATAGTGTCAGAACTGACAGGATTCACGGCCGCCTGGGCACCGCTGCCAATTACGGCCGACATGTCAGAGGGAGACACGGCTACCGGAGACGAGCCAGCCAAACACAAAGCGGGCGCTGCCACTGTCTGGAGGAGCACTGGTTGACAAAGCAGGCCCCCCCACTGCCACCCCCCCTCACACAGATAGCACAGACAACACCACGTCACAATGGTTGGGACCCCACGCTACACCGCTGCCATAACATATGTTTCAGTGGGACAAACATACTGATATATGTCATCAAATAATTTTGCTGTGGTGCCAGTCATCCGTTTACTTTACTTTGGTGTGATCCAAACACGATGAGATGAGATGACGTTTGACTTGTGTTACTCAAAGTGCCAAAAGAATTCACTGAAAAAAACCAACAGCGAAGCCCTTTCCAGAAATCATGACCCGCTTCTTAGAATTATTCCAACGCCCAGGTGGTTTCAGAACAAACAGCTGTGGGCCTCTGAGACAAACAGAAAAACAATGCACAAAAACAGTAGTAGTTTATAACGGCAACGTTTTCGTATTTTAAAATACGGGTCTGAGCCGGGACCTCCTTCACATGCTTTAAGAAAATAAGATAAGTGTAAAATAATCATCGTAAACTTACATCACAAAGGTTACAGGAAGCAGGAGCGAAACAATTTCTAATTCTAAGAACTACAATCATTCGTAGTTCTTCCAGTGGATTAAAAAAAGAAAACAGAGTGTCATAGAGGAACTATTTTATTTTCAACCAGCTACAGTGGATGGATCACACAGAAGGATCCGCTGCAGGAGGGGAGGCTCCAGCTGCTGACGGGGTCGCTGGATGAGCTGCTACATGAAGTAGCTTAGCAAGCTACATCCATCCATCTGAAAATGTTGAGAACTAGATGGGAAATAATTCTTAGAGAACATTGCTCGATACAAGGTCTGCCTTAAGTAACTGGGTCATAAATCCTGGAAAGACAGGTGCTGTTGAATGTTCTTGAAAACTATCCTGAAAGGGTGATGGGGGGGGGGGGGTATTATAGGTTAGCGTTGTGTCTGCTCTGAAGCATCACAATACTAACTTTTAATACAATATAAAATCCTTCATGCATTAAAAGTAATCTTAGGTTGGTTAGCAAATGATTATTTTCCACACTGATCACCTACACAATTGTCATTATTGAAGCCATGCGTGTGAAAAATAACGTCATTCATGTGTTCCTTTAAATTCACTTTAGGCATCTCTATGTTCAGCGACAATTTGGGTATGCAGGCGATGCCCGGTTGCACATTAACATTTCATTTTACTTTATTTTTTATAAGCTGGACTGTTGTAACTGGGCCAATGCACTATGTGATGCATGGCCCCATGACACTGGATGATCAATAAGGCCTTCTGAAGTAGTGAGCCATGACTAATATGGCTAATTCGGTTGCTCAGGGCTTGTGAATTACGCTATAGAACAAATCTCCCCTGTTCAGACCGCAGGCAAAAAGACTCAAATCAGTCTTGCTTCCACACTGAAAGGGAAAATCTGTTCAGTGTCTCAAGTCAAGCTTGAGACAGAGACACAAAATCAAAAAAGGCATAAATCATGACTGAGTCTGTGAAGAAAAGTTTATAGAACAGGGCAACCTGCAAAACCACAACTCCAGGCCAGAAGCTGCAGCCACACAAGATATCTCCTCGCCACTAACAGCCTGGGTGTGTCTCAACTCGACTCCTCCACAGCATCACAGCCTCCCAGCATCACAGCCTCACAGCATCACAGCATCACAGCATCACAGCATCACAGCATCACAGCATCACAGCATCACAGCCTCCCAGCATCACAGCCTCACAGCATCACAGCATCACAGCATCACAGCATCACAGCATCACAGCATCAGCATCACAGCCTCACAGCATCACAGCATCACAGCCTCACAGCATCACAGCATCACAGCCTCACAGCCTCACAGCATCACAGCCTCAAGCATCAAGCATCACAGCATCACAGCATCACAGCATCACAGCATCACAGCATCACAGCCTCACAGCATCACAGCAACAGCATCACAGCATCGCAGCATCACAGCATCACAGCCTCACAGCCTCACAGCATCACAGCATCACAGCCTCAAGCATCACAGCATCACAGCATCACAGCATCACAGCATCAGCATCACAGCATCACAGCCTCACAGCATCACAGCATCAGCATCACAGCCTCACAGCCTCACAGCATCACAGCATCACAGCCTCACAGCCTCACAGCATCACAGCATCACAGCCTCAAGCATCAAGCATCACAGCATCACAGCATCACAGCATCACAGCATCACAGCATCACAGCCTCACAGCATCACAGCATCACAGCAACAGCATCACAGCATCGCAGCATCAGCATCACAGCATCACAGCCTCACAGCCTCACAGCATCACAGCATCACAGCATCAGCATCACAGCATCACAGCATCACAGCATCACAGCATCACAGCATCAGCATCACAGCATCACAGCCTCACAGCATCACAGCATCACAGCCTCACAGCCTCACAGCAACAGCATCACAGCCTCACAGCCTCACAGCATCACAGCATCACAGCATCACAGCATCAGCATCACAGCATCACAGCCTCACAGCATCACAGCATCACAGCATCACAGCCTCACAGCAACAGCATCACAGCCTCACAGCATCACAGCATCACAGCCTCACAGCATCACAGCATCACAGCATCACAGCCTCACAGCATCACAGCATCACAGCATCACAGCATCACAGCATCACAGCATCACAGCATCACAGCATCAGCATCACAGCATCACAGCATCACAGCATCACAGCCTCACAGCAACAGCATCACAGCCTCACAGCATCACAGCATCACAGCCTCACAGCATCACAGCATCACAGCATCACAGCCTCACAGCAACAGCATCAGCATCACAGCATCACAGCCTCACAGCATCACAGCATCACAGCATCACAGCATCACAGCCTCACAGCATCACAGCATCACAGCATCACAGCATCACAGCATCAGCATCACAGCATCACAGCCTCACAGCATCACAGCATCACAGCCTCACAGCATCACAGCATCACAGCATCACAGCCTCACAGCAACAGCATCACAGCATCACAGCATCAAGCATCACAGCATCAAAGCATCAAGCATCACAGCCTCACAGCCTCACAGCATCACAGCATCACAGCATCAAGCATCACAGCCTCACAGCATCAAGCATCAAGCATCACAGCCTCACAGCATCACAGCATCACAGCCTCACAGCATCACAGCATCACAGCATCACAGCATCAAGCATCACAGCCTCACAGCATCAAGCATCAAGCATCACAGCATCACAGCATCAAGCATCACAGCCTCACAGCATCACAGCATCACAGCATCACAGCATCAAGCATCACAGCCTCACAGCAGCATCACAGCCTCACAGCATCACAGCCTCACAGCATCACAACATCACAGCCTCACAGCAACAGCATCACAGCATCACAGCATCAAGCATCACAGCCTCACAGCCTCACAGCAGCATCACAGCCTCACAGCATCACAGCCTCACAGCATCACAACATCACAGCCTCACAGCAACAGCATCACAGCATCACAGCATCAAGCATCACAGCCTCACAGCAGCATCACAGCATCACAGCATCACAGCCTCACAGCATCACAGCCTCACAGCATCACAGCAACACAGCATCATCACAGCCTCACATCATCACAGCAACACAGCATCACAACATCACAACATCACAGCCTCACAGCAACACAGCATCACAGCATCACAGCCTCCCAGCATCACAGCATCACAGCATCACAGCCTCCCACAGACGGACACTCATCCAATAACGGAGCATTACTCATCTGGGGCGGATCGATGCTCTATAAACCATCGCAGCGAACAAGTCGCCTGCGCCCATGAAAACATCATCTCTGTGTTACGCTGTTAAACTCAGATACCGCATCCTCTGTCGAACAGGCGAAACATTTGCCCCCTCCCTCGCTCAAAACAGAACTTCTGGAGAGAATTAAACATTTCTTACCACTTTGCTCCCCCAGAAAGACGAGTTTGAATTTTCTTAAAGGATTTCCAAAGTCACTGCCAACGGACATTTTGATGATGATGATGAGGAGGAGGAGGAGGAGGAGGAGGGGGGGGGGGCTCTGTAGGACAAGTCTGGGTGTCCTGTGTTTCCGCACGACTTCGGGGGGGTGTTGGTGGAGATGCTGGATGGAATGGGCGGTGGAGTCGCTCTCCGTTCAGCCCGGCTCTCTCTCTCTCTCTCTCTCTCTCTCTCTCTCTCTGCTGCACCGGTCCGTGACGATCAGGGTGGGTTTTTTGCAATGGTGTCTGCGCATGCGCGGCCTCTCCTCGCTCTCCGGTGAGCGTGACAGCCGTGATATCAGGTGACGTCATGTGTGTTGGAGGAGACGGGCAGGCAGACGTAAAATGTGACGTTTGTCTGCATTCTAAGATGTTTTTTTTGTTTGTTTGATGCAATAATAAGATAAAACACAGGTTTGAATGGTTAAGAGCAACGTTCCCTCTAAGGTGCGCTCGTGCGTAATTACGCACAGCTGATACGGTCTTCGCGCAGCGAAAATCTATGTTGCACACAAAAAAAAAAATCCAACCTAAATTGAAAATAACATAAACAGGTAAAAATTCATTCTGTGCTATTTTCCACTGAGTCAGTGAGTCTCCGGTGACTGGCTGCTCCGGCTAATGATGAGATTCACATGTTTTTACGCAGCTAATAGACGCCATTGGAACAGGAGTTCCAGGACTATTCCATTATTCCTAGCTGCGGTATTCAGGCGACCGGGCCTGCTTTGAACACTTGAACACTTTTTTCAAAGTGTCACACACGCAATGCCTCTCACACCCAAACTCAGTCTCTCTCCAGCACTATCAGGAAGTGCAGAGGCGAAGAACGACTGGATCAATCAGCTGATCCAATACAGCTGCAGAGGAGCAAACAACGAACCTCAAATTATTGTAAAAAACCTGAACGCTGCACGCCTTGGTTTCGGACCCAGGATCTTCTAGCAGGGAGTCGAGGGCACTACCCACTACACCACCTAGGTGTCACCCCATCGGACATTAGGATAAATAGACAGTAGCATTGTTGACTTTAGACCAGAGGCACTGGTTTTGAATCCAGTACGACGTCACCTGGTCTGAGACACGCCCACTCCACATAACACAAAAGGAAAAAGCACAACACAACAACACAACAACACAGCAACACAGAACAACACAACAACACGCTGTGGTCTGAGAATACCTCAAGTTTCCTCACCTATACGGTGGCGTGGTCGGTAGGGTTACCGGTCTACTGCCAGAGGAACTGGGTTCGCATCCAACTGTGGGAGTGGGGGTGGAGTAGGGGCGGCAGGGTAGGCCTAGGGCCTTACCTGGGCGGAGTGAACTGGGCCACTGGTCCACTCCACTCCGCTCAGGTGTGCCCTGGACCTACCCTGTTGCCCCTGCTCCATCTCATTCCCGTAGTGGGATTCGATACCAGGGCCATTTTGCCCCCCTCAACAATGCTGCCAACCATGCCACCGTGGAGGTGAGGAAACTTGCCCTGTTATTACAAAGTAATTACTATGTAATAAGTTGATATTACAGAGCACCGGAACATTAACTTTCTGGCCGTATGTGACCGTCATTAAAATTGTCCCAAATAAAAGGGAGGCTACTGGAGAGATACTGCCCCTGTTGAATATATTACCAAAATTTGTATGATTAAAAAATACAGGAACCTCATCAGCGGATGGCACTTCCGACGTTTGCACAAATGCCAGTTGTGAGGAGGTCGACCCAGGAGAAGATACATGGACGGAGTGAGGGAGGACATGAGAGTGGCTGGTGTTGGGGAGGACGATGCAAAGGACAGGGTGAAGTGGAGAAGGTTCATTTCCTGTGGCGACCGCTCACGGGACAAAAGTCCAGTAGTAGGGCATAAATAGATGGCGCTCACACGGTTAGTTCATCATAAATTTTATTAGTGATTAATCCTCACACATTAATGCCCTGCATTGTCAGGGAATAATCCCCTAACAACGCCAGTAGGTAGAATACTGAATTTGAAAAAGTAGTGAAAATTCATTAGCAATGGAATTACCATACATGTGTTACATGAGATCATACATGAAACGAGTATTATATTAATCACAAATGTCTCTATGTGTGAGACAAACATCGATACAAAATAAACTTAAATATTAAGCCAATATCTTTGAGGTTGAATCTGAATCAACTCATTGATTCAATTCAATTTTTACTCATTAGAATAGTAGGTAAGTTGTGACTCAAACCTTGCTGTGTAGCTTGTATTCTCTAGTTGTTCTATTAACCGTGTGCAGCAGGGCCTCCGAAGGACAAGATATAACATCCTATCTTTTTTAGTCCCTGATGCTATGTGAAGTTTGTTTGTTTTTTACACCTAAATCGACACAATCTTAAATATCAACCCTATAAAAACGTCATTCCCTCTTTAACCTCACAGTTTAAGGTTTATTTTATGAGAACTTAAACTAAATGCCCCATCATGCACCACCATTCTAAAAAGGAATGATCTAAATCAGTATGTTGAGAGGCGGGGTACACCCTAGATGTGTCGCCGGCACATTGCGGGCATGAAGGTTATCATTATTAATTGCTATAAATGCTTTTACTGGGAACACTATTTTTTTTTTTTCTCCCTCTCAGGCTTTCTACTGGCGCCGGTTTTTTTCGGGATAGCCATCGACACGTCATGTATCAGGTGGAGATACTCATTGATTCAGATTCCCTGAAGATGCCCTGGATGAACAAGGATTTATACCAACAATACAACGAATTAACGCCACAATATGTTCCCATCGATAGATCCCTACCTTCTCGGAACGAGTAATACACAGAGACGTTTATCTGTTGCGTGAACTTTCTCTAGACGTGTGGAACATGTGAGATACGTATTACACAAGAGAACCATTTATCTGTTTCTCCGTCATGGATGTCAGATTGATTCTGAATGTTCAAACTTTCAAAAGCATCTGAAGTTTTCCCAGTGAGAATTTATTTTCTCTTTTCTCCAGCCTGTGAAGCTCAAACAGGGAGGATACAGAAAGCGAGGTCCTGCGTGGGCCCGTTTCGGCTGTGTCCTTCTCCATCCGACAGAGCTTTGCTTGCCACACTGTTCTTGTACATGTTGAACTACAGCAGCGCAGAAAAACTCGGATCAACGGCGATGCTCAACCAGGTCACAGCAGTCCCTCGGGCCTCTTCTCCAGATTGTATTCCTGTGTCCGCTGTACCTTCCATCCCAGAATAAACAGCAGGATGATGCCCATGATCTTATAACCCATCTGTAAGCCCAAGTACCTGCAGGGTCCACAAAAACAACTTAATTGGCATTGGTGTTGTGGATGGGGTTTTTTTTCTTTTTGCATGCAATATGTATTCTGAAAAACGAGCTTTCTCACCTGTTCCTGAAGATGTTGTTGTCATAGTAACCACAGCTTAACTTCTTTCCACACAAGTATCTCCACCTGATGCATGACGTGTCGATGGCTATCCCGAAAAAAACCGGCGCCAGTAGAAAGCCTGAAATATTTTATAGGGTTGATATTTAAGATTGTGTCGATTTAGGTGTAAAAAACAAACAAACTTCACATAGCATCAGGGACTAAAAAAGATAGGATGTTATATCTTGTCCTTCGGAGGCCCTGCTGCACACGGTTAATAGAACAACTAGAGAATACAAGCTACACAGCAACGTTTGAGTCACAACTTACCTACTATTCTAATGAGTAAAAATTGAATTCCTATGGCGAAGGATTTCACTTCAGAGGGAACGGATCTGTAAAGGATAATAAAAAAAGTAGAGGGTCAACCGTGCAGTCACGACAACGCTGGACACAGCGGCAATGATAAGAGATATTTAAAGTGTTAATGTGTGTACGATCAATAAATAAGTCTATGAAACACATTTGTTAAACCCTCAGAGAACAAATCCTATTTATAGTTTATAGTTATCCTAGACATTAGTAGCAGTAGGATATAATTATGGTGATTCCTGATACATTTTGGGACGATTCTATACATAAAAACAAAACAGGACACAAAAGGGCAACGAAGATGGATAAATGTTAAAGTTCTGATTGGAAATCAATTAATTGCAGTGGGGAAACAAGCAGATGAGCTCTTCGATCACTATTGGTAACTTGGTACTTGTTCTGTAACGTCCCGCCGTCTTTCCTTACCTGAGCACCATCATGTAGAGGGGGTTGTGAGTGAAGCAGGCGATCAGTGACGCCAGACAGATGACAAGCATGACGGGGAGAATGAAATGTGGGCAGCTGTTCGGGCAGGGAGCCGGCTGAGCGTGACTCTGACTCCCAGATACACACCTGCAGCTGGTGTAAAGCTGCATCCAGAAGGACAACAGAAGAAACACGCACATTATGTTTGCATCTCAGCGTGCTGCATGTGCCGTGATATTAGCTGGACATTTAGGGGAAACATTTATTTCCCCCATTTGCGAACGGACGAGAAAATCAATGCCATCCTCATGTCTTTATGCTGAATGTGAGGCAGTTGGTTCACTTAGCCTAGCAGCCAATAAGACTCCAGGTCTTCACAGCTACAGATCAATGTCCAGGATCTAATCAATTCTAGTGACAACTCAGGTTTGGGTATGGATAAAAAGAAAAACTATTACATGCTCATTTTGTGGCTTCAGACCTGCTGAGAGACAGAGTTGTCTTATTTCTGGACAGGCTAGCTCATACTTGCAGACTTCATACTAGTCCACAGATCAAAATGATCGATTTCCTTCCTTCACATTTTTTCCAATTTTCTTAAAACAGAATTAGTTGATGAAATCGTTTAGCTAACAGGGACTTCCATTCATCAGCTGTCAACTTGCCAACCTGTATGACGTAAATATAATTCAGTTATTTCTCCAGCTTGATCCATTAAGCTTCCTGCTTTTGTGCTTCTGCATTGAAACAGCGATCACAGTCATAACTGGCTGATAATTAATCAGCAGTCTGTCAATCCACCCACTTTAAAAAACTATTCAATGACTGACATTTAAACACCTCCTTCTTGCTCTGACTCATCAGCATTGATCAGGCATTAATAATCAACCGATTATGATGACAGCAGGCAGGTCGGTCATTGTGTCTATCAATGGAAAAAATAAAATTGAAAGATTCAAGTCTATCCTCTAAAAAGCAGAATTAAAAACACTAAATGTGCGTAGATGGACTTTGCTGAATGCATTCCCTGCAGCACTCCAACGCTGACTTAAATGTTAATTAGAGCCGAATTTACAGATCCTGTAGTCGAACAAGAAATAAAAACCGTTCATTCATCTCAGACTGACACAATTACACACTATTAAAACTGTTGTAAGTTCTAAAAAAAACCAATTTGCCAAGCTTTGAAATTAAATCCACTCATCTTGGATGTTAAATATTTAATTGTCCTTACAATAATCTATGCAACATCCACTTTCATTTATGCAACTCTCTATCAAACATCTTTTAGGGACTTAGAATATATAACATTCACAGGATCATTGTAAAATGCATCAATGTAAACAGGCTAACCTGCACACTTCCTACTGCAGGAGGATCATAGACTGGTCGCGCTCACCTGCACCCGCTGGGTGCCGTTGGGGTTCCTGGTGAAGTTGGTGCAGCCTGCATGACATGGAGAAATATACTCGATCCCATCGGAGCCACACACCGGGTTGTAGGCGCTGGCAGGGCAGGAGCAGTTAGCGTAGCACGGGGTCGGAGCGCTGTGGAGGGGTCAAAGAAACGGGGTCAGATCTATCGCTGTAGCAGCTCACCTTCCAGACACACCAACACGGAACGTTCAGCAGCAACTGGGATCGGGGAAATCTCCGCTGCTGGGGGAGGCGTGGAAGCAAATCCAGTTTGTTGGGAAGCTATAATAAACATGACGACGATGAGTTTATGCGTCTTAGGAGTTACAGCGAGAACAACTGTTGAATAGAAGAAGGAAATAATCACCAAATATGAACGGGGCGTCCGTGTCGGATCTTGCTGCTTGTTTATAGACACGTAGTCACATATTAATGTAACTGTAGTCATGTAAATGGGTATTTATCTGGTGCTTAGGAACGCATTAATCTTGTTTCCATTATTACCCTCGCCGAAGGGGAGGCGAGGGTATTGCAATTGTGTCCGTCTGTTTGTTTGTTTGTTTGTCTGTCTGTCCGCGCGCATAACTCAAAAACTAGTAACCCAATCGACTTGAAATTTTTACACAAGCAAGGTTCTGTCCGTGGCTCGGTCCTCCCCGAGAATGGCGTTGATCCGGATCTGGATCCAGATTCTAGAATTATTTTTACATCTGGAATTGTGCCTGTGCTGTAACATGGGAGTGTCACTTTAAAAGGGAGGGACACGAATGGCATGATGGGAAAAAGAGTCCAGAAGGTATGTTGTAGTACGCAGGAGACAAAAATATTACTTGACGTTACTGAACCGAGGACTGTAATTATTAAAAGTTGCCAAACGAAGATGAACGTGAGTCCAGTCGTTCATTTCATTTCAGGGGTGCAACATAAAAGTTTGTATCTTTCCCCGTTCCGGAGCAGCAAGCTAGCGCAGGTTTGGCCCCTCTGATCCGGAAGCCCTGTTTACTGTCTCACAAGATCCAATAATCTATTGGAGGGGAGCGTCTGCAATCTCTGATTGTCTTTCTAGTTTCTTATGGGAAATGTAGTTTTAGTTTTCAAACAAATCATTTTTCGAACAGTATTACCGAACGAATTATGTTCGAGACACGAGGTTCCCCTGTATATATAAAAATAAATATATACGTATTATTAATCTATAACCTAAAAAAAGGGTCATTACCAATACGCTTGTTGGCTAACCACTCCTTTAAAAAGCGATGCTGCTGACATTTATGCTTCATCACACGTACGCCCCCCCCCCCCCCCCCCCCCCCGCTCCTCTTACTCACCTGTGCTGTCCGACCTGGTAATAATTGACCTCAGATACTTTCTGTGTGGGACAACCCATGAAGAAGAGAGGGATGAAGAGGAGGGTGGAGGTGGTCAGCATTAGCACAGAGAAGCGTGGGATGGCCTTCAGTGATAGACCCGCCTTCTTCATGATGACTCCACCTATCAGCAACCCCACTGCTACAGTCGGCAGATTTGCAGCCCCTGCAAACATACAGACAGTAAGGATCCAGAGGCTCTCCCCACAAATGATGCGTTTTAAGTTCCTCACGTTGCAACGGGGAACAAAATCGCTTTGGAAAGTGGTCGTGATTAAGAGTGGCAGTCACTAGAGTACCGACCCACTAGCAGGGCGCTGTAGGCAGGCGAAGCGCCATACTGCCTCTCCAGAAACTTGTTCAGGAACGTGGCGAGTCCTGCGATCACCGAGGAGAAGCAGCACTGGGCCAGAACCAGCGTCAAGAAGAGAGGGCTCAGCAGGAGGTGGACGAACATCCTGGGAAACACTGATCAGACAAAAAAAAAACACACGGAGGCACACTGAGCATGACGCTGGAGAAGACTCCCGTTCCAGAACAACTTCATGGAATAACACTTTAGCCACTTTATGAATCTGATATGTTGGGATGTTGCAGTCTGATCACAATAAGCGTACTTTTCAGGAAGTCTGGCAAAGAGCTATCTGGCTTTTTGAAGTCATCTTTCATGTCGGTTTCACTTCCAGGCACCTGTAAGGTAACAAGCAGAATTAAATATGATCAGAGTGTAAATACGGGTAGATTTTTATTTGGTAGGTGTTCAATCATAATTCAGACATAATGTGGAGATTCGTATGCAGATTTCACAGCCCTGGTCCGAGCAAAATGTTTGACTCATCGGTTTCTCTCCGACGGGCCCAAACTCCTGACGCTGCAGTGTTGTGATGCGGGCGCTTCAGATTGAAGTGGCAGCTCTGTGCAATAGCTGCTCGGCATTCATGCATTCACAATCATCCGCAGCTGTCAGATGTCAAAATGGAAGCTTCCTGGTATTTGTTTGTGTTGCTGTGGCGTTTTATACTGAAATACTCGCCGAACTATTTTAGGTGCTTATTTTGTGCAAAATGTGTAATTATTTTTGTGTAATATATTTTATATTTAGTTTGCATGCTGGTCTAATCTATCCGTGAGGCTGGGCATGATGCTTTCATCATTGAATAGCAGAGACATTTAGATTAACCTGAAAAGGTTGCGTATTTTCTGTTTTGTAGGTACTTTAAAAGTAGGCCATTAATTTTAATGCCAAAAACACAATTTAAAATAGGCTCATATAGCATAAAGAAAAAATAAATACCTCAGCCTGATCACGGAAAGAAGATATCACCTGATAGATGTTTATAGAAGAGCGATTCATTCAATCCTTATCAGTCACATATTTTGTTACGAGGTCACGTTCCAACCAAAATAAGCTTTCACAAGCATGTGTGGAAACTTTGAGGGGGTTTATCTTTTATCTTATCTAATGTCTTACTTTTCAGTAGAATGTTTGAAAAATGTATTGGGAAAAAAAAGTACCAATCAGCTCTTGGAATAATATATTGAAGTTATTATGATGTGGGAAGAAGAATGTTGAAAGATGAGAAAACAATGAAATGCAATGACCAGCAGGGGTCAGTAAAACACGACGGAAACGATCAAGGCTTGCATGATTCACGCCTAGATCTCCGAGTGAGACTTGACTTGCCTTTACTCCTGAATCCATTCTACGAGGGAAGAAGAAGTAGGGGACGGAGCAGAGAGCCAGGCAGCCGCTGGCGATGAGCAGGCCCATCCACCAGGCGCCGATCCAGCGGGGATCACTGGGCTTCAGCTCCAGTTCCGCTCCTGCAGCAGCCACACAGCCATGATAGGGTACAGTCATTTCTGCTCTCAGTTATTCATCAAATAACTCTGGAAAAGTCATAATTACCTAAACCAGTTCTGTCAACGTCCACATAGAGCTGGAGCATGACTGAGCCCAGCAGGAAGCCGACGGCCGGCCCGAATACAGAAATTGCATACAGGATGGCTGTGAATGATAAAGCGGCTGTGAGGGGAAAGTACTGCTGGTGCTAGATATTTAAAAACTTTACATTTGCACAGCACTAAACAGTTTAGGATCACCAGCCATCGTTAAAAATGAATGACTAAATAAATAGGCGATAAAAACGCTGCTCTGTTCTGCTAAATAAAACTTCAGAATCTCTGTGAACGTTAAAACAGACAAAGATCAATAAAAACCTGCTCGTTTTCATTTGCTAATTTAAGCTAATACTACCAACAGTAAACGAAAATATATATTACTTGTACTTAAAGTTAAGGTGACTACTTTAAAGAAGAAGTATTATGAATATATCAGTGCAAAATATGTTTTGCAGCAAAATGAAACTTATTTTTCTGAATGGTTTTCTTCGCGCTAGTATCTGACTTACCAAATCCCTTTATAATTAAAGAATAGATTAGATGTATTATGTAAAGTAACAGAGAAATAGACTTGGGCTTTTGCCATATAAAGCACTTTATATCCAGGTTAAAGTAACAGCATTAAAGTCGAACTGAAATCTACTTGCTCTCAAATATTTTATACGTGAAAGAATACTACCACAAACAGTACTTCGTTCACAAAACCTTCTGAATGCGACGTTATTATGTGATCACATTGACTTTCTGTGAACGACAGGACATTCACCTATGTAAAGAGGGGAGTTCGTAGGCCCGGCAAAATCGTCTATGTAGGAAATCCCAAAGGGCTGGATGGGCACCGAACCCACGCCGAAGAGCAGCTGCGCGGCGCCCATGAGCAGCCACAGGTTGGTGGTGTCAGCCAGACGCTTGGTCTCTTCCTGGTTGCAACCCGACTCGCTCGAGTTCTGTTGCAGGTTGCAAATTTCCTGATTGTCTGGGTCGTACAGAAAGCAGGTGGTGAGAGGGGGAAAAAAAGGGGGGGAAGACAAGTCAGTATAAAAGTTTAGGAAACTGAATCTACTGAAGCTTCCCCGACCCCTCGGCGACTCTGTTCAACGGCAACATGCTGTGAGTGGAGGCAAAACGAACTAAAATCTTCTCAGACTTTCCTTCTGATTCATGCAAAGGTTCGGCCCAGAGCGCTGGCAAAGCTTTCTCCAGCGCCCGTTGGGCTGCAAAGTACAGACACTTTGAAATGAAGTGCCCTGGAGCCGGTGCTGAGAACACGCCGCGGCTTTCAGTAAAGTGTCATCGCGTTTGTGCGTTCCCGTGCTCTGGACTCCAGCCGTCGCGGCGGCGCCGGAGACGAAGCAGCAGGGCCGACGCCAGGGTCTTACTTTGTAAAACGGAGTCGTATCTGTAGCGCTGGGACAGGAAGTGAGGTAAGGTCAGCATCAGGGCACTGACGGCCATCAGCAGTCCGCCGATCCCGATGACCCGAGGACGGTGAAGCCGACTGCCGAAGTAGCTCACGAACACGATCAGCAGACTGTTACTGACCTAGGAGACGACAGGGACACGTCTCAATGAGGTCCTGCACTGCTCGATCAGTCATCAATCAATCCACACGTTGATTGATTAACGTTAAAATCAATAGTCACTCTTGGAAATGAGGTGATAAATAAAAACATCCAGCAGGGCAGCTTCAAAGAGAGACGGGAGGCTGCAGGTTTCATCGTTTGTTCGGTCTCATTCACTAAAATTCATTCTTGCTCTTTTACATTAAACATTCAAACAAATCTTGAGAAAATGTGCAAAAGAATTGGAAAAGTAACCGGAGGGTTCATTGCGTTGAGCAGCCGCCATGGCGAGCACACACGGCACATTCTTCCATTACTCTTATCTGAAATAAAACTGCTCCAAGGTTCCTGGCTCGAGCAGCCCGGAAGGGTGATATTGATGGGCTGCTCGTTCTCCGATTCCTCCTTTGTCATCGCCAGAAGCGTAATAAATCCCTCGCAGGTCTCAGACCGTGTGAGGACGTTGTTATTGTTGGCTCCTACCTCGTGGAGAGAGGAAATGGTTCCCGAGGAGGAGCTGCTGAGGCCGTAGCGTCTCTCGACTGTGGTGATGACGCTCTTGAAGTAAGCGCTGTACAGCAGCTGGGAGAACTGCAGGAGGCTGTGGCACAGGACAAACAGCTGGGACAGACGGACGACAGGGGAGGTCTTTGAGTACGGTAGCCAGACAGACAGACAGACAGACACACGGACAGACAGGCAGGACAGGAAGGTAGAACCTGAATGAGGTTTTACAGCTTAATCCCCGCATGATCAGAAATGAGTAGAATGAACTGCTGCCTCTTGCAATAAGCAAGTATCCCCAGTGTACCTGTAATACTGATGTACGCGTCACCTCGCATGCTTCACGCACAGAAGTGAGGGTAAATCCACCCGGGGGGGGGCAGCGGGCAGGGGTTACAGCTGCTTTAAACGCAGCAGCACTATGATGTTCTCGTGTGAAGCAGCATCAAACGTGAAACAAAGACAAATTCTACCATGTAACTATAAAAAAAAATGTGGGAAAACAGATCAGGGATCGTCTCAGATCTCCTGCAGCAGTGAGGGGCTCCTGCCGACGCCGGGCCCGTCATGATGAAGATCTGCCCTGTAGTTCCAGAACCAATCTCCATGTACATCTGAGCTACGACACAAGTTATCTCTGCCTCCAGAACCGCCTGACCCACTTCAAACTCGGTAGTCAGCAGCAATCTCTGCACCGCCGGCGTTATCTCAAAGATGCCGTGGGAGGATTCTGAACAAAGACAATTACAATCAGAAACGCTGAAAAGGATTCGACTCCCTCGCTTGCTTTCCTCGAACCCCATTTATTGACATAGTCATGATTTCAACCACGTATCCAAGTAAGGAATGAATGAGTCTGCCGAACTGAACCAAACAGCTCTGTGCAGCAGCAATAAACCTTTAAGATGCAGAAGAAGAAACCATCTTGGGTCCATCCCTTTAGATAAGCCCCAAAATGTTCCATTCAATCATGATTGGTGATTTATTTAGAAATTCTGGCGTGGTTTAGATAGATTATCCAGCAAACTTTGAATGATCTCTAAGAAGAGACAACTATAATCTCCTCGTATATTTAGAATGCACAACCTCAAACTGCAGATTAATTGCTCCTGTCGGAGGCGTGGCACGAACGCTGCAGGTAACAAAAGAGACACAATCTGGTCTTCAAATCCTGATGGGAGGAGAAACCCCGACCAGATCCCCTTGATCTGGTTCGGCTGAGACTCAGTAAAACCGAAACAAAGAGCCGAAAGGCTCCAAACGCTGCAGGGCTGATGGGCGCGGCATCGTCAAGCGGCCGTCAGCGGAAACGTCCGTACGTATTTGAATAAATAGAGTGTTTTGATTCGTTTCTGCTTTCAGAAGCCGGTTGGCTTTAAGCTTCAGCTCTGTGACAAGCAGCACAGCTCCAGGTGAAAGGGATCCTGGATGTGCAGTGATCCCGTCCCGAGTGCCAGGAAGCGTTCACAGACACCCGCACGACCCCCTGCAGGGCGGCCGGTTCTCATTCACTGCTGGCTACAAACGCAGCAATGAACCTGGAGACGCACGTTGAGATCAAGGCTCGCGGATTTGCTACTGAAACGGTGATAAATCCGGGCTCTGAGCTTGCTTTCCGGATCGGCTGAGGGAGAATGAACTCTGCGTCCGCCTCGGAACAGTTAATGCTCCCACTCATTCTCGGCCTCAAGGTTTGCTGCACAAACACAAGAACCGCTCGAACACTGCCCTGATATTTCGTCCCCATTTTCAATCTGCCGAGCTTCAATTATCCGGATGAGTTGACGGAGATTCACTCGTTGGTACGATGAAGTTTCACAGACCAGGCAAACCTCTGGGTTTAGCGCTGGAGACAAGAGTTTCGAAGGCCGGTCTGAGAAACGTTCAGCAGCTGATCAACACAATGGCTGCTGAACGCCGGCTCTGCTAATCGCGGACACATTCGTCCTTGTTCGGACTGCGTGGACGTTATTGTTCCAGCCACCAGGCCCGCTGTGAAGGGGAGAATTGGAGGAAGTTCACGCTTGAATTTCAAGGTCACGCGTCGTAGCTCAGACGCCGCGTTTCCATGAAGATTTATTGTTTTTAAACTCTGTAAAATTATTCTGTCAGAAAATAAAAGAGGAAAAGGCTAAGGGAATGACGCCCCCCCCCCCCCCCGGATGGTTGACAGAAGCTGCCTCCCCTCATTGTTGCACAAACATTAAAGAGGCCAGTTGCAACAACAGCATCAGGATCAAAGACGCATTTCCTGTTTTAAAGCAACTGTCTTTGTGGCTGTCGATTAGCTTAGCATGAGCATTAGACTCAGGCGGAAATCTGGAGTCAGAAAATTCATGCTCTCTGCACAACGAGGAATATTTTATGAACTGACTACAGTCGGAAGAAAAAATATTCCAGCTCCCGTTAGTTGTATTAGCAATAATGACATCAAACAACAAATAGTTTGAAAGGACAAACTTTGAAAGCTACTTTTACTGACTACTGCAGTCTGGACATGATCCCACCCCCTAAAGATCTAAAGATTTTTGCAGTCCGGTCCCAACGCTTTGCTTTATTTGTTGGGTGAGGCATAGATTTAACAGCAGTGCTCCATGTCTGAGCTCCCAGACGTTCACCACTGCTCACCATAAAGCACAAGAGCAGCTCAGAGCCATCTAGTTCAAACGCAGACGCTCTAGGATTTGATGGAACCAAACTGTAACTTGTGGGGTCTGATCACTGGCGTGTCTGGAGCAGGACGAATGAAGCGTCTGCTGGAAGAACACGGCTGTGGTTCGGCCGCTGGAGAACCTGCAGCTGTGGAGGGTCGGACGGATTCATCACGGATCGGGAAATCAGAAGAAAACTCCCCGCCACCCGTGAGGAAGATGAAGCTTGGGCTTCAGTGGACATTCCAAAAGGACAAGGACGCCAAGCAGACCTCAAACTCCGTCGAGGCTCGAGTCAGACGACGTCCTGGATCATTATAGAAGCCGACCGCGCTTGATTTGAATCGTACAGGAAACCAAGTCAACCAGAAACATTCCAGAAATGAAGGCCTTTATCCCTGAGGAATGGGCTAGGATTCCTCAGGAACGCTGTCAGGCCGGTGTCGGGACACGCATCGTGTTTAAAGAGTCTCGATAAAGAACTAGAGACGCTTCTCATTCAGGACTTAGAGACGGACAGTCTTTCATTATCTTGTAATATCTGATGTATATAATTATTGGTATATTAAAAGGTTTGATTTGTTGATTTAACAAAAGATAAATAAGACATTTAGCCAATAAAACTGATATAAATCACAATAATAAATCTACCAAAACATTCTGAAAGCTGAAGTGCAAAAATGCGAGGCTGATTGTGAACTTCCTGGAGTCGCGTCGTCTGGCAGGTATCCACTCGTAAGAATCACAGCCCACCTGTGTGTTCTGTGCAGATTGGACATGCAGGATACGGCATGTTGAGCTCCAGAGCTGCTGACAGATGGATTCTGCCCAAACTAGCTGCTGCTAGCCTGATGCTAAATGGACAATAACAAGAGACGAAAAGAAGCAGAAGGAGGTGAGGTGCAGCCTGAGGGCTTGTTGCCCCACTGAGCGGGTTTCTACGCGCCCCGGGGCAGACCCTTTTGCTCAGGTATTGGCAAAATATCATTTATTGTATAAAAGGTGGGTGGAGATTAGGTGTCGGCTAAAAGAGATAAGTTTAAAGCTGTGAAAAGTAAACAAAATGTCCTGATAAAACTGAACAAACAGAGTCGAGTGTGGACGGCATGTACTTCTGTCCAGGGAAGATTGATGGATGCGATTGGTCTAAAATCAAACCCAATGCTGCAAAAGTTCTGGTTTGGCGTAAACAGCTCAAAGTGATCCGTCTCCACCTGTCGGCGCCGCAGCTTCCAGGCACCACCTGCTGCTTTGCCTCTCAGCGCTACGCCCACTGTGTAAATACACCGCCTGCATTGTTACTGGGCAGACCGGGTGGGGGGGGGGAGAACTCGCCCTGAACGGTTCGAACACATTCCTGTTTGTGCATCTTGGCTTCAACTAGAGCTGTAAGAGGAAAATCAAAAAAACTCACAATATGACAGAGAGAGGATTTTCTGGTCGAGTAAAGATGGCCGTGTGGGAGGAAAGAAACTTCTGACAGGACGTCTATGAAAACCGAAGAAAAACCGAAGCCAGACGCAACGCTGACGAAGGCGAGTCATTTCTCACTTCAGCATCGCTTCAGGCCGAAGTTTTGCCTCATTTTTACTCGCATCCCTGGAACAATGAGACTTTAAGTGTTGAAGCAAGAAAATACAACCCTCTTTGGAGTGGACACGGCTGGAAATCCCTTTGTCCAAACTGACTCTGTGACGTATTAAAAGACTGAAAAATAAAACTACCAGTTTCTGTATATTAAAAAAAAAATACTTCAGCAGAAGAATGCAATTTTTTCGAGAGCAGGGATTATTAAGTGATTGAGAGGAAATGTAAACTATTTTAACAATTAACTTCTCTGCTTGAGCAAAAATGACAAAAGCATCATCAGTTGTAGGAGGTTTGAGATTGTTGTGATTTGATTTCATCACAAGCCCAAACACAAATGTGATTGTTGTGATTTCTGATTATTCCCCGGCAAAAAAAAACAACTAAAAATAATCCGGAGATTCTAAGAGAAATACAAACTGCAGAGCCACCAAACTCGTGTATTACACACTTGTGTTTTAATACCTTTAACTGCTGCTAAATCAGAACCTGCAGATTACAGAACTCTGATTAAAGATTGCATTTAGTTCCGCGTCATCGCGCGCGCACGCACACAAACGCACACACTTTGCATTCAAGACGACTAAACTTTGAAATAATTCTTCATGATCTATTTCTTATGTTCAACATCTGGAAGGTATGAAGGTGTGAAACTGCGTTTCCACAGAAACACCTGAGAACCCATCAGTCTTCACGAAGTTTGTTCCAAACCCTCAGAAATCCCCTTAAAATAAAATATAATTTGTTACACAACTGCTGCAAATATAAAAACCTCTTAACAGCGGGGTAGTTACGCGTCCTACCTTTATGCTGCTGCAGAGCGCCCTTGGTTTCTTCATGATTTTGGAGGAAGGTGCGTCCATCAGTCGGGTTCGCGCGTTCCGTCGGGTCCAGGTGGGATTCGATCGTCGTCTCCAGGTGCGTCCGAGGCCGTCTGTTCCGCTCCGGCGAGCCGGATCGCAGTTTTATGACAGTCCGTGATGTAATTGGTCTCAGCCCACAGACTCCACGCGTCAATGACTTGAAAGTTGTGAGTTGAGAACAAACAGTCCTGCGCTGATTGGCCGAGTCACCCGCGAGTCTGCGCAACAATCCTCACCTGTGTCGCGCGCAGCCGCACCGATTTAACGAGCAGGAACGCGCTGTGATTCACCGCCGTGCCATTTACGCAGCGCCTCTCCCGGGCTGAACGCTCCGTTAACCACGGAATGCGGCCCGAAGCTAACGAGGAGGACGAATTCACCCGTGATGCGTTCGAGTGCGTCAGAATAATGTGAACAATGAGCTTTTTGTTTTAGATATCAATCAGAAAGTGGCAGGATGGATGCTAAGAAACTGAAATAATCACCCCTTTTATTTAACGCAAAATAAAGCACTATGCTGTAGTGTCGGGCATGCAATAAAAAAGTAAAAAACAAACAAACATAGGGATTCAAAAACCCACCTGGACCTTAATCCAAAAAGAAATATGTAAAGAATGCTGAAGCTTTGAGTTTCCAAACATCAGCGTGGACCAAAATCTTAAGATGTGCACAAACCTGCTGACCATTGATAAGAAATGTCTGACCTGTAATTGCCAACAGGTTTGTCACCAAGTAAAAAAGGAATTTTCACATTAAAATGATCAATTTGTCTTTTTTTACAATATTTTTCTGAATTCTCTTGATCTCGTCTCACTGCTCAAACAAAAACACGATTAGAATGGCACACTGTTAAATCCTTTGTCAGTGGGAAAGCTTAACCAAACCAGCAGGGGGTCTCTTGATTAATTTCCTCACCGCCTGGATTCACACAGAAATTTAAGAGTCCGCTCTGACTCAGGACCGATCGCCCTACGACGAACAGAAACCCCATTCTGTAGTTCTTACACAATCCTACTGACACACCAAAAACTACACATGGGTGAAACCTAACCTCTGCAGAGGGAATCAAACATGCATCTTGAAAACAATCTGGCATATGTAGGGGGGGGGGGGGGGGGGTCTTATCCAATCTGCTGTGTAACATATAGACCTACAAGCCTGCAGATAGCAGCAGTACACAGCTTAAATAAAGATGAGGTGTGTCTGAATGGTTTTTAATTAAACGAGACTGATTGGCTTTGGAGAAGGGGGGGACAGTGAAGTTACAAGGAATAGACGTAAAGAAGGTCGAGGACTTCAGGTACTTCTGGTCAACAGTGCAGAGTGATGGAGAGAATGTGGAAAGGAGGTGAAGAATCGTGTGCAGGCAGGCTGGAACGGGGGGAGGAAAGTATCAGGTGTGATCTGTGATGGGATGAAGGGAAAGGTCTACAAGACGGTGGTGAGGACAGCCATGATGGACGGCTTAGAGACAGTGTCTCTGAGGAGAAGACAGGAGGCGGAGCTAGAAGTGGAGGAGATGAAGATGCTGAGGTTCTCCTTGGGAGAGACCAGGTTGGATTAGACAGGGTGAAGTGGAGAACGTTGATTTGCTGTGGCGACCGCTCACGGGACAAGCCGAAAGTACAGTAGTAGTAGTATATAGTAGTAGTAGTCGTTATACTGTGAATCTGGAACATGTATTATGCATGTTGTATAATGTGATAAGGATTAAAAGCCAGCAATCTGTGGATTGATTACCCTCAAGGTGAATTATCAGGTCATGTGGTGCATGACTTGATCTTTGTATGGTCAATATTTACATTCGCGTTCCAGTACAATGAGTTGACGATTCAACCAATCAAATGTGAGCACGAGGGTCGTCCCTTTCAGCGAGGGCAATATAAATACACTGTAAAAACAGAGTGTCCCAAAGCTTTGAGGAAGCCATAATTAAAGTGGAGGAGTTGCTCCAACTGTGCACGGGGGCCAGTTATGGGCAGCAGGTTTACGTGGATGACTTCTGAATAAACCGACCCCCCCCCCCCCCACCCCCCCCCCCCCCCACCCCCCCTTCAGACCTGTCGCGGTTTTCTTTGGAAACTCGTGACACAGTCTCTTGCTGCAGGCCCAGTTACTCAACATGTCTGCTTGTGGTTGCGTTGCATTTGGGTTCAGCATGCTGCTGGTGAAGAAACCGTGGAACTGTGCAGAACTGAAAAAGGCCCGCCGGCAGTGACGGAGTGAAACCAGCACAGTTTAAAGGAGGCCTTCTTCAAAACGCTGCGAGTATAGAGTATATATATACACACACACCGGTATATATAAAAAATAAAATTACAGAAATGATTGCAATTGGTGCACTTTTCACCGAAACCTTTCAGTGCCTTGTTTTTCCATCCGTTTCACTAACCGTTGATTTTGAGAACCAGTGGAAACTCAAAATAGTGCCCAATTAAATCAATTACCTCATTTTGATGTGATTTTGATATACAAAAATAAAGCAGACAGCATTCTATATTTTAAAAAAACAATCCCGTTTAATTTGTGGATATGAACTGGGGAAGCAGTTTACAGCCTTGACTCAACATGCAGCATCGAAGATGTTAACGCTGTGAGAAAACAGTTCGACAAAACTGACGGGCAGTTTTGTGTTTTCACAGTGATTATTATTAGTGTTCTATTTACTTGGAAAAACAATCCTGTGA